>NC_047084.1:335026553-335651553 GCF_902459505.1 Geotrypetes seraphini | reverse complement strand
ATAAAGAGTTTTACCTTATGCAAAATTGTCATTTCTTTAATAAGACAACTTTCCAACGAAGGACTTACATATAACATCTGTGACCCCAACAACACTTTTGCTGTTTTAGAGCTCTCAGACACTATTTTTTCTGAGGCCCTTCAAGTACCTACAAATCCAAAATGTGGCCCTGCAAAAGGTTTGAGACCACTGCCCTAAACTAACTTGCTCCTCTCACACCCACAAGGACTAACATCAGATGCACATATTGTAACTTCTTCACTCCTACCTTAGCTAAGATCAGTTTCATGCACCTTTCTGACTTTGCATGCAATTTACATTTCTAAAGCAAAATCATCTTCTTTTCCAACAACCTTTGGTTGTTGCCTGTTGGAGTAGGTTGAGGGGGACTCATTTTCTTCTGTGGGAATTGAAGCGGGGTGAGGGGGTAGGGAGTAGTGCTGCCGGATTCACGATTTGAATCGGTTCACCGATTCACTTTGGGTGAATCGATTCGAATCAATTTAAAAAAAAAAAAATCGGCTTCCCGATTCGGCTGACCCTCCCTCCTCACCCCCTAAAGCAGGAGTGGCAGCGCTGCTCTTGCTGGCCAGCCACTGCTGCATCTGCTTTAGAGGGCGAGGGGGGAGCGTCAGCCGGTTAATGCTGCTGTCCAGTTCCCCTCCCTGGCTTCCAATTCACCCCCCGGCGTCTGGTTCTCCCCCCCAGCATCTCGCTTCCCCCATGGCTTCCCCGCACCGTTTACCGTATAGAAGCAGCCTGCATCAAGATTGCAATGCCAGCGATCTTTGCGCTGCTTCGGTGCTGTTTCCTCCGCCATGGTCCCGCCCCTCCTCTGACGTCAGAGAGAGCGAGAGCCAGAAGGCCTTGAGCATGAACAGATGCTCAAGGCCTAGCCCAGGCAAGAGGCGGGAGATTTCTTTCAGTGGCACAATCGGCAGATGGGGTAAGGAGCATGTTTGCGAGGAAAGGCGGGCAGATGCCGGTTTCAGCACGGGGGTGCGATGCGGTTCTCGCGGGGAGGGGGTGCGATGCTGGTTAGAGCGAGGGGAGGGGGTGATGGATCAGCACCGGTAGCCTCGGGGGGGGGGGGGGGAGGAGGTAGAACGAATCAAAGCGAGTTTCCATTCATTCCTATGAGGAAACTCGCTTTGATATACGAGTAACTTGATTTACGAGCATGCTTCTGGAACGAATTATGCTCGTAAATCAAGGTTCCACTGTATTCTCTTTGATTTAGTTAAGTCACCTTAGATTTTTTTTTTTCACTTTGTAGATAGAAATCTACCCGAAGGGCAAAATCTGCACCACCTTACTACACCCATGAGGGTTGCACGATGCTCCGACAAGGAACAGTCCCCTATTAATAATCTAAAGCAGTGTTCTTCAACCACCGGTCCATGGACCAGTGCCGGTCCACAGAAATTTCCTGCCGGTCCACAGGGCTGGCATGTGCATCAGGCCCAAAACCGTGTTCTTCAACTGCCGGTCCTCGGTGCGTTCGATGCATTGTTAATAAGATTATATTGTGTGTATATATGAATAATGTAAAAAATAGTGTTACAATTAGGACTATTGGGGCAGGGTCTGGGATGAAGACTGGGTAGAGATGGGCAGGGTCTGGTCCACGACTTAGCCCAGTGTTCTTCAACAGCCGGTCTGCGGACCGATGCCAGTCCACAAAATAATTCTTTTATTTCTGCCGGTCCTTAGGTGTAAAAAGGTTGAAGAACATTGATCTAAAGGACCTTTCTTCCTTCCTTTAAAAAAAAAAAAAAAAAAAATCTGCAGAAGCAAGCAAAGCTGCGAATACGGTGCTTTCCCTCCCCTACAGCGCACGTGGAACACACCCCCAATCTGAGATGAATGAGAGCCACACAAAACCCCAACTCCAGCAGACGAGCTCAGGTAATAAGAACAGTAGCACGTCACGCGCCTTGTGGCCAAAGCCAGTCGTCTAGCCAACGTTCGTGCCTCGCACCCTATTTCAGAGGGACGCTAGGGGAGGGTCTGAGTACCTGCACCAAATGGAGGGGGGTCTCACGCCACGCCTTCCTTCGCGTGTCACCCTTCTTCCAAAACCCCGTGGTCGAACATTCCAACCCCACCCATTCAATCCGTCTTCCGCCTCACGCCCTGCAGTTTGTAAACATGCAGCGGCAAGGAGGGGAAGGGAGGGTGTGGCGTTTACTGCGTCTCTGCGTTAGCTAGACTCCTCTGGAGAAGGGAGCGCGACGAGTGGCTGCCACGCGCCCTAGCTCTCCTGCAATTGATGGGGCGCATCCGCCATCTCGTGGTGATGAGGAGCGACTACACCGGCACTTTATGCTACCTTGAATTGTAAAATGGATCATTACAAAGCAATCCATGCTGTAGCTCCGATTTCTGAGCATTTAACGATTTTAGCTAGTTAGCGTCGGTATGAAATATACAGTGGCCTTTTTTTCCTTGGGGGAGGGGGGAGTTCTACCTCTCCTCTTCGTCCTCCCTCTCGGCGATGGGAGGGGGGTCTCAAAAAAAGCACTCCCCCCTGCATTATATTCAAATCTTTGCTGGCATCAAACAGGCTTTTTCCATGGACAGCTGATCTTATCCCAGGACAAGTAGGAAACAGAGAAATGACAAAGCAGTTTCAATTCCCTTGTAGGGGGAAACAAGGACCTTGGCTTTCTTTCTCACACAAAGAAATTAAACTGCTTTGATATCTCTCAATGGCTCCTACTTAACAAAGACCTCGGCTTCTTTCCCATTACAAAGAAGTTCAAACTGTTTTGTCACCTCTTTGGGCTAGATTCACTAAGCAAACCCTCTGTGTGGAACATTGTCAACGGCTTTGCTAAAATTCTAAATACATCACATCTAGTGCACACCCTCTATCCAATTGATCAGATTTGTCTAACAAGACCTACCTCTAGTGAATACATGTTGCCTCTGGTCCTATAATCCACAGGATTCCAGAAACTTCACCCTGCTAAAGAAGCTTTTCATACCTGGACTGCAAATGTGCTCTGGCTTGCTATTTGGATAGAACCAAGTCTCACAGATATTCTACTCATTCTTATCTTTTGACCCAAACAGTCTAGAAACCCCTGTTTCTAAAAGAACAATCTCCACATGGCTTGCAAACTGTATCTCTTTCTGTTATACTTGGGCTGGACTGACACTAGCGAGTCATATTACTGCACACAAGATGCGAGCAACAGTGACCTCGGTAGCCCATTTACGCTCCACTGCTATTAAGGACATCTGTAAAGCAGCCATGTTGTCCTCAGTTCATACATTCACAACTTACTACTGTTTAGAAAATCTCTCCAGACACAATAGTTGAGCCACACAGTTCTTCAAAATGTATTCTCAGTTTAGAAGCTAATTTTACCCTCCAATCCTTTTTTATAAGCTGGAGAATTCCCACGTGAGAATATTCTGGCTGCTTGTTCTGGAATAAAACACAGTTACTTATCTGTAACAGGTGTTACAAGGACAGCAGGCAGATATTCTCATAAACCACCGACCTCCCCCCTCTTGGCTTCTTAGCTTACCCTTACTATACCACTGGTTCTCTGTAGAGTTTTGAGGTACTATCTGCTTTTTTTTTAATGTGACTCTGTATATGGAGGACCTAGAACAGGTATGAATATATGTTGCACAGGAGATCACAGATATCTTTGGCTGCTGGAATAAGGTTGCAGTGTCCTATACAAAAGGCTGATAAGTTGCCTGAGGGGCTCCTTTCATGCTGGTTGTAGGAGAGAAGGGTTTCCTATTGGTTGGAGAGGTTCTGAGTTTGTTTACTTGTTTGGTGTTTTTTGTTTAAAATATTATATTCTGCTTTACTTGCTGTCTGCTCCAAATACTTAGAGGTGGTGAAGGGGTACCTGAAATGAGCTGTGCTTTAGAAACTGTTTCATAAGCACCCTGCAACTTAAAATTTTGAGCTGGAGAATGTTCCGTCTCTGTGAGCCTGTAGGAGAAGTTGTTGAAGGGCTTAGTGTAATGGGGTGAGAGAAGCAGCCCCTAAGCTGTAGACCTGGCTGCACCCGAACTGAGGTCCCTGCCACCATCACCGAACCTAGGTGTGGGAGGGCGGTAGAAGCTGAGGCTGAATGGAGTCTTGATGCAAAGAGTCATCTACTCCCAGAGGGGCAGGTGGCTGTAATAGAGGGGTTGGCAGAAGTGCTGGCTCCATCTGGTATAGGGCCGCAGTACTGTCTTGTAAGAAGCAGTGTAACAAATGGAAGAAGACCAAAGCTGACTGTAGGGGAAAGGAGGTTCCTGGGTGAGCTGTAGCATGGGAAGGAACAAAGTAGGTTGTCTTGGTAGAGGAGGGCCCACTGCTATAGGGTCCTTAGGTGCTGGGCAGTAGGTGGTGCTTGGCTTTGTGGAGGAACTACAGAGTCAGCGAGGGGGGAGCTTTGATTTTTTTCCCCCTTTTGCTGAGAGCTGGAGTTGTTTGTAGCATGAGAGGACTGCGAGGCCAAATCTGAGCCCGCAGGAGCCTCTGTGGTACTGTGGCAGCACCAGGATGAAGAAGCAGGCTGTGGGTTCTGAGTTGATGCCAGGTTCCTCCTTTGCTGGAGGAGAAGGAGTAGAATATTGAGCTGTTGCTGCTTTCTGTCATTCCCGCTGCGATTCTGCACTCTCTGCTGCTCCTCCCTATTCTGACTCCTTCAGGGAGCGGCAGGTTACCTTCCCCAGCGGTGCTGAAACAAGACCCTGGGGGTAAGGAAGTAATGAGGCAGCTGGCGATTGTGGCGGTCATGCTGCTATCTGATTAGTAAGCCACGACAGAGGGCAGGCAGCTTTAGGTTCAAACAATTTTTATTGATGCAAGCAAGAGTGCAAACAGAACAACGGAACACAAAAGGTTCAGAACACAAACAGTGATGCATCATATACAACTCAATGCAAGGAAACAGTAGAGATAAGTACAGGAACAACCCTCCTCCCCCTCAAATTGACTCATGGCCAGTGAGGCCAGAGTTGGCAGAATGGCCCTCCAGGACCCTGGACTCTTATTAGCCCCGAAGTTGCCACTCCACCTCCCTCCTCCCACTCATCCCCAATACAGAAACCTGTGACAAGAGCAAGAATCTTAGGAAACCCCCCACTCCCCCCACTCCCCCCTTCCCAACCCCACCCCCCCACCCCCCACCTTTCCCCCCCCCCCATCAGGGGCAGACAGCTTTTAAGTGGTGGTACCTTGATTCAGCTGTTGGAAACTGCTGCATTCTTAATCTGCTAGCCGTTCTGTCGAGGTTGAAGCTTTTCTGTTGCGGTAGGGATTGGCGAGTCACCTCCCCCAGCAATGCCGATACAGGGCCCTGGATGGAGGGCATGCTTAAAGCAGCCGGCGGATGTAATGCAGACATTCTCTGGTCAGATCGCAGAGCCTTGAAAGGAAAAATCGCTGTTCTTTTACCGGCCTCTGGAGGGTAGTCCATGACAGCCCTAAAAAGCCTCTGGTTCTAAGAATAGTAGAAAAAATTAATTTAGCTGTTGTAGATATGTTTATTGAATTCATTTTTTTTCTGTGATGATTTTATCTTTGTCCTCCTTGAATTCTTTTACTTTTTTTTATTTAAAGGAAAACAAAATTAAGGTCTCCTTTTATGAAGCCATGATAGTTTTATATCGCCGGCTGCTGCGCCAAAAGCTCCGATGCTCATAGAATTGGTATGAGCAATGGAGCTTTTACCATAGCAGCTGGTGATAAAAAAAACCTAACGCAGCTTGATTAAAAGAGGGCCTAAATATATTTGGACTTCAGCAAAGCATTTGATAGCGTCCCACACCGAAGGTTATTGAACAAGCTGAAATCGACAGGATTGGGGGACACTCTAACTACATGGGTTGGAGACTGGCTAAGTGGTAGACTACAGAGGGTGGTGGTGAATGGTACCCCATCAGAAGCATCGGACGTGCTCAGTGGAGTGCCGCAGGGCTCGGTCTTGGGCCCGATTCTATTCAACTTTTTCATAAGTGATATGACGCATGGACTTAGAGGAAAGGTATCACTGTTCGCCGACAACGCCAAAATTTGCAACATAGTAGGCAAAAGCTTGTTACCTGATAATATGACACAGGACCTACTGCTGCTGGAATGATGGTCAACGACTTGGCAGCTGGGCTTCAATGCTAAAAAAATGCAAGGTACTGCACCTGGGCAAGAGAAATCCGCGCAGAACTTATGCACTAAATGGTGAGACCTTAGCTGCGACCACTGCAGAGCGTGATCTAGGGGTGATCATTAGTGACGACTTGAAAGCTGCCAATCAGGTGGAGAAGGCTTCCTCCAAGGCAAGACAATGATGGGTTGTATCCGTAGAGGTTTTGTCATCAGGAGACCTGAAGTCATCATGCCGTTATACAAATCCATGGTGCGGCCTCACTTGGAGTACTGTGTCCAATTCTGGAGACCACACTACCGTAAGGACATGCTGAGGATCAAGTCAGTTCAGCGAATGGCCACCAGGATGGTCTTGGGACTCAAGGATCTGACATACGAAGAAAGACTAAAAGAATTGCGGCTGTACTCACTTGAGGAACGAAGAGAGAGGGGAGACATGATTGAAACGTTCAAGTACATCACGGGTCGCATCGAGTCGGAAGATGATATCTTCTGTCTCGTGGGACCCTCGACCACCAGAGGGCGCCCGCTGAAAATCAGGGGAGGGAAGTTTCATAGCGACTCCAGAAAGTACTTCTTCACCGAAAGAGTGGTACATCATTGGAACAGACTCCCACTGCAGGTGATTGAGGCAAGCAACGTGACGGATTTTAAGAGAAAATGGGATGCTCACGTGGGATCTTTAAGGGAGTAAATTCAGGGGGGCAGGTACTTGGAATGGGAAGACTCGATGGGCTATGGCCCTTTTCTGCCACCATTTTCTATGTTTCTATGTTTCTATTTGTTAGTCAAAGTGGAACTTTTCTTTTTTTCTTTTAACTACTGTAAAAATAGTGAGTGTGTGGAGAAAAGGGGGAGAGCTGCGACTGTTAGAGCGGCTGAAGGAAAAACTGAGTATCTGGGGAGAAGCCACTGAAGGCAGGAGTCCCTGCACATGCTCATTAAGCCAAAATCGTACTATTGCTAGGGGACAGCACCAACACACAGGATCAGTCGGAGGACTTCACCAACAAGTTTGCCTGCATCTCCCCTGTATGTCTTTGGAGAAATCTAGTTAGACTGAAAACCCACCTTTTTGAGATAGCCTTCAATCCTTAACCCTACTCCTCTGCCCTCTAAACCAGCCTACTGATTAACCATTCCCCTTAACTGTATCCATGACATCCTGTTTGTCTGTCTTGGCTTTTTAGATTGTAAGCTCTTTTGAGCAGGGACTGTTTTCTTCTTCTTTGTGACTGTGCAGCGCTCGTGTGTCTGATAGCTCTATAGAAATAATTCATAGTAGTAGTAATAGTAGTAGGTTCATATAAAAGCAGAAATGTACACGAAAATGAAACAGAAGGATCAGTGTTAGCCAGTCTGTGAAGAAACAGAAAATAGAAATGAGAATTTGGAAGGGGAGCTGGAGAAAAGCAATAAAACAAAGTAGTAAAGAGAGGCCTGAACCAACCCAATTGATAAAATAAAATGGTCAGAAATCAAGTATACAAATAAATATATTTAGAGAAAGATAACATCACACTGCTCACAATCTGATTTCTTTTGTTTTCCATTTCATTTCTACATTACGAAACTCAGTTTCAAAAAAGAAAGACATCCAGAAGACGGCATAAACTGGTACTTAGACATTTTATCGCCAAAATGTCCAAGTGCCGATTTTTGAAACTTACTTCCTAGACATCTTGCTAGGCTTTTTGTCTGCAGTGGAAGTGCATCCAAAGTTCAAGGGAGTATTGGAGGCATGTTATGGGAGGGCTTAGAGCGTGCTTAGCGCTCTGATGTCTTGCAGTGATAAACATTTACCAAGGTGTCCAGGATGCCATTTAGACGTCCACGCTTTTAAAACAGGTCTAGCTCTGTAAGGGTCAAAAAGGTACCCAAACTGACCAGATAACCACTGGAGGGATTAAGTCATGACCCCCCTCATGACCTCCCCCCACACACACACACACTCCCCCAATGGTTATGGATGACTTGGCTATTGTTTTGTTACAATTTTCAAAATAAAAATAAGTAATTATCCTTGCTCTATAAACACCACAGAGGAAGTTCTAAGATTAAATACTAACCCCTTCTTTTATGAAACTGTGATAGCAGTTTCTAGCGTGGGGAGCCGCGCTGAATGGCCCGTGCTGCTCCCGACACTCATAGGAACTCTAGTGCGGCTCCCTGCACTAGAATCTGCTACCGCAGTTTCGTATAAGGAGGTCTAAATTGATGAAAAAAAATCAGCTAAAACATCAGCTTTCTGCATAATAATAATAACAGTCATTTATAAACCATCCAATCCAGCTTACAGAATAACATAAAACATTCAACAGAGTAAAAAAACAATAGCAAACAATAAATCAAATACAAAAGGCAAGTAAATAGAAACAATAAAATCAATAATACAAGAAATATAATCATAATATGCTAATTATTATTAGCTAAATATTTATTGTACAACCATGCTTTTAACTTTCTCAATTTCATAAATCACACTATTCTGAGTTCAAATGGTAAGGAATTCTTTGTAGTTCTGGTATTAAACATCCAAATATTTTTTTTCTAGCAGATATCCAACTAGTATCTAAGGCAGTAGAAAGTAAGGCCCAGATGCTGTACAGGGCACTCCATCTCAGATGCCACCTAAGTGGCTTTTGAGAATTGCACGGCGGCCTCTACAGAATCACCCTAAGCCGCCTAACCACCATGACACTAATGGATGCCCATGTTACAGATTCCAGTTAGAGAATCGTGTTGCCACTGAGCTGATCACGGCAAGGGAATCTTCCACGGAGATATTTATACATCTCTATCATATCCCCTCTCTCCCGCCTCTCTTCCAGAATATACATATGAAAATCTATAAGTCTGTCCCTATATGCTTTATGACAGAGATCGCTGACCAGTTTTGTAGCCTCTCTCTGCACTGACTCCATCCTGTTTCATCTTTTTGAAGGTGCAGTCTCCAGAATTGTACACGGTATTCGGGGCCTCACCAGAGAACTTTGCAATGTCACTATTGCCTCTTTTTTCCTACTGACCATTCCTCTCCCTATTCACCCAAACACTTTCATAAGCTGTAGGCTGGCATAAGTGTTCATGCCCTGTTATGCACATATTTAAGCAATTAACCTATGTTCCTTCCTATGTTGCTTTCTAAGGGGGTAATTTAATGCATGCTAATGCTCTTGGTATCCTTTTATATACCTCTGTGCAAAAAGTACTACTTTGACTAATGCTAGCAAGCATTAACTGTTAGAAAATAACCTCCTACCTCTCTCTTTAAGTAAATGTTCCCTTTCAAAGGATCTTCTTGCGTTGACTATTTTTTTTTTCACTCATTGAGCTCTTACCTCGTCACCTTGTGACTGTTATTGAAATAGAACAATTTAATCTTTTATTCTTGAAATCCTGTAACTGACTCACTTATTTTCTTCACTTGACTAACCCCCCTCTTCTACTGTGCTAGCAGTTTCTAGCATGGAGAGCCGTGCTGAATGAGCATCAGGAGCCGCACGGGCCATTCAGTGTGGCTTCCCGCGCTAGAAACTGCTAGCGCAGTTTAATAGAAGAGGCCCTAAAGGCTCCTTTTATCAAGCCGCGCTAGCGGTTTAAAGTGCGTGATAGCGTGCGTTAAACCGCCGATCGCGCTAGCTGCTACCGCCTCCTCTTGAGCAGGCAGTAGTTTTTGGCCAGCGCAGGGGTTAGCGCATGATGAAAAGTCACGTGCATTAATCCCGTTAGCGCGGCTTGATAAAAGGAATCCTAAGTCTCTCTCTCTCTCTTTTCCAGTTACTGCTGAAAACTCAGGGATGTGCTGTGCTATGAATATTCTTTGTTTAAGTCAATGAATTTTGTTACTGCTCTGACTTACTGGATGCTGTGAGAAATCCAATAGGATTGATCTTACCTTATGAAACAACATAGGAGAGCTTACAGAAAACAAAAATACCACAGCAATCCATCATTTGTGTACCAGATATGTCCACATTCTTTCTTGTTAACCCAACATAGCGAGAAAGTTATCTGAGTCTACACAGATGCATTCAACCATTACATCTAAAGACTATATTATTGCATTACACAAAACCAGCGAAAGCTGGAACAGAAAGCTGTGTAATATTCCAAAAATAAATATATCAAATAAAAATACATGTTCTGCAATGATTAAAAATGTCTTATACGATCCGATATGCAGAGTCATCCAAATGTGCCTTCTCTGTTGCATGCCCAAAAAGGTGGAATAAGCTCCCAGGACATATTTGCTTTTGTCTGACACTGTTACAATTTAAGGTTTTAGAAATCAATTTGTTCATGCAGGCTTTCTTTCAATGCATTCATGATAGCACTGTGTATGTTATCCTTACTACTACTACTACATATCATTTCTGAAAGGTGTAAACAGCACTGTATATTTTGACATGTAATAGACTGTCTCTGCTCAGAAGAGCTTACAATTTAATTTGGACAGACAGACAGGACATATAGGGGTTGAGGAGTTTCTTGCAGAGAGACTGATAGGATGGACATAGTTATCTTACGATGAGTGGGAGTTAGGAGTTGACAGCAGCCTTGATAAAAATGGGCTTTTATCTTGAATTTGAATACTTCTAGAGACCGAGCTTGACATATTGGCTCAGGCAGTCTGTTCCATGATAAGGTTGGTTGTATTAGTGAGCTTTTTTTTAAGATGAATGATTTTAAAGAAAATGATGAAAACTCAATTGTTTGCCTTCTTATGCTAAGATGTATTTCAGTTGATAATTGCCTTCTAGAATTTTTCTGACATCGAAGTATGATTTAAAGCTTGTTTGTACTTCTGAACTGATCAAATTTGTGCTCTATCCCTATTATAGCTGGGATGATTATGTCTTGATATGTCTATGTTATACAGGGAGGGGGTTCAGCAAGGCAGGAGGGAGTGGGCATCCCTCCTGCCGATTTTCACTGGTGCAGGGGTGGGGGGCGGGGGTTAGTCCCTGATGCTGGTTCATCAGAGAGAAAGGGAGGGCCATAATCGGTGAGAGTGTGCTTTTTCTTTTTTTAATGGGACATATATTGTGCATTTGTAACACATGCACCTTGGACTGAAGCCTTACTCTTGAAGATCACAGTAACACTCAAGTCAATAAATGTTCTCACTTTATGGAAACTTCGTACCATTAAACATTATTTCGATTTCTTCTCCTTTCGACTGTTGGTTCAATCTTTGATCTTAAGTACCTTAGACCAGTGTTCTTCAACCTTTTTACACCCATGGACCGGCAGAAATAAAAGAATTATTTTGTGGACCGGCAAACTACTAGGACTAAAATTTAAAAACCCCGTTTACGCCCCATCTCCGCAAACTCGGTCCTCGCAAACCATCTGATCTCATCTGCACAAGCCGCAATTATGATTTTATATTGAATGTATTTTATTAAAGTATAAAAAGAAACAATATTCTGAACAATTGTGACTTTATAAATACAAATATACAGAGCACGGACCAACAAAACCCCTGTCTCCCCTCCCCTTCACATATATCCCCTCTACTATCAAGAAAACTGAAAAAGCCAAGTTATTATAGAATGCTACATAGAAATATCATGCTAACAGAATACTGCAGTCCCCAGTTATGTCTCTAGCAGGATATATATTTCAAATCTGATATATTCTAATGACAAAATAGAAATAAAATTATTTTTTTCTACATTTTGTTGTCTCTGGTTTCTGCTTTCATCTTCTTTTCACTCTTTTCCTTCCAGCATCTGCCCGTTCCATCCAATGACTGCCCTCTCCCCCTTCCATATGTATCTGACTTCTTTCTATGCCCCTCTTCCCTGTCCATCCAGCCTGTTCCTCCTCTCTCCTTTTTACATCATTCATTCCAGCTTCACTGCCTTCTTCATTTTTATCTCTCCTACACCAGATCTAGCATCTGTATCCCTCTCTCATTTCTCTGCTGACCCCCTTTCCAGCATCAATGTCTCTCTACTTTCTCATTCCTCTCTCTCCCCTTTTCCTCGTCTGATCTCTAATCTAATCTAATCTAATCTAAACCTTAAGTTTATATACCGCATCATCTCCATGAGAATGGAGCTCGACACGGTTTACAAGAACTTAAAATAGTGGGTAGAGAAGAAGAAAAAGGATTACATGAACTTATGTGTAGAAGGGGGAGAGAAAGGGGGGAAGGATAGAGCTACAATTTGCTGAAAAGCCAGGTTTTCAGTTGTTTGCGGAATAACTGAAGGGAGCTCAGGTTCCGCAGCGGGGTGGTGAGGTCGTTCCAAAGACCTGTGATTTTGAAGAGAAGGGATTTTCCCAGTTTGCCTGAATAATGGATGCCGCGTGGAGAGGGGAAGGCTAGTTTAAGCCTTTGGGCAGTTCTGGAGGAGTCGGGACTGGAGGAGTTGAAAGACAGTGGGATAAGAGGAGGCAGGATTCCGTGAATGATCTTGAAAGCCAGGCAGGAACATTTGAAATGGATTCTGGAGATTATTGGGAGCCAATGAAGTTTGGCAAGGAGTGGGGAGGCATGGTCAGACTTGCGTTTTGAGAAGATCAGTTTGGCTGCAGTATTCTGGATTAGCTGGAATCTTAGAATACTTTTTTTGATAGATTTAAGTAGATGGCATTGCAGTAATCTATTTTGGAGAGGATGATGGATTGGACAAGGATGGCAAAGTGTTGTTGGCTGAAGTAGGATCTAGCTTTCCTCAGCATGTGAAGGCTGAAAAAGCATGATTTTGCCAAGGAGTTGAGGTGATCATTGAGGGAGAGAGAGGAATCGATAGTGATACCAAGGACCTTGTATGAGAACTTGAGCTGTAGTGTATCGCCTGTGGGTAGTGTGAAAAGTGTGGGCAGGTGTTCGAATTTTGGGCCGAGCCAGAGTAGTTTTGTTTTAGATTCGTTTAGTTTCATCTGTACCGAGAGGGACCAGGCACGGAGTCTCATTATGCAAGCTGTAATGTTTTTGTGGAGGTTGGTGAGATTCTGGTCAGTCTCAAGGAGGACAAGGATGTCATCTGCATAAGTGTAGATTGTTTCCAGGGGGGATAGTTGAAAGAGTTTCAGGGAGGACATGTAGATGTTAAAGAGAATAGAGGAAAGGGGTGATCCTTGAGGGACACTGCAAGATGGAGTCCAAGGAGTGGACATGGTGCCATTTGTGTTGACGGTGTAGGAACGAGAGCGTAAGAAGTTTGAGAACCACATTAGGACGGTTGAGTCGATTCCAATCTCGGAAAGTTGGTAAAGTAGTATGTCGTGATGGACGACATCAAAAGCAGCAGAAAGATCGAATTGTAGTAGGACAGCGAATTTGTTACGTGAGTGTAGTTGTTGTACCTTTGAAATTAGGGAAACTAGGAGGGATTCAGTGCTAAAGCAGGGTCTGAAGCCATGTTGGTAGGGGTGAAGAATGGAGAATCTCTCGAGATAGGAGGAGAGCTGGGTAGCAACTATGGTTTCTAGAAGTTTGGTAAGTAGAGGGATATTTGCTATGGGACGGTAGTTTGATGGTAGGGAGGGGTCGAGATCGGCTTTTTTCAGAATAGGTGACAAGGCAATGTGGCCCATTTTTGTGGAGAACAAGCCTGATAGTAGAACAGAGTTAATGAGTCTCGTAAGGGAGGAGATGGCCTGTGCAGGAATGTTTTCATAAAGGTGGGATCTCTCCATTCCACCCTGACCCCTTCCCCTCCTGTAATCTCCCTGCCAGCTGTTTCCTTCCTTTTTTCTTTCTCCCTTCCCTCCTTCCTTTTTTTCCCTTCTCCCTTCCCTCCTCCCTCTATCCAACATTAACTCTCTTCCCATCCCTTTCCCTCCTCCCCTCCCAGCAGCATCTCTCCTTCTTTTCCCTTCCCTCCTCCCTCTAACCAACATTAACTCTCTTCCCATCCCTTTCCCTCCCCCCTCCCAGCAGCATCTCTCCTTCTTCTCCCTTCCCTCCTCCCTCTATCCAACATTAACTCTCTTCCCATCCCTTTCCCTCCTCCCCTTCCAGCAACATCTCTCCTTCTTCTCTCTTCCCTCCTCCCTCTATCCAACATTAACTCTCTTCTCTTCCCATCCCTTTCCCTCCTCCCCTCCCAGCAGCATCTCTCCTTCTAACTCTCTCCAAGTCCAGTAACAGCTCTCCCTTTATCCAGCAGCTTCCCTGCCTCCTACAGTGGCTGTCTCCCCTTCCAGCAGCTCTCAGTACTTGCCTGCAGGAAGTTGCCGGTAAATCACTGCCCTGGCAAGTAGGAGAGCTGGTGGGAGGGGAGGAAGCCACTGTGAAGGCTCCCCAGGATCTTGCTCGCACACGCTGACATCTCCCTCCACCTGCACCTGTATCTGCAGCTCTCTCCATTCTACTCGCGACTTCCCTGTGGCCCTCTTCAGCAACTCGGCAGGGGCGGCGATCAAGACAGGCTGCCGACATCAGGACCTTCACTCTCTGAGTCCCGCCTATTTTGTTTCAACTTCCTGTTTCCTAACAGGCGAGACTCAGAGAGGGAAAGCCCTGAAATCGGCAGCCTATCTTAATCGCCTGAGGCTGGGAGGAACAGCAGTCAGCAGGAACCGCAGTCGGGAGGAACCACAGTCAGCAGGAAATTTAATTGCCGACTTGATCTCGCCGGCCCTGTGCGGACCGGCAGAAATTTTCTGCGGACCGGCGGTTGTAGAACTGTGCCTTAGACTATTGTAATATTATATATTTGGGATCTTTCAAGAAAACCATCAAACGACTGAGAATCGTCCAGAATGCTGAAGTCCATCTCATCTGTGGCCTCAAGAAATCGGACCATGGAAGTCCATATTACAAAAAACTACACTGGCTGCCTGTGAAAGCAAGGGTCATCTTTAAGTTTGCTTGCCTTTGCTTCAAAACCATGACAGGTTCATCCCCAACCTATCTGTCTCATCAATTCAAATTCCCAGGCACAACTAATACACGCAATGCCTACTTGTTCGCTTTTCCATCCCTAAAGGGTTGTGTCTACAAGAGATACCTTGATAGACCATTATCATTCCAAGCAGGCAAATGGAACAAATGTTTAACCAACTTCATCTCAAACGCACTTTCGTACCAAACTTTTAGGAAGTCAATCAAAACTTATCTCTTTGACAAATTTCTCTGACCCCTACTTCAACCTTGATGTACTTCCAAAACACTTCCAGATAAACTTGACTAATCTTAACATGCCAATGTAATTTTGAGAGTTCTCTGTAATGTCGCTGACTGTATACAGTCTCTTCCCCTGTAAACCGCTTTGAACTGTTTGTGGTATGGCGGTATATAAAAATAAAATAATAATTATTATTATCTATGCCCATTTTAAAAAGTGCTGGTAAGACAGGTAAGCGACTTGTCTTGATCAGTCTCCTTTTTTATTGCTTTTTTAATTGTTTTTTTAACTTTTTTAATCGGTTTTTTTTGTGCATCGCCAAGCAATGTTAGTACATCAATCACTCAGGTAGTTTGTATGGGGTTTTAATATTAAATAGCTAATTTGCATGGCTAGATCATAAAATGGACGATCGAGGGGAAAAACATGCAGTGAGCCATTTTGTGCATCTGGTCAGCAAATGCAATCATCACTAAAGCAGTCAAAACTGGTTTAGTGACGATTGTTGACTTTAGTGCATCTAGCTGCCAGTCCTATGCCAAGGGTTCTTTGTTAATCTCAAGTACTGGTATTTTAGAAGTCATTTAGTGGCATTCTAATGTCTTTTCTGAGACTGAATGGCCAGGAACCTAATCTGCACTGACATTCCCAGGATCAGATTGTTTAATATAATATCCCAGAGTCCTTTGCTGACACAAGTTAGGCCATCTCACATGCTGACAACCAGCATTCATTTTTATGACTGAAACTCTTCTCCTGTCTTGAACATCTCCTTTGGATTTCTGCACCCCAAGTGCATCACTCTGCAAGTCTTTGCATTAAATTTTAACTGCCAGATCATTGACTATTCTTCTAATTTTTGGAGATCTCTTCTCATGGTTTCTACTCCCTTTGGGGTATCCACTCTATTGACTATCTTTGTGTCATTCACAAAAATACAAACTTTCCTTCTAACCCTTCAGCAATGCCTCTCACAAATATATTAAACAAAATTTGCCCCAGTATGCCCCCCTGAGGCCCTCCACTACTCACCTTATTTTCCTCCAAACATGATCATTTTTCATATAAAAGCAGCTCTATTGTGTGTACACATATTCAATTTTTGATTTTCACTTAAGAAGAGAAAATCATAGATCTGAATACTAATGAGTAATTATACACATACAAGGTTGTATATATTTACTAGTAGTGTTTTTATATTTTAACACCTGATTTTAATTATTTATGAACAATTTTAAACAAAATATAACAATAAAGTTGTAATATATTTAATATCGTAGTACTTTGTGATATATGTATTTCATATAAAAGTTAATAACTTGAATATTGTTCATATTGAAGCACTGTTCTTTCCTGGTTTGGTGTTATGTTGAATTGAGAAACCTATTTACCACCAAATGTTGTAAGGATGGGCACACAACTAGTTCTTTATATACTTCTTCCTGATGGCTCCTCTCTATTGTGTGGGCAGAATTGAATTATTTTTCTTCCCTCTCCCCAACCTTTTTATTTTTATTGTAATCCGCGGATTCCCTCTTTCCCCCGTATTCTCAGTTGTTTTTCTTCATGTTTTTACTTACTTTTTTTTTTGTCGATTGTTTTGTTTTTACCCTAATTATTTTATTTTTTAATTTAAATTTTTTTATTGTAACTGCTTAGATTTGCCTCTTGGTTTTATATTTGCAGTATATTAAATAAATTGAATTTATGAGTCCTCACAATGTAAGGATTTGGAAGGGGGTGCAGCAGATGAGCCCTCAAAATGTAAGGTTGTGGCCCTACAATGCACCCTAGGTCCTGGGTTCAGTACCCTCAGAGAGGTTCAGCAGGAAATGAAATTAATGACAATGACAGCCAAGAGTGATTGCATAAAATATATTGTGTAGAAATATGTTTAATATAACATAGGTGCAATACTTATAAGAAAGATATATCAAACATATGCTTGGTTACTAATACACAGAAATATACTCTATTATGTAGCTGCTTATGTGTCTTGTGAATGAGAGAGAAAAGACAGGTTTTCCTTTGCGCCTTTGAATAGGTGAGAGGCTGAGAGAGAGAAATAAGCCAGAATCCAGAGTATGAAAGAGAGGGAAGATAGAGAAAGTTAGGGATTTGTGTGTGTTTTTAGAAGCTGAAGATGGAAAGAAAAATGGAGGTTTGGAAAAAGCAGGCAAGAGGGTTCTGAGCATCCAGAGAGAGAGAGAGAGAGAGAGAGAGAGAGGGGAGTGGTCAAGAGAGGAGGCTTTTATAGGTTGAAATTTTGTTCTAAAAATAGAATCTATTGTTGTATTTCCCAGTATCTTTCTGTTCATAATTTGGAAACGGCTTGAAACAGTGGTAAGCTTAATTGATAGGGAAGGTATGACACTTACAGGAATGGTAGATAGAATTAGTCTGTCTAACTTATTTGTCCCATTCATGTAGCATATCTTTCTTGTTAAACAATCCAGTCTGGCTGGATGCTTAATGTATGTGGATTCTGTGCAGGAGCTTGTAGGGTCTGTCTGCATCAACATTCCAGAGTCAGATTGATTTAATGTCCCATAGGCCTTAGCTGACATTGGTTAGACCATCAGAAAATGCTGACAGTTGTGACAACAGTCATTATTTTCTCACATGTAGGTGATGTCATCCATGGGGCCCTGTGCAGACACCACCAAGTATACTGTCACTCTATGGCCCCCTTTTACAAAGCCGCACAGCCGAGTGCTACACGGTAAATGCTTCAAAGCCCATTCAGTTCCTATGGGCATCAGAGCATTTACCGCGCCAGCCCGCATTGCCAACTTTAGTAAAAGAGGGGGTAAATCTTTGAGGCAGTGCCCCCACTGCGCATGTGAAGGTGCCTTCCTCCCAATGTTGACATGTAGGACCATCAGTCTTTAGTTTTCCATGGAACTGAGAAGCTATGTTCTTCAGATTCTTTCAGTGTGTCAAACATTTGATACTTTTGTGCCTTCAAGGTACTTTTTCCCTTTTATTTTCTTCATTATTCTTCATTTTTTAAATCTTTTCCTTTAATCTTCTCGAGTTTGGTCAAATTTAAACAACTTTGATTTTTTTTTGGCCTTTGGGCCATTTCAAGCCTTTTTCGTGCTCAGGGAGCATCAACGGTTTTTAGAATACTTCTTATCCAAACTCACTGGGCCATCGAGCTTTTTGACTTTGCATCGGCCATTTTCCCGTTCATGTCACAGAGGGTGCCAAATGGCTTAAAAAATGTGCTCAATGCTCCAGTCTCTTTGGAGGCATGGATTCAAATCCCAGGGGGGCCAGTGTTGTTCCCAGCTTCAGGTTCCTGAGATAGAGCAAGAGGAAGTTGATGGTCTAAGCTTCGGGTTCCAGAGACAGAGAGCAAAAGATAGAGAGAGAGATATCAAGAGCGGGGGTGTTGCAGAGAGGGGGCTTTTATAGCCTGGAATCTTATTCTAAATATAGAAACTATTGTATTTCCCAGTATCTTTCTGTTTATAATTTGTAAACTGTTTGAAACAATGGTTAGTTTCACTGATCAGGAAGGTTTGTGAGGTGTGCTAGACTGGAGAAGAATAGACTGGAGTCAAATGTAATTTCTAGTATGCCTCTGACAATATCTGGGCACCTGGATCCATTGTACATCCTAAGCTGTCCATCTTAAGCACCAGACATTAACACATCTTCTTAATACCTCTTCGCACCTCTTAGCTGCAAGTTTGTTTGTTACCTTTTAAGCATGATTTAATTAAGGCTATTTGAAACAGTCTGCCTGGATACTTTCTGTATGTGAATTCTGTGCAGGAGCACTTAGGGTCTATCTGCATCAACATTCCAGAGTCAGATTGATATAATTTCCCATAGGCCTTTGCTGACATTGGTTAGGCTAACCCAATGCTAGGCTGACAGAAGTCTCTTAGAGAAGTCTCTCCAGGTGGTGATGGTTTCACTGTAGAGTTTTATAAATCATTCCAAATTACCATAATACCTCATCTTTTAAATTTATACCAGGCTCAACTAACTAAAGGTTGTATTACAGGTACTATGACTAAATCTTTAACTATTGTTTTGCCAAAGCCAAATAAAGATCCTATGTTGGTTTCAAATTACAGGCCGAGTCGGGGAGGCAGCAGGCTCAAGCAGGCACCAGGCTCAAGCAGGCACCAGTGGGAGAGCGGAGAGGGAGAGGAGAAGCGCTGGTAAGAGCGTGGTCGCGAGGGAGAGAGAGCAGGCGAAGGCAGACAGAGCGGGGTAGCGGCGAGAGGAAGCTCTGCCCACCCCCAGCGAGTCAGAGCGCCCGGACTCCCCCTTAAAAGGAGGAGAACCGCGGCGCAAGGGAATTTGCTCGGGCCGAGTTGGGGAGGCAGAAGGCTCAAGCAGGCACCAGGCTCAAGCAGGCACCAGTGGGAGAGCGGAGAGGGAGAGGAGAAGCGCTGGTAAGAGCGTGGTCACGAGGGAGAGAGAGCAGGCGAAGGCAGGCAGAGCGGGGTAGTGGCGAGAGGAAGCTCCGCCCACCCCCAGCGAGTCAAAGCGCCCGGACTCCCCCTTAAAAGGAGGGGAGCCAACGGTGTGCAGCCGTTCGGCGTGCGGCAAAGGTGCTCGCCTTAGCGAGGGCGCCTTTGCGAAGGAGCCTTAAGAAGGAGCCAGGGAGCTAAGCTGCCCCACAGAGAGTTCCAAATCGCAATACACCAGTCAGTTACCTAGACATGCATCAGGGAGCACCACACTCCCCAGACAAACACTCAACCGCATGCACAGCAGTACCAGCAGAATCACAACTCTCAGGGGACAACAAACAGTAAGCAAGACCACAGACAACCAATAGAAACAGTCTTTCTCAAACACATCTAAAACTTTCCATCTATCTTTTAATTCTCCTAACAGGCAGACCTTTCTAACTCACTAACAAGCAGGCAATCCTCTCTAACTATATATCTCTAATTATACATCCTCTCTAATTACATAGCAGGCAGACCTTCTCAGACACCCCAATCTCTCAAACTCTCAAACCAACGAACTAGCAAGCAGATTTCTCTTTCAAACTCTCAGGCAGACTTTTTCCTTTCTTTCAAGCTCTTAAACAGGCAGACTTTTCTCTCAAATTCACAAACTAACTAACAGGTAGGCTTTCTCAACTAACTAACAGGCAGGCATACCTAAATAACAATTTGAAATGGCAGGGAGAACAAGAAGCACCAGGACTGCAATCAAGACCAGCATTCCAGTCACCGGAGGGATCCAGGGGATGGCTATGGCCTACGTACAGACGGAGGATGACCCTGGACGATGGACAGAGGTGTGTGTGCAGACCGAGGCCATCCCCCACAGCAATACACTACAGTCTCTACACAGACAGAGGAGGTGGGACAGCTGGAAGGAGACATATTACAGGAACTGTTGAGCCTAAGGGAGGAGGTGAGGCGATAGAGAAGCATCAGAGAGGATGAGGCCTTCATCGATGGCGTAGTCCAGGAGCTGTCCCAAATCTCCGAGCAGGCACCGGACAAGTTCATCCTCGTGACACCCAAACCCTCAGCTTCCGAGACCAACGACTGGGGTACAGGAAATGGCTGGGGACGTCGACTCCTGGCAGCTGGTAACCTCCTCCACAGGCAAGCACAGGAGACCCCCCCCTTTCTCAGTTTCTTATTCATCTTCCTCATTTTCTCTCAAACAGGGCAGTTTTACATCGACCCCACAAATCGCCCTGAGGAACAGATTCCAGATCTTACAGGAAGGGAATGCAGATGAGGTACAGGAAGACGTCCGACACATGACCCCAGTCCCAGGGACGACTGAACTGCTCCCCCCAAAGAAACGCAGGGTGGTGGTCATTGGGGACTCCATGCTAAGGGGCACCGAGGGACCAATCTGCAGACCGGATATACAATCAAGGGAGGTTTGCTGTCTGCCTGGGGCCAGAATCCGAGATGTCACCACCTGTCTAGATAGACTTCTCAAACCACAGGACCACTTCCCCATGCTTTTCATCCACGTCGGGACGAATGACACTGCCAGGAACACCCCGAAGACCATACCCAAAGACTTTGGAGCCCTGGGTGAGAAGCTGAGGCAGTTGGGAGCGCAGGTGGTCTTCTCATCAATCCTCCCGGTAAGAGGCAAGGGTAGAGCCCGGGAGGAGCGTATCCAGAGGACTAACGAGTGGCTACATGGATGGTGCAGGGAGATGAACTTTGGATTTCTGGACCATGGAGAGGCACTGCAGGGACTTCAGCGACCAGACGGACTCCACCTGACCAGAAGAGGTAAGAACGTCTTCGGACGTCGACTAGCCCGCCTACTTCGAAGGGCTTTAAACTAGGTAAGTTGGGGGAGGGTATCCATTCATACTCTGTAGCAGTAAGTAACTATCCTGAGGAGGTGAGTCACCACTCTGAGTCTGAGGTAAGTGCACACACTGTAAACAATACATCAGGAGTCACACTAACTCAGGCGGGAAACTCTGTACTGGGACTTAGCAAACATAAGGTATGGAGAGCTATGTATGTCAATGCACACAGTTTGGGCAATAAAATTCTAGATTTAGAGACGGAAATAATGAACGCCGACCTAGACGTAGTGGCGATATCCGAAACTTGGTTCACGGACTCACACGGGTGGGATATGGTTATACCGGGTTACAACTTACTCCGTCGAGACAGGGAGGGCAAGTTAGGAGGAGGGGTAGCTCTATACACTAGAGAAAACATCAAAACTACCATAATCACAGATGTCAAGTATACTGGGGAATTCCTCTGGGTGAACCTGGCTAGAGGAAACGAAAAATGCTTGTATCTTGGTGTGATTTACAGACCTCCAAGACAACAGGTAGACAAGGATATGGAATTAATCGAAGACATTGAAAACATCACCTTGCATGGGGACACAGTACTGTTAGGGGACTTTAATATGCCCGATGCAGATTGGAATACACTTACTGCACAAACTAGCGGCAGCAGAAGGTTGTTAACCTCCATAAAGGGTGCACGGCTCAAACAATTGGTATTGGAGCCCACTAGGGACCAGGCGTTACTAGACTTGGTACTCACCAACGGAGACAGCGTATCGGAAGTTTTGGTAGGTGATACGCTGGCCTCCATCGACCATAACATGGTTTGGTTCAACTTTCGGAAGGGTTTCACCAGATCGACCACAACAACAAAGGTCCTTAATTTTCGGGGCACTGACTTCAAACGCATGGGAGACTTCGTCCGTTGGGCACTGCAAGACCATGCCGAAACCAATAATGTAGAGGCTATGTGGGCAAACCTGAAATCTACCCTACATGAAGCAACGAATCGCTATATAAAAACAGTAAGCAAACGACGGAGGAATAACAGACCCCAGTGGTTCACTACAGAAATTTCGGACCTCGTTAAGAAAAAGAAAAAAGCATTTGTTTCCTACAAACAATCAGGAAGAGGAGCAGTAAAAAAAGACTATCTGGCCAGGTCCAAAGCTGTCAAAAGGGCAGTCAGAGAGGCCAAGCTTCGAATAGAAGAGAATCTAGCAAAGGACATTAAGAAAGGGGATAAATCCTTCTTCAGGTACATCAGTGATAGGAAAAGAAACACAAATGGGATAGTACGCCTTAGGAAAGCAGATGGGACTTATGCAGAATCAGATTCCGATAAAGCCGAACTACTAAACGAATACTTCTGCTCAGTCTTTACCTGCGAGGCGCCAGGGTCCGGTCCACAGTTGCAAGCAAGGCAAAGCTCAGAAGACCCGTTCTGGAATTTCGAGTTTACACCCAGCAGCATCTACTGCGAACTATCAAGACTCAAAGTGAACAAAGCCATGGGACCGGACAATCTACACCCCAGGGTGCTTAGAGAGCTGTGTGATGTCCTGGCAGAGCCGTTGTCTGTGCTCTTCAATCTTTCCTTGAGGGCGGGAAGAGTCCCCTTGGATTGGAAAACAGCCAATGTAATCCCACTCCAGAAAAAGGGCTGCAGGACAGAGGCTGAGAATTACAGACCGGTGAGTCTCACATCCATAGTGAGTAAACTCATGGAAACACTAATTAAGCATAAATTAGATACGATCCTGGACGAGAAGAATCTACGGGATCCCCGCCAACATGGATTTACCAAGGGCAAGTCCTGCCAATCCAATCTAATTAGTTTCTTTGACTGGATAACAAGGAAACTGGATGTGGGTGAGTCCCTAGACGTCGTTTACTTGGACTTTAGTAAAGCTTTTGATAGCGTCCCGCACCGCAGACTATTGAACAAGATGAAATCAATGGGACTGGGAAAGACATTAACTACATGGGTCAGTGATTGGCTAAACGGTAGACTTCAGAGAGTGGTGGTGAATGGTGCCCCTTCAAAAACGTCAGAGGTGATCAGTGGAGTGCCGCAGGGCTCAGTCTTGGGCCCGATCCTCTTCAACATATTTGTGGGAGATCTGACTCAGGGGCTTCAGGGTAAAATCACACTATTCGCCGATGACGCCAAACTATGCAACATAGTAAGTGAGAACACTTTACCAGACAGTATGACGCAGGATCTACTTCTATTGGAACACTGGTCCTCGACTTGGCAGCTAAACTTCAATGCTATAAAATGTAAGGTCATGCACTTCGGCAGCAGGAATCCATGCAAAACTTACACACTTAATGTTGAAACCTTAGTTAGGACCAAGGCGGAACATGATTTGGGGGTGATCATTAGCGAATACATGAAGACTGCCAATAAAGTGGAGAAGGCTTCATCAAAGGCAAGAAAAATGATGGGTTGTATCCGAAGAAGCTTTATCAGCCGGAAGCCCGAAGTTATAATGCTGTTGTACAGATCCATGGTGAGGTCTCATCTGGAATATTGTGTACAATTCTGGAGGCCACATTACCAAAAAGATGTGCTTAGAGTTGAGTCGGTTCAAAGAATGGCCACCAGGATGGTCTCAGGACTCAAAGACCTCCCGTATGAGGAAAGGCTGAATAAATTGCAGCTATACTCACTCGAAGAACGTAGAGAGAGAGGAGACATGATAGAGCCGTTTAAATATATCACCAGCCGTATTGAGGTGGAGGATGATATCTTTTTTAAAGGTCCCTCGGCCACAAGAGGACATCAGCTGAAAATCAGGGGTGGGAAATTTCATGGCAACACCAGGAAGTTCTTCTTCACCGAAAGGGTGGTCGATCGTTGGAATGAACTTCCACTTCAGGTGATTCAGGCCAGCAGTGTGCCGGATTTTAAAAGGAAATGGGATACACATGTGGGATCTCTAGGGGGGTAAAAATGTAGATGGGATACACATGTGGTATCTCTAGGGGGGTAAATTCAAGGGGGTGGGGTTGTTAGAGTGGGCAGACTTGATGGGCTATGGCCCTTTTCTGCCGTCATCTTCTATGTTTCTATGTTTCTATGTTAATGTAGATGGAAAACTTCTGGCTAAGTTATTGGCTTTATTCTTGGCCAAGGCTCTCCCTTATATTATTGGTATGCACCAAACGGGGTTTGTTGCTCACAGACATTCTTCGAACAACACCAGGCTGGCTTTTCATATGTTAAATTTAACAAAAGCCATGGAAGATCCAGCCTTCTCTGTATCCTTGGATGCAGAGAAGGCATTTGATCATGTAGAATGGACCTTTATGTATCAAGCCATGGATTGGTTTGGTATTGGTTCCGGATTTATTCAAATAATTCAAATCTTGTATAGTTCCCCTTCTGCCGGATTATATATTAATAATACTTTTTCAGAACGTTTTTGTCTTGAGAGGGGAGTTAGACAAGGATGTTCATTATCCCCTTTGCTTTTTGATATTGTTTTGGAACCCTTGCTTTTGGCTATTCAAAAGGCAGAGGAGATACAGGGTATTCCTTAAGCAGGTCGGGAATATAAGGTCTCTGCTTATACAGATGATATTTTGCTTCATTTGAGGAATCCTGAACCTACCATTCCACATTTACTGGATTTGAATGACAGATTTCGGAAATTTTCTGGATATAAAATAAATTGGAGTAAATTGGAGGTTCTTCTGCTATATGTACACTGTCCAAAAAGATTATATGACACATTCCCTTTTCTTTGGAAGAAGGTATAAAATATTTAGGTATTTGGATTCAAAAAATGCTGGAAGAGATGATGAAAGTAAATGAAAAATCTTTATTGCTGAAGGTCACTGAAATGTGTGAGCAATGGAGCCCATTGCATCTGTCTTGGTGGGGGAGAGTCCAAATTGTTAAGATGATGATTTTGCCTGTGGTTTGCTACCAAATGGGCATGTTACCAGTGTTTTTTCAGGGGTCCTTTTACAAGAAATTAAATAGTATCATTACCAAATTTATTTGGCTGGGTAAAACTGCTCAAATTGCTTTAGTATCTTTACAAAAACCAAATGCGATGGGTGGGGTAAATTTTCCCAACTTTTATAGGTACCATCAGGCCTATATAATGCGTCAGGGTATATATTGGATCCTCCCCGAGCTCATGGAAAATCTTCCTGATTGGTTGTACTTAGAGTGGCAACTTATGCCCCCATTACAATTGTTTCATGTGTTGAGTATCAAGTTACCCTGATATGTTAAGGACAATAGTATTTTATTTGACACCTGGAAAACCTTGAAATTTATTAACAACTTAACAGATATTCCAGTAGAGAAATCCACTTATCAATCCTTATGGCTAAACTCCAAGATTCAAATTGGCGAGTCTGGAATCTTCTGGAGGCCCTGGATGCAGGCAGGTATATGTACACTAGATGATGTTTTATCAAATGGGAAAATGCTTGATTTTTCACGACTGCAACAATCATTAGGTATTTCAAAGTCTCAAAATTATAAGTGGTTGCAGTTGCAGCAAGCCATTTAGAAGGGGTTCCCTGATTGGCGAAATCTAAAAAATCATTATAGCTTGCAGATCCTGTGCTTCCAGACAGATTTCCTAGGATATCAGGCCACCCAGTGGTATAAATTAATATCTGAATATCTTTAAAAAACCCAAAAACTAGCCTAAAGAACATTTGGGGCATTGAGATAAAGCAGCCAATTTCTGCTAATCAATGGCCACAAATTTGGACTTGGAGGATGAGATGTACAGCGTCAACATCTATGAGACAAACATGGTTTTTCTTGTTACATAGATCTTTTTGGACCCCTGGACATCCTATCGTCTCCCTCAGAGGGACTGTGTTAGAGCCTTTCTCTAAATTCATTGATTATTTTTTGAAACCTGAGGTGATGAAGGCTAGATCCTATGTTCAGGATACCACCCATTTTTTTGCGGATTATTCAACAAACCACGGTGCAGCCTACTGATTTGCTGGTGACTATGGACTTGGAAGCTCTTTATAGTAATATTCTTCAATGTGAAGCCCTGGACATAATTGACAGTACCCTTCAAACAGCATGGAGTTCTCATGAGTATCCAAACAATTTCTCTTTCAACTAGCTCAGGTGGTACTGCAAAAAAATTATTTTGAGTTTGAGGGCAAATTTTTTCTCCAGAAACATGGAGTGGCTATTGGGATAGCTATGGCCCCTAGTGTGGCCAATCTTTCTGTCACTCATTTTGAGGATCATCATCTATATATTTCCCTCTAGCTGACCCATATTCATTTATGGGTCAGATACATCGACGATGTATTTCTAATATGGAGTTCCACAGAACAAGTCTTATTTGAGTTCCAGGAATTCTGGTTGAATTCTGTGGACCCTAATCTCAAGTTTACCATATCGTGATACCCAGGTTACTAAGCAAGACACGGGGCTAGTAACCACGGTATTCCGTAAGGACACTGATCAGAATACGTATCTTCATTTTTCCAGTTGTCATAGTTTTTGCAGGATCTGTACATCCACTATTGAATTTAAGAGGCAGGCCAGTGCTATGTGGCATCGTTTTGCTCAAAGGGGTTACCCTGAATGGGTTATCAAACAAGCCTACACTCGTGTAAAACATGCCAATCCCAGTCTGTTGTTACAACCGACCGGTAGGCCCCCAGTGGAGAAACAGGTTTGTGTCCTTACCTTTTCTGATCATGCTGTGGAGGTGGCCAATGTCATCAAAAAATTTTGGGGCATTTTGGCAATGCATGATGTTTTTAAGGATGGTCCATGCATTGCTTTTTCTAGACCCAAAAACCTGTCTAACATGCTTACTTCTCCTGCAATTCCTCAAACCTATAATCAACTTGGGGGCCACAGTCCATGTGGCACGTGTCAGATGTGTGCCATGTCTCTGCAACTGGATTGCTAGACTCATCCCACTAACCACAAAAGCTATCGTTTGAGAGCTCATACTACTTGCGTGTCAGCTTGGGTCATATATATTATCATTTGTCCCTGGCAAAAAATCTACATAGGGCGCACAAGCAGGCAGATCAGGACTCGGCTGGTAGAGCATAAAAGTAAACTCAATACTGCTACCCTGACTGCCCCTATGGTGAATCACTGCTTGGAGTTTCAACATGTGTTCACCCAGTTACATTGGTTTGTGATTGAGCAAATTCCTTCAAATTTCCAGGGTGATCATAGTGCTAGGATCCAACTGAGAGAACAATTTTGGATTTTGAGCTGCAGGCTGTGAAACCTCTAGGGCTCAATGGCATGATAGAATGGAACTCTATTATTTAACTGCACAGTTTTTTTCATTTTGTGATTATTTCTGTGTTTATGCACTGGGGGGTGGTGTTTCGCCTTCTCTCCAGGCTCTCCTCTCCCTGTTAGGGTATACACCTGTGAATGCTGTTGTAAGAACTAATGTGATTATTTTGCTAATTGCCTGAGAATTTAAAACTGTTGCTGTGTCTCCGGTTCCTCCCCCCCCCCCCCCCCTTCTTGCCTTGCCTGCCTGGAATTACCTACAGTCGTGTTGGCCTGTTCAGTTCCTAAGGAAGGGGCTATTGCCCTGAAACCCTGCTGGGTCGAGCTGTGTTGAAAGAGGACTGCACCTTAACTTTGGTCTTTAATCCCAAAAAAGCTGGACCCTCCTTGCTACTATTTGACTACAGCACCTTTATTCAGCTAAGTAACTGGAGGGACAAGTGACTAATTTTTTCATTCTCTGTTTAGGTCAATGGGTTAGGCATTTGGGGCATTGCAGGACAGTGAACTTTTTGTCTTCCACTTTTATATATATTTATTTATTGCATATTGTTTGCACTTGACTTGCACTTTAAAGCACATAGGAGCACCCAGATGATGGTGTGCGGCTGGCAGTGAGTGGTAATCTTTGCTCAGTGTTTGCTGGCTTTGCTATTCTAAGCACTAGAGCTGCTCCTTGAGTTGCTCTTTAAAGCTTTCAAACTCATGCTGAGGGTGCTCCTTATCTTAAAAATTTAGATTTGAGGTTTATATATTTTTAGTGGCGTCTAGGGAGTTAACTTTCCTGCAATGTCCTAGAGCACGCCCAACTTATATTTTGGTGTCTTTTAAGGTTACAAAAGTTAGACAGTTCTAAATCTACTAGATGCTGGCACTGTCATCTAGACATTGGGACACTGGATCATCTGTTGTTCTATTGTCCTTTGATACTCAACTTTTGGAAGTCAATATGAGGACAGATTAATACCATACTGTAATCATCAATTTCGTTGACATATGAGGTAGTCATATGTGGAATGATATTGCAACTTAAACTCTCATTGGATAGATATAAATGTCAGCTTTTCCTTATTATGACCAGAATAGCCATGAAAATGGTTACCCATAATTGGAAAAATTGGGATCGCCTTAGTTTTACTTTTTGGTGGGCAAATTTATGTTTAAGTTATAAGCATGAGAAGATGAATGCGGATATGCTGGGGCATTCTAAGATATTTAAGTTAGTTTGGGGCCCATTGACATCTTTTGTGGATTCGTTATAGTTGTCTTATCTTCATTTCTGTTGTTATAATACATATACATCCGGGGGGGGGAGAATGGGGAGGGGGTATATCTTTTGTGTGATTTTATTCCTTGATGAAAATGTTAGTTGGGTGGGGGAGGGGGGTTGTATAGATACTGAGTGATTATAAGTGCATATATGATGATTATTATTTGTATGTATATTGTATTGCATTTTTTGGCAGCTTTGAAAACTTAATAAAGATTAAAAAAAAAATCTTACACGTCATTGATGTTTTTCATGACATTGATGCTTTTCTCCTTTTTTTAAATCTCTTGTCTTACAATTTGTGGTTGGGGGTGCTGTATGCACTGTGATGTTTGCTTCTCTCCTCTGTTCCCTCTCACCCAAGCCTCTTTGAAGTCCACAATCCAAACAGAGTATCTGAATGTGCATTATAGACTTTCTTTTCAGGTCTGATGTGAGCAAGAGTGCAAGATATAATGGGTTTTTAATTCTAAGCCCCCCTCAGCATTGCTCCCTCAGGCCCTCATCCATGCATCCCTTTTATGGCACCCCTTAGCTCCTCATTGCTGTTGTCTAGTCAAGTGTTTCTCAACTTGGTCCTGGAGTACCTCTTAACCAGTTAGGTTTTCAGGATTTCCACAATGAATATGCATAAACTTGATTTGCATATACTGCCTCCATTATATGCAATTTTTTTCTTGCATATTCAAGGGCAGCCATAGGTTTAGCTAAGGGTCACTCAACAGCCTTCATCTTCTGCCCTCTTGGACAAGCTTTCAGAGGAAAGGAGGAAAAGGACCCACATTGCCACAAGGAGAGTAAGTACACGGTATTCAAGTTAACACATCGTTCAGTGTACCTTTGAGGAGCTGAGCAGGTGTAATAGCAATGATAGGAACTGATGGGACAGTGGGGCTTGAGGATTCTTCAAACAGGAAAGAAGAGTATCCCCAAAACCAGCCCAGAGTGAACCACTGAGATTAGAACAGAACTATTCCCAGCTGTGAAATAGAAATAGCAAAAGTGCAAGCAGAAGTTTTTGGCCAAAACATTCAGTCAAATGGGAGGAAACACCTGTAGAAGGGTGAGGTGGGACTGGGAAAGGGTGATATATTATTGGACTCCATTAGCCAGAGAAGAAACCATCATTAGTGCTAGTGTTGACCAAGCATTTGGAGGAAGGACAAAATTTGAAGCCACTCAGGGCAATCAAAAACCTAGTTTTAATGATGTGACCAAATGTCCACCAGATTCCTGAGTAAAAGAATTACATATTTCATGCTTGATCCAGATCATTTCCAACCCATCTCCTCCTGTGGAAATTTAACCCACTGTCACAATGCTACCTAACTCCCATAAAGAGTGTTTTAATTAACGTGTCGTTTTCAGCATAAAGCTTTTGTTTCTCTATGTAATAAAGGCAAGAGCAGAGGAGTGTTTTAGGTTGCCTTCAGAATAGCAGCATTTTGCCCTGACAATGACACTGTAATATAATGTAATGTAATGAGATATGTAATTTTTAAACCATTGAACTCTCAACTCCCTTTGTCATATAGCAAATTAAGCTTGCACAAGATCCTTGCGAGAGAAAGCAAACACGCTTTTAAATTGATGGTTTTCAAATTCCTCCTCTGTTCATGGAACTGGCAATTTTGGCTTAAAGCAGAGGAGCCCAATCGTTTCCAAAGACATCAAGCGAGACATCAATAAGAGAAGATTTTATTCTCTGGAAATGAAACGCTATAGAATGTATTAAAAAATTCTGTACACTTGTCTTCCACAGGAGGATTTGGCTGAAATGAACAAAAATAAAAGAAAAAAAATATGGGTGTCAGATAAGAAACTCAAAACACACATTCTTCAAAGAACCTGAACAAGGATTTGATCCACTTATGCTTCTTGGGTGATCTTTGTATAATAAGATCTTATTATAAATATCAGACTTTCTCAGAAATAAATAGCTACAAAACGGGTGGGCCCAACAAACAAAATAAAGCCAACATCTTGAATGGCAGAAGAAAGGAGCCAATATTTAAAGCACAAAAATAATCAAATGATCCAGCCATTTATCTATAAGGCCAGTGTTAATAGCCCTATCCACTTAAGTAGGTCAGCTAAATATGCTTTTCTAAACTTTCCCATTTAGGGCCCAATTCTATATATAATTTTATTGCTAAACTTTGGATTGATAATGTCTACTGTTTGTACATATATATGCTGAAGAAAATGGAACTGCATGTGTGGCCCATGTTCAAACTCAATGTTTCTTTTCACTAGTTTTACCCCTTGACAAATCTCATCCCATTCCATTTCATTTTTAGAGTTATTTTGCCTTAAAAAAATAAACCAACATATTTCTCAACCCCTTTTATACAATTGTTTAAAAGATTGGGGGGGGGGGAATGTTGGAATGAATATAGAGCACTTCTGCAGTGAGAACCTAGTGCTGACCAAATACTGTTAAGCAGTTTTGAATTTTGACCAGAATATTGTTAAAGTTAAAAGGATGATAAAAAAAAGTATTCTCCAAGTGTGGATCAATAACGATGCCTCTTTATATTGAGGTTGATATAGTAGCCCATCGCTTGATGTTGATGGAACATGGCAGAGCAAAATACTCCATAAGATGGAAAAAAAAAGTTCCTGTTCATATGAGATGCATATTGTGGCAGGGAATAGGTGACAGCTTAGGCTTACCTATGCCATAACCAAACACTTGGCCGAGCAGTAGCCATGGAGTAGCCAAATTGGAATTACAGTGGTGCCTCGCATAACGAACGCCTCGCACAACGAACGCTGCACACAACGAACTTCATGTCTTGATTCACACAACGAACTTCGTTTCACACAACGAACTTCACACAACGAACTTCGTTTCACACAACGAACTTCGTTTCACACAACGAAGTCGCCCGAGCTGCCGATGTATTGCATCCTTCCGCGCAGGCACTGCAGGCAGTCGTTAGTCACTGCGCTTAACTGCCCTCTCTCACTGTATACAGTCGTCCTTTTAAGATAAACTCAATATTTTTTATATATCATGGCTTCTAAAAAAAGCAGGAAGGTGATTTCTGTTGAAATGAAACGGGAAATAATTAGAAGGAGTGAATGTGGGGTAAAACAGTGTGACCTCGTCAAAGAGTTTGGCCTCAGCAAGACCACCATTTTCACCATTTTGACAAATTTATCTTTTTTTATGTCATCTTAGCATATTTTATGCTGCAGAACGAATTATTTTTTTTAACATGTATTGTTATGGGAAAACGCGTTTCACATAACGAACTTTTCGCATAACAAACTTGCTCCTGGAACGAATTAAGTTCGTTGTGTGAGGCACCACTGTATAATGAAATAAAGAGTGTGGTACCCAGAAATCTCTCAAACAAGGTTTGTTTATTAAGCTTTTCTTTTGAGTCAAAACAAAACAATTCCATTCAGGAAATAAGGCTCTCATTCCATACCTCTGGAATATCATAGTTCAAAACAATCGTAAGCATTAGGATTTCAACAAACTTCTTCAGGCACAAAGCCACTTTTATTCTGCTTGGCAAGTCCTTTATCCTTACTTCTACTAGTTCATTATAAGCAATGGGGAAGCAAGAACAGGTGCCCTTCCCCAACAGTCTCTCACAAACCTGCACATGTGCAGGCAAAATTCAAACAGGCAACTTATTTCTGTCTTTTAAACTTTCTTTTAGACAGTAAGTTCAGCTTCAAGAATTTCTCACATTCAGGTGAACCAGGGCAAAAACATCTTTCATGAAAACAACTTAAACTCTAAAGGAATTTCTCCTTTTAACTAGTGACACCTGGTTCAGGCTTCCACTGCATTTCTGAATCCTCTGTTATATTAGGATTGCAGGCAAAGTCACATTCCATGCTATCACTTCCCAGAGAGTTAGCTTCCCACTTATCAAAATCTGGGGTTAATTCAGAACTTGAGATTTCAGTGTCTGGAGTCTCAACCTGACTGGCATACCTGGCTGCAAAGAAATTATGCCACTTAGCAACATTACTTTCCCTCTCAGGACTTTGATTCTGACTCCCTGCAAATACTCTGGCTTCCTCTTTCGAAGTAGTGGGATTTACCTTAAAACATGAAGAAATTTCCTCCTTTGGAAGGCTTTAGGCCTGAGTGCCCTGGAAACTGCTTCCATGCTGTGGTTGCCCTTCTTTTACCTTTCCAGCTGATGATTGGAGAGCTGCCTCTCCCCCCCCCCCAGGCTCCCTGCCTCCTACTGAATTCTGCTTCCTTGTTTAACGTGTTCAGCAGGGATGCAGTAGCTTCTCATTGGTTTAGGAATTAGCTCTCTGCCTGCTGGCTTCAAAGCCCTGTCACATAGCTCTGTAATTAAGGGCTTTATCTCCCTTCCCCCCTCTGGGTTCTGTGCAGGGACCTAAATTACCTGTTTGTATAGGCTGTTGTAAAGGGATGAACTCATCTGGGAATAAATAAGTCTGCCTAGAGGAAATACTGTACTTTCTATCTCCACTCTGGATAGACTGGTGTTTGTCAGCTAAGTGCAGGTGTCTTTCTCCTCTGGTGACAGGGGAAGTTTCCTCTTCCTAATCTAGGAATTCAGGATTTTCACTGTGCTGTGCACCTTCCCTTTGACAATACTCGTATATACAATTACTTTCACCCAGAGCCTGCAGTTTAGTGCTTAATTTATTATTGTGAGGCCTATATAAAAGATGGAGACCATGTTAATAATTTGTATATCAAATTAGGGTTACCATATGGCTCCAGAAAAAGGACAACAGATTGAAACATCTGGGTTTTACTTCCATTGAAAGCAATAGAAGTAAGGAGGAGGGATTGAGACATCGTGGTTTTACTTCCATTGCTTCAATGGAAGTAAAACCCAGATATCTCAGTTTGTTCTCCATTTTTCTAGAGCCATATGATAACCTTATATCAAGTGCATGCAAATATATCTCATGCATATTCATTGTGTATATGCTGAAAACTTGATGGGACTAGGTGTGCCCCAAGGACTAGGTTGGGAATGGCTGGCTTAGTACATTATCATGAGGCCTATATAAAAGGTAGAGATCAGGTTAATAATTCATATCAGTTACTCTTTAAGGTTATTGAGTTGATTCCACAGTAACATCTTCATTGTTTTGGTCCTTTTTGGCACCATTGTATAGAGATTCAGGGGATATATATGTTGTGTGTATAGTGTGGGGGGGGGGGGGTAGAAGCTGGGGCTATCATACATGGGTCTTATGTGTATCTGGTATTAAACAATGGGTGGCCAGGGAGTTATAAGAATAAAAACTCCTATTGCCTTCCAGTTTTTATTTTATTTTACATACTATCTTTTTTCTTGTTAGAATTTGTTTCCTGGCATGGGAATATAGCAGTAGGAAGGGTTTGAGGGGATGATGCTCCCTGTTGTTGATGGATTTCTTTTTTATTGTTTGTGTTTGCATGGGATTTTGTCATTTGTTCATTGTACTGCAATTTTATTGATAGTGCTTTATTGTACCTTGTCAATAAAAACAACAACGCTGAAACCTAAGTTAACAGTTGAATAGGGAGAGGAAGGAAGGACTAGGACCTGGGCAGGTGCATCATTTCTAGAATGATTCATACAGTTTCCAAATATTCCTTTTCCATTTTATTGTTGTTCATATGAATACCATGATTTCATCTAAAAGCTTTCATTAATGTTTTAAATATTTTCACGAACTCTATGTTTCTAATGCTTGTAAATGAAAGAACAAATTATGTGCTCTGAAGCTTACAGTTTAGCTGTACAAGAAGGGAAGAAAGCCAGGACAGCAAGAGCTCTGTTGTCCTATAACTAGCACACAGTAATTACATATGAAAACATAATAGCTTAATAAGCAATAATTATCTCATTTATTCATTTTTTATACTCTTGTAGAAGTGGAGTCCCATTTTACATAGACTGTAGAGATCCGAGATGAGACATCAAGGCCAGGATATACTCAGTTTTGAAGATATTTTAGAAAAGGATCTGCCAATGTAGAACCTCTCTTAAATACCTGTAGATGTGCAGTAGGATCAGCCAGTTTCCAAAACTGTATGTGGAAAAAAATCAGTGGAGGAAACTCAGCAACTGGCAGGTTTAGGAGCTTACTATTTTTATTTATTTTATGTAAACCACTCTGTCTTAACATTCTAGTCAGTTTTCAATTAAAACACACGATATAAAACAAAAACCAAAACCCTGGAGATACTAAGACAAAAAAAAAATCTAAAACTAAAATATTTTCCAAACTGTATGCACAATCTTAATTATAGGCTCTTCAAACAAATTTAGATGTAGTAAGTGAGATCACCACAATCAAGTATTACTGTACTACTTCAAGGAAACTCAAAAACAATCTTCAGAGACCTCAGCAATACCACCCACCTGAGCTCAATCATTTCACTGCCAGCAGGTATTCATGGATGTGGAGTGTGCCTCGCACCTCAATACAGGGTATTTCATGCTAGTAACCCATACACAGACATGTAATTTAAGCAAAATAATTTTTATTCAATTTATATTCAACTTGAGGTTCAAATTAGAATTAAGATTACATTGCCAATTAATTATATGCATTACATTCATTGCCAATTCCGTACAACATTCTGTGTTTGGGAAGGACTAAGTGATCCATATGGAGCGAGAGATTTCTTCCCCCAAACAAAAGCTGGTGATTGCTTATGTACTCTCACAATGACCAATATTACATCAGTCCACTCTACCAATGGTCAGCCAGCAGAGGCTGTACTTATGTATTTGAACAAAGAAATTCCTTTTAGCTCTTATAGATACCAGGCTTAAAGAAAAGTTTTACAAATCATATATTTGTTTACTGCAATTTCTAAATATGCATAAAACATTATAATATATCCAAGGAAAACTCCCTCTCCCAGTATCCTTAAGAGTTTGAATCAAAACAGTTCTCTGTGTCTTTAGGAACTCATGCTCTGGAGAAGCTGACAGTTTCAAGTTACAAAAGAGAAAGCCCATACGACCCCCCCCCCCCTTAATGAGAATTCCTATACTGACTGAAAAAAGTAAACCAACACAATTAAAGAGACTTATTGCATTCCTACTTTGTTTCACTTGCTTTAATTATTATGAAGAAGAAAAAACCAGAGATTATTCTTCCAAAGACCTAATACAGGATTATAAATTTAAGGAAAATTGTTTTGTTCCCCTCTTTTCCGGGGAAAATGGCGGAAGCACTAATAAAAGAAAAAATTGATGAACATTTTGAAAAACACGAACTTCTGATAACCAGCCAACATGGTTTCTGCAGGGGGAGATCGTGTCTGACCAACTTATTGCACTTCTTCGAGGGAATTAACAAACAGATGGACAAAGACATAGACATCATATACCTAGATTTCCAGAAAGCCTTTGACAAGGTGCCTCATGAACGTCTACTCCGGAAACTGAAGAACCATGGGGTGGACGGAGACGTGCATAGATGGATCAGAAACTGGTTAGCGGGTAGGAAACAGAGGGTAGGGGTGAAGGGACACTACTCAGACTGGAGGAGGGTCACGAGTGGTGTTCCGCAGGGCTCAGTGCTCGGGCCGCTGCTATTTAATATATTCATAAATGATCTAGAAACAGGAACAAAGAGTGAGATAATAAAATTTGCGGATGACACCAAACTATTTAGTGGAGCTCGGACAAAGGAGGACTGTGAAAAATTGCAAAGGGACTTGGACAAATTGGCAGATGAAGTTCAATGTTGAGAAATGTAAAGTATTGCATGTGGGAATCAGAAACCCGAGGCACAGCTATACGATGGGAGGGATGTTATTGAATGAGAGTACCCAAGAAAGGGACTTGGGGGTAATGGTGGACATGACAATGAAGCCGACGGCACAGTGCGCAGCGGCCGCCAAGAGAGTGAATAAAATGCTGGGGATAATCAAGAAGGGTATTACAACAAGAACGAAATAAGTTATCCTGCCGCTGTACCGGGCAATGGTGCGTCCGCATCTTGAGTACTGCGTCCAGTATTGGTCACCATACCTTAAGAAGGATATGGTGTTACTCGAGAGAGTTCAGAGGAGAGCGACACGACTGATTAAGGGGATGGAAAGCCTTTCATACGCTGAGAGATTGAAGAAACTGGGTCTCTTTTCCCTGGAGAAGAGAAGACTTAGAGGGGATATGTTAGAGACTTACAAGATCATGAAGGGCATAGAGAGAGTAGAGAGGGACAGATTCTTCAAACTTTCAGAACATAAAAAAACAAGAGGGCATTCGGAAAAGTTGAAAGGGGACAGATTCAAAACGAATGCTAGGAAGTTCTTCTTTACCCAACGTGTGGTGGACACCTGGAATGCGCTTCCAGAGGACGTTATAGGGCAGCGAACGGTACTGGGGTTTAAGAAAGGATTGGACAATTTCCTGCTGGAAAAGGGGATAGAGGGGTATAGATAAAATATTACTGCACAGGTCCTGGACCTGATGGGCCGCCGCGTGAGCGGACTGCTGGGCGCGATGGACCTCAGGTCTGACCCAGCGGAGGCATTTCTTATGTTCTTATGAAGAGTCAGTTCCCTTCGCTCTTTGATAGGTCATAAACTCAGCATCTTGGATTCTGTGGGGCCCTCCTCTGCGTAGTTGCGTTGGGCTCATTGGCTCTTTGGCAATCATACCTCCCACACCTTCCATTGCCGGATTAGGCGGCGATCGGGCTGCTGGAGGGGAAAGTGATGTTTCCAGCCCCAAGGCTCCGGTGTCTCCCCCCAATGGAGCAGCAGCAGGGATTACCCCTCCCATTACAGCTGGTGAGCTTGTCAGAAACCGGTCCATCTGCATTTGGCCGGGTGTGGGAAGGTATACCCGGATAATACCCTTGCGCTTACTATGTGGCATCCTCCAGACACGCTTACACGGTCGGATCAAAGAAAAATATCAGGAAATGCAAGGTAAGATGGAGCTCTAGCCCTGAGTGCTATAACGCCGCTACCATCTTGGTTCCCTGCAATTCCCTTTATAAAGGATTACTGCAAAAGGAAATCAGACACCTACAGCTCATTCAAAATACTTCAATCAAAATTATTACCAATTCCAAGAAATATGACCATGTCACCCTTCTATTTAAAAGTGCCCATTGGCTCCTTATTCCTCACCGTATTACCTTCAAAATTGCCCTACTCACTTTTAAAACACTCATATCTAGACAGACAGCCTTCATTGATAAATTACTTATTCCACATGCCCTTTCTAGAAACCTAAGATCTTCTCAAAATTTACTTTGTCCCCTCCTTCAAGACCTTTCATATGCATCGTATGACTTCATCTGCCATTACAGCTCCACTAATCTGGAACTCCCTGCCCTCCAATCTCAGGTAAGAATCAAATATCGTTAAATTTAAAGAAGCTTTAAAAAGTTTCTTGTATAAAGATGCTTTTGTTCATTCACTTGAGGCTTCTCCACAGATTCTGTAAAGGCAGCTATGAATAGCTTTTCCCGCTCCCTTTTGTGCTATCCTTCTTTGTGATCTTTTCCGATTATATTGTAGTTCTCCCCCCTGTCCTTTTGTTTCCTGTTTGTATGCTTGTTTTTTGTCTGTCTTGGCTTTTGTTTAACATTTTAAATTTGTATCCCCTCCTTTTTAATTGGATTGTACATCGCCTAGAATGTTGATAGGTGATTAATCAAATTTTTAATAAACTTTGAAACCTCTTCAACTGCATTTTCTGGTGTGGTGTCTGCTTTGATGCTATCTTCTGTGGTGTGTGTAAACATCTCTCTAACGGACCTAATTTTGCTTGGAAATAGCATGCCAAATTATTTTCATCAGGTTGTTGTGATAAGGGGGCAGCAGTTATTTCTTCAGTAGAAGATAGTGAATTAAAAATTTTGAATGAGAACTTTATGGAGTTTCAATAACCAATAGGGTGATTTCTTTTTTCACGGAGATCTGATAGTCATTCACACACAAACTGGCCACAGATGTTCCAACACGTTCCCCACTATCACAAACTCAGGCCTCCTTTTACGAAATGAGTTCCTATGAGCGTTGGGAGCATTGCAGGCCTTTCAGCATGGCTCCCTGCATCTTGATGACTAATTAAATAGATGAAACAGCTAATAACATAAATGAATTTGAGTTCACAGCAAGTCCAGCCCTTTTGTGTAGAATTTAATTGAAAGGAGAAATGATTGAATAAATAAATAGACTTCACAGCTCATGGCTCCCATAAAAAATTGTATATATAAATTTTTATTTTTTTTTAAGAAGCCAATTGCCCAATGGATCATGCAGCCAGCTCAGTAATAGTAAAGCTGAGCTGCATCCCAATTAAGTCAAAACTCCAGCCTGCTGGGCACCTAAGAGCAAAATTCAAGCCAGGGGCCTTGAAAACCACGTGGCTCAACCAAAACATGTATTTTGCAAGAAGCTCAGCATTTGGAAGAGCCTTTGTAAATTAAGTTGGGAATTTTCCATGTCCCATCTGATGTCTCAGTTCCTGTCTTCAAGTCCCTTCTGAAATAAGGCTCCACATCTACAATTAGTTTCAAGTTTCAAGTTTATTTGGTTTTAATATACCGACCATCAAATAAATATCTGGCCGGTGTACATTACAATAAAAATATAAATTAAATAGGGAAGGGGAGTTAAAATATTCTACATTTAGAGGTACAAATAGTGTATATTAAGACATAGACTAGACAAACTTGATTGTGAGGGAAGAGGTTTATGGAAGGGTAAAGTTACAATGTAGAGAGAAAAGGGAGAAAGAGGGGATGGGAAAACAACATTTGGGAAGGGAAAAGTCATTAGAATAAAATTTGTGATGTTGAACGAGTGAAGATGACTGAGAGTTAGCTACTAAACAGAAATAAATGCATCACGGAATAGGAAAGTCTTTAAGCCTGTTTTAAATTTATCTAGTTGTTGTTCATCTCGAAGAAGTTGTGGTAAAGAATTCCATAGCATTGGGGCAGTAACAGAGAAATTTATTTTTCGTGTGTAATAAAAATTTTTGATGGAGGGGATCAGAAGAAGATTTTGATTTGTGGATCTTAAGGTACGAGATGAACATTGAGGGATGAGAAGTTTATGTAGAAATGAAGGCAGATGGGAGGATTTTATTTTGAAGGTCAGGAGAATAATTTTGTAAGTAATTCGATGGGCCACAGGAAGCCAGTGGGCATCTTTCAGAAGTGGGGTAACGTGATCATATTTTCCTAATTTATAAATGAGTTTTATTGCTGTATTTTGAATCAATTGAAGACGTCGGACATTCATGTCGCTAACACTTTTTCTAGAGTTTGAAGAGTACTAGGAACTCCTACGATATCTTGGTACTTCTGATTAAAATAGGTAAAAGCCCAACACAGAGGAAGGTGCTTTGGCATCTGTAATATATACGTACTTCTTAAATCCAGCACTGAGAACCAGTTGGTGCCAGTTAGACAGTTTCAAGTTTTATAAAATTTGATATACTGCTAATAATATTTCTAAGTGGTGTACATATAAAAAAGACTAAAAATATAAAATTGCTCGGGTAACCACAGTGATACAGACAGATATACTGGTATGAAGGGGAAGGCAGGGAAAAAATACAATATTTGAAAGGAAAGAGATAGTGAACGGAAGACACAAAAAGTGGGATATTAACGTCCTGTCAGATAGTAAATGCTTTGGGTGATATTAGCAATCAAAGGCGTCCTTGAATAGAAATGTTTTTAAGTTTGTTTTAAATTTTGAGAGGGCGACATCTTCATGAAGATGGGATGGTATATTGTTCCATAGTGTTGGAGCAGCGACAGAAAATATGAATTTTCTGGTTGCGCAGACGATCATCGATATGTATCCAGATGTAATGGCCAAATCTGGCCTAGGCTAGGCTTTACTACCCATACCAGTAGGTCATTGCAGATATGGTTCTCAATACCTAGTCTTCCCCTCCATACTCCAGTATCATGCTCTTTTTTTCTAAGTATAGCTTTTACCCAGTGAAGAGTTCTGTTAACTGTATGGCACTATATGTTTTAGCAACATATTTCTGAGAATTAAAAAGAAGAAAATTACAACACAGTAGGACCTGTCACTAGGTCAAACCTGAAACTGCCTATATATTTCAATTATATATATATATATATATATATTTTTTTTTTAATGGGATTTGCATTTAACTTGAAAGAAACACATCACAGATTGCTCAATAAACTACCAGATTATTGGCCAATATTCACCCACAAATGTAAACTGATGTAAGGGGAAAGAGCAGTGATTATGACTAAATGGGTACTAGGTGCAGTATTATTCCATTTGTGTATAATTTATCTAGAGGAAAAAGTGATTAGTAATGATTATGAAATTTGTGAATGATAATAATCAAACTATGGAGAGAAGTTCAAACACATGTTGATTGGAAGAATTTAGAAAAACTGGAAATCTGCACACTAGGAGGACCCCCCCCCCAAAAAAAAAACACCAACAAAAAAAACATGCTACCAGTGTACACCATTTGGTCCCTGCTACCAAAAGAGGGACCATCTGGTGGGCAGCAGCAGTAGCTACCCAAAAACCTTGTTAGGAGTAATTTGGAAAGGTATCAATAAAAATCTGAGTATATATTAAGTTTCTGCATAGAACTTCAGTATGACAGTGCCTGGAAAACAATGTATAATGCTGGTCACTCCATCTAAAAAACACTATGGTGGAGCTTGAGAGAGAATGGAGAAAAACAACCAGTTTGATAAGAGGATTGGGACATCTACAAAAAGGCTGGCAAAGGGCTTTTAAACCTGATTAAGAGAAGACTGATTGGGGCTATACAGAGGTTTACAAGATCTAGCAAAACAAATTTGCTACTTGGGGATCTTTAATTGTTAGTCAAGTTGGAGAGACCTTTGCTTGACAATTTTAAGTTCATATGAATTCACAATCACATTGGTGGCTAACCTACATCTCTCGTACACCAGCTTTTTATTAAACAGAAGTAGAGAGAGTTATACCTTGGGCTGGCAAGGTAAATGCTCTAATGCTTATTCGATTCCTATCACCATTGGATCATTTACCTCATCGGCCCATGCTAAACTCTCTACCGCTGCTTGATAAAAGGAGCCCTTAGTTTGGTCAGGAAATGTGAATCAGATAAGTAAAATATTTTTTTGCAACTCAGTTTTAGATTATGAGCCTCAAGTCAAAGTCAAGTAACTTTAGCACAGAAACTACAATAGGTAGTATGATTTATTCCTTTTTTTCTATGAAATTTTAAGGTATGCAGAAAAACATGTATGAATTTTACTTCTTGTGGGATAGTGTGTGTGGCCTTTGCATCAGAAATCTTTTGCAGCATGAATTTAAACCTTTCTAGCCATTTAGACATCTATGAGGTTCAGCTCAGCTGGAGCATGAAAGCGAATAGTGCTGAATGATTACAGAGTTGGTTCCTTTGTGTTCATATTGCACTCTTTAGTAGCTAGAGCTCCAGCCTCAGCACCCTGAGGTGGGTTCAAACCCTGCACTGCTCCTCGTGACCTTGAGCAAGTCATTTAATCCTCCACTGCCCCAGGTACATTAGATAGACTGTGAGCTCGCAGAGACAGATAGGGAAAATACTTCAGTACCTGATTTGTAACCCATTCTGAGCTCCTGTGGGAAGATGGGCTAAAAAATGGAATAAATAAATAAACCCATGATACTTTGACTTGTGCAGGAAGACCATCAAACCAGCAGCTATGAGGCAAACTCTCTTGATATGATCCAAAACTGAATAATTAATAACAAAAAGGCATTTATGTCAATGTTAATTTTAATAGGTTAACTATGGAAATCTGGAAATGTAAGACATTGATACTTTGTTTCTAAGGGACTTAACTAGATCGATGACTGAGTTTTGCATCTTATGACTCTCTAATGCAGGTTTCCAAATGAATGTTGAAAACACTAGGGCACAGTGTAAACCTAGTTCTACTTTGTATGTTTGTCACATTCTGTTCTTTACTAGAAAATTAAAATACATTCACACAAACTACTTTTAGCCGTGAGCAGTTCACATATTACACGGTCGAGTCACATTATTACGGCCACTGCCTACCTCTGACATCAGGCACGCACAGCCAATGAATAAATGCATGTGTCGCACGCATACTTTGTGGGTAGATAAGGTGGAATGTAAGCAAGTTACTACTATAGCAACTGTGGCTGTCATGAGGAAAAAGCGGGATTTATCAGACATTGAAAAAGGCAAGATCATCAGCTACTGCAGTGTTTCCCAACCCTGTCCTGGAGGAACACCAGGCCAAACGGGTTTTTAGGCTAGCCCTAATGAATATGCATGAGAGAGATTTGCATATAATGGAAGTGAGAGGCATGCAAATCTGCTCCATACATATTCATTAGGGCTAGCCTGAAAACCCGTTTGGCCTGGTGTTCCTCCAGGCGAGGGTTGGGAAACACTGAGCTACTGGACCAAGGGCAGCAGTATTTCAGAAACAAGCAGAGTTTATGAACGGTGGATGAACGGAATCTTTTTGATGACCTGTGGGGCAACATGAGCCATCGACGCGAAAGGCAAATGATGGCTGTGTAGGTTGGTGCGGGCCGATCGGCCTGCTAACCGTGGAGCAACTCAACCATCCAAACAAACCAGGGGGCTTCCAGATGTGTGTCCAAAATGACTGCAGTGAACTCTGTTGTGAATGGGGCTCCGGAGCAGACGTCTAGTGACTGCTCACAAGGGTTCATTGCAAAAAAAAAAAAAAAAAAATGGCTGCGATTTGCACAGGAGTACCGACATTGGAAATGCAACCAACTGGCAAAAGATCGCCTTCTCCAATGAGTCACATTTCGAGCTCCATCAAATGGATGGACATTAGCGAGTCAGGCGTGAAACTGCCAAGAACAAACACCCGAATGAATCTAAGGAAAACCCGAAAAAAATGGGAGCTGAAAAGACTAAGAAAAAGAAAATCTCCCAAGCCCCAAGAAGGAAACTGTGATCAGGGGGAGGGACCGCCCACAGAGACAATCAAAGTAGAACGAACTACTTCACTTAAAACAATGTTATGCAATGACTATAGAAATAATTTATAGAGAGCCCTCAGTCGCACAACCAACCTCCGAACTCCGGAGGACACGGCTGTCACTGGTTTGCACCCAGAAAGGTGTCCAAATGTGAAACATCCTCGGGCTCTCTGTGAATTTAGTGCTAAATAACGCAAAAGTGCTGTGAGTGCAAAAATCAAAATCATACACTATAGGCAGTCTCTTCCCCTGAACCAGGGGGGCGAAAATACAAGTGTCCAAATTCAACTTAATAAAGCCAAAGGAAGGTACTTAGCTTCTCTGAAGCAGCCAGCGAGTCACCAAATGTCCTACGGGACTCCGTTTCGGGGGAGTGCTCCCCCTTCTTCAGGAACAACTGACACTGAGCGGGAGCCTGAAAATCATAAGACTCCAGCCACTTGGCAATAGCAGAAGAATAGCCATCATAACATTGTTTAAGTGAAGTAGTTCGTTCTACTTTGATTGTCTCTGTGGGCGGTCCCTCCCCCTGATCACAGTTTCCTTCTTGGGGCTTGGGAGATTTTCTTTTTCTAAGAACAAACACCCAGCAGCCATTGTTGGACGTACACAAGCTGGTGGCAGCAGTGTTATGGTTTGGGGAATGTTTTCTTGGTATGGTCTGGATCCCTTGATACCTCTGGAAGGCACTCTCTACCGATATGGGTATCTCTCCATCCTTGCCGATAAGTACACCTATACATATTGACGGTCTTTCCTATGGCCGAAGGGATCATTCAACAGGACAATGTGATACTGCCAGAATTGTTCACGAGTGGTTTGCAGAGCACGACCAGGGCTTCAGTTACTTCTCTGGCCTCTGAATTCCCCAGACCTTAGCCTAATCAAGCACATTTGGGACCACCTCGATTGACTTATTCAATGACTGGATCCACCATTAAACACCCATGAGCAACTGTTAGACGCACTGCAGTCTGCATGGCTTTAGCAACCATCCCATGGCGTCTGGCTGCCGTCCATGTTGCCAAAGGCGATTGTTTTGGGTATTAGCAGGTGATCATAATAATGTGACTCGACTGTGTATGTAGAAGTTTTTGCATATGCAGTCTCAAGGTGATCAATTATGTTAACATTTTTCAAAGGCAAGAATTTTATGATTTCATTGACATTTTTTCTTTGAATATCCCCATTTACAGGATTTTTGGGAGCAAACATTGGACTTTTGACATCTCAAACCTGGGACAGGTATAAAATATAACTTCTGTTTGCAATTCCAAGCCCAGATAACATTAGTGATAAAGCAGGGCTGCCCAAGTCCGGTCCTCGAGATCTACTGGCAGGCCAGGTTTTCAGGATATCCACAATGAATATGTATGAGAGAGATTTGCCTGCACTGCCTTCTTGGTATGCAAATCTCTCTCATATGCATATTCATTGTGGATATCCTGAAAACCTGGCCTGCCAGTAGATATCGAGGACCGGACTTGGGCAGTCCTGTGATAAAGAAATAAAGAATGCTCAAACATATTTTCCTCCATGGTACTAGCAAAGACATACAAATAACATACAGTTTGTGATTTTGGATGTAGTGTGTTTTTTTTTTTTTTTATAGTTTAGATACATAGATGGTTTTCTGTGGATACCAGAGATACTTCAGAATATTATATCTCATTGATTGCTCTAGCTAAACTTTGATTTTTAATCTTAAACTCTTTAAAATCTACATTTATATACAAAACACATATACATATTAAACCTGGAACAATGTAATATGCAAATGCTCATTCCATAAATACAGTTCATACATTGTTTCATGATAAAAGTTGCGATAGAAAACATTTTCTGCTACTCGCTTATATAGCGCTTTTAACCAAAGTGCTGTTACAGAGCTAAAACAGTACAAAAAATGGAGAACAGTAATTTCCACACTGGTAAACCACCAACAGCAATAATAAGAGTTTTCCAAGTATCTTGGGACCCTAAATAGAATATTGCACTCATTTTATTAACACATAACAGAAGCTGAAATACAATTACAAACTGTGTTTTGTTTTGTTTTTCAGAACCACATAACTCACTTAGGACATTCATGACTTATCCACATGAGGGAACAAAGTTACTTTATTACATGTCACACTAATCCAACAATATGCACACCAACTTTCATTTCATTTATCAACGTGTCTTACATTTTTTAAATTATATGTGCTTTCAATCTTAGTCATCTTTGCTGCTGAATGTTGTGCAACCAATAAATTATGTGATTTTTTTCCCCCCCCCCCACCTGGGAAAGTAAGGTATATTCAGTCATCAAGGGGTTACCGAGTACTGTATATAATGTAATTCTATTCTGAAATGAGAACAAATATCTTTGACTCTTTAGATTTATCATTCGCCTTGATATCCCTTAAAATGTTTAGTTTTTGGAATCTTCACAGTAAAGTATCCCAAGATTTTATTTATTTATTTAATTAATTAATTTTTAAAAAATTTCTATACCATCTAAAGCCTAACTGGTTTACAAAATCTTACATACATAAGTTTTAAGACAATATAAGAAACAAATAAACATAAATAATCAGATCCTCAGAAAATCAGCAATCAGGAAAAATCAATGCCTAAAAAAGGCTTACACAAACAATTGTGTTTTGAGTAGTTTCCTAAATGTAATTCTATTACTACATTTCTGTATCTGCCCCACTTTTACCCCGCACAACAAAAAGGTTATTGCGCTGGTTTCTACATGTTTTGGGTAGACATTCGCCTTTAGCAGCGCTGAATTTTCAGAGTGCAATGATCTTTTCAGGGATCGTACCATACAGGAATTGATGACAAATCATCACTGCTTTGTACTGGACTCTGAATGCAACTGGCAGCCAGTGTAATTGTTGAAGGTAAGGTGTGATATGAACATATTTCAACGTTCCCATTATCGATCTAGCCGCTGCATTTTGCACCACTTGCAATGCCCTGCACCTCGTCTTTTACTATACAAAATCAGTTTTCCTGCTACATTTTACACGTTCCTTAAATTTATTTAATAATAATAATAACAGTTTATATACCGCAGGACCGTGAAGTTCTATGCGGTTTACAATTATTAGAAATGTTACAGATTGAGTAAAATTAACATAGCTAAAATCTATTAACAGTTCTAGAGATCAGTTATTGTGGGTGAGATTGTGCAAATCAGTTTCCTATGTACTTTAAGAACAGATATGTTTTTAGGTGTTTCCTAAATTCCCCATAGGTATTGGCAAGCGTAAGTAATTGTTTCAGATCATTGCCCCATAATGCTGCTTGATAAGAGAGAAGATGTTGTTGATGTCTTTTAAATTTACATCATCTAACTGGGGGAGAAACAAAATTCAAGTTTGAGCTTCTCTTATATCTATTGGTTGAAAAGGAGAATAGGTCGGTTATTTGGCAGATTCATTTATAAGAACATTTGAGTATGCTTTTATATGTTTCTCCATTCTTTTCTTTAAATCAAATAAAAACACGAGTACTCCAACCTGCTCCCTTTGGATTAAGGTTAATATTCAATTTTTTTTTTTTGTTTCAAAAGGCTTACTCACTGTTCTGTTAAAGATTTTCATTCCTTCATTTGATACAGCGACTCTCAACCCAGTTCTCAGGACACACCCAGCCTTTCAGAATACCCATAATGAATATTCATGAGATAGAGCTGCATACAGTGAAGGCAGTGCATGTAAATTTCTCATTTATATTTATTATAGATATCTTGAAAACCTGAGTGGTTGGAGGGCATTAGTGGTTTATCATTTTTAGCCATTGCAAAGTCATTTCTTCTTTATTGTATGAAGGCAGATAAAGGGGGAATGGTGATTAAGATAGAAAAAAAAATTATCAGCTCTAAAATGTTCATGCTTTACAGCAGCGAATTGCAAACTGTGAGCTACGGTGGGATTCTGGGTGTGCCACCAGGGATTGAACGTATACCGAGCGTCACTTCCGAAGTCGGCGCCTCTCCTCCGCCCCCACATGAACCTCGTCCCATTTTTCCTGAGCTCGTGGCCGGAGGGCCTCCGAGCATGCGCAGACGCTGACATGTGTGCAACATTGTGTTGACATCCGTGCATGCTTGGAGGCCCACCAGACACGGCCCTGAGCTCAGGGAAAACAAGACAAGGTTCCTGTGAAGCAGGGCAGGGTTGTGGGTGTGACAAAGAAAACCATTTGCTACGTTAGTGTGCCGGAGCAAAAAAAAAAATAAATTTTGCGACACAGTGCTTTATAGTAACAGCCTCTTGTATTTACCTTTCTAAATCCAGTGATTATATCTGAGCGGCTTGTTTATCCCATTGGTTTGATAGGGTCATAATAATTGATTAACACCAGGTCACTCACTTTCTGTAGTCCCAGTCTTGTATACTACTCCCATTTCCCTCATCACTCAGTTGAAATACCCAGAATTTTGAACTTCAGGTCATGATCTTAATAAAAAAAAAAAAAAAAGTGCTTCTGGGCTCTGAGCCATTTCTGTTGTGAACACTGCTGCCTGGATAAGTCCTCTCAGCAAGTTCTTTACACACTAATAGCATCACAGCTTGATTACTGCAATATTATTTAAATGCCAGCTTTCTATCATCTATTCAAGCTGTGCAAAAGATGACAATTCAAACACTGAGAAGTGCAAGGAAACGGGGTCAGGTAACATTTCTCCTGATGCAGCACCACTGGTTACCAGCATAATTCTGAAGACAATATAAGATTCTCTCATATTTATCTTCTCTAACATCACACACTCTATAAAGAATACTTTGCTAAACGATGATTGTCTACTTCGTTTGATTTGCTTATTTAGACTCTACCTGCCAATGTGCATTTTTTTTGTGCAGAGCCTCTGCTTTGGAATTCCATATTTTTCCAAAGAGATGCCCTGAAAATGTACTTATTTCAGCAAGCCTGCAGTGTCCAATAGTGGTAGATATATACAGTTTTAGGATGACCTGATGGTGCTTATTCTCTCTGACTGTACTTCTTCCTATCCTACATTGAAATCAAGATTTGTTTTAATAAACCACCATCAACCAATGTACAGTATAGCTTTTCTTTCTGTTGGATTTAATTTGTAAACCACTGTTACGGTCTCAGGAAGGGCAGAATATTAAATCACTATAAACCATAGCCATGATAGCATGCTGTCTCGTGCGTGGCATCTATTCCAGCAAAAAGGCATTATATAAAACAGGTCTATCCAAACAAAGAAAACCACAAAGCCATGAGATAAATGAATACACTGACCACAAAACTAAACTAAAAAAACACAGTAAATTAGCGATTCCTTTTTATGTATGCTAGATTCATATGCTGGTGTTAAGAACCTTTTCTAGGCAAATCATTGCTTGATACATAACTTTGAGATGCAGATTAGTAATTTTTAAAATAGATTTGGGATACCATTTCCACAGATCAAAGCAACAGGATCTTAGCCATTAAGGCCTAATGTGCAGTTAGTTATAAATTTGATGACACTGAGACTATGTGCAGTGGAAGCCTGATTTCATGAGTAAAGCAGTGGTATTAACTTTGGCCATTAACATGCACTAATATAGTATTTAAATGTACTCACTAATGGCTGAGAGTGTTAAAGCAGAGAGTAATATGTGTGCCAATGTGGACAGCTATCAGGGTCCTGTGGAAACTCAAAGGGATTATATTCTTTCCCTCTGATTGTTGTGTGTGTGTGTGTGTGTGAGGAGGGGGAGGGGTGGGGTCATAGGAGCCAGCTTTATGGGTGTTATAGCACCCTAAGATTGTGCAAGCTCTTTGACTGTGCTCAGTGAGGGGCAAGTTCCATTGGGTTTAGCACCCCCAAGCATTCTGAAAAGTTGGGTCTTATGGTGGGGGGGTCCTTGTTCCCTCTATCTTCCAGGGTGCTTGTTTGCTTGAAGTGCTGGTGGTCTGCATGCAGGCACATGCAGTGGTATAGTGGAGCGGGCTCCCATCCCTATTAAAAATTAACTTACAGTTAAATAAGCCGTATGAAAACCATACCTAATAGTAAAATGTAGTAAAATAATTAGGAAGTGATGGGTTTGGGGTATTTTCATCTTTACTTCTGAGGTTATTTGCATTTATTTGGACAGAGAACCAGCTTATCAGCACGACACTAGGTATATGGGAAGCAGAGTTTAGTGGGTTACACATACATACTAGTGCAAATCCTACATCTGCAGGCATATATGGATTTAAAAAAACCCAAAACTCTCTACTATAAGATAACACAAGTTTTGCATCAATGCATCTGTTACAGTTTGCACATTTTAACCCACACTGGGCTCGCTATTCAAAGCCGCTCACCAGGATAATGGCAGCTGTAGCCCAGATAATTGGTTTAGCCACTGCTGTCTGTGGCAAGCACCACCGGCATTATAAATTTATTCGCCAGATAAAGTGACTTCGCACAAAACAAGGCCTAACCAGATAGCAATCCGGAGAGCAGTCTCAAATCACCACGATCTGGATGGCAGTGTTGCCTGCTGCATGATGTGGATATTCTATGCTGGTTGCATTCTGGGCACTGGATTAAACTGTTGTGGCAGGTATTTGAATAAAATCCACCAATTGCAGGAGCTGAATATTGGGCCAGCTTGTTCTATTGTATCACTATGTGAGGAACTATTTAGTATCCTTGAATTTTAACATGTTATTTCTTCATTATCACAGCTTTAATGATAGTAGTAACCCAAGCTAGCTTTCACACGTGAACGGTACTGGTAATGTTTGTGATGGATAACTCAGGCACTTAACAGATATTAACACCTGGATTAACCATTATAATAATTTAGAACATGAACATTCCCTGGAATTCCTTTCCCTCTCACTACATGTCACTAGAACAAAACTCATGCATTAAGAACCACTGGCTTCCAGTCAGAGAACAGTATAAGTCATATCTTTCAAAGTGATTAAAAATAGAAAATACTTCAAATTGACAGATTTAAGGTCATCTGGAAATATTGCTTGACTTTTCACAATTGCAACACAAATATGGTCTTAATGAATCACAAAATTATAAGTGGTTGCAATTGAAGCAGGCCATTCAGGTAGGGTTCCCTGAATGGAAAAATCTTAGTGATAAGTATAGTTTGCCTTTCTTGTGTTTTCAGGTGGACTTTCTGGGATACCAGGTTGCTCAATGGTACAAATTGATATCTGGATTTATAAAAACCAAGGACTGGTTTTCGGGACATTTGGAGCATTGAGATTAAGCATCATATTACTGCGTCTCAATGGCCACAAATTTGGTCTTGGAGGATGAGATATACAGTGTCGGCATCTATGAGACAAACCTGTTTTTTTTCTGTTACATAGAGCATTTTGGACCCCGGTTCGTTTACAGAAGTTAGATAGCTCTAAATCTAATAGATGCTGGCACTGTCATCTTGAAGCTGGGACATTAGATCATTTGTTATTCTATTGTCCATTCATTCTTGCTTTTTGGAAATCAATATGGGGTCAAATAAATAATTTGTTAGAAAATCCAGTGGCATTATCCTATGACACCGTATTGTTTGGCATGTCAATGAGGGCTAAAAGCCAAATATCCTCTAATAATAGCAGTTTTCTGCTCATTATGACAGGGGTTGCCATTCATCAGATTACGAATAACTGGAAAAATTGGAAGAGGTTGAATTACAGCTTTTGGTGGAACTCTTTATGCCACATACTCAAAATGGAAAGGATAATTGCTATACAGCAGGGAAATCTTAAAAAATTTCAGGTTATTTGGGAGCCATTAATAAAATATTGCAAAGATTGAAAGTACTGTATAGATTAAACATTAATTTTTTCCCCTTTGGTTCATATACGTCCAGGGTGGGGTGGGAGATGGGAATATTTTATGATTTCTCTTACTTATGAATAACTATAGGATACAAGGTAGAGGGATTATTTGATATAGTTTAGAATTTGATGATATATTAAGTGTGATTTAAGTATAAATGATTGTATTATATGTTACACTTACTGGGAGCTTTAAAAATGAATAAAGATTAATTAATGAATAAAGATTAATTAATATGCCTGACTTTTGTTCTATGGTGGAGGTAGCTGTTAGTTATCGGTATGACCCTTATTTCAAACCAGTTATTTAAATGAAGCAGAGTGCAAAAAAGCCACTTGAGAAATATACAAAGAGAAGTGCAAAGAAAACCAACATGAAGATGAATGAACTGAAGCAGTACCCAAATTTTTGCTTTTGTGTAAGTCAAATCAGCAAAGTCAAATGAGATATACTGTACATCTCAGATGTTATTAGGAAAAAAAGATGAGAACAGCAAAAAAAAGTGTTATATTTTAAATCACAGAACCTCGCTGGAATGGGCAGAGATTTAAGCATGCATAAGACACTTTAAAGACATGGTGATGGACACAACATGATTGGAAAAATAGAAATAAAGAGCCAAGGTTGATGTGTGGTGTTTTCCAGCAAATAAATTTCTGCATACAAACTTGATGGAATAGGGAATGGATATACTATAGCTCATGCAGAATTCTGTAGTCTATGGTCCTGTTTTGGGGAGTAATATACCATCCAAAATGAATGTGCCTGCAAGCGGCACTAGAACACCTTTTTTGTTTAGGGAAGCCCAAGCTAAGCATCTCCCTCTTTTCATACATACCATCTCATAAACCAATCTCAATGCCATCCATCATTAATCTACATCCCAACCTCAATCTCTTTCTTTGTTGTCCATCATTCTATCTGTTGTCCTCTCCCTTCAACTCTTCAAAATCTCCCCTAAGCCCCCTCTCTGTTGTTCCAACATTTCTTTCTCCTCCTCTCCAGTGTCCATTATTTCTCCTCTTCCTCAACTCGCAAGCCCTTCCTGTAGTGTCCAATATTTATTCCCTTCCTAACTCCCCATCATGGTGTCCAACATTTTTCTCTTTCCCTATCTCTCAATCCCACCCTTATGGTGTTCAGAATTTCTCTTCTTCCCAACCTCTCAAACTCTCCCTCCCCACCTGGTCATGTCCAACATTTCTGTTCTTTACCTCTCAATCCCTCCCCTGTGTGATGTCCATTAGTTCTGCTTCCTTCCCTCCCTCCCTCTTCAGGAACTTTCTCTTCTCTGTCTTCCATGGCATTCAGCATTTTCTCCTTCCTTACCACCCCATGGTGTCCAGCATTTCTCTCCTTCCCTCCCCTTCCCCGTGGTCTCCAGCTTCTGTCTTCTTCCTTCCCTCTACTCTCCACCAGCTGCTGAGTTACCCCTGGCCACTGGTGCAATGACATTACAGAAATATATAGCCAACCAACACAGGAGCTCAAGCATCTATGCAGGCTCATGGCCTGTTGGCTTCCGCCCCCTCCAAACTTTCCATTTCAGAAGGGCAGAAGCTGGCTGGCTTTAAGCCTGCGCAGATGCTTAAGTTCCCTTGCTGGCCAGCTGCAAAGACTCCTGTAGTGTTGTTACCCCATTTGGGCCAGGGGGAGGAAGGAGGCAAGAAGATGCTGGTGACCACAGAGGGAGAGGATAAAAATGCTGGACACCAGTGGGAGAGAGGAAGAGAGAAACGGGGGAAATCAGAAGGATAGGAAATGAACACCTCACTGAGAAAGAAACTTGGGGGTGCCATGGACCTTGTGTCTGCACACAACTATTTGTTTCATAAATTTCATATATACAAATTCACTATGCCAAGGTGATCTTCTGAAAAGAACATTATTTTTTATGGGAAGAAAACATGATTTATAGAATTTTGTACAAGAAGTCAGAGAACAATGCTAGCTTTTACAAAGCTCTGGTGACATAAATGCTCCGAAGCTCATTGTTCTTATTCCCTAGGATTTATCTATATATTCAAAAGCCCTTATGAGGTCAGTAGAAGCACTGACCACCTAGGTATATAGATACACAAACATCCAAGCTGTTGAACATATACATTGTCATATGTCCATAGTTATACATCCATTGAAGATACTCCAGGTGTGGCACCACTTAGCTAAGTAACTTAAATATCTAAGCAGCAATGCTCAGCTTCTATGAGGATAGATTTACAATAGACTCTCTGTTAACCGGAACTCAAGCAACCAGAACTCTCAAGTAACAAAAAAAAAAAAAAAAAAAAAAAAAATCAAAGAAATACTGTACTGTAATATGTTAAATAAAAATTAAGATAAAATCAATTTCTGGTGGAAATTTAAGTGTAAACTAGGCATGCCACACCTGAGTACACCCATGCTTTGCCTACCACATGTCAAGTAGTTTGTCTGGAACAGTTTATGGTATGGCATAGTATGGGTATAGTATTAATTGGGCCTATTTTTAATAGTATCTCTCAAGCAACCAGAAACTACATTTATCCGGCATCTATCAATCCTTATGGATGCCGGTTAACTGAGAGTCTACTGTATAAATGGATTAAGAGGGCAGAGAGGCAACTATGTGCAGTTTATTTTGAGTGGATATTTGGGTGCACACCTAATTTAATTAAATAACAAGCCAATTAATGTGGATAAATTTAGGTGTGTACAGACAGTCAGCATATGAGAGAGAACTGCAAAGGAAATACAGTATGGAGTCTCGCTACAATTTCTTGAATCTTGAATGAGTTGAATAATATTATATGACAAAAATTCTTGCTTTATCATCACCTCTCAACATGTTTATATCTTTTGATGACACATGGATAGTCTCCATCCCACTCTTTTATAAGCATCTGTTTCCAGTTCTCTTAATTTCCTTATTAAAAAAAAAGAACATTGCCTGATAGTTTTCTCACTTTCAAAATGCTTAATAAATATTTGGTCATTTATGAAAGGAGAAATAAAAGTTTCACTTCTTTTTATAAAAGGGCTTACAATTATTTGCAAAATGAGTGAAAGACTGGCAGTTTGAAGAGCTGTTATTTTGAATTACCTTTTTTGCTTTCTGTAGTTGGCAGTTATACGAGTATTGTACCAGCACAAACTGACTAACATTTGTTGCTTGCTTTGCTATGAACATAAGAGATAAAACAAAAATCTTTCTTGAATTTAGATATACAGTACTCCCCCAAAATTCGGAGGTTCCATTCCGGGAACCCCCGCGAATTTCAAAAAACCACTAATACAGTTTTTAGGCAGGGGAGACAGGAGAGGGTAGCCAGAGCGCTGGCAAGTGAAGGAAATCACTCGCTGTATGCTCCAACCGCCTCTTCCTGTACTAAAATCAGGCCTTACCAATCAGGAGCTGGACAAATGATATTGAAGTTTTATATACAAATATCCCTCAGTTGGCAGATATCCAAATTTTACAAAATGTACTGGAACAACATACTGCCGCTGTACAAATTTCTTCCATTTTTGTAATTTGGCCTCCATTGCTTTACCAATTTTTTTTTTCATGTTTTGCAATCCTCTTTTGCAGATTAAAGGTACAGCGAGGGGCACTATGATGACCCCAGATGTGGCTAACTTGTATTCTTATAAATTTGAAGAGCAGTTTTTGTTTTCTTCTCCATATAGTGTACGAGGGACCGCTGAAAGGTTCTCAGCCCAACCAACAAAAGTTGGGGCAGTCTCCATCGAAGGCTATACACTTAGTCCAGTGATTTTCCACTTTTTTTGTTCCATCGGAAAAATATGGAACACAAAAAGTGTAAAATTGCTGGACTTTGTTGGTTGGGCTGAGAACTTTTCAGTGACCCCTTGTATGGATTCAGTTGTGGAGAAGGTTCACAAATGATGTTTTTGATGTGGTGTGGTGCTGTGTTAATTAGAGGTCTTTTTTTTTTTTCTTTGAATGTTATTACAATTGTTGCTGATGGCTTATCATGTCATTGCTGGTATATTGATTTGTCATATACACGTCTGACCAGTTCTATTATTATTTTTGTTTTAGTAGGCTGTTTCCTACTATTTTCTGTTGTGGTAATGATGGACAATGACATTGTTGCTGATATTAATGGCTTAGATTTTTGGTCCTCGTTACCCGATTGTTGTAAAACTAAATTGTTAAACTGTCAATAAAGATTATTGAACTAAAAAAAAAAAAAAAAAATTCTTATGATCTACATCTCATATTCATTTACTAGTTTAATTACCATCAAAGAGTGGTTTTGAATTTAACTATTTCATTGATACAATGTAGGTTTCAGTTTTCTATTTCCTGTAAAGAGGCTGACTGAAACACTTTACTCAGGTTTGACAGTTGCAATTTCAGATTACATTAAAATATCCCAGTAAGGCAGTTTCTGTGGTTGGGCAGGATTTCCTTTACAATGAAGGAGTTCAGTAAACAAGCAACATTTATGATGAGGTGGTGAGAAGGGCTTAGACCTGGGCCATATGTGAAAATAGAACCTACCTTCTCTTACCTAGCAATTAACAGCCTGAGATCACAGTTGTTCCTTCAACTTATTCATATTGGATTCATTTAAAAAAACTATTTTGAGATACTGACATATTTTATAACCACACACAGCATTTCAAACACATCTGGTATTTGCTTTAAAGAGAGGCAGAAACATTAGAGATTTTGTGATTCATTCTTATTGCCAAGGTTCCCCTCTGATGAATATAGTGCTTCAGTTCTCTATCAGACATTAAAATCTCAGATGCTGTTCAGTATGTCTTCCACTTTATAGTGGCACCTCACTATCTTTCCCTGAACAAAGGATTGTAAATATATCCTACATCTTGTCAGTCAGAAGGGTGGTAAATGTGATATTATGACCCTGTATTTTATTGAGGGTGGGCAAAAACATAATTGGGTCAATATTCAAAGTGATTTAACTGGATAGAAAATGGCTCCTGGCTGGTTAAATTGCTTTTTCAGGGCTAGCCAGCCATATTCCACAGTCTTTATTTGAATAGAGCCACTGAAAATGTCCTGTTAGACCCAACTCAAAACCAGATTTTTGGGGGGCATCAATTGGCTAGTGAGGTGCAATATTCGGCACTTAAGAACATAAGAATAGCCTTACTGGGTCAGACCAATGGTCCATCAAGCCCAGTAGCCCATTCTCACGGTGGCCAATCTAGGTCACTAGTATCTGGCCAAAACCCAAGGAATAGCAACATTCCATGCTATCGATCCAGGGCAAGCAGTGGCTAACCCCATGTCTTTCTCAATAACAGACGATGGACTTTTTCTCCAGGAAACTGTCCAAACCTTTCTTAAAACCATTTACGCTATCTGCTCTTACCACCTCTAGCAATGCGTTCCAGAGCTTAACTATTCTCTGAGTGAAAAAATATTTCCTCCTATTGGTTTTAAAAGTATTTCCCTGTAACTTCAATGAGTTTCCCCTAGTTCTACTCCACTCAGGATTTTGTAGACTTCAATCATATCTCCCCTCAGCTGTCTCTTTTCCAAGCTGAACAGCCCTAACCTTTCCTCATACGAGAGGAGTTCCATCCCCTTTATCAGCTTGGTCACTCTTCTTTGAACCTTTTCTAGTGCCACTATATCTTTCTTGAGATAAGGAGACCAGAATTGAATGAATGCCATTTATGCGGCTACCTTAGTAGCTGCATAAATAAGACCACATAAAAATCAGTCCTATCTTTATATAGTTTGTATAGCCTGTTGAGTGCCGAATATCGTGCTTATCTAGCTATGTTTTTGCTGGCTTCTTGTACCTGGAAATTCAATACTAGCTGAATATCCAACCCTATCATTAAAACATGAGTTATGGAACTGTTTTCCATTGTCTTTTAAGCTGTACATACTTTTGAAGATCTTTGCTTTAGTGCTCTTCAAGTGATGCAGTAGCACATCCCTGGAGGACATCTGAATCAATTTAAGAACATAAGAACATCCATGGATCAGACCAATGGTCCATCTAGCCCAGTCATCTGTTTTCAACAGTGGCCAATCCAGGTCACAAGTACCTGATAGAAGTCCAAATAGTTGCAACATTGCATGCTACCAATCCATGGCAGGCAGTGGCTTCCCCTATGTCTGTCTCAATCGCAGGCTTTTAATCCAGGAAATTGTCCAAACCTTTTTTAAATCTACCTATGCTAACCGCTGTAACCACCTCCTCTGGCAACGGGTTCAAAAGCTTAACTAGGTTTCAGTAAATAAAAGAAAAAATTCCTCATTTGTTTTAAAAGTATTCCCAAGTAATTTCATTGAGCGTCTCCTGGAACCTTTTTAAAAAATCAATGCGACATTGGCCATCCTCCATTCTTTAGGTACTCTGAATGATTTTAGCGACATGTTACAGATCACTAACAGCAGATCAGCAATTTCATGTTTGAGTTCTTTCAGTATACTGGGACGTATGCCATCCAGTCCAAGTGATTTATCACTCTTTAACTTCTCAATTTGGCTTAGTACATCTTCCAGGTTCACAGAGATTTCTTTCAGTTCCTCCGTATCACCCCCTTGAAAACCATTTCCAGGTTCAGATAGATCTCTTACATCTTCTTCCATAAAAACTGAAGCAAAGAATTCATTATGTCTCTCAGCTATGATTTTATCCTCCCAAGTGCCCCTTTTGCTCCTTGATCATCCAATGGTCCCACAGATTCCCTCACAGGTTTTCTGCTTCTGCTATTGTATTGTGAATAATGTTTGGGTTTTTTTTTAACCTATGGTCCATGGCCCCTCAGAGTTTGTTTTGATTGCTATTGCTTTAGAATAGATAATACACAGATTATCTTTTTAAATGAGCACTGAGTGGTGTAACAACGTACTCGTATATATTAAATCCCCAATTTCATGCCAACAGTTGGGATGATATGGCCTGTGGAGGTTCAGTGACGGTGGAGTCATTAAGAAGCTTCATTGTAAGTAGCGTTATTGTAGACTATGGGCTCCTTTTACTAAGCTGCGGTAGCGTTTTTAGCACGTGCTGAAGATTAGTGCGCACTAACCCCCGTGCTACATGGAAAATACTAACGCCAGCTCTATGGAGGTGTTAGCGTGTAGCACGTGGGCAATGTAGTGTGCGCTAAGCCCGCTAGCGCAGCTTAGTAAAAGGAGCCCTATGGGTTTTGTTTTTTTGCACCTTGATAGTGCTGGAGAGGAGTTTGTGCTTTATTTTTCTTTAAATTATACTAAAAACTTGCCTGCTCCTGAAACAGGAATGGAAATGCCAAAACACTAATGCAGACTGTTGAATATGTTTACATAAGAACATAAGAAGTTGCCTCCACTGAGGCAGACCAGAGGTCCATCTTGCCCAGCGGTCCGCTCCCGCGGCGGCCCATCAGGCCTATTGTTTGCATGATATAGTTGCAAGGAACACATTATAAGGCCATGCAAGCTCAAACAGACAACTAGAACACTGATATTCATTAAGATTTGGATTTATAAGAGCGCCAACTTGATTGCTGTGGCACAGATATTTTAAATGAGCAATCAATATTTTTGAGACACTGGAATTTCTTTTCTCACAATTTATACACTTGTAATTTTTGATAATCTAGTACTATCTTGGGAAAAGAATGTACGGTACATAATTGAAATAAGTGGTTTAGAGTGATTTAGGGTTTCAGTTGCAAGAGGCCTCTTGACCTGGCTTGTTGAACATCTTTGGTACAGTTTGCCTGCCATTGAGTGTGTGTAAAAAGATATCATATTGGCAGTAACGGGAGGGAGACTGAGTCAGCATTAACACCTTCACATTTGTGGAGGGGAGGAGGGGCTGACTCCTCATGTCTACCTCAAACCATTCCTATGTTGAACTAACCCTCCAGTACCCCAGATACAAATTCAGATTGTGAGCCTTCCAAGGACAGAAAAATACCTACTGTCCTTGAGTGTTCACCACTTTAATAGCCTTTGGACTTGCAGGCAGTAGATAAAAATAGATAAAACAAGTAAATAAATCTCTATCCCTTACTTTCCAGCTAAATAGGACCATAAGTAAAAAAACCCAACAGCCCTCCTCCAAAAAACACAACTGTAAAAAACAGATGATCATTTAATAAACTCTGACATGGTTTAGTACTTTCCATTTGCTAGATTTATAATGCTGAATCTAGGGACTATGGGGGAATTCATCAACGGGCACTACCGGCTTAGCACGTGCTAAAAGCTAAAGATGCCCATAAGAATATAATGGACATCTTTAGTTTAGTGCATGCTAACATGGTTAGTACCTGTTGATGAATTTACTCCCATACAAATCAGAGCCTACATGGAGAACTCAAGCTAGATAAAAAAGGCAGAAGAGACATTTTTCAAAGAGTGTTAAAAAAAAACAACCACCACCACTACATTACTAGGGTAGGCACACAAACTTCTGCATTATTCCATATTTACAATGTGGAAAATTTCAGTTGTTTGCTGATTAATGCCAATGTTCAGAAGTTCCAACCTTGTGCTAGGTCTGCTCCTTTGTGTTTAAGACGGTATAGCCCCCTTTTTATGAAGCTGTGTTAGCGATAAAAAAAAAAAATGCTAATGCAGCTTCATAAAAGGGTGGTGGTGGTGGTAAGTGTTCTATTTAAAACAGTAGGATAAACCATGAATGTAATAATGCAACAAAATTCTTGCACAGATAGTCCTTAAAAATGGAGGAACCACATTTGATGAGAGAATGATTGTTCTTTAGGGGGGATAAATTTGAAAAATATCTAACCAGTTACAGAGAGAGCTTGCCCTGGGGGAGGGGGAGGGAAATTCCCTTTAGTTAAGCTAAAAAGCAGACTTTAACACATATAGGTTTAGCCATTGATCTATCTGAAGTGGTACCCAGGGTATATTTAGTTTGGAGGAGGAAATATTTGCAAACTCAAAAGATAAATACCACTTTTCTACTTATTCGGCATTGTACTTATAAAAACTCATAGTGGTCTAGTTATAGTGGTCTAGTTATAGTGGTCTAGTTAGCAGCCAGCACATCAAGCGGGACAAACAGGCCACTCAGACAAATGTGACTATGATAAACCAGATTTGAGGACTGAACAAAAGTCGTGCAGATTTTGCACACCTTCTAGCAGGCACAATTTTCTTCTTGCCTAGCTTTCTCTGGGCAGAATCTTTATGCCACTATGTGTTATTTCAGTCTGTGTTGCTGTTTTGCATCTAAATTTTCCTCAATTTCTAAATGTGCAGCAATTTGGAGGCGCTCCTCGTATATAGTATAGAAATTACAAAGGTTGATGCGACTAACAGTTTTATTTACAATTTAAACTTTGGACAAAAGACAAAGAAAGTTGGACTTTGCCTCACGTCGTAGCACTTTAAAAAAGGTAATACAAGCTCAGAGCTCTGGAGGTCAAACAGGTGTTTTTTGTTTTTTTTTAGCCTTTCACATATTTTAACCATAGAAATAGGTTTAATACATGTAATTTAGAATTAATTGGCAACTCTCTGCAAACAGAATGTATAAATTTCCTCTATTCATGAGAAGATCAACAAATGCAAATACTTATATCTCTTTTGGAAGGAGGAAATTCAGAATTAACAAGGAAGAAAATGTTTTTGTCGATTTTTATGACTACAAATTTATTTCACACAGACTATATAAACTGACAATCAAAATCCTAGCTTCAGATACAGAACTGCCATGGCAGGAAAAAAAATCAAAGGGAAAAACTGGTTTTCAGAGCACTAGCTAAATGTTATTTATAAAAAAAAGATAATTACTTTTTGTGGTAAAAAAAATTTCCTAGTACTACTTCATTTTAACTGGCAGAAATATTGATAAAAGTTTAGGATTTAAAATATTTTTTTGCATTAGCCTTAAATTTGGCACTATAGAAATAAAGGGGGCTTTTTATTTGATTTTTTTTCTAAAGTGTGCTGCAATCTGGGCTTAACACATTCTAACGGGGGGGGGGGGAGGGGGGAAGAGGGGAGAGTTTCCTGTGCACTAATGCCCAGATTTAACATGACACTTTCTAGGGCTTTTTTTCCCCTCTTGTTTTGCAGGCCATGAACTAATGTTACCATTAGCTCCCAAAACTTTACAAAAAGTGAACAAAAGAGTACTTACTGCCTTCTATTTAGGAGATGCTAAGGCCTGGATTCTGTAAATGACATCTACATCGGCCAATGCCTTAAAAATGGTGTCAGCTGCGTGTCAGCAACCGAAACAGCTACCGAAAAACTTAGGCCAGGGTTTTAAAGGCCTACATTACTGGCACCTAAGTTTGATAGAGAATCACACATAGCGGCATCTACGGTCATCTCTGCCCCTAATTAAGCCTACTTCGACCTTAAGGGCTACTAGGTGCCATGCTTAGATGCGATTCCAATGCCTACTTTTTTTTTTTTTAAACAACTTTTCATTTGGTTTTTAACAGCATGGTCAATTACTGCACTGATCAAAACCAATTAAAACAATTAAGTTAGGCAGCGGTAGGGCGCCTATCGTCATCTAACTTATGGCGCCATTTATAGAATCGGGGCCTGTCTGCATTATCCATGTTGAATGCGCTAATCGGAATGTACTAGCTGGATAGCACAGGATTGCCCATGACATACCCCATCTACAAAAATATTTCAAAATAATAGTTAATATGTGAAAAATCAGGCAAAATACTGCAAAACAAGTTTAATGTGTTTGCCATAGCTTGTTTTCCTGTGCTAATGCTGTGTTAAGAGCTTAGTGGCCTTTTCCTAAAGGGTTCCAAAGATTGCTAGTGCAAATTCTCACAACTGTGGAGGGTTTCATTATGATTTTTTGGTCCAGTTCTTAAATCTGGCTTGTGTGCTTAATGAAACATTGCCAAAAGACATACAGATGGAATGATAGTTTCTAACAAGCTCCCCTTTTTCTATACATCCAGAAGAATGCCCATTATGCAACACAGGACTGTAGCATTTACTCTCAATACCACAATACACAATAGTTCAAAGGTACTGGCTACACTACGTGTGTCTGCGGTGCTCAATTCTATTTCCTCTCCCAACATTTCCCTCAGTGTCCTGTCACCAAGAGTCATTTGACCACCTTGTACACCCCCAGCAACTTCACTCTACCTCAGACATCTCCTTCAGCAGACATTTTCTCCCTATCTTAATCTCTCCCTCCTGTGCAACTTATTCATTTCAATTTCAGTCTTCCTCAATTTTACTTCCTTCTTTCAGTCTCAACTGCTCCCAAACCATCATCTCCTTTAACCTTAAAAGCCCCCCACCCCTTACTCACTTCTTGTAGGGGTGTCTGGGAATTTCCTTTCAGGTAACGGGCTTTGAACAGCTAACTGGCAACGTGGTTGCCTACCTGCTTGGCAACTGGTTCAAAAGTCAATTGATTATGAAGTCAGACTCATGGTAGTGTGACAAAGACATGACAACACTGTCTTCTTATTACATATAATACTTTAGAGTGTAAGCCTAAATGCAAAGGGGTTTAAAAGACATGTGATAAAACACCGTTGAACATATAACCATTTTTCCTTTTAAAACACATTTTTAGATTTAACTATATGAAGATAAATATCTGAAAACTGGGTACCAGGGTAAGTGAATCAAACTTTTGTTTGTGCTTTATAACACTGGTATAATCATCAACTGTGGAAATACTCTATAATGCAACTGTTGCATAAGCCTGAAGAAAATATCAAGATTTTATCACCACTGTTAGTGTGTGTGTGTATGTATATATATATATATATACATACACACATGTATACACATGTGTATATATACACATACACACACACACATACACATATATATATATTGCTTTCAGAACCTTTCATTCCAACACAGAAGAAGAGGGTGGGTGGACACAACAGTTGGGTCGCCTCAAGTTCTGAAGAATTGACTGGAACACACTATGCTGCCTTCCTTTGAGCTTTTTACTTGATGTATCGGAGGAAATGGACTTCCGGTTCTGGTTGCACTGAGCCCTGATAAGTTTCTCATGCTCTCGTATCTGTCTTTGTAAGTGATTCTGAATAGCAATCCCTAAAGATTCAGGATCCATGGAAGCACCATAAACTTCCCATGTCATGCCCTGTTCATCCCAGACAACATCCTTAACCCTTTTGGATGGCTTCACTTGGTTTTTGGACTCGGTATTTGGGCTTGACTTCTTCCCAGAATGGAGCTTTTGCTGTTCAGAGGTAGACTTGGCTGAGGTCATCAGTTTTTGTTCCTTCCTGTCTTCCCTGGCTTTTTTGAACCTAGGAGTATGCGGCACAGAATTCTGGTTAGAATTTGAAGCCGTTCTGGACAGCAGGCTCAAGTTGCTAGACTTCTTTAATTGTTCATCATCCTCTAAGAGTCTATCTCGCTCTTGCCTAACAAAAACTTGAAGAAACTCCTCAGCAGGGCCACCAGTAGCGCCAATATTGCTACTAATCTCTGCCTCAAGATGCAGAGAAACTGGCTTGTCTTCCTTTGATTTTACGTCTGTACTGATTAGAGGTTGTGTTGCTCCCAGTTCATCAGTTACTCTAAACTGGAAAGGCTTTAGAGCTGCACTACTTTCTCTGATCTCAGATCGCCCAGTTTCAGTGCGAGTGCTGCATGACTGCTTCTTTTCTGGATCACTGCCATGGTGGGCAGCCTGCATTGCTGTAAGTTGAGATTCTTTGTTTTTCATTTCCAAGAGATTTTGACATTCCTTTTGTTGGTTATTGGTCTCAATAGTAATTTGGTAAACAGGCTGCTTATTCAGTAATGCAGAGGAAACTAATGGTATCTGAGATGTGCCATGGCCATCTATGACAATATTGATTGCTTGATCTTCTGACAAAACTTTAGAGGTTGCTTGGGAGTCCCTGGCTGATTGCAGGCATTGATGGTCATATATTGCTATGTCTGGTGATGTTTTACAGACTATGTCAGTTGATTCTCCTTTATTTGCAAGGAGAATGAGATTCTGAGTGAGCTCTTTCTGTATTGAAAAGTTGCCAACCAGTTCTGATTGCTTCTGGGTAGCTCCATCCTGATGCATAAGGTGCACTTGACCTTGCCCCTCTCTTGCTTGAGAAGAAAGATTTTCTTTTACATAAGCTGCAAGGATACTTGGACTGGTGCATACCGATTTGCTGTCCACATTGGCTACAGCCTGAACCTCCACATCCCGTCTAGTCCAGATCTCAGGCTGAATTGTCATTGTGCCTATTTCTTTACATCCAGCTTGCTGTTGCTGATCTGGTAATGCCGCCAACACTTCTGCACTGTGAGTTATCTGTGCATGAGCTAGGAGAGGCTGCGGAGAAGACTCAAGATCCTGTGGTATTACAGTGTTGGCAACAGGGCAGATCTTTGAATTATTTGCATCTTCTGACTTTGATGTTAGAGAAATAGCAAAATCACTTGGCAGGTGGGAAGTATTCTCTGTTCCCTCCAGTTCACGGTCTACCACACAAGGAGACAGCTCAGTGGACTCATGCATAAGGACATCCTTTGCAGATGCTTTTTTTGTTTGCTCCATTTGTTCCGCATTTGCTTGAGACACACTGTTGGGTGTCTCAAATGCTGCCTGATGTACCATCCCAAAGGTGCACTCACTTTGCACTGGTGAAATGGATACTGACAAGCCCCTTTGAATGGAATGGTCGGTTGCATGGATGGTTGGCGTAACATTTGCAGCACCCACACACGCAATCCTGTCCATTACAATTTGTTTTCCACAGTCATTGCTGCACTGTGGCTCACAGTTCTTAGAGTGCTCTGAAACAGAAGCATTTATTTTTTCATCTCTGCTGGAAATCTCCGGAGAAGACATCACTGTCTGGTGAGCATCGCATTCACTGTGCCTACAGAGCTGTTCACCCGTGGGAGTTTCCGCATCTGGACTGCAGTTTGGGTCAAACGAGCACAGTGCTCTGAGTTTCGACTCTGAAAGAGAGATGCCATTACTATTCTTTTCTGTGGCCAACTGTCTGTGCGGGTGGTCAGCAACCAGCAAGCCTCCGAGGCGAGCTTCTTCTTCGGAAATAGTAAGTGGAGGTGATTTGATAGATATCTGCGAATCTGGTACAGTCCCCATGGAACTGCCCTGGTGCTGTAATACACGTCAGGTTCTGCCAGTACTCTTTTGCTGCCGCTCTCCAGCGAGCAATTTATGCCAGTAGCAATGTCACCAGGAGCGGATCCTCAGATTCTGTCTCTGAAAGAGAAGAGGAAATAAATGCAAAAGGATTATTAGAAGACTAGGAATAACAACGGTGAAATCTTTCAACTGCTGCCATCACGACAATCTTTCCACTGTTTCAAATGATAGCTGTAAGATGTTTTTTAACATCCTTATTGAACTTTCTAAATCCATGCACCACCTCCCAACTCTGAAATTCAATGAAACATTTCATAAAACAAAGGGCCCTCTTCAAAGATAGTTTGTCTTATTCTAACCTAAGGCAAAATGATACTGAAATAGACTCAGAACACTGAACACAAAGCTCTATTTCTCTTGCCACCAATTATTTTAAACTTCATTGCAGATCAGGAATAACCAGTAGTTTCTGCCTACAATAATAAAAAATAAGCAGCACTACTTATGGTTACGCTGCATTAGAGGATGACTATTATTTGGAAAAAAGAGGCAGGATGAAGATCCCCCATATAAATCAAGACATGTTAACACGATGAGGCAATGAGTTTAATGAAGGCAATGTAGTCATAAACTCCAAAATCTTTAATGTTCAAGTAAAATGCATCATTTTGACCTGCACATTAAAGATTTTGGATTATATGACTACATTGCCTTCATTAGACTCATTGCCTCACTGTGTTATCATGACTATTATTTTGGGCACGATTATGATTTTTTTTTTTTTTTTCAAACTGAAAAAGCTGAATGAAAGTTCTGGGGGCCATTGACAAGATATTGTAATGAATAGATACCATTTTTCCATTATAAATACAATAAAAAGGAAGGGATGGGGAGAGATTTTATAATTTTATTAATATTTAGACCAATAATAAAGAATATTATATAGGAGTTTTGTGAATGCATAGATTATGGTTGGGTTAGGAGGGATTGGGTTTTAATGCTGAATATGATAAAGTTACAAGTGTTGTATTCAATTTTAACTGTTATTTATTGTTACACTTGTTATATGATGCAAAATGAATAAAGATTTGTAAAAAAAAAAAAAAAAAAAAGAAAGTTCTGTATTTCATGAAATGAAATTTAAATATTATGGAAATACTTCTGAGTTCTGCCGATAATGACAATTTACATGATCTTCTCTTATGTAATTTTGAAATTCTATTAGGGGTCCTTTCATTAAGGTGTGCTAACCAATTTAGCACGTGTTAAATATTATCACGCGCTAAATGCTAAAGGCATCCATTATATCCTATGGGCATCTTAGCATTTAGCGCTCCTTAATAAAAGGGCCCCTTAATGTTTTTCTGTGTTTCACAACTTTTTTCATTTTATTAATTAGGATCTATTTACTAACTTTTTGAAGAAATTCACCCAATCTGGAATAAGTGGCATAGCGAGGGTAGGAGGTGCCCGGAGCTGTGGCATCCCCGTTCTCTTCTCCACTCCCCACCCTGCTGAGCACACACCTCTCCCCTATACCTCTTTAACTCTTTGCTGGTGTGAGCAGCACCTCCAACTTGCTGCCGTGCCGGCCTCAGCTCTCCCTCTGATGTCACTTCCTGACCAGGAAGTAACTTCAGAGGGAGAGTCAGGGCCGGCGCAAGCAGCAGGTTGGAGATGCTGTTTGTGCCAGCGCAAAGTTAACGAGGTACTGGGGGAGGAGAGGTGCTGGTGCCCCCACCAAGATGGCACCCGGGGTGGTCCGGCCCCCTGCATCCCCTTTTCTATGCCACTGGATAGAATACCTCAAAAACAATCTGGACATAAGCAATAGACGATTTCAGTAGAAAACATGCATTCAGGTAATGACTGCAATGCAAAGCTAAACTAACGCTTTGAAAAAAGTATTAACTACATATTAAGGAAATGCAATTAATTTTTATAAAACATTCCTTTTGGAACCTATACCTCCTATTTTGCAAGCCTTATTTGCATATAAATCCCAGCAGAAAAATACTACGTGCTAAAATGGAAATGTGTACATTTTTTCCTGTTTTATTACATCTGCCTCCTCTACTGTACATCAAACTCATATTTGAGTTATTAGACACCAAAAGAAGAGATGAATGAAAACATTCAGGGGTCCTTTTACTAAGGTGCGCTAGTGTTTCTTAGCACACGCTAAATGCTAGCATGTGCTAACGTGTCCATTACATCCTATGGATGCGTTAGCACATGTTAGCATTTAGCGCGTGCCAAGATGCACTAGCACGCCTTAGTAAAAGGACCCCTCTTTTGATTGAGTTGGCATCTTCTAGAGAATAAATATTTGAATACCTTTCCTGCTGAAATTTTCTATTCCTTAGGCCCAGATTTGTTTTTGAGGTATTCCACCTTGGTTGATGAATTAATGCAGTACATCCGAAGTCAATTAGCACTCATTATCCCACTGAGGGGCTGATGTAATAAGCAGAGCTTTCTTTTAAGCACAGTAGTTTATGACATTTTCCAGCATCCATTTTACTCCAGAAAATTCAAAAGTACTAAATGAGAGCATAGCAGGCATATATAAAGCCAACTCTGCATTTGCTCCTGATGTAAAAAAACAGCACAAATTTTGGCAGTTTTTTTACTCCCTTTGTAGAGCTGATTCTTTACTCCAATTCACAGTACAGAGGCAGTACAGGAGCAAAAGGGTCATCTGAGATGAAGTGCAGCACCTCAGGACCTGAAATGACCCAATTCAGCCCCGACCCCGAGTTTCCCCTCCCCCAAACCTGGCAGCATCCCTGATGTCCCTAGGTGGAAGAAACAAAAATGTGTACCTCTGGGGGCTAGCTGGACCAGGGTACCTCAGGCCAAAGCCTTCTTGCCGTGAGCACCCCGAGTGCTTATAAAACAGCTCTAATTTACACAGATGGATAAATATTCAAAGCGATATAACTGGCCAGAAACAGCTTCTGGTTGGTTAAATCACTTGTTCAGGGCTAACTGGTCATTTTCAGCAGCACTTAACTGATTAGTGCCACTGAAAATGACTGGTTAGTGTCTAAAGCAAATCAGAGCTCTTTTGGCCGTGTTCCAGGGTAGAGTCAACACTTGTCTGGTTAAGTGCCAATATTCAACACTTAATCAGCCCAAGGTAACCACATAAATAGACCTGCAAAAAAGTCAATTGTATGCAGTAACTCATATTCGGTTAAAGTGCTGAATACTGTACTTAACTGGAGGATTGCGAAGTCCTGCAACGTGACATAAACATGCTCGAGAAATGGGCTGCGACATGGCAAATGAGGTTTAACGTGGATAAGTGCAAGGTGATGCATGTCGATAACAAAAATCTTATGCACGAATACAGGATGTCCGGTGCAGTACTTGGAGAGACCCCCACCAGGAAAGAGACTTGGGAGTACTGGTCGACAAGTCAATGAAGCCTTACGTGCAACGTGCGGCGGTGGCGAAAAGGGCAAACAGAATGCTAGGAATGATTAAGAAGGGGATCACGAATAGATCAAAGGTTATCATTCCGCTGTACCGGGTCATGGTATGCCCTCACCTGGAATACTGTGTCCAGCACGGGTTGGTGTACATGAAGAAGGACCAGTACTATTTGAAAGGGCCCAGAGAAGAGCGACTAAAATGGTTAAGGGGCTGGAGGAGTTGCCGTACAGCGAGAGATTAGAGAAACTGGGCCTCTTCTCCCTTGAAAAGAGGAGACTGAAAGGGGACATGATCAAAACATTCAAGATACTGAAGGAAATAGATTTGGTAGATAAAGACAGGTTGTTCATCCTCTCCAAGGTAGGGAGAACGAGAGGCCACTTTCTAAAGTTAAGAGGATAGATTCCGTACAAACGTAAGGAAGTTCTTTTTCACCCAGAGAGTGGTAGAAAACTGGAACGCTCTTCCGGAAGCTGTTATAAGGGAAAACACCCTCCAGGGATTCAAGACAACGTTAGACAAGTTCCTGCTGAACCAGAACGTACACTTCTCCCTCGTTATTCATGGGGGATAGGGGCAGAGCTGGACCGTGAATGGCGAAAAACCACGAATATCCGGCTTTAACCCACCCCCGCCTCCCTTCCGCCTTCCCCTGGCATCCTGGCCTTACCTGGTGGTCTAGCTGGTTTTTGGGGCTCCTACGCTCCTGCCCCGTGCAGATAGCCATTAAGAAATGGCTGTGGGGAGTTTCCGTAGTCTGGGGTGTGGCAGCTGAGCTGAAGCAAGTTGAGACTGTTCTTGGAGAAAAGGGGGGTTTCTTTCTCCTAAATGTTCTGTTTGGACTATTTAACAAGTGACGTAACCAGACTTATGACGCTTTAAACCTGAGAGAACTGGGGAAATTGACCAAAAGCTGAGGTTGCTGAACTGAATGTGATATGGCTAACTGCCTAAAGTGTAAAGACATATAAAAGTTAAAAGTATATCTTTGCCTTTCCTGAGCCTATGAGGGAATAGGCTCAGGTAGATATCTCAATAAAACATTTTGTTGTACCTTCTAAAGTGGTTTATGTGTGTTGATTGGGTGAATGTGCAGGATTTCTGGCCAGGAATCTCTCACAAGCGCTTTAGTGCAGTGCCTATTTTTTGGCATCCATTTTTTGAGGGCTATTTACTGAATATGGTCCTATAATTATTAATCACCTTTTTCATAAAGAGATTCACCCAAAGTGGTTTACAGTACATTGAATAGTAATCAGGTATTCTTAGATATTTTCCTTATCTGTCCCGGGAGGCTCACAATCTAACTGTGGTACCTGGGTCAACGGAGTGTTCAGTGAGTTGACCAGAGTCACAAAGAGCAAGCTGGGATCAAACTCGCAACCTCGGGGTGCTGAGGCTGCAGCTCTAACCACTAGACCACACCGCCACTCTGATGCCAATATTCAGGTATGTGCTATAAAAATGATGGTATGTTTTGAAGATGGGCCTACTCTGGGCAGGATGCAAACATGCGTAAAGAATACTACGATTTACATCCTTTTTTTTTTTTAGTAATCTAGGTGTGAGCATTTATATCAGTTCTATGGCTGATGTAAATGCTCACACCTAAAATATAGATCCGAATTTAAATTAATATTCTATAAAGAAAAAAAATGCCTATGTTTCTTTACAGAAGAGGTAATTGCGGAATCCACCGTTCTAGGATTTAAGGATAAGTTAGATGTACATCTCCTTATGAGTGGCATAAAGTGACATAGGTAAGGCTAAGCTAGATCAGTGGTTCCCAACCCTGTCCTGGAGGAACACCAGGCCAATTGGGTTTTCAGGCTAGCCCTAATGAATATGCATGAAGCAAATTTGCATGCCTATCACTTCCATCATATGCAAATCTCTCTCATGCATACTCATTAGGGCTAGCCTGAAAACCCGATTGGCCTGGTGTTCCTCCAGGACAGGGTTGGGAATCACTAGCTTAGAGTGATATGGGGACTAAAACTATGCCAGGGTACACCTGGCGGGGCCTCTGCGTGTGCGGATCGCCGGACTTGATGGACCTAGGGTCTGTTCCAGAGATGGCACTTCTTATGTTCTTATGTAATATGTGCTTAGGGCTAGATTCACAAAGCTTACCGATTCACTAACCTCCTGGCCGATCCGATTCCGATCCGCACATGCATATGAGGGGAAATGGCATGCAAAGCAGAAAGGATGCAATTCACTAAACTTTTTCAGGAACACCGACTGGGCTGGCCAATCAAAAAAGAAGTGAAAGGTGGGGACCAGTCGCTCACGACCTTTCCTGGTCTCTGCCGACTTCTCCTGCCTTTCAGCCCCGACTTCTCCTGCCTTGCCGCCCTGCTCTCTGCTCCGACTCGCTGCCCTGCGCCCAGAATCTGTCTTGCCGCCCTGACTCACTGCCCCAACTTTCCTGCCCTTCCCCTGCAGTGCGAGCCCATGGTTTTAACCCGCAGGTTTAAAGTGGGTTAATAAAACCATGGGCTCGCAAAGTATTTAAAAAGTAAGTATTTAAAAAGTATTTAAAAGTATTTAAAAAGTAAGTATTTAAAAAGTATTTAAAAGTATTTAAAAGTAAGTAAAGTATTTAAAAAGTTTTTTAAAAACCGGTTCGCATGCTTTAGGATTACTCACTAGTGATCCATATGGTCGGTGGGGGGCATTCCTCCGATCTCCCCCATTTGCATACTGATCCTTAGTGAATTTGTCGGCCTGCCGCGGATCGGCCATGTATCGGGCAGATTAGTGAATCTAGCCCCATTTCTTGACTAGTTCCCAAGAGTCAAAAACTCCTTCCCTCAGGGTAAATGGAAAGAACAAAAGATTTTCAATATGAGGAAATGTAATTGAATCATCAGCCATCCGATGTTTGTCTGAAGGGGCACCCACACTACTTTAATCATTTGGAGATGTAATCCAGAAGTGGGTTTCTCCTTTCATTTCCTTTTCCACTTAATCATCTTAGGTTAAAATTGCCCAGGGTCAAGTAAATTAGTATTAAAGAGAGAGAGGATTAAAGTCGGCTGCTGCTTTTCAGACAATCTGATCATCAGAATGAATGGTGGATTCTGAGGTCAGGAGACATTTGTACATAAACAAAAACTATAATATTGTAATTTATTTTCCTAACGTATCTCATTTTGGATATGTGACTGCAGTTTCTCAGTTTAAAAAAAAAGGACATTTTAAATAATACAATCACAGTGAGAAAAGACTCATGTTGAATGTGAACCAGGGCTTACTGTGTAGCTTGTCCATATTGGCCTTCTTGTGACACTGAGTTTTGCAGTCATGAAGCAACCTCAAAAAATGAAGCACAGCCAGAGAGACTCATTGTTATAAATCAGTGGTTCCCTGGAGGACCACCAGGCCAATTGGGTTTTCAGGCTAGCCCTAATGAATATGCATGAGAAATATTTGCATATAATGGAAGTGATAGGCATGCAAATCTGCTTCATGCATATTCATTAGGGCTATGCTGAAAACCTGATTGGCCTGATGGTCCTTGAGGACAGGGTTGGGAACCACTGTTATAAATAACAACAATTTGGGCCCTCTCTTTCAGTTAACTGATTTGGTTTGGGGGATATTTATTATGATTATATATGAAATACAGAGGCTCATTTTCAAAGCACTTTCAAAGTACCATAGAAGCCTTTGGAGTGGAGGAGTGGCCTAATGATTAGAGCCTTAGCGCTCTGAGGTTGTAAGTTTTATTCCCACTGCAGCTCCTTGTGACTCTGGGCAAGTCACTTAACACCTCATTACCTCATATAAGCCGCTTTGATTGTGTAAACCGCACAGAAACAGTGGCATATCAAATCCCATCCCCCTTTGAAAATGATCCCCACAGCTGCATTCATTGGAAGTATGGGGTAAATCATGTTAGCTATACTGGAAATCGGATTGTGTGTCTACTACTACTATTAATTATTTCTCTAACGCTACCAGATGCACGCAGTGCTGCACAGAGTCACAAAGAGTAAGAAAACAGCCCCTGCTTGAAAGAGCTTACGATCTAAATAGGCAAGACAGACAAACAGGATGTCATGGATACAGTTAAGGGGAACGGTTAATCAGCAGGCTGGGTTGGAGGGCAGAGGAATAGGGTTAAGTATTGAAAGCTATATCAAAAAGGTGGATTTTCAGTCTGCTTTTAAACAAGGGAAGGGAAGGGGATTGATGGACAAACTCAAGTAATTTATTCCAGGCACTAGTGTTTAAGCCCGTTACATTAATGGGCGCTAGTAAAGCCTCCTTCCCTCATATGTCCCTTATTTTCAGTCCCAGCTCCAAACCCATTTTTACCCCCCCCCAGCCCCCTTCTCCCATTTTTTCATCAGGAAGGAGCAAAACCAGTTCAAAACTGTTCCACCCACCCCACCCAGTGTTTAACTTCAAAGAAAAGTGCTGCGCCGCGCAGTTGCTGGCATCGGCGTCTTCTGTCCACTTCTGCCAGCCCTAGCGGAAACAGGAAGTTGTCAGAGGGCGGGCCACAGTGGAGAGAAGATGGCGAGGCCAGCTGCAGCACAGCGGCAACATGGCACAGTGCTTTGAAGTTAAACGCGGCGGGCGGGTGAGCAGGCGAGGGGGAGAAGTAGATGCCAGCAGGGGCGCCTGTGCCGCTCCCCCCCCGTTCCAAAGCCTATGGAGGTTTCTCTGTCGGTGAGTGAGGGCGGGAGGAGGAAGTCACCGACGTGTTTCCTGCCTCCGTGTTCGAAAATGGAATTCGACATGGAGGGACACAGCACACCGTCAGGAAACACGCCATCCTAAGCGCGCATGTGCGCTTAGGATTTTATTAGAGGATAGGGGGCAGCTAGATGAAAGGAACGAAGTCTGGAATTGGCAGTGGAGTGCTTCCAGGATAGGGCTGGGAAAGCACAGTTACTTACCGTAACAGGTTTTATCCAGGGACAGCAGGCAGATATTCTTAACGTATGGGTGACGTCACCGACGGAGCCCCGGTACGGACACTTTTAACTAGAAAGTTCTAGTTGACCGCACCGCGCATGCGCGGGTGCCTTCCCGCTCGACGGAGGAGAGCGTGGTCCCCAGTTAAGATAAGCCAGCTAAGAAGCCAACCCGGGGAGGAGGGCGGGTCCTAAGAATATCTGCCTGCTGTCCCTGGATAACACCTGTTACGGTAAGTAACTGTGCTTTATCCCAGGACAAGCAGGCAGCATATTCTTAACTTATGGGTGACCTCCAAGCTAACAGAGGGGGAGGAGGGATGGTTGGCCATTAGGAAAATAAATTTTGTAACACAGATTGGCCAAAGAGTCCATCCCGTCTGGAAAAGGCATCCAGACAGTAGTGAGTAGTGAACGTGTGAACTGAGGACCAAGTGGCAGCCTTGCAGATTTCCTCAATGGGCGTGGAACGGAGGAAAGCCACGGAAGCAGCCATAGCTCTGACTCTGTGGGCCGTGACAGCACCTTCCAGTGAGAGACCGGCCCGAGCATAACAGAAGGCAATGCAGGCAGCAAGCCAGTTAGAAAGCGTCCATTTAGAGACAGGGCGACCTAAACGGTTAGGGTCGAAAGATAGAAAGAGCTGAGGGGATGAGCGGTGAGCCCTGGTGCGATCAAGATAGTAAGCAAGGGCACGCTTACAGTCCAGCGTATGCAGCGCCTGTTCCCCAGGATGAGAGTGGGGTTTGGGAAAAAAGACAGGCAAAACAATGGACTGGTTGAGGTGAAAGTCCGAGACCACCTTGGGAAGGAACTTAGGATGGGTGCGCAGAACCACCTTGTCATGGTGAAAAACAGTGAAAGGTGGGTCGGCAACCAGTGCATGCAGCTCACTAACCCTCCTGGCAATGAGGAAAAGCACCTTCCATGTCAGAAATTTGAGTGAAGTAGTAGCAAGAGGCTCAAACGGAGGTTTCATGAGGGTTGACAAAATCACATTCAGGTCCCAGACGACTGGAGGAGGCTTCAGAGGTGGTTTGACATTGAAGAGGCCTCTCATGAACCGGGAAACCAGGGGATGAGCCGTAAGAGGTTTTCCGAGGATAGGCTCATGGAACGCAGTGATGGCACTGAGGTGGACTCTGATGGAGGTAGACTTGAGGCCAGCGTCGGACAGAGAGAGCAAATAGTCCAGTACAGTTTCCATCGCCAATGAGGTGGGATCGTGGTGATGCAGTAGACACCAAGAGGAGAACCTGGTCCACTTCTGATGGTAACATTGGAGGGTGGCCGGTTTCCTGGAGGCATCTAAAATGCGACGGACAGGCTGAGACAGATTCTGTGGAGAGGTCAGCCCGAGAGAAACCAAGCTGTCAGGTGGAGCGAGGACAGATTGGGATGTAGTAGAGACTGATGCTGCTGCGTAAGTAGAGTAGGAAACACAGGAAGAGGAATGGGCTCCCTGGAGTTGAGCTGGAGCAGGAGAGAGAACCAGTGTTGGCGAGGCCACCGAGGAGCGATGAGAATCATGGTGGCATTGTCTCTGCGGAGTTTGAACAACGTCCGCAACATCAGAGGAAGTGGAGGGAAGGCATAGAGAAACCGACCCATCCAGTTGAGCAGGAACGCATCCGGGGCCAGACGATGAGGAGAGTAGAGTCTGGAACAGAAAAGGGGCAGTTGATGGTTGTGAGGAGCTGCAAAGAGGTCCACCTGAGGAGTGCCCCACCGATCGAAGATGGAGTGGAGTGTGGTCGGATCCAGAGTCAACTCGTGAGGTTGAAGGATGCGGCTGAGATTGTCGGCCAGGGAGTTCTGTTCGCCCTGGATGTAGACAGCCTTGAGGAAGAAATTGCGGGCCATGGCCCAGGTCCAGATGCGGATGGCCTCCTGACAGAGGAGGGGAGAACCGGTGCCGCCTTGCTTGTTTATGTAATACATGGCGACTTGGTTGTCTGTGCACAGGAGAAGAACCTGAGGGTAGAGAAGGTGTTGGAAAGCTTTGAGTGCATAGAACATGGCCCTGAGTTCCAGGAAGTTGATATGATGTTGACGTTCCTGAGGGGTCCAGAGACCCTTTGTGCGAAGTTCTCCCAGGTGGGCTCCCCATGCATAGGGGGAGGCATCCGTGGTGAGGACCATGGAGTGGGGGGGGGGGTAGATGAAAAAGTAGACCCCTGGAAAGATTGGAGGAGTTCAACCACCATTGAAGAGATCGCTGAAGAGACGATGTCACACAGATGGGATGAGAAAGAAGGTCCGTGGTCTGAGACCATTGGTTGGCTAGAGCCCACTGAGGTGTTCTGAGGTGGAGTCGTGCCAGAGGGAGCACATGGACCGTGGAAGCCATGTGGCCCAGGAGGACCATCATCTGCCGAGCAGGGATGGAGTGATGAAGGAGCACCTGGCGGCAAAGATGGAGCAGGGTCTGTTGACGGTCGGAGGGGAGAAACGCCCTCATCAGAGTGGTGTCGAGAACTGCTCCAATGAACTGAAGTCGCTGTGTGGGAAGCAGATGCGACTTGGGGTAGTTGATCTCGAACCCCAGAATATGGAGGAAAGAGATGGTGTGTTGAGTGGCTTGTAGCACAAGCGGAGACGTAGGTGCTTTCACCAACCAATTGTCTAAGTAGGGGAACACCTGGAGGTTGTGAGACCTGAGGAAGGCCGCCACCACAATAAGGCACTTGGTGAACACCCTGGGCGATGATGCGAGGCCAAAGGGTAGCACTTTGTACTGGTAGTGATGGTGCTGTGTCTGAAACCGGAGGTAGCGATGTGAAGTCTGATTGATTGGAATGTGAGTGTAGGCCTCCTTGAGGTCTAGGGAACATAGCCAGTCGTGTTGAGAGAGAAGAGGGTAAAGCGTGGCCAGGGAGAGCATTCTGAACTTTTCCTTGACCAGACACTTGTTGAGGTCCCTGAGATCGAGGATGGGACGTAGGTCTCCTGTCTTCTTGGGTACCAGGAAGTAGCGGGAGTAGAATCCCTGACCCCTTTGGTCTTGGGGGACTTCTTCGATGGCATTGAGAAGAAGGAGGGATTGAACCTCCTTGAGAAGGAGGAGGGTTTGAGAGGAGTGAGAAGCAGACTCTACGGGAGGATTGTCTGGTGGAAGAGTCTGGAAGTTGAGAGAGTAGCCGTGGCGAATGATGGTAAGGACCCACTGGTCTGACGTGATGACCTCCCAACGGCTGAGAAAAAGTTGCAGGCGTCCTCCGATAGGTTGAGGAAGAGGTAACGCTGGTGAGAGACTGGCTATGCCCTGGAGAAAGGAGTCAAAAGCACTGAGAAGGTTTTGACTGAGGGAGAGGCTTGGCAGGTTGAGGAGATTGGGAGCGAGCCTGAGTTTGCTGTTGCTGACGAGATCAGCGAGGTTGTTGCGGAGGTGGATGAAGAGGTCTGGCTGAGAATCTGCATTGGTATGAAGACTGCTGTCTATAGGGGCGAGCAGGCGGAGTCTTCTTTTTTGGTTTGATGAGAGTATCCCACCTGGTCTCGTGAGCAGAGAGTTTCTGGGTGGTGGAGTCTAGGGACTCTCCGAAAAGTTCATCACCAAGACAAGGTGCGTTAGCCAGGCGGTCTTGGTGGTTAACATCGAGGTTGGAAACTCTCAGCCAGGCCAGACGTCTCATGGCAACCGCCATGGCCGAAGCTCGAGAGGTGAGCTCGAAAGAATCATAAATAGAGCGCACCATGAATTTGCGGAGTTGGAGCAGACTGGAAATGTGTTGTTGGAAAAGAGGGACCTTACGTTCAGGAAGATACTTTTGTAATGAAGAGAGTTGTTGAACCAGATGCTTCATGTAGAAGGAGAAGTGAAAGGTGTAATTATTGGCTCTGTTTGCAAGCATTGAATTTTGATAAAGGCGCTTGCCAAATTTATCCATCGTTTTGCCCTCTCTGCCAGGAGGGGTAGAAGCATAAATACTGGATCCCTGGGTTTTCTTCAAGGTGGATTCGACAAGAAGAGATTCATGGGGTAGTTGGGGTTTGTCAAACCCCGGGATAGGGATGACCCTGTAGAGACTATCCAGTTTTCTAGGGGCCCCCGGTACCGAGAGAGGGTTCTCCCAATTCTTGTAGAAAGTTTCCCGTAAGATGTCGTGGACGGGTAACTTTAGGAATTCTTTGGGGGGTTGCTCGAAGTCTAGGGCATCTAAGAAAGCCTGTGACTTCTTAGAGTCAGATTCTAATGGGATAGAGAGAGCCGCTGACATTTCCCGAAGAAATTTGGTGAACGAGGATTGTTCAGGCTTGGAACCGGTATCGATTGTGGAGGGCTCTTCGTCGGTTGAAGAAGCCTCATCGTCGGTACCGGGTTGGGATTCTTCCCAGAGGTCCGGGTCCCTGACGTCGGTGTGTATAGGACGGGACGGTGGTGTGGATGGTTCTGCGTGGCGAGTCTTAGAGAGAGATTTGCCAGAACGCATGGAGATGGTACCGGGGGAAGAGGAGCGGTGCCGGTCTCGGTCGGCTTGGCGACGGTCCCGATGTCGGAGAGGATCGGCATCAGAGTGCAGTTGCACGAGAGGGTTGATGGGTTCCGCCGCGAGCACTGGCATGGACGTGTTTAATGGTACCAATGGAGTCGACTCCGGTGGTATGGAGCGAGGCTCGGGCCGGTCCGGTACCGGAAGGAGCGGGGCCAATATTGTTGGCAACAGGTGCTGTAGTTGTTGCTGTAGCTGCTCCTGTAATTGAGTTTGGAGTATGGCCGCAATGCGGTCGTCCAGAGGAGGCACTGGTACCGCTTTTTTCTTTTTCGGTACCATAGGTGCTGCTCTACGCCCCGGCGATGAGGAGGCCGATGACGAGGCACTCACCGAAATCGGGGCGGAGCGTTTACGGGGTCGGCTGGATGCCGGGAGGACCGGTGTCGCCGCCGTGGCAGGAGGGCGCTCAAGGGAAGTGGAAGGCTTCTTAGCCGGCTTACCTGACGCCATCGACCCCGAGGAAGGATCAGGCGGTGTGGAGGTAGTCGGTACCGACTTTAGCGGCGCCGTCGATGGTGTGGCAGACTCCATGGCAGATCCGGTGCCAAAAAGAATGTTCTGCTGGATCTGCCTATTCTTTAACGTACGTTTTTTAAGAGTAGCACAGCGGGTGCAGGTGTCAGCCCGATGCTCTGGACCCAGGCACTGTAAGCACCAATTGTGCGGGTCAGTGAGAGAGGTCGGGCGTGCACACCGCTGGCACTTCTTAAAACCCGGCTGAGGGGGCATGAATGGAAACACGGCCTCCGCAAAATCAAACCCGGAGGCCTGTATGTTGGCAACAGGCCCCGCCGGGGCCGGCCAGAAAAATAAAGGAAAAGACAAATTAAAGAATTTCTTTTTTTTTTTTTTTTAGACGAAAAAGAAACCCGAAGGGAAAAAAGCAAAAAAGGAAGAAAATTACGCGAGCGGGAAGGCAAAGTAGAAAATTTCAACAGCCGTTGAAAGCACATGCGTCTTCTTCGCTCCGCGGAAACGAAGAAACTGGGGACCACGCTCTCCTCCGTCGAGCGGGAAGGCACCCGCGCATGCGCGGTGCGGTCAACTAGAACTTTCTAGTTAAAAGTGTCCGTACCGGGACTCCGTCGGTGACGTCACCCATACATTAAGAATATGCTGCCTGCTTGTCCTGGGATAAACACTGCTTTAGTTCCTGTTATTAGGTTAGGACAGGGGTAGGCAATTCCGGTCCTCTAGAGCCAGAGCCAGGTCAGGTTTTCAGGATATCCACAATGAATATGTATGAGATGGATTTGCATGCCCTGCCAAAAAACAAAAGGAATTGATCCCAAGATATCCACAGAGAAGAAAATCCTTGAGAAGCAAATCTATCTCATGCATATTTATTGTGGATATCCTGAAAACCTACCCTGGCTCCGGCTCTTGAGGACCGGAAAGCACAGTTACTTACCGTAACAGGTGTTATCCAGGGACAGCAGGCATATATTCTCACATGTGGGTGACGTCATCTACGGAGCCCCGATGCGGAGCTTTTTCAAGCAAACTTGATTGAAGATTTTAAGTTTGCTCAGCTGCTCCACGCATGCGTGCCTTCCTGCTCCACTAGAGGGCGCATCTCCTCCTCGTGGTCTCCAGTTCACTTAACCAGCAAAGAAGCCAACCTCGGGGAGGCGGGCGGGTTGTGAGAATATATGCCTGCTGTCCCTGGATAACACCTGTTACGGTAAGTAACTGTGCTTTATCCCAGGACAAGCAGGCATGATATTCTCACATGTGGGTGACCTCCAAGCTAATTGAAAAGGGATGGAGGGAAGTTGGCAATTTAGGCGAATAGGTTACGCAATACCGATTGGCTGAAACGGCCATCGCTCCTGGACAATGTATCCAGGCAGTAGTGGGAGGTGAAGGTATGAACCGAAGACCACGTGGCAGCCTTGCAGATTTCCTCAATGGATGTGGATCGGAGGAAGGCTACGGAGGCTGCCATCGCTCGGACTTTATGTCCCGTTACTCGACCATGCAGCGCGAAACCAGCCTGAGCGTAGCAAAAAGAAATACAGGCAGCCAACCAGTTGGACAAAGTGCGTTTGGAAACTGGGCGACCCAGCCGGTTAGGGTCAAAGGACAAAAACAATTGTGGGGCTGTCCGATGAGACTGAGTGCGTTGGAGGTAAAAGGCCAAAGCTCTCTTACAGTCAAGTGTGTGTAGCGCCGTCTCTCCGGGGTGAGAGTGGGGCTTGGGGAAAAATACTGGCAAGACGATGGACTGGTTGAGATGAAAATCAGACACCACTTTAGGCAAGAACTTAGGGTTAATGCGGAGGACCACCTTGTCATGATGGAATACAGTGAAAGGTGGGTCCGCCACCAGCGCCTGTAGCTCGCTAACCCGCCGAGCGGAAGTGAGTGCGAGCAGGAAAATCACCTTCCAAGTGAGAAATTTCAGATGGCATTTGTCTAATGGCTCAAAAGGGGGTTTCATGAGTTGAGCCAGGACCACATTAAGATCCCAAACCACCGGGGGAGGTTTGAGAGGAGGGTGGACATTCAAAAGACCTTTCATGAAACGAGAAACTAAGGGATGGAGTGAAAGGGCTTTTCCTTCCAGGGGTTGATGGAAGGCAGCAATTGCACTAAGATGTACCCGAATGGAGTTGGTCTTCAGGCCGGAGTGAGAAAGATGGAGCAAATACTCCAGGACCAAGGGGACCGGGACCGACGCTGGGTCCTGGTTGCGCGAGGAGCACCAGGACGAGAATCTGGTCCACTTTTGGGAATAGCAAGTTCTAGTCGAGGCCTTCCTCGAGGCTTCCAGTATTTCCTTGACTGATTGCGACACAGGGAGAGAAGTCAGGGGGAGAGAAACCAAGCATTCAGACGAAGAGACTGAAGATTTGGATGCAACAGCGAACCCTGGCTCTGCGATAGCAGAGAGGGAAACAGAGGCAGAGGCAGTGGATCTCTGGTACTGAGTTGAAGTAGAAGGGAAAACCAAGGCTGGCTTGGCTACCGAGGAGCAATCAAGATCATAGTGGCTCGCAATGTTTTAAGATGGACCAGCGTCCGCAGAATCAGAGGAAAAGGCGGAAACGCGTATAGAAACCTTCCCTCCCAATCTAGGAGGAAGGCGTCGGCCTCGAGGCGGTCCGGGGAGTATATCCGGGAGCAGAATTGAGGGAGTTTGTGGTTGAGGGGGGAAGCGAACAGATCTATCTGAGGAGTTCCCCACTTCTCGAACACCTGTCGTAAGGTTTGAGCGTGCAGCGACCACTCGTGTGGCTGAAGGAGGCGGCTGAGTCTGTCTGCCAGCCCTTGTATGTACACCGCTCGAAGGAAGGTGTTGTTGGAGATTGCCCACTTCCAGAGACGCAGGGCTTCCTGACAGAGGGACCGAGACCCCGTCCCCCCTTGCTTGTTTATGTAGTACATTGCTACCTGGTTGTCGGTTCGGACGAGAACCACCTGGTCGTGGAGCAGATGTTGGAAAGCCACAGCGGCGAGATAGATGGCCCGAAGCTCCAGCACGTTGATGTGGCAGCGGCGGTCCTCTGTTGACCACATCCCCTGAGTGCGTAGGCCGTTCAGGTGAGCTCCCCAAGCGTACTCCGACGAATCCGTGGTGAGTACCTTGCTGTGTGGAGGGGCGAGAAAAAGTAAACCTTTGGATAGATTTGAAGAGTCGGCCCACCAGAGGAGCGATCGTTGCAAGGAAGGAGTCACTGTCACGGGACGGTCGATTGGGTCCCGGTCCTGACGCCATTGGGAGGCCAGGGTCCATTGAGGAATCCTCAGGTGGAGTCGGGCGAAGGGTATCACGTGGACGGTAGAGGCCATGTGGCCCAAAAGAGTCATCATCTGCCAGCAGCGAAATCCTTCGACTCAGACTTACTAACGCCTCTTGACGTTGAGGGGGAAGGAAGGAGCGGAGTCGAACCGTATCCAGCACGGCCCCGATGAACTGTAAGGACTGGGAGGGGCGCAGCTGGGATTTTAGGAAGTTTACCTTGAACCCCAGACCTTGAAGGTAAATAATAGTCTGTCGGGTCGCTGAGATAACCCCCTCCCTGGACGGGGCTTTGATCAGCCAGTCGTCTAGGTAGGGGAATACCTGGAGGCCCTGCGCGCGTAAGGCAGCTGCGACCACCACGAGGCACTTCGTGAAGACTCAGGGTGACGATGCCAGGCCGAAGGGGAGGACTCGGTATTGTAGGTGCAGGTCCCCCACCTGAAAGCGCAGGTACTTGCGGTGAGCGGGGTGCACTGGAACATGTGTGTAGGCTTCCTTCAGATCGAGGGAGCAGAGCCAATCGCCCTCGTCGATGAGAGGGTAGAGAATCGGTAGGGAAAGCATCCAGAACTTTTCCCGCACCAGAAATTTGTTGAGCCTCCTCAAGTCTAGGATTGGGCGCAGGTCTCCCGTCTTCTTTGGTACCAGGAAGTAACAGGAGTAGAACCCTTTTCCCCGTTGGTCATGGGGAACCACCTCCACTGCCCGTAGGAGAAGCAGTTCTCGAGCTTCTGATAGAAGGAGGGGTAACTGAGTTCGGTTGGGAGGGCACGCCCTTGGAGGGTTGTCTGGAGGGTTTTCCCGAAAGTTGAGAGAGTATCCTGATGAGATCACGCCAAGGACCCATGCGTCCGACGTGACTTGTTCCCAGCGCTGGTAGAAGGCTCTGAGGCGTCCCCCAATGGGAAGGAGGCCTGGGGCTGTGGCGGAGGGGGCCAGCCCCCATCCGCTTATCCCGTCAAAAGGACGGGGATGGTTTGGCAGTCGCAGGCGGCTGGGACTTGGGCAGAGCCCGATGGTGAGCTTGCGGGCGTCTGGGTGGAGGCCGTGAGAAGGCAGGGGTAGACTTTTGAAGGTAGCGGCGAGGAGGGGCCCTGAACGGCCTGGACGCTGGTGGTTTTGGTTTTTGCCAAACGAGGGAGGCAAACGAGCGTTCGTGCTCCGAAAGACGTTTTGTAGCTGCCTCGATAGTGTCATCAAAAAGTTCTTTGCCCACGCAGGGGAGGTTAGCCAACCGGTCCTGTAAGTTGTGGTCCATGTCGACGAGGCGTAACCAGGCTAGGCGGCGCATGACGATAGCGAAGGCTGCCACTCTGGAGGAAAGATCGAAGCCATCATAGGCTGCGTGAAATAAATGGAGGCGTAGGTTGGGGAAGACCTCCAGTAGCAGGTTAAAGGCTCCTTGGCATGAGGCCGGCAGGTCGGTCGCAAAGGCTCCCAACAGTCCAATGAGATGTTTCAAGTAGGACGTGAAGGTGAAAGTGTAACTTTGTACCCTCGAGGCCATCATAGAGTTCTGGTACAGTCTTCTGCCGAACTTGTCCAGGGTCCGACCCTCTCGTCCTGGGGGGAACGCTGCTGAGACCCGGGAGGGGTGAGCCTTTTTCAGGGAAGATTCTACCAACAGCGACTGGTGGGAGAGCTGTGGTTGCTCAAAACCTGGGTATGGTACTGTACGGTATTTGGACTCCATTTTGGAGGGGACAGCTGTTACCATATAGGGGGGGTCTCCAGATTCCTGAAGAAAGCCTGTTGGAGTACCGGATTGGGCGATAAGCGAAGGGACTCTCTGGGCGGTGACAGTAAATCTAGTTCCGCCAGGTACTCTTTAGAGTATCTTGAGTCAGACTGGAGATCTAAGTCCAGAGCGTGGCCCATTTCCTGGACAAAGCGAGTGAAGGAGGGGCGAGACGTTCCCGGGGCCCCGTGTGGGGACGGTGAACGAGACCTCCGTCGGGTGGAGAAGGACGGGGAGGCTTCCCTCGAGTATCGAGGTTCATGCTCTGACCCGCGCTCCGAGACCGGGGAAACACTGTGGCAGTGTTCCGGGGTCGAGGTTCTACGTCGTCTCGAGGAGCCCCTTTGAGACTATGCCGGGGTACGGGGTACCGATCGATGTCGAATCGGTGACCTCGACCCGGACTCCCTCGGCGAAAGCCTGGGACCTCGGCTCGGATCCCCGGTCCGAGGGGGAGTTAGAAGGATGTGAGGGTTGGAGAGTGATAACTCAGTCACCTTCAGTGGTCCTGTACAGGGCGTCGGTGAACGGCCTCGTAGTGTGGGAGAACTCCGGGCCTTCTTAGAGGTACGGCGGTTTGAGGTTTCGGTCATTTTAGTGCGACGCTTTGCCCCGCGGCGGTCCGAGGAGGGAGAGCGTCTCAGGCGCCTCGGGGAGGAATCCGAGGAGGATGGAATGCGGCGAAGCTGGCGCACTTTGCCCCGAGGGGGCTCGACGCGAGGCTCAGGCTGGTCCGGCGCACGCGAGGTCGAGGTCGGGGCCGGTTGTAGATGGGCAAGTGCCGCGGACAGCTCAGACGAGATCATCGCTCGGAGCAGGTCCTGGAAAACGGGCACGGACAGCATCGAGGGCATGTCCGATGCCTCGGTGCACTCCACCGGGGGCGACCTCGTATCAGAGTATTCCCCTGTGGTGGAGGCACGGGCCGAAGGCTTGGAACGCTTCGCCGGGGCTGAAAGCATGGGGCTTCCACCATGCGTTGCCGGTGTCCCCGAGGATGGCTTCTTCGCTGGTGTGGAACCTGAACAAGGAAGAGGAGACTTACCCGGAGCTGAGGCTTTTTGCTGTCCCGAGGTCTTCGGGGTCGAGTCTCGAGGTGGTGCCGAGGTATTCGGGGCTGAGGTCAAGGCCGAGGTAAAGGGTTGGTCGGCAGTGAAAAGATCTGCCATGCGGGCTTTTCTTCGACGAAGGGCCCGGTTCTGAAAAGTAGTGCACTGGGGGCAGGAGTCGGTTGGATGAGCGGCCCCCAGGCAGAGGATGCACCGGCGATGCGGGTCTGTGATGGAAAGAAGTCGCTCGCACCGGGTGCACTTTTTAAAGCCGGTCAAAGGCCGGGACATAGAAAAACGAAACTGGCCCGAGGCCCAAGTAGCCACGCGGCCGCGGCGACCCGGAAGCCTCCGGGTCGGTCAAATTGAAGCAGGAACAGATGAAATTAAATTTAAAAAACGCGCACAGCGACTAAATCAATAAAAAAGAGAAAAAATCACGGTGCTAGAAGGCAGTTGGGGCAGAGCCTAAAAAAAACACGTCTTCTAGGCTCAGCGGAAAAATTTGAACTGGAGACCACGAGGAGGAGATGCGCCCTCTAGTGGAGCAGGAAGGCACGCATGCGTGGAGCAGCAGAGCAAACTTAAAATCTTCATTCAAGTTTGCTTGAAAAAGCTCCGCATCGGGGCTCCGTAGATGACGTCACCCACATATGAGAATATCATGCCTGCTTGTCCTGGGATAATTGCATACCCCTGGGTTAGTAGAATGACACTTGCACACCACAGTTTACAGTATATTGCTGGATAATCTTTTAACCTTTCTGTCAAATACAAAAAGCTGTAAGCTCCAATTAAGCATTCAAAATACAATGTGCTTGTTTAAATAAAATGCTTGTGTGTCACATTTTAGTGTAGCAGTACGAATCTTCAGTGAGCATACTGCACAGTACAAGCAGGCAAAGTATTATGTATGCCTTGTTTAGGAACAAAAAATCCGGTGATGAAACAGCTTCTTAACTAAACTGCTCTAACAGAGGTCATAGCGTTAGGGGCCCTCAGGTTATCCAGGGTGTTGTGGATGCATCTGCTTTTCTTCAGGAGATACACATCTGGGTGTGTGTGGTTTTCATAATACAGTGGTACCTTGGTTTACGAGTGCACCGGTTTGTGAGTGTTTTGCAAGACGAGCAAAACATTTGCAAAATCGGTGCCTCAGAAATCGAGCATGGCTCGATTTACGAGCGCCTCCCCCGCGATCCGGCACCCCCCCCCCCGATGCGATCCGGCACCCCCCCGACGCTTCTTACCCTCATCTGGGCACCGGCATGTCCTGTGCTTGGTGCCGGTGCCCAAAGATCGGCCTCCTCTTCTGCTAGGGGAGGTTGCCGGATCATGGCGGGGGGTACCGAATCGCGGGGGGGCCTTCGGGGGGAGCAATGCCAGTCTTAGGCCTCTCCCAGTGTATCCAAGGATGCACTGGGAAAGGGGGCCTATGGCCCTGATTGGCCTAGGGGGCCTAAGGCCCCTCCTATGAGAAAGATATGGTCATATCACTTAGCATATAAAGTACTAAAATGGCTGTGCTCTGGACAGTTTGGAAACATTTAAATAGACTGGTGTTAGTGCCTGCTTAAACAGTGTTACAGCTGTCTAGACATGAGACCATAAGTGCACACAGAAATGCCATGCAGGCAAAAGTATCAAGGAGTTTACAAATTACCTCAAAGTAATGAACAGCAATGAAGTTGTCACCCTCAGCCTGGGCCTGTGGAACCAAAGAAGAATCAGCATGGCTAATGCAGGGCCTTTGAGTACATGTCCAAGGCTCAAAACCTGCCATATCTCACCCTTTTCAAAAAAACATGTAAGGTGTGATGGAATGCAGCAAGCCTTGAGCATGTGCATGTGCTTAAGGCCCCCTTGCTAGCTGTGCTTAACCCTTCTTTAGTGCCACTAGTGCCAGCCCTGGGAAGTAAAATACCTGAGTGGGAGCCTATTAGTTTAAGTAGGGGAATTTATATACTCAAGTGGCAAATCAGAGAGGAGGACGGAGAAGAATGAATAAGAAAACTGCCTCTTTTACCATGTAACTATGTTTTACACTGCATGTCACAGGGAATATTAGAAACGCCTGTTTATACGCTAAATCATTATAAAGTACAGGGTATTAGTTAATAAAATTATTTGGTTTTCTTGAATATTCCCAGGTTACTGACTGCAGACCTGAGAAAGCATCTTGTGTTGTGAAATATTAACCCTTCCTGGACTGCTATATAGTTATTATGCCTATTCTTTTCATAAATAAATGCTTGTTCAGTCTGGTAACATATTATTGCAACTGAGATCTACATCCTGGCTAATAAGAGACCACAAAAGACTGCAGATGCACCAGTACTGGGACTCTGTAATCGCAAATAGCACCTATTGTAAGAGGATTTGCATACTGTGAGATCTTAAGATAACTAAAGCACACACAAAAAAATTAGACTGTGCCACATCCTGGCATGCTAGATTTTGTGGCCACTGTAGTGGTGTGTAATGTGTTGTATTTTGAAAAATGTCTATTTTACATAGTAAATGACGGCAGATAAAAACCTGAATGGTCCATCAGGTCTGCCCATTAGTTATACCCATTACAAATACATGATTAAATTAACATGTCTTTATTTTAATACATTTTGGTTTCTTGTAAGAAAAGCAGAACATGAAAACCATTAATGTCACAGGGCATCTCTCAACCAGTTTAATCACTGAGTGCAACCTTTCTTCTCATAATACTGTTGATTTGATATTTATGAAGCTAATGGCACTGACATTTGTGGAAGTGAATCACAGGACTAATGATGAGATGGTTCTTTAACAAGACTCTCATTCTAAAAGTGCAAAATCTGATTTATGGCACTCAAAGTTACAAAAATGGTCATCTTTACTGAGATGGACAATTAAATGCAGGGACAATCGAATATATGTTCAAATGTCAATCCGTGCCATATATAGGTTCAAATGTGTCTTTAATAACTTTGTCTGTTTACGCAGGCAAAAGAAAAAGAGCTGCATAAGTCCATAAAACCAAGCAGGGAGTGCAACGACAACTCTGACAAAACACAAAATCACCCTCTGTATCAGAGTATTCTGTGAAATCTAATAAAAACAAATATATAATTTCTTTGAAAATAAAGTTAATCCTCAGTGTGGGAAGGTAAGCAAACGAGGCAGGAAAACCTAAACCTCAGCGTTTAACTAAGTCAGCTTTTCCAGCACGAGCAAAGCTCACAATTTAGCCACACACCATCATAGGGTACCACTGTGTGTGCTCTCGTGATAAACATGATTTAATGAGATAGAGTCAGCATGGGTTCAGCCGAGGGAAATCTTGCCTCACCAATTTGCTTGACTTCTTTGAAGGTGTGAATAGACATGTGGATAAAGGTGAGCCAGTTGATGTAGTGTATCTAGATTTTCAGAACGCTTTTGATAAAGTTCCTCATGAGAGGCTCCCGAGAAAATTGAAGTCATGGGATAGGTGGCAAAATTCAGTTGTGGATTAGGAATTAGTTATTGGATAGAAAACAGACAGTAGGTTAAATGACCATTCTTTTCAAAGGAGGAAGGTAAATAGTGGAGTGCCACAGGGTTCTGTACTGGGACTGGTGCTATTTAAATTATTTATAAATGATCTGGAAATTGGAATGATGAGCGAGGTGATTAAATTTGCAGATGACGCTAAGGGCTCCTTTTACTAAGGTGCGCTAGCGTTTTTAGGGCACGCACAAAATTACCGCGCGCTAAACTGCACGGTACACTTCTAGAATAATGCCAGCTCGATGCTGGAGTTAAGATCTAGTGCGCGTGCTATTCCACGCATTAAGGCCCTAACGCACCTTTGTAAAAGGAGCCTAAATTGTTCAAAATTGCTAAACCACATGCAGACTGTGAACAATTTCAGGCGGACCTTAGGAAATTGGAAGACTGGTTATCCAAGTGGCAGATGAAATTTAATGTGGACAAATGCAAAGTGATGCACATTGGGAAGAATAATCTGAATCACAGTTACGGATGCTAGAGCCCACCTTGGGGGTTAGCGCCCAAGAAGAGGATCTGGGTGTCATCGTAGATAATACGATGAAACCTTCTGCCTAATGTGTGGTGGTGGCCAAAAAAAGCAAACAGGATGCTATGAATTATTAAAAAAAAGGGATGGTTAACAAGACTAATAATGTTATAATGCCCCTGCATTGCTCCATGGTGCGACCTCATCTGGAGTATTGTGTTCAATTGTGGTCTTCTTATATCAAGAAAGATATAGCGGTGCTAGAAAATGTTCAAAGAAGAGCGACCATGATGATAAAGGGGATGGAACTCCTCTTGCATAAGGAAAGACTAAAAAGGTTAGGGCTCATCAGCTTGGAACAGAGACAGCTGAGGGGAGATACAATTGAAGTCTACAAAATCCTGAGTGGAATAGAACGGATACAAGTGGATCGATTTTTAACTCTGTAAAAAATTACAAAGACTAGAGGACACTCGAAGTTACAGGGATATACTTTTAAAACCAATAAGAAGAAATATATTTTCACTCAGAGAATAGTTAAGCTCTGGAATGCGTTGCCAGAGGTTGTGGTAAGAGTGGATAGCGTAACTGGTTTTAAGAAAGGTTTGGGCAATTTGCTGGAGCAAAATTCCATAGTCTGTTATTGAGAAAGACATGGGGGAAGCCACTGCTTGTCCTAGATTGGTAAGCATGGAATGCTACTATTCCTTGGGTTTTGGCCAGGTACTAGGGACCTGGATTGGCCACCGTGAGAATGGGCTGCTGGGCTTGATGGACCATTGGTCTAACCCAATAGGGCTGTTCTTATCTTCCTATTTAGGCATTTGCAGTTTTTTTCCGGCTGGTTTTCTAAGTGTTGTCATTAATTTTTGTTCTTTCTGTCTTTTTCCCTTTGGCTCTTTTGAAGACTTTGCCGATTATGAGGTTTCCATTTATTTTTTTCCTTATTCAAAGCTTTATTGCTATTTGCATTTTGGGGGGGAGCCATTTAAATTATGATGTCATTCCGCTACCATTTAAGCAGTGCATCCCGCTTTCCTCCTCCTGTCTCCATTGAACATTCTTGCCACAGTTTCTGCTAGAAATTCTAGCGGTTTGTTTTTTCCAGCTTAAATTATGGGTTCCTGAAAAGGGGCTTTTGTCTCGGAAACCAAGCCTGGTTGAACCTTCACTCCGAGGCCTTTCTTCAAAGTGTCAGCTCCTTTATTTTCAAATAAATTATAATTTTTTTATAATTAAATTAAATTTCACAGAATTTATTAAATATTTCACAGAATTAATTTCACAGAATTAATTAAATATAATTAATTAAATTTCACAGAATACTCTGAAACTTAGGCATCTGAAATGTAGGCCTTTCAAACCCCGGCCTACATTTCAGGCACTCAAATTTTTACTAGAGAATGACATGGGGACAAATTTGTCCCCGTTCCCACAGAAACTCAAGCTTCCCTATCCCGTCTCAGCGAGTTTTGTTGCTGTCCCTGCCCCTGCCCCATTCCTGTAAGCTCTGCCTTAACTGAACAAGCCTCAAACACTTATGATTTTAAAATGTTTGAGTCTTGTGCAGATGAGGACAGAGCTTGCGGGAATGGGGCAGGGACAGGAAAAGAACTCACCGGGACGAGAAAATGAGTTTCCACAAAGACGGGGAATATTTTGTCCTTGTGTCATTCTCTAGTCTAGACATAAAAGATACATGTTGTTTCTGAGCAACAATGCCAAATAAAGAGTTAAATCTATCTATGCTTGCAATATTGTGCTTGAAATTTACAACAGCCATGCAAAGGTACACACTACTACCCAATGCCAGCAATGCTCCCTATTTCTGGCATAAAAAAATAAGCGGTAAGTGGGCCCAGCAGGAGATAACACTAACTAAATTGGCTGCTGTTAAACATATCCTTGAAAAATACACTTTATTTAATTGCACTGCTTCTACAAACATACAGGGCAACTGCATAAACTGATGGCTGCTCTAGAGGGATTTAAGGTTCTATAGCAAGCAAAATCTTCCTGTTCTGCAAGCTGCACGGCTCTCTGGTTTAACCTGAGCCTTGATAAATTTTCACCAAAATCTAGGAGTCAGCAACTCATCCCTTTTTCGTCCTTCCCTCGGTTACCAGCCGTCTGGATTTCCCTGGACAAGCCCTCCTTTTCAATGACATGTCTGGGGGTCCGGACAGCTTTTCAAAACCTGGCACTTTGGGTTTTGAAAAGCTTCCTGTCAAAATCGCATTGGGAAGGGGCATCCGCACATATGTGGATGCAATGCAGTGATGTCACACATGCGTGCGTGTGATGTCATTGCATCACATCCACGCATGCATGGATGCCATCTGGAGGCGGGGCTGGGGGACGGAAAGGGGCAAGACCCAGATGGAACGGGTGGGCGTGGCCATGGGACCAGATTTTCCTTCGGAAAAATCTGGTAACCCTACCCTTCCCCCTACACCTAAGTTGAAGATTGGAGGAGTGGGGTGAAGAGGCCCTTTTTATAGACTGCTGCAGCTCCTTTAGGACTTGATTGACAAACGCAGTCAAACTAAAAGTACTTAAACTAACAGCTCCCATCTCTACCAATCTCTCGTTCACTCCTGTCCCTAGTCTTTCTGGCTCTTTTACTGTATTTTGTGAACATTAGATGCTTTATTTTACTTGGCTTTAATCTAGAACAGTTCGCACCATTTTTGATACAATCATTCTCCAATAAACCAGCCCACCACAAAGCTGGAAGAGAACACAGGTAGGTTGACAAAACAGTCCTGTCATACTCAAGTATCATCATTTCCAGGTTTTGGGTAGGTCTCTCCCTTTCCCGCTGCTAATTGACCGATCTTACCCAGCAGGCAGCAGCAGCCTGACAAAACAAGCAAGTACATTTTGGAGGTGGTAGCATGCAGTCTGCTGCACACAACTATTCACACTGGCAGAGAGCCCAGAAATAGGAGCAGCGAGAGATGAATAATACACCAGACAAAGTTACATTGGAGTGTGCCGTGAAAGCTGGTGACAGACTGTTCAACTAACTTCTGTGAATCATTGCTTTTATGGGTAAAAACAATAGTATTCCCAGTCTCTACCAACTTTGACATCCAAACAACATGCACACATCTAAAGCTAACGTTTCTGTTCTACTAGATTACAATGGATGTACTACGTGTTTTGTTTTTTGGGTTAAAAAAAAAAATCTATATTTTCCATTTGCTATTCTATCCTGTCAGATAATGTAGCTCCATTTCCTGTCTATTTTATTGGATTGTAAACCTCTTTAACACATTTAACAAGAAAGGTAATCCCTCAAATCCAAATAAACCTGAAAAGCCTTGTTGGTTAATGTAATTTTATTCTTTCCAACCCAATATAAGTTGGAGAGGACAATACATAAGTGCAAATGGGGACTGATTTTATATACAAGACACCAGAGTAGACATGCTATGGGACCACCTCGAATACCCAAACTGGCAGCAATTCCTAAATTTATTTAACAAGTACACCAAATCTAACTGCCTACTTGACACATGTCCCCCTAAAATCATGACAATTGCCCCCCTAGAATTTAAAAAGCAACTTTTTGCATGGCTAACATCCGCCCTTGCAAACGGAACACTAAACAAAAAAATGGGACATATACTAATCACTCCAATCCCCAAAGATCAAAAAGCCTCCTCAGCACTTCAGGCGTGCCTCAAGGTTCCCCCCTATCCCCCACACTTTTCAATATCTATATCTCCTCCTTAGGTCACCTACTACAAAAACTAAATTTAATATACTACATTTATGCGGACGACATATCCATCCTTATACCCTTAAACGACATCACAAAAGAAACTGTAGATAATCTCTCAAACACAATGACCGAAATCGATAAATGGACCACTAATTTCAAACTAAAACTAAACGCAGAGAAAACAAAAGTCTTTCTGGCTAGTCCCAATGACAAAATTACGAAAACATCGATAAAAATAAACAACCACGAATACCCAATTTCCAAAAACATAAAAATACTGGGTATCACTCTTGACACTCACCTAACTATGACTGACCACACAAACTCACTAGTGAAAAAATGCTTTAACACGCTATGGAAACTAAGAACCATAAAAAAATTCTTTGACCCTTCATCATTCAGGTTGCTGGTACAGGCACTTATCCTATCCCTTCTTGACTACTGCAACATCATCTACCTAGGCATCCCACAAAAAACAATAAAAAAACTAAGATTAATACAAAACACCGCCGTTCGCCTAATTTTCGGACTTAGAAAAAACGACCACATCAGCCCCTACTATAAAAAGCTGCACTGGCTTCCAATAGAAGCGCGAATTCTATTCAAATTCGCTTGCACCTGTTTCAAACAAGCCTGGGGACTAGCACCTTCATACCTACAAACTCACTTCACCCTACACAACCCCACAAGAACGACCAGAAACAAAAACATCTTTGCATACCCAAAGACTACAGGCTGCAGATACAAATCCTTCTTGGACAGAACCTTTAAGTTCCAAGCGAACAGACAGCAAACCTGGCTGAAAAACCACATAAACGAACCAAATATGACTTATAATGCATTCCGCAAATCGATCAAAACACCCTATTCGCTAAATTCATTGACTAAAACGGTCCCCTCCCCCACTAAGACCCCCCTCATGGATGTTCTAAATCTTTCAGACACTCATTACCCTTAGATCTCCAATTAATATGTAAGTTTACCATTTAGACTATTGTACGGCATCTAGACTCTTTGTTCGGTACTGTATTTAAACTTATTGTATGGTACTGTATTTAGACTCACTGTATTGTATTATATGTAGATTTATTGTATTGTATAAGCATTGTACTGTACTAAGACCTTTGTTATTCGCTGAATGTCCAGCCTTCTTACAATGTAAACCGCCTAGAAGTCGCCTGACTATGGCGGTATAGAAAAATAAAGTTATTATTATTATTATTATTACAGCGTGAAACCTACCGATTGAATCCTACAGTTTTCTTAATGGTTGCTATATGTACTGCAGGGCCAGACTAATTAACCATATATTCAAAGAGTCTTATTATATGTGCCTTGGAACCAGAAAATTAGACTTTCAGGATTCTGCACATATTTGCATTAATGTCCAGAACGTAGAAGGATGATTAACATGTCTGGATAATTTTTTAGGGTTTGTTTTTTTTTTATTTCAATTTAATATAATCTTTAGTACAAGTGAAAAAAAGGAAAAAACCAAAATGACAGGAAAATTATGAAATTTTAGAAAATATTATCTACTAAAGTCCATATCCTGAGAGAGAGAAGAGTTAATATAACAAAGAAGAAGAAAACAAGAGGAAAATATAAGAAATAAGGATAACACAATCCTATTTAAGGTCCCCTTTTATCAAGCTGCGGTAGAGCGTTTTTGCGTGGACCGGTGAGGTAAAGGCTCTGATGTTCATTGGAACATTTACCTCGCTGGCTTGTGCTAAAATGCACTACCACAGCTTGATAAAAAGGAATCTAAAATGTGCACTCTCTTTAATCATCCACCTTATAAACCACCTCTCCTACCGCAGATACCTTACAAAAATCATAAATAATAAATGTGATTTGAAATCAGACTTTATGAGAAATAAACATCTTCCAATTGAGATGGATCAAAGAATACATACCCCGCCCCCTTTTATGAAGCCACTTTAGGGTTTTAAACACAGGCCACGGTGGTAAAAGCTCCGATGCTCATAGTTGGATCTGCTGCTTTCTTTCCTTGGTCTCTGGTCGGCTGCAAAAACCCAAGGAAACAGTACAGTTTAGGGAGTGAAGAACTTTTGCGTATGAAAGAGGAGCAGGACTTGGGTGCGATAGTAAGTGATGATCTTAAGGTGGCCAAACAGGTTGAAAAAGCCACGGTGAAAGCTAGAAGGATGCTTGGCTGTACAGGGAGAGGAATGGCCAGTAGGCCCCTGTATAAGACTCTGGTGAGACCTCATTTGGAATATTGTGTACAATTCTGGAGACCCCAATTCAAAAAGATATAAATAGCATGGAGTTGGTCCAGAGGAAGGCTACTAAAATGGTTGGTGGTCTACATTATAAGGCATATGGGGACAAAGATCTCAATATGTATACTTTGGAGGAAAGGTGGGAGAGGGGAGATATGATAGAAACATTTAAATATTTATGTGGCATAAATGCACATGAGGCGAGTCTCTTTCAATTGAAAGAAAACCGGAATGAGGGGCATAGAATGAAGGTGAATTGGGATAGACTCAGAAGTAACCTCAAAAAATGCATTTTCACAGAAAGGGTGGTGCTTAGAATGGCCTCCCGGTAGAGGTAGTAGAGAAAAACAAAGTGTATCTGAATTCAAAAAAGCTTGGGACAAGTATGTTGGATTTCTAAGGGAGAGGAGGTGATAGTAGATAGCATGGATAGGTAGGCTAAGATAGAAACATAGAAAAATGAAGGCAGATAAAGACCATTTGGCCTATGCTGTGTTGAGTTAGTTTTGAGCATCTGCTCCTGAATCTTTTCCCTTGTCCGTCCCCAAATCTCATCCTCCTGCTGGAATGCTCTGGACTGGTGGTTGCTGGACATCCATTGAAGGATGAGTCTGTTTAGCTTAGCCTGCCTCTGCTGTTGAGCTCTGAGTGCTGATTGCACTCTGAGGAGCCTTTGCCTCTTCTAGACTTTGAATGCCAATTGCACTCCCAGGGCCCTCTGCCTCTTCTGGGCTCAGAGTGCTGACAGCAGTCCTGGGAGCCTCTGATGGGCCTGGGCTCCAGCTGTATCCCCAGGAACCCTTCTGCTGCTGGGCATTGAGCATCAACTGTGCCCCCAAAGCCCTTGCCTTGAGCTGGCTCCCAGATGCTGTTCTGCTGCTGGACCTTGGGCTTGACTGGGCCCCAGAGGCCTTCCATCTCATCCCGAACTGCTTCTCTACCTTGGGCACCAATAGTCTTTTTTTAATGCCCTGGGCTGCTCTGCCCCAAACCCACTGCCAGAAGCTGGTCTGCCCCAAACCCACTCCCATGGGTTTCTCTGCTCTAAACTCACTCTCAGGGTCTGCTCTGCCCCAAACCCATTCCCATGGGTTGATCTGCTCCAAACCCACTCTCTCAGGGTCTGCTCTGCCCCAAACCCACTCCCAGGGGCTGCTCTGCCCCAAAACCACTTCCAGGGGCTGCTTTGCCGCAGACCCGCTCCCAGGGGCTGCTGTGCCCCAGACCCACTCCTCTTCTTGGTCTCAGGTGTACACTGTGGTCTCAATGGCTATGTTTCTGCCCTGAGTCTATTCCACTGCTGTTTTTAGGAGTCTCCAGAGGTCCCCTTCCTGCTAAGCAGTGGCGTACCTAGAGGGGGCGCCCCAAGGACGATGGAGGACCCGCGGGGTTAAATACAACTCGAGCCACGAGGCTCATCTTCTGTTCCTACCTGCCCTGCCGCACACACATAGCCGACCGGAAGTCTTCCCTGATGTCAAGCTGACGTCGGAGGGAGGGCTTAAGCAAAGCCTGCCCTCCGACGTCAGCACTGACATCGGGGAAGACTTTTGGTCGGCTATGTGTACGCGGCAGGGCAGGCAGGAAATAGAAGACGTGCATTGCGGCTTGAGCTCCATTTGGCTGAGAAAGTTGCTAAGATGAGGGCTGGGCAAACGCGGAACACAAAAGGAGGGGAGGCAGTGCATTTTTGGACACAAGGCATGAACTTGGGAGAGAGAATGGAGGAAGGGAGGGAAAGAGATGCTGAGGTGGGGGAGGGAATGCGTTTTTGGACACAGAAGGCATGAACTTTGGAGAGAGGAAGAGAGGGAAAGAGATACTGAAGTGGGACAGGGAGTGCGTTTTTGGATACAAAGCATGAACTTGGGAGAGAGGATGGAGGAAGGGAGGGAAAGAGATGCTGAGGTGGGAGAGGGAGTGTGTTTTTGGACACAGAAGGCATGGACTTGGGAGAGAGGAAGGGAAGGAAAGAGATGCTGAGGTGGGGGAGAGAATGTGGTTTTGGACACAGAAGGCATGGACTTGGGAGAGAGGAAGGGAGGGAAAGAGATGGTTGTGTACACAGGGAATGGAATGGAAGAAAGGAGAATTTTTGGTCATAGGGAGGGAGTGAGGTACAGATGCAAGGGAGAAATATTGTGGTGGAATGGACAGATTGAAATGGATGCAAGAGGGAGGAATGTTGGACATAGTGGTGAAGGGAAGGGAGAGAGAGATGTGGCATGGTGCTGGAGAGGGGTGTTAGAAGGAGAAATGTTGGGCATGAGACTGGGGGGCAGGGGCGAAAGATGAGAAAGGGATAAATGCTGGACCATGGTAGGAGGAACCAATGGACAGCAACAGAAGAATTTACAGAAGATGGGAAAGTGGAAAAAAGAAACTGGGACCAACTTTATGGAAAAATAAGTCTCCAGACAACAAAGATAAAAAACGGAATTTATTGACCAAAATATGTTAGTTTGGGAAATGTGTATAGCAGATGTCTTTGTATTGTGTTCAAAAGAAAAGGAAATGCATTTCTGGTTTTATTTCTACAGTGTTGAAGTACTTGCTGACCCTTGCTGTGACTGGTAGGGATCCCCAAGCACTGCCAGCAGAGGATCTCCTCTAGAGATGGCCAGAACTCCCCTCCACCAAGCACAGCAGTCGCTGGCAACATCCATGAGCCACTGAGGTGCCAGCATCTGTGACTCAGGGACGCTACTGCTGCCTGACAAGCTTGGCAAAAAGGACCCCCCGGCCAACTGCAATGGAAGTCCTCAGCTGACAGCTTGGGGGTTCTCATAAGCTGAGTATTTATATTTTATATTTACATTAGAAGCTCTGGTAGAAACCGGTTTAAAAAAAGTATGTATTCTTCCCAATTAATATTTCCAAATTAATAAAGTATCTTTGCTTATTTGTAAATGGGTCTCTATCAGAGCCTTAAATTCAGTAGTATAATTAAATGAAATAACTATTTCTGAAGTTTATAGGGACGGGCGGGGATGAAGGGGATTCCTCGCGGGGACGGGTGGAATTCCTCGCAGGGATGGGTGAGGACGGAGGGATTCCTCACGGGGACGGGTGGGACTTCTGTCCCTGCGCAACTCTCTAGTGCAGTGTTTTTCAACCTTTTTACACCCGTGGACCGGCAGAAATAAAATAATTATTTTGTGGACCGGCAAACTACTAGGACTAAAATTTAAAAACCCCGTTTCTGCCCCATCTCCGTGAGCTCGGTCACCTCAGTAACTATAGAAAAATAGACAAATATAATGCAAAATATAAACAGCAGATATAAATTCTCAAAACTGACACGTTTTGATCACTAAATTGAAAATAAATTTCATTTTTCCTACCTTTGCTGTCTGGTGATTTCATGAGTCTCTGGTTGCGTTTCCTTCTGTCTGTGTATCCTTTCTTTCATTACTTTCTTTCTGCACTCAGGCCCAAGAATTGTCCCTTTCTATTCTCTCCCTCTTTCTTTCCTATGTCCTTAGTGCCTCCGGTGCCTCCTTCCCATGTCTTTAGTACCTCCAGTGCCTCCTTCCCAAGTCCTTAGTGCCCCCAGTGCATCCGTCCCATGTCCCTCTCACTGCCTTCCACACTTTGTCCCACCCCCACTCCCGAAGCCAGCCTGCCTGCCTGTCTACCTCTCTCCCTCCCTCCCTGGCCAAAGCCAGCCTGCTTGCCTGCCTACAACCTTCCCTCCCTGCCCCGCAAAAAAAAAAAAAAAAGCCTCCCTCCTTCCTTTCCCCTGCTCTTACTGCCCTGCCGCTAAAGCTGGCAGGAAGTCTTCTTTCCGACGCCCAGAATGTCCTCTCTGACGTCAGAATTGACGTCGGAAAGAAGACTTCCTGTCGGCTTTAGCAGCAGTAGGACGGTAAGAGAAGGGGACCCGGAGAAAGGAAGGTTGGAGGGGCAGGAAATGATCGCCTGTCCCATTGTCCCCGAGCACAGCTTCGGGACGCTGTCCTGAAGCTGTGTGTGGGGACAACGGGACAGGCGGTCTGAAAACGGACCTATGGTCACTTTAATCTTGCCAGCCCTGCGCGTACCGGCAGAAATTTCCTGCAGACCGGCACCAGTCCGTGGACTGGTGGTTGAAGAACAGTGCTCTAATGCACAGCCGGCCATCCTCCCTATTCTGCCGCTGCTGCTTTCCTTAACCAGCAGCAGCGGCAGTAAACAGGGGCATCCGCGGATGATCACTGGCATTGCTCATCTTCTGGCCGGCTTCCCTGCTGAAAGCCACGGGCATCCGCCTCCTCACGTGATCCGCAGCTGCGTCTGAAGCGTTCCCTCCGATGTCACAATGTCAGAGAGAAGGCTTCCGACGCAGCCGCAGATGCCCGCGGCTTTCAGCAGGGGAGCTGGCCAGACATGCTGGGCAGGGAAAGGGGGGAGGGTAGACATGCTGGGCAGGAAAGGAAGGAGGGTAGAAATGCTGCACAGGGAAGAGGGAGGGTAGAAATGCTGAACAGGAAAGGGGGGAGGGTAGAAATACTGCACAGGCAAGGGGGGAGACATGCTGCTGCAGCAGCAACCAATTGGGGAGAGAGAGGGAAGGAGGGAGAAGGAAGACAAGGGAAAGGAACCAGAAATGCCAAGTCCATGGGAGGGAGGGAAAGGAAAAAAGGAAAGGAGATACCAGACCATGGAGGGGGAGGAAGAGTTACCATGGCATGAAGGAAGGGAAGGAGATAGAGATACCACACCATGGTGTGGAGTGGGAAGGAAGGAAAGGAGAAGAGAAAGAGAGATGCCAAAGCATAGGGGAGGGGGTGGAGACAGAAAAATGGAGAGAGGTGAAGCTGAAATGAATCATGTGCAAAGGAGAGAAGGGACCTCAGATATACAGTTTATTGAAGGGACATAGAAAGAGGGAAGATGCCATATGGAAGAGAGAGAGGGTGGACAGTAGATGGAAGGGGCAGAGAGAGTGTGGGCAATAGATGGAAGTGGTAGAGAGAGAGGGCAGAAGCTGGGTGGAAGGGGCAAAGAGAGGGCAGATGTTGCATGGAAGGGAAAGAGGATAAATGCTGTATAGAAAGAAGAGAGCAAAGAAGATGATTAAAGCAGAAACGACATAAGGTAGAAAGATTTTTTTGTTGCTTTACTTAGAATCAAGTAGTATTGTAACTGTATTGATAAAAGTTTATAAATAGGAAATGGAAATAAGGCAATTTTTTGGACTAAACCCCTTTCCTCAGGACTGAATACCATAACAGCAGTATACTGTACTGTTCTGAAGAAAGATTTGGCCTCTGAAAGCTAATTGAAAAATGGATTAGTCCAATAAAATGGTATTTTCTAATTTCTCATTATTTGTTTTATTTTTATTTGTTAATTTGTAAAGTGGTGATTGTTATGTATCAGTTTTTTCAAATTTACATCTACTGTCTTTATATTTTGCACAGTATTAGGGGACATGTGTCACTGTTTTTGTTGGGTGTTGCATTGTATGCAGAGTCTGGTTTCTTGGCGGATCAGTTTAACTTTTGTCTATATATTTCTATTTTTAGTTTTTGATTATTCCATATTGGGCGAGAGTGTATCTCTGTTATCCCAGGACAAGCAGGCAGCATATTCTCTAAATGTGGGTGACGTCATCCACGGAGCCCCGATCGGATACTCTCGCAAGCAAACTTGCTTGAAGATCTTAAAGCTTGCGAGTGTACCGCGCATGCGCGTGTGCCTTCCCGCCCGAGTTAGGGCGCGCGTCTCCTCAGCATGGCCTCAATTCTTGTTTTTCCACGGAGCCAAGAAGCCCTGTTCTACAGCTCTGCCGTTTCTTACTTGCCTTCTTGCACCGCGGCTTTCTTGGCATTGACTATAGGATCAACTGACAGTGCGGGATCTGGCTTGTTTAGTTTTACAATGTATGTGTTTGGTGTTCTAGTGCTCACTGCAGTGTTTAAGATGCTGCCTTTTCCTAGGCACACTCTTATTATGCGATATGTGGATTGTTACTAAAAATAATATTTTTGATATAGATGGGGGGGGGGTGTCAAAAAAATGATGGGCCCCGGGTGTCACATATGCTAGGTACGCCACTGCTGCTAAGCCCAAAGCTCCTAGCATATGGCCTGCAGTTCTAGACTTTCCCCAACAGAGAGCAACCTTCCTGCTATGCATAAAGATAGGGTTACCAGACGTCTGGATTTCCCCGGACATGGCCTTTTCGAGGACATATCCGGACAGCTTTTCAAAACACGGCACTTTGTCCAGGTTTTGAAAAGCTTCTAGAAACGAGCGGTGTGCAGATGCAACACAGTGATGTTTAGCGCCACAACAGCGCATACACAGATGCCGTCCCAATGAACAAACAGGTTGAGGGGGCGGGGCTTGGGGCAGAACTGGGTGTGGCCAGGCAGAACAGGGCATGCCTGGGGCGGGGCCGTGCGCCCAGATTTTCATTCCCGAAAATCTGATAAGCCTACATAAAGATCAAGAGCACATCTTTGCATATCAAAGAAACCCAGAACATGGCTAACCCAGAAAGGTCTTCTTGGTGAGGAGATTTCTTGTCAGCCCCATATCAGCTTCGGTTACTCTCATCCAGTGTGAGTGTATTAATGTTGATAAAGTAAGTTAGGATTGATAAAAGAATAATTATTCATAAGGTATATAAATGAGGTTCATTTTTCCTGTCTGCTTCTCTCAGTGAGCAATTTACATATTTCTCCTACTTAGACAGCTCACCTCCCCCCTTTAGCTCAGTAATGTAAGTTTACAAATGGTTACATTTATCTCACAGGGCTTCTGCAAGAACAAAATATGTCAGTCATAAAGCTATCTTTTTTCCTCAGCCAATCTACCTCAGCCAGTGAAATTATATCAGCCTTTAAAATCACTTTACCCAAGGATTTCTTACTTTTATTCTGTTTCTGGAAGCCTCCTTCAATTAAAGCAGGAGAGTGTGTGGGGGTGGGGGTGTGTGTGTGTGTGTGCGGTCATATGGTTCTGATGACAACACACACAAACAAGCAGGCAGCAGCACAGCACCATGTTAAGTGTGAAGAACAAGAGAGAGTGGGAATGCGATAGCGTTAAAGAGTTCTTGTTTGAAATTTAAGATCATACAAGAATAACCATACTGGGCCAGATAGGGTTACCAGATTTTACTAATGTAAAATCTGGACCCATGGTCCCGCCCAAGTCACGACCCGTTGCGCCCCAGCCCCACCTTCCCCCAACCTCTTCTCGTGCTCAGAGCCAAGTCGGAACGGCATCTGCGCATGCATGCGACATCACCGTGATGCACCCACGCATGCGCAGATGCCCTCCTGACGCGGTCTCGAGCTGGAAGCTTTTCAAAACTCAGACGAAGTGTCCAGATGTCCTCTAAAAAGAGGACATGACCGGGTAAATCTGGACATCTGGTAACTCTAGGGTCAGACCAGTGGTCCATCTAGACCAGTATCCCGTTTCCATGGTAACCAAGTCAGGTCACAAATACCTGGCAGAAACCCAAATAGTAGCAACATTCTATGTTATTGATCCCAGGGCAAGCAATGGCTTCCCCCATGTCTATCTGAATAGCAGACTGAAATCGGAGCTATTACAAATGTACCTGTATGTGTACAAAGTGGAATGATGTTTTAGTTTGTCTGTCCTACCACTGCCTCCTAATCTAATCTAATCCTTAGGTTTGTATACTGCATCATCCTCTCTGTTTCTATCCTTTCCATGGCACCAAAGAAAACTAAATACAGTATTTCTCATTTCTTCTAGTTTTGAAGACTTTTTAACACATTTTTTGAAATTTATTCCTCAGACATATTGCCTGTAAATCTCCTTTGGGGTATTCCACCCATGGTATCTCTCTGGCTTGTATCAAAGACAATTGGGGATAAAAATGACTTGCCGAACTTCCCTGGTTCTCAGTCCACTACTCTAAAATACCAGGCTGCCCCATATGAGACATTTGCTTTCACAGAGCTCATGCTCACTCACAACCTGCTGCCGCCACACCAGACGAGGCCATGTAGGGTTTTTTGTTTTGTTTTTTTTAAACGCTATTAAGAGCTGAACTGTGCTCACAGTTATTCCAAGGATGCTAGTTGGATGGGGGGTTGCAAAGGAAAGTGTGAATGAGACCCTATGGGGGGAAGGGGTAATGAAAAGAAGTAAATGGGTATTCATGGGAGGGGCCTACAAATGTTTCTTTAGAGACCACTAGTCTTAGTCTGGCCCTGATCATAGGACAGTGCCACTCTTTTATTAAAGTGCAAAAGCCATTCTTTGAAATATATTGTTAGTAATATATATGTGTGTGTGTGTGTGGGGGGGGGGGTGTTAATAACTTAATAGGCCACCCATAAGTGAATGCCAGGTAGGCACCTATTTTATAAAGACAATAGCAGACTTGCCAAGTCTCCCACACTTCAGCTGGGAAGCCAAGAACTCGCACTCAGCAGCTACCCCTCCATCAGCAGCAAGAGATGCGTTAATAACACTCGAGATAAGAGTTGCAAAATCTAACAGCAGGAGATGATGTTTTATTAAAGTGTCTCCTGCTGCCTGAGGGGAGGCAGCTTGTTGGTGCCTGGGACTGCCAAGTTGAGGTTTGTCAGGAGGTGGAATGAGTACTTGGCAGAGTGGGCAGGGCTGGGTCTTAAAGTCTCCCTGACCAGCTCTGACAGAGGCACCTATGTAAAATACTAGGGGCAAATAGCAACTAGGTTGAAGTCCCGCATATTTATTATACCAATCTGCCCACACTGTGCCCACTTTTTTGAAGCTGTTTTTAAGTCCTAACCCCAACCCACTTGTAAAGCACCCATATCTGTTTGTCATTCCCTCTATAATTCCTTACCCTATCTGCCTTATCATTCCCTTTTGTAATTCTCTACCTGAGTAGCATGTATAGATTCACCCTTTTCATCCTGTTTGAAAGTCACAATTAGATTGTAAGCTCTCTCAAACAGGGACTGTCTCTTCTGTGCTAATGTACAGCGCTGCGGTGTGTCTGATAGTGCTATAGAAATTATTAGCAGTAGTACCCATGTAAACCCAGGAGTCATTTTACGAGCCCTATTATGCAAGAAAAAAAAAATCCTTCACAAATTAACCCTTTAATACTTTGATATATTAGCATATACAGTAGTTTAATTTTATTGTCCTTTTTAAACCAACTGAATGCTTAGTACCGAAACAGTCATGCTGTGCCTCCCCCCTCTCTCCTCCATATTAAAGACAGATACAGAAACAACACAGCTGTAAACACAAACACATAGAGAGTGAACAGAGTTTTTATCCTAACCCCCACTCAGGAGGAACTAGAAAAAAAACAACTCCACAAGCATTGCTCCATATGTTTTCTCTACTGGTTTCTTTTTCCTGTTTGAACTACAGCCATCATAAATAATAAGCTGCAAAATTATACAACACTTACCCCTTATTTATTGTTATGGTCCGAGCTCTCTGTTCTACTGGGAGAAAGAAGTGACAAAAAAAGGGGGGACTATAATCACAAACTACTGCAGAATCCTGATTAATGGTGAATGCTTACTGGATTCTGTCTTAACCAAGAAGCACAGCAGCAAATCACTTAAATTGAAGCACGATAATGAATTTGAACACACACACACACAATAAAATTAATACTTCCAGTTATGGCATAGCTACATTATCTTTTTTTGTTGTTGTTTTAAACAATTTCACAGATCGCAGAATCAAGGGGCATTCTTTAGAGGGCAATTTTCAAACAATTTTATCCAGGAAACTGAGCAATAACCTAAGAAAAGCTACTTGCTGGAAACTGCCCTTCTGTAAGTTAAGGAGAAATTAGATCTTACCTGATAATTTTCTTTCTATTAGCCCTTCACACTGTTCCAGACCAGTGGGTGGAGATAGAAGTCACAGAGGGAGCTGCCTTACATAGGTCCTACCTGACCATACAGCCCCTCAGCATTTTTAATTGACAAGTAGAGTGAACTTGGATAATAAGATCCCAGCTAACACCCGTGCTCATGCTGCCTCTGCAAAACTTCCAGACCTTCAATGAACTCTTCACCTTCTTCCTTTTTATAGGAAGGTGAAGATAGACCCAGCAAGAGCTGCACTTAACTAATGGAAAGAAAATGATCAGGTAAGACCTAATTTCTCCTTCCATAGCATCCTCCCAATATTCTAGACCAGTGGGATGTTTCAAAGCAGACCTTACCGAGGGAGGGCCACTGGAGCTGCTGCCTGCAAAACCTCTGCTTCAAATCTAGCTCTCATATTCAACTGGTAATTTCTGACAATGGAATGAAAGACGACCAGGTGGTCACCTTGCAAATGTCCTTTGCGGACAACAGAGCCAATTCAGCCCACCACTATGCCATGCGTCTTATCAAATGTGCCCACAATCGAGTTGGAGGCTGCTCTGACAGCCAATATGCTGAATCAACCACCTCTTTCAACCGTCTTGCAATCATAGGCTTCGAAGCGGAGCAACCATGCCTGTGACTGCCCTAAAGAACAAACAACTGATCCGACCTCTGGAAGTCATTGGTGACCTCCAAATACCTGGCAAAAGCTTGACGCACATCCAAGACATGCAGGCTCTTGAACAGGGTGCCGCAATATTCCCGCTGAAAGGAGGGAAGTTCTACTAACTGATTAAGGTGGAAGGCTGACACCACCTTTGGCAAAAAGGACGACCTGCCCATATAGACACCCCTATCTCTGTGAAGCACAGGAAAGAGTCCCTTCATGACAACGCCTGAAGCTAGAGAAGGTGATCCCCACTTTCAGGTCATGGACCTGGAGGACCGCTGTGGGAGCGGACTGCCAGGCACGATGGACCCCTGGTCTGACCCGGCAGAGGTAATGCTTATGTTCTTATAATGATTGTCTTCAATATCTATCTCAATAGCAGACTATGAACTTTTCCTCCAGGAATTAGTCCAAACCTTTTTCAAATCCAGTTACATTAACTACTCTTACCACATCCTCTGGCAATGCGTTCCAGAGATCAACTATTTTCTGAGTGAAAAAATATTTCCTCCTATTGGTTTTAAATGTATTTTCCAGTATCTTCATCGAATGTCCCCTAGTCTTTGTAATTTTTGATGGAGTAAAAAAATCAATCCACTTGTACCCATTCTACACCCCTCAGTTGTCTCTTTTCCAACCTGAACAGTCCTAACCTCTTTAGTCTTTCTTCATACGAGAGAAGTTCCATCCCTTTTATCATCTTGGTCGCTCTTCTCTGAACCTTTTCTAGTTTTGCTATATCTTTTTCAAGATAAGGTGACCAGAATCGAATGCAATAGTCAAGGTGAGATCGCACCATGTTTTCCTTTATAACATATTTCTTGGTAGTTTGCCTTGCTTCTTCCTTCTTACTGTGGACTATAATGATGGATTTAGATTCATTTTTTAATTTCCTGATTTTGTCATAGTAATATCTGTTTATATTTCTCAGATCTATCTTTTTCTGTTATATGAATTGGCTGTCTTGGAATTTGTAAAATATGTAATATTAATAATAAAAAAAGTATGAGCCCATCTGTTCCATTCCTTTCATATAAAGCAACAGCTCCGAATTTGAAGTTTAATTAAGTTTGTTAGAATGGATGAAAACAAATGATATTTCTGTATTTTGTTTAGTAGCTATTTGAACCAAACATTTTACCATATGTTTGAGAGAGTATAACCTCACATAGACAACCTAGACACAAAGCCTCATATAGATACCTGGCCAAAAACACCCCACCTATATGAACAGCTTTTAATTATTGTACTTCCATCCCTTATCCCGTGCTGGTTCTGTCTGTCCGGTAAGTCATGTATTTGCTGTATGATTTTTTTGCTTCCCTGTATATTGTCATAAATTGTTTTTAGAATTGTGCATTGCCTTGAATACATGATTAGGCGATTAATCAAATGTTAAATAAACTTGAAACTTAACTTCCTTAACACACCCATCCTACCACACACTACCCAATAAAACCTCTAACACAAACCCACTTAAAAGAACATCCACTCTTGCACACACTGGCATGTACATCCCTCTTCCCACATATACATAGGTGGTTAGTAATTCACTCGTTTGGGAAGGCTAAAGTGGTTAAAATCCTTTGCTTGGGGTGGGGAACAACACCTATGTCAGTAGTAAAAGGAGAGAGAGGTACTCAAACACATTAGGGGAGGACCCTTTCACTGTACCTCCCCATTATATCTCTGTTACTGATAGTATTCTGCACTCGGAATGCTCTACAAGGAATTATGTGCCATAAAAATCAAAATAATGCACCACAATATATTAATAGAGCAATATTTGCAGTATTCTGGAAATGTATGTATGTAGGTAGTCCCTCCCCCCTCAGTCCAGCATCCCCATGTAAATGGTGGTTTTCAGCAGCACTGTAAAAGAAATCCCATGGCTAATAGCAACCATAAAATGATTTGCTTATCTGTTGTTGTTTTGGGTCGACTGCCAAATGGCCACCAGGCTCTAGATCTGATAAATTTACCATGTTTGGTAATGGTTAGAGTGTCAGGCAAAGAACCATGGAAGTCAGGTTTCAAATTCTGTGACATGCTTGAAATCTTGGACAAGTCACTCAACCCCCTACATTACTTCAAATATACTATTAGGGGCACTTTATTAACTTGGTGCCTCTAGTTAAGTATGCCAAGATGCCAGTAACCTAAACTGGTGCATCTACCGTAAATGTGGACACAAATATTTATGCCAGTCAATGGCAGGTATAAATGGACATGCATAAGTGTATCACATTATTGATGAACCTTATTCTCACAGAGGGGGTGATTCCTGACATGTTAAAGATTGCAACTGTTAAACCTCTCATTAAAGATAGGTGGATAGGGGTGGGAGATATTAGTAATTTTCAGCCAGTGGCATCTCTGCCAGTGTTGGCTACAATCCTTGAAAAGTTTGGGAATGCAGAACTCGAGAAGTATTTGCAGGAAAATAGGGTCCTGGATGACCACCAATACGCATTCCGCAGTTATCAAAGCACTGAGACATTGTTGGTCTCTATGTCGGATGAACTGCGGAGTGGGCTGGATGGTGGAAAGCAATACCTGGCTGTTTTCTTGGATGTCTCTGCAGCCTTCGACACATTGGACCATTAGATTCTGCTTGGTAGGAAGAGCTGTGGCATGGGAGGGGTAATGTTACTGTGGTTTGCCTCGTTTCTGTCCTATTTGCAGCAGAAGGTAGTGGCTCAACGGAAAGTCTCTAAATGTAGAGATATACATACAGAAGTGACGCAAGGATTAACGCTTTCAGTAGTGTTGTTTAACCTTCATCTTCTGCCTCTTTGCAAATTGTTGCAGCGTTTTGGAGTCTCTTATAGACTCTATGCAGACAACATACGGTTTTCCCCCCATTGAGGGACAATTTGGGGCAGTAGTAGAATGATTGAAGCTAGTCATGTAGGGGATAAAGGGCTGGATGGATTGCAACAGGTTGAAGTTAAGCGTCCAGAAGACCAAGGTCATGTGTTTTAGGCAAACTCAAGGTATGATTATTCCTGAGTCAGTTGAAATTCTAGGTATGCCCCTATAGATCTCAGAAGAGGTGAAGTATCTGGGGGGTCACTGTTAATTCTTGCCTGGCATTTCAGAGTCATGTGTTAGGAAAGATTAAAAAGATATTTTTCAAATTACGATTGATGAGTATCCTTTGGCAGTATTAGAGAATGACACGGGGGAAAAAATTTATCCCGGTCTCTGCCCAGTCCCTGCAAGCTCAGCCCCATCCCAGTCCCGTCCCTGCAAGTTTGTTCCCCATCCCTGCGCGCTCGGTTCCAGTCCCTGCCCTGTCCCCACGAGCTCAGTCCCTATCTCTATCCCGTTCCTGCAAACCATCTGATCCCATCCGCACAAGCCTCAAACAGTTTTATACTGAACTTATTTTATTAAAGTATAAAAAGAAACAATATTCTGTACAATTGTCATTTTATAAATCAAAGTTCTGGCTTCCGAACTAGAGGAAGAGATCTTCAGCTGGCAGGGATTTGTTATAAATGTTTATCAACACAACTAAAATACTACTTTATCCTAAAGAAAAGAAAAAAAAATAGAATTTTTTTTCTACCTTTGTAGTCTTGTTTTTGCTTTTCTCCCCATTTTGGCGGTTTACCTGCAGCTACCCGCGTCTAACCACAGGTAACAGTCTTCGTGTCATTCTCTAGGCAGTACCTTCCAGATGGCATGTTTAAAACCATATTGCAAACTGTTGTAATGTCTTGTTTTGACTACTGCAACCTTGTGCTCTTAGGAATACCAGCTTCGACTTTATGTGCTTTGTAGGTGGCACAGAATTCAGTTGTTAGGACGCTTTTTAGATTAGGACGGCGGGAACATGTGTCAAAATACTACATTAAATTATATTGATTGAAGTTAGATTACCAGATACGTTACAAACTGCTGGTCATGGTGTACATGAGCTAGCACCAAGGTATATGGTTGATAGCATTCTGCCATATGTTCCACTCCCAAAACTCTGCTCTGTGGAATGTGGTAATTTGTTTGTTCCACCTGTTAAGCAATTGCAGTTAAAGGTGTTGAGGGCAAATATATTTTCTTGTAAAGGCCCACAAGCATGGTATGAGATCCCTCAATATGTATGTGAGCAGAGAAATGTGCATACTTTTAATGAAATATGGGAATTAAGTTTTTCAGAAAATTGTAAGCGCTGGTTGCTGATATGTTTTGACTGTTTGCTTTGTTTGTATTATCTGTGAAGCTGTTTTGTATGTAACTTTTTGAACCTGCTTTGTACAAAGCGGGATATAAGTCAATAAACCATAAACCATGCAACGTGTGTAACTTCAGTACAAACTTCTCTTATTAGTCTATAAAACCCATATGGTACTGTCCCCACTTATCTCTCTTCTCTAATTATTGTTCATACCCTGCCAAGAACTCAATGTGCACTTCACAAGGCACATCTTAATATTCCACCAATGCGCTGGAAACTACAGGTCCAAGAGCCTTCTTTCGTTCAGCCCCATTGCTTTGGAATCTCTTCCACTTAGGACCAAATTATCCTTTCTGAGATTCAAGTCATCCTTAAAGACTTACCTATTTGAGCAGGACTATCCCAATTACTGTTACCCTATTAGGGACTGAAATTCATGTGGGTCATGGCCACAGAGATAGATTAACACTTTCAGTATCATCTTTTGTTTCTGTTTTCTCTCTATCCTGCTACTGTTGACAATGGCGCTTTCTTATTATGTTAATTAGATTAACTTCCAAGTTTATTTAAAATTTGATAAACCACCTAAGATAATCAAAATTCTAGGCAGTGTACAATATAAAATACATATAAAATACTTAAAATTAACAAATGCAGATGACTCAGGGGTCTTGATATATGACATGATGTACAGAAACATATGGAATATGGGAAAGAACTACAATCTCGGAATGAAAAGAACAAAAAAGGGAAAAAGTGTGTTGGGGTGTGTGGGGGGGGTGGGACGGGGGACAGATCTTCCTGTTGTCCTAAAAAGGACAGTTATGTTCCGAATTCGTCATTAAATAAAAAAGTTTTTAATTTTGACTTGAAATGGTTTAAGATTGATTCTTCTCTTAAGTAACCCGGCCTTGTAATTTTTATTTATTTAAAACACTTATAGCTCACATATCAAACATCTATGCGGGTAACAGCAGCACATACGCAATTAAAACAAAACATATCAATACACAATAAAAAACAACAGACAGCCTATAACCCAAAACCTATACCTAAAGCAATTAATACCAAAGAGCTACCATTTTATACATTGCTCCTATCTGGAAAAGCTAGTCGGAAAAAATAATCCTTCAGGCGTAAGTTGGAAATTAGACGAATGGAATCTGGGATTGAATTCCATAATGTCGGTCCAGCCACTCAGAACATTCTAGATCGATTAACAACTTCAGTAACCAAGCATAGCTGAGCAACAACCAACAGGTTCCTCAATTGTGATCTTAAAAGGCCGACATGGTACATAAGCCTGCAGCAAGGAGGAAATTACCCTTGGCAACAAGTCATGAGCTGATCTGAAAACCAAAGTCAATATTTTGAATTATATTCTCCATAAAACTGGCAACCAATGGAGTTTCGCAAGCACCGGTGTGACATGTGAATAGCGAGGCAGTCTGGCTATTATCCTAGCAGCAGTATTCTGTGCCACTTGTAGAGCTAGTAAGGAAAGGTGGAGATAAAATAAGCAGACACCTTGCTTATGATCCTACTTTGTACATTTTAACATACAATAGATAGTCCCTGCTCAGAAGAGCTTACAATCTAATTTAGACAGGACATTTCAGGATTGGGGAGATTACACTTCCTTCCTCCCCATTCGCAGTTTCTGCACTTGCGATTTCACATAATCGCAATTTTGGGGGGGGGGGAGGAGGGGGAAAAACACCCATATTTTTGCCTTTCCCTCGGCATCCCGGCCTTACCTGGTGGTCTAGCGGGCTTTCGGTGCAGGAGCGATCTTCCTATGCTCCTGCCCCGTGTAGATCGCCAATAGGAAATGGCTGTGGGGAGTTCCCGTAGTCTCTCGAGACTACGACGGGAACTCCCCACAGCCATTTCCTATTGGCGATCTGCACAGGGCAGGAGCGTAGGAAGATCGCTCCTGCCCCAAAAACCCACTAGACCACCAGGTAAGGCCGGGGTGGGTCAGAGCCGGATATTTGCGGTTTTTCGCCATTCGTGGTCCGGTTCTGCCCCTATCCCTGCGAATAACGAAGGAGATGTGTATAGCGGGTATAGGTATCTGACAGCAGTGAGGGGGAGTTAAGAGTTGAAAGCAGTTTCAAAAATGTGGGCCTTTAGCTTGGGACAGAGCACAGTGTATTGATTCAGGCAACATGTTCCAGGCATATGGCGCCGCAAGAAAGAAGGGATGGAGTCTGGAATTGGCAGTGGAAGCGAAGGGTACAGATAAGCGGGGATGAACAGGACATAGATAGGGTCTGCTATATAATTCACCCCGACAGCAACACCTGGGGGGTATGCCTTCTTCTCCGCAGATGGAGTCTGGTGGAGCAACGTATGGCAGATGTGCACCACAAAGGAAGCCATAGCTGCTACTTTCAGACCTAAAGCTAAAGCCTCAAAACTGTCTTACGAGGACTAAGTTTACTCTGTGATCCTATGCATCCTTTCACCACTAACGAATCCACCTAGGTGGGTCAAAACAAACTGCTGGAAATCGGGAGTCATCTGATACAATTTTGTCATTACCTTGGCAACCCGCAGAGGACCCTCGGGTGCTTTCCAGCGCTCCATCAGCATCATGGTGATCGCTGGATGTGAAGGAAAAATATGTGGACTGGGTCTTAGAACGTCTCTTAAGTGAAATTTGAGCTGTGAAAGCCTGCAGTTGGGGTCCAAATTCAATTCCTGCAAAGATACTATAATGACTTCCATCAGATCTGCTGATTTAAAAAGTCTGCACACCGTTGGGTCCTATCCATGCTATAGACTCTTAACTGGTAGCTCCCATGTGAGACCTGGAATTAGAGAATGACATGGGGACAAATTTGTTCCCGTCCCTGCAGGAACTCAATTTCCCCGTTCCCATGAGTTTCGTTGCTGTCCCTGTCAGGTCTGCTTTTAACCAAACAAGACTTGAACCCTTATGATTTTAAAGTGTTTGAGGCTTGTGGAGATTAGGATGGAGCTTGCAGGAATGGGTCAGGGTCAGGAAAAGAACTCGTGGGGATGGGACGGGAACATGAATTCCCGCGGGGACAGGGAAAAATTTGTCCCCGTGTCATTCTCTACATGAAATCCTCAGTGAGGATTCACTTTGAGGGAGTAAAGGAATTGACCCTGACCCCCCCGTCATCCCAATCCTTTTCTGACTGGACTTCTGGTTCCTGTGGCAAAATTTTCTGCTATATAGTATGTCCAACCACACCATGCTTTGTCAGACAATCATTTTGTCAACTGTCACCTTTCTCTCTTACTCTACTGTAGTATACATTTTATCTTTCATGCTATGATTGCCACGTTATGTCTACTGTGCTACATTCTCATGCTATATCCACCACACAATGTTTGCCATTCCATGTCTACCATACTGTCATTTCATACTAGGTTAGCCACACTTGTATACTATATCTACCATGCTATGTTTCCCAGGCCATGTTTTGTATATATAATACAGTAGTCCCCCGATATTCACAGGAGTTCCGTTCCAGGAACCCTCACGAATGTTGAAAAACCGCAAATACATTTTTTAGCGGGGGAGACAGGAGAGGGCAGCCGGAGCGCCGGTGAGTGAAGGAAATCCCTCACGGTATGCTCTGACTGCCTCTTCCTGCACTAAAGTCGGGCCTCTCCAATCAGGAGCTGTCAAAGCTGTCGGAACCTCTGATCAAGCTAAGTGTTTTGCTTTAACAGCTTAAAGTATAAGAAAATTCACTCTATGCTAGTTTACAGCAACAAATTTTGCTTTCACTTGAATCTATAATATGCAATGATTGGGTGGTGAGGCAATTTTCTCTTGGGGCTGTGGCTCCTTGTTTTTGCTTTTGTGTCTCTGAGCAAATTTTTGAATTCTAAGTGTGTTTGTTCTAGAAGAATGAATCTCCATTATACCTTTTCAGTGATTTTCTGACTTGTGTATTGGTAGGATGATAGCTAAAATATAAATAATAATAATAATTTTATTCTTCTATACCGCCACAATCTTGCGACTTCTAGGCGGTTTACAGTCAAGAGAGCTGGACATTCAGCGAATTACAATATTCAGATAGTCAGAGGAAATACAGAGAGCAGAGTCTTTAAGAAAGCAAAAATATAGAAATACAATTTTTTGAGCAAGAGTATACGATATACAGTTTGGTAAGTAATGTCCGAGAGGACCTGTTTGGAATAGGCACCACGTTTTAGAAAATACAGCGAAATAAACAGAGATCCTAATTTTGGGGTCAATATTTTGGCTCCAAAATCTCAGTTTGGGCTTTTCTATATCTGGATATCTAACACCAGGCCATACCTGGACACCGGCACTGAATGTTTGGAAATTAGGCAATTCCTGGGTTATCCGAATAACATCAGTGCTCAGTGGCATTACACCGACAGCTATCAGGTTGACTTTTTCCTGATCTAAATTAACCAAGTCTAAATTAACCAGTTATCTGTGTACTGCCACTGAATGTCAGCTGTGCCTGGATAACTGCTGGCTCCACCCAAGCTCTAGCTATCCTGTTTAGCTACCCTACCCTAAGGACCTGCCGTTACAAAAGATATCTAAATAGAACTCTTGCCTTCCAAGCAGGTCATCACAATAACTGGCTGGCCCACATCATCTCACGCTCTTCATCCTACTTAAACTTCAGGAAACTACTAAAAACTAATCTTTTCACCCGAGTCATACCCTAAGACCCTATGCCCACCCTGGCCCTCTATCTCTATATGTCCTTTACGCAGATTGTCTTGACCTTCTTCACTGTACCATTTCATTGCCATAATTGTACCCATCTTTCTTTCTGTTTGTACCATTTTTCTCTCTGTTGTACCATTTTTTTTTCTCTACCACCTAATTTTATCTGATTGTAACATTGTACCATTTTCGCTGATTGTCCAGCCCTTCTTCGTTGTAAACCGCCTAGAACTACTATGGCTTTGGCGGTATATAAGAAATAAAATTATTATTATTATTATCTTGGGCCCACCCCAGTACTGCCTGGAAAATGCTGAGGCAATCTGCCAGATTTTCAGTAGTTCTATCTGGGTGTCACTGAACAGATTATACCGGGTGAGTGGGAGAGGCTCCTGGCTGTTTAAACCGCTTGTGCAAAGCTATCTGGGAATTTCAGTGCACTTAACCAGAGACTGCCGCTGAATAACCTCTCTAACTTCCTTCAAGGAAAGCAGCTAGTTTGTGAGCAGACTAGGGGCAGAGTCAGGGCAGAGTAGAAATTCAGCCATTTAGTGGTAATTTTCAGTTTTCTAACCAGCTAAAAAAAAAACGCATGATGTTATGATGATAACTGGGCATTGCTCTGAATATCAGCTGGTGCCTAGTTAATTTTCAGGTCAAAGGTCATACCCAAATATTCAATGTCAAAAGCCGTGAATGCCCCAGCATTGAGCATCTGGAAGCTACAGGAATATTAATACAACTACTAATCATTTCAATAGCATTACCAGATGTATGCAGGGCTCTACACATTCTATGCAGGTACTTTTTGTCCCTAGTGGGCTCACAATCTAATCCCCCCTACTTTTAAATCACCAGCCTTGGTGGTAAAAGTTCAGACACTCATAGGAATTCTATGAGCATTGGAGCTTTTACTGCCACGGCCGGCAATAAAAACCACTAATGTGGCTTCTTAAAGGGGAGAGGGTGTTTATGTTTATTTAAGATTTGATCTACCGCTCCTGCATTTTACTGACCTAAGCGATTTACAATGTATCAAACTAAAATGAAATTAGGTACTTGAGAAAAACTACCCTATCTGTCCCGAAGGTTCACAATCTAGCTAAAGTACCTGATAAACTGTGTGCTCAGTTTTGTACCTAGGGCAATAGAGGTTTAAGTGAGTTGCCCAGAGTCACAAGGAGCTGCAGTGGGAGTCGAACCCAGTTCCCCAGGATATCAGTCCATGCCACTAACCATTAGACTCCTCCTCCACACCAATATTCACATAGAGCTTGGGGCTGACCAGTGAATAGAGTGCCAGGCAGTGGCATAATAAGGGGGGAGGGGGAACCCGCCCTGGGTGCGGTTTTGGTAGAAGTGCCGGCACCCATCCTCCTCTCTGCCCTCCCCCTGATGCATGTGTGCGCCCCTTCCCTTCCCTCGTACCTCTTTAATTTTCCCTGCATGAGCAGCATTATGAACCTGCTGCCCGCCTCAGTGTCGCCTCTCTCTGACATCAAACCGGGCCCTGCGCCTAGGAAGTGACCTCAGAGAGATGGCCGATATGACATGGGTAGCAGTTTCCTTGGAAAAAAAGAGATTAAAGGGAATGGCATGAAATTGAAGGGAGGCTCAGAAGAAATAGGAGGTATGTCAATTCTTGAAATAGTATATTAGTATAAGTAGTAGAAAGCAAAATCATGACTTAATTTAAGGAGGTTTGGGACAAAGGAATGTGGTTAACTGTGATGGCTGGAATGAGGAAGCCTGGATATTGATCTCCTTTGGAAACTATTATGTTCATTTACATGGAAAACTAGCACCCCTGTATTAGGTTCCCCAAAACAGGAAGCCAAAAACTCGACCAACATGCAGCAACAGTGGCAGCGTGTTGATTCGCTGGCAGAAATAGTCAAGAAAAGCTGACAAGCTTTCAGCCATAGGCTGAATTTGCTACACTTCTCAGTAGGGATATGCACTTATTAGTTTCAAGTTTATTCAGAAATTTTATAAACCGCCCAATCAACCTTCTAGGCGGTGAATATTATGTTAAAAAAACATATATGGGGTAACTATACATCCTTTGGAAACAAGTCATAATTCAAAACATTAAAAACAATTCAAAAAACAAACAGAAACAAGAGGGAGGAAGGACAGAACTACAATTTATCAAGTAAGAAAGAGAACATATAGGGAAAGAACAAAAGGGAGGGTGTAAAAAAAAAAAAAAATAATAATAATAATAATAATTGATTAAAACTACGTAGCCCTAAAAAGGGCATTTAGGTCTCGAAAGCATCAAGGAAAAGAAATGTTTTTAGTTTTGTTTTAAAATGATTAAGATTTGACTCTTCCCGTAAGTGGACAGGAATATTATTTCAAAGAGATGGCGCAGTGACAGAAAAAATGGTTGACCTCATTGTATTAATAAACTTCAAAGATGGGACAGATAGCAAATTTTTAGACACAGATCTAAAAAGACTTAGATGAACTATAGGGAATAAGCAGGTTATTGATAAATTCTGGTTGACTATATTGTCTAGTTTTATAAGTCAGTAAAATAATTTTATATGTGATTCTATGTTCAACCGGAAGCCAATGTGCTTTATAAAGGAGGGGAGTAACATGATCAAATTTATTTGAATATGATCTTCACTGCAGTGTTCTGTATAATTTGGAGTCTTCTTAATTCTTTTTTGGTTATGCCCTTATAGAGCGCATTACAATAATCAATGCAGGAAATCACAAAGGAATGGATCAAGATATTTAGGGAAGTAGGCTCTAACACTTTGGATATAAATCTAATCATTCTTAGCCGGTGAAAACAGCGCTGAACAATTGTACTGATATTGAGATGATAATTGAGTTTATTGTCGAAAATAATGCCAAGTAATTTTAAGGATGACACAACTTGAAGAGATTGAGTTTTGAAAGTAATGGGAGATAATAGGGAAATTCCATCTTTGTTAGGAAAGATCATTAATTTAGACTTTTCAATGTTTAAAGAGAGCATATGTAGGTCTAACCAAGCATTTTTTTCCAATTTCTTATTGATGATATTTATTTCAGTTAAGTCACTTAAATCTATTGGATGAATTAATTGCACATCATCTGCATAGGCAAACATTGTAAAGCCAATGGATTGCCCCAGTGTTAAAAGGGGTGCAAGAAAAATATTAAAAAGTAAGGGAGATAAATTGAACCCTGTGGGATACCATAAACTGATGAAAATGGGTCTGATGTAGTTTTATTAAACACTACCTTAGAAGAATGATGTGTAAAAAAAGATGAGAACCAGTTTAAGACCTGGTCTGTGATTCCGATGTCCTTCAGTCGGGTCAGTAGAAGCTTATGATCAGTGGTATCAAATGCAGACGATAGATCTAAGGTAATGAGTAAAACAGACTGGTGATGATCGAGATGGTAAAGAATTTTGGTAGTCAACCCAATAAGTGAAAATTCTGTGGAATGATATTGTCGGAACCCTGTTTGATGTGGATGAAGTACATTTGTTTGCTCAACAAAGTCTGAGATTTGACGGAAGACTATTTTTTGAGTAAGCTTAGCCAGGAATGGGGTATTTGAAATGGGTCGGTAGTTTGAAACCTCAAGAGTACTAATTTTATAATCTTTAACTATTGGGAAAATGATTGCTTCTTTCCATGCTTTTGGAAATGTTCCTGTAGTTAAGCTAGAACATATCAGATTTAGAATATCTGAACCAAAAAGTAAAAAAAATTGTTTCAGAAAAAGTGGAGGAATGATCTCTGAATTAGTACCTTTTATATTTAGTGTGTTTAAGGTTCTCTGTAGGTATTGAAGGGTGGGTATGTTAAATCTTGAACATTTAGACTGAGGAAGAGAGCTGACGGCATTTTCTTTAGAAATGCAACTTCTGATCTTTTGAACTTTTGTAGTGAAATAAGAAGCAATGGATTGGGCGGAAGGTAATTGCACAGATAATTGTGACTCTTTCTGCTGTGTGGTCAATTTTTTCACTATGGCATATAATACAGATGAATTTTTAGCTTTTATTTTGTATAGAATAGTAATTCTTTTTAGATTTAATTATTTCAGCTTTGTAATATGAAGCTTGGTCCTTAAATTTATTTAGATTTTGTAGAGTCTTATTATGCTGCCATTTTCTTTCTAGCGATCTCAATTGTCTTTTAATAAGGGTAAGTTGAGGACTGTACCAGGGATTTTTTTGTTTACGCGGGGGAATAGTGAAGGTGATAATGGGAGCTACAGAATCCAAGAGTTTGATAATGGAAGCTTTCCAAGAGGCAACTTTCTCATCAATAGATGATTCTGATAATTTTGTTAGACTGGAAACAAAAGTTAGAAGAAACAGAAACAGCATCCAGTTTAGAATAGTCGCAAGAGGTTATTATCTTGGAACTGAAGGTAAAAACACTAGGTATAATGGAGTATGAAAAGGTAATAACAAAATGATCAGACCAAGGAAGTTGTGTATAAGCTTCAACTTGGAATTGGTCTTTTAATAGTTTTGGAATAAGTACCATATCTAAAATATGCCCTGCATTATGAGTAGGACAGGTTGACAAAGGCTGGAGATTTAAATCGTCAAGAAGAGTTAAAATATCGGAAGAGTATTATTTTTATTATCAAAATGTATATTAAAATCTCCTAAGATAATGGGATTAGGAACTGAAGTACAAAACTCAAAAATAGCAGACTGAAGTAAAATTAGTGTTTGGCAATTCATGGGAGGGGGAAGATAAAGCAGTAAGTAATCTGAAGAGTGCTGAGATTTCAACCTAAATTGAATAAGTTCCAAGATATTACTAGGAGAAGAAAATTCTAATTTAGAGAGTAAGGAATCCCAATGGATTATTCCTAAGCCACCTCCTTTTTTACCTTTTCGGTGGTTAAACTGATACCCAGAGCCTGGGGAACATGCATAGGCTAGGTAACTTTCATCCCCTTCCGTTAGCCATGTTTCCGTGATACATAAAATATCCAAATTGTTCTGAATCACTATATCTTGGAGCAGATGGTACTTAGTTTTTATTGAACGAACATTGATTAGTCCAACCTTTAGTGCCTTATCATGTAAAGGGGGTAGGTGCGTAGAGGGAGTTAGATGAACTAAATTAGATTTCTGAAAAGCAAGGGAACCAGCTCCTTTGGAAAGGGGAAGAGGGCGGTGACCACAATGGACCGGAATTTGCATATTAGAAAATATCCTATTGGGAGTACAATTAAACAACTCTGTTGTAGCTAAAATAAAGATATTAGGCAAAATAAACACGAATAAGAGCCATGCTATAAAACTCAAATTGGAGAAGCACTTAGGAGACGCACAAAGGAGCGAACTAAGGAGCAGGACCTGCTCCTTTGGCGTGCGCCGCAAGCTGGCCCAATTTATAAGACACGTACCGGCACGTACACTTTGTGGGCGGAGTCAGAGTTGCCACCGCTCAACGGTTTATCAGTAGACCTTAAAAATATAGATATCTATTTACCAAACTGTGTTAAGCAGTTAGTGCAGGTGTTAAGCGTGTATGGTAACCATTAGTGCAGCCCCATGCTAAAAAGGCTACTACACATAAAAACTAGCCGACACAGTAAAAGTCCTGTACTAGTTATCTAGCATAGGGAGGGATGGGATGGTCATGGCAAGTATTATTAGGGTTACCAGATGTCCGGATTTCCCCAGACATGTCCTCCTTTTGAGGACATGTCCGGGGGTCCGGACGGCTTTTCAAAAGCCGGCACTTTGTCCGGATTTTGAAAAGCTGTTTCAGGCAGGGAGGAAGTTCGTGCATACACGGCTGTCACGTGATGTCGCATGCACACATTGACATCATCACATACCATTTGCGCGGACTTCCTCCCTGCCTGACAAGAGCAGGGGCAGGGCTAAGGCAGTGGGATTAGGGCGGGGATGGGCGGAACTAGGTGGGCCTGGAGGCATGGCTAGGGGGTTGCATCCCTAAGTACTATCAGCTAGTGCAGGGACATCAAGAGGTATGACTTAAGTGCAATTGCGTTCCTGGCAGTCGGGTAGTACTGCTGTGGTTCTTAATAAATAGAACCCAACCCACCCTCAAACAATACTGCTCTGAAAAAGTGCCCTCCAGCAAGTAAGCCTCCCTCAAGAACCCTCCCCCCTCCAAACAGCAACCCAATGCTCCTGGGGTTCACCCAGTCTACCTCCACTCCTGTCCAAAAGCTGCTCTGTGTTCAAAATGGTGGCTGTGAGTCCTAGTAGCAGTCTTGTGATATTACCACTAGGGGTCATTCAGCCATATAAAATAAGGCTTGGATTCTCTAACCGGTGTTGTCAGCAGCTGCCCTAAAAGCAGCTGCTGATTGCATGTCAATCACACAACGGCACTGGTTAGAGAATCGTACTTCCACAAATGTAGGTCAGGGTTTTCCAGACCTACATTTCCGGCGTTTACCTCTGACATGAATCGCACCTCCGCAGGCACTTTACAGTGCCTAATGGCACTTCTGGTGTTAGCTACACCTACAGTGGCATTGGGCACTGTAAAGCACTTATGGATGTGCGATTCTGGTGCTGTTTTTTTAAGGCACCTTGAAATTCAGTTAAAAAATATCATTCAAACGGTGTCTTTCACTGAGCTTGGGCGCCTATTGGCACCTAAAAAACTGGGGCCATTTAGAGAATCCGGGCCTAGGTCTCCAAATGGGTTTGATGCCCTTCTCTGTACATTTTCTAATTTCCTATATCTTTTTTGAGATGCGGTGACCAGAATTGCACACAGTATTCGAGGTGTGCCATAACTATAGCTCAGTACAGCTCAGTATATGTGTCTATAACATAGGCACCTTATTGCCTTGTTAAACTAAGACACCTTGTTATAAAATTACTTTCATGTAGTAAATGTTTTTAAATGGCACATTACAACAAAATTTGACCATGTAACCCCTTTACTTCAAAATGCCCATTGGCTACCAATCAATCAAAGAATTTCTTATAAAATGTCATTAATAATGTTTAAAACGATTCAATCAAAATCACCCCAATTCGTTGATAAATATCTCATTCCATACGAGCCATCCCAGATTCTTAGATCATCTGACCGCAAATTGCTTAGAGTCCCCTCCCTTTGCATAATAGGAACAAAAAGGCATGACATTTTTTCAGTAGTGGCCCTGCAACTTTGGAACACCCTACCAGCTTCCGTAATGGAGGAGAGCAACCTTGACCATCTATTTAAAGAAGCCTTCAATATATGATCTAATCGTTCATATCATTCTTCAAATTCCCCCCAAAAAAACAAGTAGCAATGTTCCCTTTCCTTTTGTTTGTTCCTTATTTGGCTTTCTTTCCTATACAATTTGTAGTTCCAACCCAGCTTCCTTTTGTTTCATGTTTGTCTGTCAAATATTGTCGTCTATTAGTATGCTATTTATTTGATGTTTTCTCTTAAATTCTATTTAATTTCTCTGTTAATGGCGTTGGTTTTATCTTATTATAATTCTGTTTTTTGTTTTCCCTATATATTTTAACTTGTATTTATTTCGCTTAGAAATTGGATAAGCGACGGAATCAAATTTTAATAAAAACTTGAAACTTGAAAGTGTCATCTATCCCAGATCCAATATGCCATAGTTAGATTGTGAACCCACTGGGACAGATAGAGAAACCAGACACAGGAGAACCCAGACAATATTCACACACCTGCCAGTCAAAAATGTCAATCGAAGAAAAATGTATGACAACCTACTGGCCACCAGAGCAGCGAAACTGGACCGACAACTCGCCAATCTGCCGACGTCGACCACAGACTACAAAACCTTCAAAAAAGAAACAAAAAACCCTACTCTTCAAAAAATACATAAAACCAATATAATACAACCAAACATGTTCAGAACTCCTACTGCAATACCAACTACTCCTTAGTAAATCAGAAAATGCTCAAACTATTCCCTAAATACTTCTTAATATCTTGACAATATGTACTTCTTAATATCATAACAATTCTTATGTAATCTGCCTTGAACCGCAAGGTAAAGGCGGAATAGAAATCACTACTGTAATGTAATGTAATGCACTTAAGAGTATCTGCTTATGTATTGTACACTACTTTGATATCTGTGGAGGAAAGACTGTATATCAAATAGATAACCATAAACTGTAAGTTATGAATGTCACACCAATGGTACTTAGAACATGACTAAAAAGCACAGTTACTTACCGTAACAGGTGTTATCCAGGGACAGCAGGCAGATATTCTTGACTGATGGGTGACGGCACCGACGGAGCCCCGGTACGGACAATTTTAGAGTGATTGCACTCTAAGAACTTGGAAAGTTCTGGCATGCCGCACCGCGCACGCGCGAGTGCCTTCCCGCCCGACAGAGGCGCGCGGTCCCCAGTTAAGATAAGCCAGCTAAGAAGCCAACCCGGGGAGGTGGGAGGGACGCAAGAATATCTGCCTGCTGTCCCTGGATAACACCTGTTACGGTAAGTAACTGTGCTTTATCCCAGGACAAGCAGGCAGCTATTCTTGACTGATGGGTGACCTCCAAGCTAACAAAAAGAGGGATGGAGGGAAGGTTGGCCATTATGAAAACAAATTTTGCAAAACAGATTGGCCGAAGTGTCCATCCCGTCTGGAGAAAGCATCCAGACAATAATGAGATGTAAAAGTATGAACTGAGGACCAAGTAGCAGCCTTGCAGATTTCCTCAATAGGAGTGGAACGGAGGAAAGCTACAGATGCTGCCATAGCTCGGACTTTATGGGCCGTGACAGAACCTTCCAGTGTCAGTCCGGTCTGAGCATAACAAAATGAAATGCACGCTGCCAGCCAATTAGACAACGTACGTTTAGAAACAGGACGTCCCAATTTATTCAGATCAAAGGACAGAAAGAGTTGGGGAACTGATCTGTGGGGTTTCGTACGCTCTAGATAGTAAGCTAGAGCCCTCTTACAATCCAAAGTATGCAGAGCTTGTTCCCCAGAATGAGAATGAGGTTTTGGAAAGAAAACAGGCAAAACAATGGATTGGTTGAGATGGAATTCAGAGACAACCTTAGGGAGAAACTTTGGATGCGTACGCAGAACCACCTTGTCATGGTGAAAGACCGTAAAAGGTGGATCTGCAACCAGTGCATGAAGCTCACTGACCCTCCTGGCAGAGGTAAGAGCAATAAGGAAAAGTACCTTCCAAGTGAGAAACTTGAAAGAAGCGGTAGCCAAAGGTTCAAATGGAGGCTTCATCAAGGCGGAAAGAACCACATTGAGATCCCAGATAACAGGAGGGGCTTTAAGAGGTGGTTTCACATTAAAAAGACCCCGCATGAACCTGGACACCAGGGGATGAGCTGATAGAAGTTTTCCATGGATCGGCTCATGAAAAGCAGCAATGGCACTGAGGTGGACTCTGATGGAAGAAGACTTAAGGCCAGAGTCAGACAAAGAAAGCAAATAATCCAACAACGTCTCCACTGCCAGGGAAGTTGGATCAAGATGATGAAGAAGACACCAGGAAGAAAATCTCGTCCACTTCTGATGGTAACATTGCAGAGTGGCTGGCTTCCTGGAAGCATCTAGAATGGAACGAACGGGCTGAGACAAAAGCGTATCATGAGAAGTCAGCCCGAGAGATACCAAGCCGTCAGGTGCAGAGACTGGAGGTTGGGATGTAGAAGGGTCTCCTGATGCTGTGTAAGCAGAGAAGGATACAGTGGAAGAAGAAAAGGTTCCCTGGAACTGAGTTGAAGTAGAAGGGAGAACCAATGTTGTCTGGGCCACCTCGGAGCAATCAGAATCATGGTGGCTCGTTCCCTCTTGAGCTTGAATAAGGTTCTCAACATGAGAGGCAGAGGAGGGAAAGCGTACAGGAACAGATTTGACCAATCGAGGAGAAATGCATCTGCTGCCAGACGGTGAGGAGAGTAGAGTCTGGAGCAGAATAGGGGCAGCTGGTGATTGTGAGGAGCTGCAAAGAGGTCTATCTGAGGAGTGCCCCATTGAGCGAAGATAGACTGTAGAGTTATAGGATCGAGTGTCCACTCGTGAGGTTGGAGAATTCTGCTGAGCTTGTCCGCTAAGGAATTCTGTTCTCCCTGAATGTAGATAGCTTTCAGGAAGAGATGGTGATCTATGGCCCAAGTCCAGATCTTCTGTGCTTCCTGGCACAAGAGGCGAGAGCCTGTCCCCCCTTGCTTGTTGATGTAGTACATAGCCACTTGATTGTCCGTGCACAGCAGAAGGACCTGAGGAAAGAGAAGATGTTGGAAGGCCTTGAGGGCATAAAACATCGCTCTGAGTTCCAGGAAATTGATGTGATGTTTCTTTTCCTGGGCTGTCCAAAGACCTTGAGTCTGGAACTCGTTCAAATGAGCTCCTCATGCATAGGGAGAGGCGTCGGTGGTGATGACTAGTTGATGAGGAGGCTGATGGAACAGAAGACCTCTGGATAGATTTGAGGATACCAACCACCATTGTAGAGATTGACGAAGAGATGATGTCACAGAGATGTGTCGTGAGCAAGGATCCGTCGCTTAGGACCACTGAGTAGCAAGGGTCCATTGAGGAGTTCGCAGGTGAAGACGTACGAGGGGTGCGACATGAACTGTGGATGCCATGTGACCCAAGAGTATCATCATTTGTTTGGCAGAGATGGAATGTTGTGGAAGTACCTGCTGACATAGAGACTGAAGAGTCTGAAGACGGTTGGATGGTAGAAATGCTCTCATGAGGAGTGTGTCCAATATTGCTCCAATGAATTGGAGTCTTTGAGTGGGAATGAGATGAGACTTGGGTAGATTGATCTCGAATCCTAATATTTGAAGAAACTGGATGGTTTGGTTGGTGGCCAGGAGAACTGCTGGAGCGGATGTGGCCTTGATTAACCAGTCGTCCAGGTAAGGAAATACCTGAAGGTGGTGAGAGCGCAGAAAAGCAGCTACCACGATGAGACATTTGGTGAACACCCTTGGAGAGGAAGCAAGACCGAAAGGCAGCACCTTGTACTGGTAATGACACTGATTGATCATGAAACGGAGATACTGTCTTGAAGTTACATTGATTGGTATGTGAGTGTATGCCTCTTTGAGATCGAGAGAGCATAGCCAGTCGTCTTGGTTGAGAAGAGGATAAAGAATGGCTAAGGAAAGCATCTTGAATTTTTCTTTTACCAGATGTTTGTTGAGATCGCGAAGATCTAGAATTGGTCTGAGATCTCCTGTTTTTTTGGGGACTAGAAAATAACGGGAGTAGAATCCCTGACCCTTTTGATCTAGAGGCACTTCTTCTATAGCGTTTAGAAGAAGGAGGGATTGAACTTCCTGAATGAGGAGGGCAGATTGAGGACTGTTCAAAGCAGACTCTTTTGGCAGGTTTTGGGATGGAAGAGTCTGAAAGTTGAGAGAGTAGCCGTGGCGGATGATGTTGAGGACCCATTGGTCCGAAGTGATAACTTCCCACCGGCTGAGGAATAGAGAGAGACGACCTCCTATAGGTTGAGGCAGGAGAGCAAATATAGGAGTACTGGCTATACTTTGGAGAAGTAAGTCAAAAGGGTTGTGTCTTCTGCTGTGGAGTTGGCTTAACAGGCTGCTGTTGCTGTTGTTGCCTGGGAGGCTGACGCTGTTGCTGCCGTTGACGCCTGGGTTGCTGAGCAGTTGTTGGCAATGGCCGAGCTGTGAAACGGCGTTGATAGGCTGACTGTTGTCTAAAAGGCCTTGTTGGGGGAGGTTTTTTCTTATTTTTAAGAAGGGTATCCCAACGTGTTTCATGAGCCGACAGCTTTTGAGTAGTCGAATCCATGGATTCTCCGAAAAGCTCATCCCCTAGGCATGGGGTGTTGGCTAACCGATCTTGATGATTAACATCAAGTTCAGATACCCGAAGCCAGGCCAGGCGACGCATCGCCACAGACATTGCTGTCGCTCTGGACGTAAGTTCGAAGGTGTCATAAATGGATCTAACCATGAACTTACGCAACTGAAACAGAGAAGACAAGCAATGGTGGAAAGATTGTTGTTTCCGTTGAGGAAGGTATTTTTCAAAGGAAGCCATGGTGGTAAGGAGATGTTTCAGATAGAAAGAAAAATGAAAGCCATAATTTCCAGCTCTATTTGCTAACATTGCATTTTGGTAGAGCCTCTTACCAAATTTGTCCATGGCTTTACCCTCTCTGCCAGGAGGAACAGAAGCATATACACTGGCTCCTGCAGATTTTTTAAGGGTGGATTCGACAAGTAAAGATTCATGAGGAAGTTGTGGTTTGTCGAACCCAGGAATGGGAATTACTTTGTACAGAGAGTCTAACTTACGTGGGGCCCCTGGAACCGTTAAGGGAGTCTCTAAATTCTTGTAAAAAGTCTCCCTCAAGATGTCGTGAAGAGGGAGCTTCAAATATTCCTTTGGAGGTTGGTCAAAGTCCAGGGCGTCCAGAAAAGCTTTAGACTTTTTGGATTCAGCCTCCAAAGGAATAGACAGAGAATCACACATATCTTTCAGGAAACTGGAGAAAGATGAAGTGTCATGCTTAGAGGACGGGTCATGTACAGCAGACTGCTCCTCATCTGAGGAACATTCTCCTTCAGAGAGAAAAGGCTCTTCTGAATCTCCCCACAGATCAGGATCCCTGACATGGGGAGAACTCTGATCTCGAGACTCAGGGGTAGTTGGGTCTGCATGCCGGGTCTTGCGCACCGACTTACCCGATCTCATCGACATCGACCCAGGCGATGTAATCGGTTGTACCGGAGCCGAAGTTTGCACCGATTGATGCTGAGCTCTCGGCTCCGGCGCAAGGACTGGCATCGATGTCGATGAGGTGGAGTGAATCGGTACCGAGGGAGTGGATACCGACAATATAGGTTGCTCCACTATCGGTACCGGCTCAGTGCGGACCGGCACCGGAAGGTTCGGTGCCAGGATCGATGGAAGGAGCTGTTGCAATTGCTGCTTGAGCTGTTCCTGGAGAATGGCCGTAATACGGTCATCAAGGGATGGCACCGGTACCGCTTTTTTCTTCTGCGGTACCTGCGGTGCCGCTCGACGCCCCGGAGATGAGGAGCCCGATGTCAAGGGACTCACCTCAATAGGGGCGGAGCGCTTCCGCTGGCGCCTCACAGTCGGCAGGATTGGACTCACTGCACTCGAGACCGGAGGACGTTCCAGCGGGGAAGGCTTCTTAGCCGGCTTACCTGCATGTTGGGACGCCGGTGTGGAATCTTGCGGCGTCGAAGAAGAGGGTGCCGACTGAGCCGGTGCCGAAGTCGGAGTCGATGGAACGGGATCGGACATCTCGGCACCGAAAAGTAATCGCTGTTGTATTTGGCGATTTTTTAATGTTCTCTTTTTCAGTGTGGCACAGCGGGTGCAGGTGGAGGCCTGATGCTCAGGACCCAAACACTGTAAGCACCAGTTGTGTGGGTCCGTGAGAGATATGGGCCGAGCACACCGCTGGCACTTTTTAAAACCTGGCTGAGGGGGCATGAACGTGAACACCGCTTCAGCCAAATCGAAGGCCGAGGCTTCGATGGTGGCAGAGGGCCCCGCAGGGGAAAAGCCAAATTGAATGAAAAAACAAAAGTTTTTTTTTTTTTTTTTTGAAAATAATGAAAGAAAAAGAAAGAGGCAAAAGCCAAAAAGGTTTACGCGAGCGGGAAGGCAAGTTCAAAAAATTTTCAACAGCCGTTGAAAAAACGCATCTTCTTAGCTCCGCGGAAACTAAGAAACTGGGGACTGCGCGCCTCTGTCGGGCGGGAAGGCACTAGCGCGTGCGCGGTGCGGCATGCCAGAACTTTCCAAGTTCTTAGAGTGCAATCACTCTAAAATTGTCCGTACCGGGGCTCCGTCGGTGCCGTCACCCATCAGTCAAGAATAGCTGCCTGCTTGTCCTGGGATAATACTGTTTTCAGACAATTAATAGAAATATTGAGAACCCCTCCTCTCATACTTATCATTTTGGACTAGTTTATGTTTAGTTTTTCAAAGTAAACTTAAAATGTTGTTGTAAAGTGAAACTTCATCTTATGATACACTGAGGCAAGAAACTAAAGAAAAAGAGACTTGGCTGCTTTATTTGCGACTTGAGCAGTCTTTCCAACTGAAAGTTTTCAAGTATGTTCCAATTAACTCTCGTAGTCATTTGATTAATAGTATTGTCAGGATTGTGTTGCCGGTGGAATAAATCATTCTCACCAGCCTATCTCTATTTCTTTTCAAAGTCAAAAGTCATGTTTCCTAATTCTCATCTTAATACAATTGGTAGCTACCGTCTTGGATACTGTACTGGGAACGAGACCTAGAAAACCATGGCTGAGGAGTTTATAGGTGGGGAGGTATTGGGAACCCAAGACAAGCTGGGTCTTAGTCGTACTTAAGCAAAGAGGATCCATACCATTTAGAAAGCCAGAGTGTAGAGAAAACATTTTTCTTTCCATTTTATTCTTGTGTCTCCATCTTTAGAGATAAGGTGTTTCCTTTATTACTTTGTACAGTTTTGTTTAGATGTTGTCTGAGACTGCCATTCCACTTAAGAACAGAAGAATAGCCTTATTGGGTCAGGCCAATGGTCCATCAAGCCCAGTAGACCATTCTCACGGTGGCCAATTCAGGTCACTAGTACCTGTTTTCTCCAGAATATGTGCAAAATTTCTATATCATGCTCCTTTCGCACTGTTTAATCCTTGAATATTTATGTTCCCTAATTAGGGGAAAAAGAGAGAGAGAGAAAAAAAACTGCTACAATTACAGTTTAGTTTATTTGATATACTGCAAATGTTAACAAAAAAAAAACCCAAGGGGGACAGTTCTAAAATCAATAAACACAAGTAAAATAGAGCTAAAAACAGACAAGCACAAATAGGGAAAAGGAAAAGTTTACAATAATTCTGTAGGTTAAAAAAAAGGGAAGGAAAACAACGTAAGGTAAGGAGGCAAAAATAAAAAACCTTCTTGTAACCAAGATAAAATATAATTATGAGGAAGTTGTCTCAAACACTTTTGTAAAATAATAGGTCTTTAGTCAGAATGATTTTTTGGCTCGTAAGTATAATGGAAGAGAGTTCCACAAAGTAGAGGCCATTACAGAAAAACAAGAATCCCTGTTGATGTCTAAGAATATTTGCCTAATGGAAGAATCAATTAACAGATTTTGCTGAGAAGAGCGAAGGTTCCTTTGAGGCAAATAAGGAACCAAGTAACTGGCGAAAAAAAGAAGGGAGACCCAAAGATTAATTCTGAAAAGAGAGTGTATTGTACTTAAAAGGAATTCTATAAGCTATAGTACAGTGGGCCCCTTAAACAACTGTTTGTTCTGAAGTGAGCTACAGTTGTGAAGAAAGAGGACAAACTCCTTCTGCATCCTAAGAGGACTTAATTGAGTTGACTCTACTTAAAAACGGTATCTCCTTCTCTAAATTTTCTCTATTTTGAATTGTACAAGTAAATTTTTGAGAGAGAAAGAAATACCCAGTAAAGGAGGTGCCAGTTTTGAACGAGAGAGACTCAGTAAAGTGGTACCTTTTGTGTGAGAAATAAAGAGACTAAGCTAATAAAGAGGGTATCATTTTGAACCTAGCTGCTGACAGGACAGGAACATATATGGGTCAGCCATGTGCAGTGTGTGAACCACTGCCCGCGCGTCCCTACTTTCAATTCCAACCTCCAACCGACCTGCCAAGCACCCATATCTGTCTTATCATTCCTTCTGTAATTCCCCCAGTTGAGCACTGTGCATAGATACATCATTTTGTCCAGTTTGTCTGTCTTAATTAGATTGTAAGTTCTTTCAAGCAGGGACTGTCTCTTCCATGTTTTGGTGTACAGTGATGTGTTTGCCTGGTAGCGCTATAGAAATGATAAGTAGCAGCAGTAGTAGTAATAGCAACTGGGCAGCTTCTTATGTTACAATATTATTATGTGAATGGATGGATTTATTAGGATGAATCTCCACCAATAAAATATATCTCTCTCTGACTTAGGGCTCCTTTTACTAAGCTGCGCTAGCGGTTTTAGCGCACACTAGACGCTAACGCCACCATTGAGCTGGCGTTAGTTCTAGCCACGTAGCGTGGGGTTAGCACGCGCTAATATTCAGCGTGCGTTAAAAACGCTACCGCAGCTTAGTAAAAGGAGCCCTTAGAGAAATATATTTTATAAAAAAATATTAACTTGGGGCTAGAAGCTCGCCCGATTAAAACTCTATAATATGTATTAAGTATAATATATGTGAATATTTATTCAAGAACATTTACAAGCAAACTGAAAATGTATTTCTTATAGAACAGAATTATAGCACTTGTTAAATCAGGCAGGTATAGCAAGTAGGATCGCTTAAGCAAGGAAGAATATGCTACACAAGACAAAATATTGCTAAAACAGAATGATTAGTTTACATGGTTCAAAAGTTACTCACAATTGTTAGTAGAAAAGACTGCATGGCCTAGTTGGAGAGCTAAGCACATGGCCTACAGGAGAGATGGAAATCCAAAAGGCACAATCAAAATGTTTTTATCCTGAGATCCTTATAAGATATATATATTATTCCCAGGAACAAACCCAATCTTTGAAAAGCAAGTTTTAGAAATACATTCATCAAACCACTCTTACTAAACTTAGAACATATCAAAAGTTTAATCAAAACTTCTGAGGTGTCACTCTAGGCTCAGTCATCCTCTCATTGGCAAGAAATTTTCACACCAGCCTCCTCATGAGTTTTGAAAAAAACCCAACAATTTTTAGTTTTAATTTTACTTCTCTTAAATATAATAAAACTTGTGGGTGTGGCCTGTAGCTGTACATTTGGAACCTTGGGGCATTCAGTTGATTCGGCATTTGAGGTGAGAATGTTAACAGCTAGGCTAGTTTTTGAAGAGTGTTTGTAAGTTTTATTTGAACTATGTTCTGTTACTGTTACAGAGAAAGTCCTTGATGAAGCCGTTGTCATCTGGCAAAACATGTCGGATTTATTCCCCTGGGCCGATGGACAGAATGGGTTTAAGCTGTTTGATTAAGATAAGTAATTAGCTGTGTGTGGTGCAGTGGTTAAAGCTACAGCTTCACCACCCTGGGGTTGTGGGTTCAAACCCACGCTGCTCCTTGTGACCCTGGGCAAGTCACTTAATCCCCCCATTGCCCCAGGTACATTAGATAGATTGCGAGCCCACCAGGACAGACAGGGAAAATGCTTGAGTACCTGAATAAATTCATGTAAACCATTCTAAGCTCCCTTGGGAGAACGGTCTAGAAAATTTAATAAATAAATAAATTTATACACCCTTATAAAAGTGTAATGAGGGGTTTGGAGCAAAGATTTATACTAAAATATTTATATTTTCACAAGTTTTATTATATTTAAGAGAAGTAAAATTAAAACTAAAAATTGGGTTTTTTTTCAAAACTCATGAGGAGGCTGGTGTGAAAATCTCTTGCCAATGAGAGGATGACTGAGCCTAGAGTGACACCTTTGAAGTTTTGATTAAACTTTTGATATGTTCTAAGTTCAATAAGAGTGGTTTGATGAATGTATTTCTAAAACTTGCTTTTCAAAGATTGGGGTTTGTTCCTGGGAATAATATATATATCTACAGGAGAGATGAGCACATGGACATCCCCAGGAAAAGAGAGAGTCCAGCACTGTGATCCGAGGGAAAAGAGAGAGAAGGCGGAGCATGAGTCTGGCTTTATAGATGTGGGTGGATTGAAAACTGGATCTGGAGCATCATTCCTTGTTACACGATTCTCAATCAGGTTTCAGATCTCACTTTAATACAGAGATGGTGTTAGATACTCTACTTGATCATCTGAACAGCCTTCTGAGCAGGGGTAGTAATGCTTTAGTACTCCAATTTGATTTAAGTAGCGCCTTCGATCTTGTAGATCATCTTAAATTGTTGAATCGCTAGATGCCTTGGGAATTCAGGGCAAAGTCCTTACATAGTTCAAGAGGGTTTCTCGAATCAAGACTTTATCAGGTTAGATTTAATAATACATCTTCTACTATCTGGAAAAACCCCTGCGGAGTCCCACAGGGCTCCCCACTTTCTTCTAAACTATTTAATGTGTATCTTTCTTCACTGGGCCACTCATTGAGTAACCTGAGTTTAAATAACTAACTTTATTTTTTTTTTTTTTTTTCTATACCGCCATAATCTTGCGACTTCTAGGCGGTTTACAGTGAAAGAGAGCTGTACAATCAGCGAATTACAAGGTGAGATCAGGTAGGAAGTCACTGAGTAATCAGTGTTTACAGGTTACAAATAGGTTACAGTGTAATCTTAAGCATTTTACATCAAAGGGGCTGGATGGTCAGCGAATTACAGAATACAGGTGGTGAGGAAGACATTGAATAGTCAAGAGAGGAACAGAATGCATTTGTGAAGAATACATATGTGAAGAAGTGTAGTATCAACATAAAGAGAAAGGTTTTAGGATGGGGGGGGGGGGCGTTGTCTGGCTGGGAAATAAATCTATTGAATAGAGCGGTCTTGATTTCTTTCCGAAAGGCGCCATAGGTCTGCCTGGCTTTGTCGGTGAAATTGCCTAGCCAGGTTTGCTGTCTGGCAGCTTGAAACTTATAAGTTCTATCCAGAAAGGTTCTGTATTTGCAACCTATGATCTTCGGGTAGGCAAAGAGGTTGCGATTTCTGGTTGTCCTTGTGGAAGCTCTTCAACTATGCGGATGATATCACAGTAGTCATCCCACACTGCGGAGCTTTACCCCCACAGCCGGTATTGCTTACCCCACAATTTATTGAGCCGGTATTGCTTCTGATGGAGTCCTGGATGCAGGAATTTAAACTGAAATTAAATCAGGACAAAACTAAATTTTTTTTTGTTTCGTCTCAAAAGATCCCTCTTGAACTAATAATCAAGATTAATTCAGTATCATACACACTAAGGCCCTCTTTTACTAAGGTGCGCTAACCGATTAGCATGCGCTAATTGATTTAGCATGCACTAGATGCTAACGCATGCATGTTAGTCTATGGACGCGTTAGCATTTAGCATGCGCGCTAATCGGTTAGCGCACCTTAGTAAAAGAGGAGAGTAAGTCCAACAATTAAAATACTGGGAGTTGTTCTTGATCAATACCTGACTATGGAGAATCAGATCGATACAGTGGTCCAAAATGCACTATTAGACCCTATTTTTAGGTTGCTGCTTTTAGAACCCTTGTTCAGTCACTACTTTTGAGCCTATTGGGCTGTTGTAATACAGTCTATCTGAAAAGTACCAAGAAAAATATGCCTAAACTGACCTTAGTACAGAATACGGTGGTAAGATTGATTTATGGCATGAGAAAGTTTGATCATGTGATGCCTTGCTACTGTGAATTACATTGGCTTCCGGTGGAGGCTCAGATAATTTTTAAGTTGGGATGTTTATATTATAAAGTAGCTTTCGGACTTGCCCCATGATATCTTGTCACAGAAGAATAGTAGGAAAACACATGCTCTGTTTGTGTTTCCTTTGGTCAAGGGATGTAAAAGAAATATCACAAACACACTCTCGCTTATCAAGCAGCGTATTACGATAAAGATTTCCGACTAATGTTAGTTAGATCTATTTCATATGAACATTTTAGAAAGTTGCTGAAAACCTTTCCCTTTTCTAAGGGCTCCTTTTACTAAGGTGCGCTAGCGTTTTTAGCGCAAGCAGCAGATTAACCCGCGCTAACCCCGCGCTACGTGGCTAGAACTAACGCCAGCTCAATGCTGGCGTTAGCATCTAGCGCGCAGGGCACTGTAGCGTGCGCTATTCTGCGCGTTAAAGCCCTAACGCAGCTTAGTAAAAGGAGCCCTGAATTTTGTAATTAATTAGATACCTTTGTATTCTTCATAACATTCTTTGTTTGTTTTTTTTCCTTAGTATAATCTTTTGTTAACCGCATTGAACTCTTGGCTATACAATCTAGAAATCTGTTGTTATGTTATGACAACATGTGCTTTTTTTTTCCATGGATGCCATTAGTTTTACAGCATCAGAAGTAAAAGGGGTTTTGATGTATGTTAGAATGCTATATACTGGAGACAGTACACTGTTCTAATGCACCGCTTATTACGTAAAGCCCAGAATGGGACAAGAACCTTAATAAATCAGGTGCTTAATGCAAAACTGCAGACCTAATTTGATTTCCTGCTTTATCTTGGCTGCCACATCTACCTTTATTGTTTAAACAGACACAACAATTTGTCTTTTATGGCAGGCTTTTTAAAAAATATATATATATTGTGAAAGAGTCAGGGATTCTCCCTCAGTAACAGGGGGCACTAATCAGAGAGAGAAGGAACTACAACCCCCAGGATGCCCTGGGCTCAGCAGCTTAGAGCTGAGCTACCTGAGAAGAGGTGGAAGAGCTGCTGTCATGGGGGTGGGACCCAGGCAGACATGAGTAAGCGTTTATCTTTTCCAGTTTAAGATTCATTCAAGGGAGGTTCCAGAATGAGAGGAGGCTTCCACATCTAGAGGCTGATACAAGCCTCAAGAAATACTCTCCAGGAGAGTTTCCTAGCCGTGGGTTAAGGAGAACCCTGGGAAGTTAAGACTGGAAAGGACTGTCTGAAGGAGCTGACATTGTGAGACTGTTGATACTTGGCTGGCTGAGGTAAGCCAACTTATTATTCTGAGAAGTGTGGAATGTGCTCATGGGTCTGGCTGGGACTGTTTATTTGAATAGAGAAACTACTTCCCCTAAGCCTGTGAGGGAACAGGCTCAAAAGAGTGTGTAAATAAAAGCTTTTCCTTATACCTCCCAGGAGTGTCTATGCTGTTTTGAATACATGTGTGCAGGGCTCCAGGAAGGTCTGGGCTGTACTCTGCCACATATATCTATAGAGCTTTGATTTATGAGCACTTTTTTCTGTGTAAATTGGCTGACAATAGAGAAGGAAGAAACACTTCCTTTTTATAGAAAGGAGCAACTCTGGGGAAAAGTATTTGTCTTGCCATCTTGGCAGGAGAAGGATATGGGTGCAAGGCAATAAGAGTGCTCAAGAAGTGGTGTAGCCAGAGCTAAATTTCAGGGTGGACCATGCATTTACTTGGAATTTCTAAGCCCTGCCAGCTGAAGAAGTCCCCTGCTGGAACCCCACTTCCCCCTCAGGTCATGTGAACTGAGCGGCCATCTTCCCCAGTGTTCACAAGGCCTGGGCAAGTTCCAGCAAGAGACACCTGCTGGCAGGGTTTGGGGGATCTCCGCCAGCTGCCACTGGGTAGGCTCCTGACCACCCCAAGCCCTATTTAGATTACTGCTTTTGGAGACAGAAAAAAAGACAAGACACATTTATGCTACTAAAAATAATCCCTCCCCAACCCAAAATTGTTGATTTTTCCCATAAAGATTACTCCATCTCTAGTTCAAAAATGTAAAATTAAAAATGAAGATATCCTTACTCCAGTAACACAAGTCAGAAAGAGGTGGTCTCTTGGGGTGTAAAAATTATCAGACCGTAGAAATCAAAATAATCGGTGAGCTATACTATTTAAAAATAAAAGGGGTGGGTAGTTCTATAATTAGTAATAGCTTGTGCTAAAACCACTGTATGCAATTTTTCCCAAGACCCATTTTATATGGAAAAATAATGCAGGTTGACAACATTAGCATGCACGGTTGGAAAATGACACCCCCCTCCCCCAATGCTAGTGAACATATAACTTGAAGCTGAAACTGAACAATTTCAATGGATGCCCTTAAGTGGATACTGAGGACTTTGAAGAGTGAGGAGAGGGGATTGATTAGTTGTATTCTGTAGCAAGCAGCAGCTCCTTCCTAAAATAAGGGAATTATGATTTTAGTTTCTGCTTTATGTTTGAAAAATCTTCCTTGGGAAGGAGAGAAGAATATCTGCATGGACCTGGACCTGGACCTGGACCAGGATAAACTACCTAATCAGCAGGACTGGTAAAACCACCAGGCAAACTAGGCAGTCACCTAGGGTGGAAGCTTGGAATGGGCAATAAAGAGCAGATACAGTTAAAGCTAAACAACTGTTGTCCTGAAAGCCAGATAATTGCTGGAAGTATCAGTACATGCTTTCACCTGCTGAGAAGATGAAAATGGTTAAAGGCCCTATTTATTTAAATAAATAGCTATTTGGTTAAATTGCTTTTGGAAATGGCCCTCCTTATGTATATACACAACAAAGTTTAATATATCCATCTGCGCATATTTACAGGATTGTTCTAGAACAGGGGTAGGCAATTCTGGACCTCGAGAGCCACATGAATATGTATGAGATGGATTTGCATGCTTTGCCTCCTTGAGATGCAAATCTATCTCATGCATATTTATCGTGGATATCCTGAAAACCTGACTTACCTGTGGCTCTTGAGGACCGGAATTGCCTACCTCTGTTCTAGAATACATGATGTTGGGATAATCATGGATTGTTAATTTTAATTATAAAAGTCTCAGGAGGGAGGACGGAGAAAGGACACAAGGTTAAAAATTTGCCCAGAGTGTCTAATACCCTTGCATTGGCCCTGCTTATCAGTGATCCCATCTTGGTTAAGCAAGTCAGCCAAACTAAAAAAACATGCCCCCGAGAGCTCATTTTAATCTTGTTGTGATCTGAAGGGAAAGTCTTATGGTTTTCCAGGTAAGAGCAAGATAAGATCCTCTTAAATTATAACCTTTTGGACTAATACAGTGGAATGAGTTTTGGAGAGGGGAAGTAACGTATTCAGCCTGCTTTCCATAAGAAAAGAGGGCTTATCAGATCAATATACATGTTCTTCCTCCCCCCCCCCCAATATTGAGTTTGGTGTCTGAGCCACATCAAAATTTCAAGATATACAGGGAAGGGGATGGAGATGGGGGGAGGTCTCCCACAAGGTTGTTTTGTTTTCAGATCTATGCATATACATATGAAAGGTGTGTGCATATTCACATATCCCAGAAAAGAGGCTCCTTAAAGCTCTGGACCATCTGCCTATATGCTTAGAACAGCAGGGTAGCAAACTCAGAACACTTTCCACTTGAATAATACTGTGTCAGTATCACCTTGAAATACTGAAGCACCAAGGATTAAGATGTCTTTTGAATTTTGATGAACTGCACGGAGCAACTGCCTTGGTAATGCAGTACAACAAATTGTTTTAGTGCTGGGGGAAGGAAGCATACAAAATGCAAGACTAAAGAAAATAAAGTATGGGAAAATTTTTCAGTTCAGTTCTGGATCAAACTCCCACAAAGCAAAAGGTGGGGTTTTCCATCCATATTCAATGAAGCTGGAATGGAGAAGTAGCCTAATTGTGACAGTGATAGGCTACAACAAGGGAAGCCAGAATTCAAATCCCACCGATGCTCTGTTAATTCAGGTATAAATGTAGAACTCTTCCTCTCTGAGCACACTACCACAGCACTTATCCACACCCTCATCACCTCGTGCTCAGATTACTGCAACTTGTTACTCTCAGGCCTTCCACTTAGCCACCTCGCTCCCTTCCAATCCATCCACCAGAGCAGCAAAAATAGACCACCACCTCTCAAATCTGCTGATCACAACGCCCAACTACAAAACATTCAGGAAAGAACTGAAAACCATACTATTCAAAAACATTTTGTCAACCATTCCCGGATCCCGAAGCATACTATAGCTATCAACCTTGTAATCTCCCTGGGAATGCCTAGGCTCATTTCTTGTTATAAACCGCCTAGAACTGAAAGGTATTGGTGGGATAGAAGACATCAATGTAATGTAATATTCCGGGAGAGCCGCTATACTCATGTTACCCCTCTCCTAAAGTCACTTCATTGGCTTCCCATCCGTCTCAGACTACAATTCAAACTCCACTTACTGACCTACAAATGCACTCATTCAGCTGCCCCTCACTATTTCTCTTCACTTATTCCCTCCCCCCCCCCGGTGAACTCTGCTCAGATGCCCTTTATTTCAACTGCCAACTCCAGACTCTGTCCTTTCTGCCTTGCTGTGCCATATGCTTGGAACAAGCTGCCCGAATCCCTACAGCGGGTTCCATCTCTGGCAGTGTTCAAGGCCCAGTTAAAAGCCCAAATCTTTGTGAGTGCTTTCAACTCCTAACTCCTTTCACCTTGGGTTCTGCATCACCAACCCTATATGTCATGTCTGTCTGTCCAAATTAGACTGTAAGCTCTTCCGAGCAGGGACTGTCTATAAATGTCAAAATGTGCTGCATGCCTTTCAGCGCTATATAAGTGCACTGGGTCATATTACTATTACTACTACTTATCACTTATATAGCGCTGAAAGGCATATGCAGCACTGTCCATTTTGACATTTATAGACAGTCCCTGTTCGGAAGAGCTTACAATCTAATTTGGACAGACATGACATATAGGGTTGGTGATGCAAAACCCAAGGTGAAAGGAGTTAGGAGTTGAAAGCACTCACAAAGATTTGGGCTTTTAACTGGGCCTTGAACACTGCCAGAGATGGAACCCGCTGTAGGGATTCGGGCAGCTTGTTCCAAGCATATGGCACAGCAAGGCAGAAAGGACAGAGTCTGGAGTTGGCAGTTGAAATAAAGGGCATCTGAGCGGAGTTCACCGGGGGGGGGGGGGGGGAAAGAGATAAGTGAAGAGAAATAGTGAGGGGCAGCTGAAGGAGTGCATTTGTAGGTCAGTAAGTGGAGTTTGAATTGTAGTCTGAGACGGATGGGAAGCCAATGAAGTGACTTTAGGAGAGGGGTAACATGAGTATAGCGGCTCTCCCGGAATATTACATTACATTGATGTCTTCTATCCCACCAATACCTTTCAGTTCTAGGCGGTTTACAACAAGAAATGAGCCTAGGCATTCCCAGGGAGATTACAAGGTTGATAGCTATAGCATGCGTCGGGATCCGGAAATGGTCGATACAGTTTGGTTAGATCATTCGACAAATTTTTTGAATAGTATGGTTTTCAGTTCTTTCCTGAATGTTTTGTAGTTGGGCGTTGTGATCAGCAGATTTGAGAGGTGGTGGTCTATTTTTGCTGCTCTGGTAGCTAGTGGATGGATATGCCTTTCAGCGCTATATAAGTGATAAGTAGTAGTAATAGTAATGTGACCCAGTTGAACTGCTACTGAAAAGATGTAGCTTAAATATTTTTTAAATTTGCTGTCCGACATATGTAACAGAAGGAACAGCACTACAAGACAGCAAGACTGGCACAAAGCAGGGTGGATAAAAATCAACAATTTTTTAAAAATCTTATTTTTTTTTTTTTAATTTAAATTGGATTTTTAAAAAATAAAATGCTTTTTTGAAGAAAAATCCATCAAAGACTATTTTCTGTTTGAGATACATTTTAGTCCAAAAGTTATTCAGAATGAAATAAGGATTAGTTTTTAATTATTCAGCATTAGAGAATGACATAGGGATAAATTTTTCCCCGTCCCCGTGGGAATTCATTTATCTGTCCCATCCCAGCGAGTTCTTTTCCTGTCCCTTCCCCATTCTTGCAAGCTCTGTCCTCATCTGTACAAGCCTCAAACACTTTAAAATCATGAGAGTTCAATGCTATGCGGTTAAGGCAGAGCTTACAGGAACAGTGACAAAACTCGCGGGGACGGGACAGGGAAATTGAGTTCCTGCGAGAATGGGGGACAAATGTGGCCCCGTGTCATTCTCTATGCAGCATGAAGCTGTATATTCATGCAATGTTTAAATTTATTGGTAAGTCTTGATGGGTGGAGTAATGTCCACAATGATCCTGTTGTATGTACTTGTATAACAACAAAAGAAGGGAATGTCTTTCTTGCAGAAACAATTGATACCCCAGGAAATGCTCATATAGCAGAATACTTACAGGAAGTAGCCACAAAAGCTATAATAAAATGTGAACAAAAATTCAAATGTCTAGAATGCAATTTAGGCCAAGTTTATTTAAAATTTGTTATTCCGCCTATTCAGACTTCTAAGCGGAGTATATTTAAAATGGGCATTACATAAAATATGTCAAACGAACATAGCGAGACCAAATTTAGTCAAACTGACATACAGGAACAAGAGGAGAAGGGCAAGGACTACATTAGAAATAGGACAGACAATGCTGCAAATGTATCCAAGATGAGAAGAAATTTAGAAGAGGATGAAGAGAATACCAAGCTAATAACATATGGGTTGCAGTGCTCATTTACTGCACCTCCTAGCCAAAGGGATGGGCAGACTGTATAGGCCATTTGGCCTTTATCTGCCATCATGTTTCTATGTATCTAATTCAGTGTCCCAGAAATAATGACTAATATCGTTGATATTGCTAAATACATTCATAACAATCATTTTAAACCAAGCCAATGCTCCCAAAAATGTTAGATAGAACTCTTTAGTGGACTGTTTTGAGCAGTATATCAAGAACTGGCCTATTCTGATATCTGGTTGTAACTATTAAGATTATATCAGCAAGAATGAGTCTTTATAAAACCATGATTTAAATCAAGTATTTCTAATGATTTAAATCAAATTTGCTCTGTTACAAAGACACCAAGGCACTGAAAGAGCACTCCTTGGCAAAATACTCTAAACCACTATGACAAGACAAAGCAGCAAGAACAGAAGAATAAAGATCTCATGACAGCAGGGGAGAGGTGGAGCAAAATCATTAGCAGAGGATTAACAGCAAAAACATTGGCAAAACCACAAAGCACCAGAAGAGGGGCAAATCGTTACCAATGGATAATGTGTAGAAGGTGGGAATAATACTAGGATTAGACTTTGGGAAGGAAAAAAAGTTGCTCAGAGGGAAGGCTTCTGGGTTAGCCAAAGGCAGCTTGGTGGGTGGGAGGGAGGGAGGAATGTTGGACATGGTGGTGGATGCATTAGAGGGAGAGATGTGGCATGGAACACACTATAGGTGTCACTGTCTTCTGTCACCCCCAGATGGGACCATCTAGTTGCAGGGAAACATACTCAGGGCCCCCACTGATTCTGCATTATGGTGAGTTGTATTAATATAGTATATATTACAATGTAATAACAATAGAAATAAAGTGCATAATACAATATATAATAATTACATTTATATTATATATTATGCACTTTGATTATGCGCTTGAATCCCTCCCCACCCCCAAGTCGGTGGAAAAAGTGTCTTGCATGAAACCAGTCCCTTGGTGCAAAAAAGGTTGGAGACTGCTGCTCCAGTGGACCTCTGATCTCCTCAGTCTCATTATGCATATGCCTTGAAAGTTGAAAATGCCCTCAGGCCTAACAGCAAGGCATGGTCTGCATTGTCAGAGAGCTCCTATTGGGAAAGAAAACATGATTGCTATATCAACTCTCTCAGTGCAGGGAGGGCACAGGACATGTGTAGCCCCGATGAAAGAATCTGGAAGAAATCTTAGGACATGTGAACTACATGTAATATGAATAGGATTCCCCTTGCTCGTTTGGTCCACCATGTGTACTGTAGCAGGGCAGGGACACACAAGTGTCTTTGATGGTACAGGACATGGAGTAGAGTTTTACAGCAAGTGGTAAAATGAGAAGTGGGACTTTATAGACAAAACATCTCGGAGGAATTACATGAGCTAAGTGAAAAAGCACCTACCCACAGAAGATTGAAAAACGGCACGCTTTGAGCTACACCCATTTCCTTCCTGTCTGCCTGATGAAAATACAGTTCCGGTACTTGCTAGGTATACAATAATTGGAAATCTCTTTAGCCAGAGGATGTCACTTTTAAACACTTAAAATGAAGTTGTTTCAAAAAAACAATCCCCCCCCCAAAAAAAAACCAACAAAAAAAACCCAACAACTTTGTAAATGAATAAGAAGACATGATATCAGAAAAATAAGAAATTAGTGAGACTGTATCAGTTTGAAACTTTTAACTCCCCCCCCACACCAATACCTCACAAATTAATACAGATGCTGATGTTAGTCTGAGATGTAGTTTGGAAACTGCTAGGAGATGGCTGATTGAAAAAAAAGTATTATTTTTACCCTGGATATACTGAATAGAAAGAAAGAAAATAAAAATGTTAAAATGCTTGCAAGGAAATTTTCCCCATTTTTGTTTGTTTTGGTTGACAATCCATTTCTAATTTGATGGGCTGATGGAGTTCGCAAAAAAGTGAATCTTAGTGCCCAATATTCAACTCACAGCGGTAAACAGTTTTTAAGCTTCTGACAAAGGCTGAATTAAGCTCAGATATTCAATGTGGAATAAAATCTGAGCTCTGGCATTGAACATCTGGGTAAGTGTTGCCACTTAGGAGATAACCAGGCACTTGGCAATATTTAGACTGGTGCCCAGTTAACTTAGCAGATATGTCTTTTTTTGCTGTCTTAATTTTGAGGCCCTTTTACTAAAGTTTGCTAAAATCTGGGCTTAGAGAGTTTCAATGCGGGATTTTCTTCATGCTAATGCAATATTTTATGCAGCACTTTTTTTGAGTTTTTAATAATATTTTTATGCAAGTCGTGCGCTCATGTAGCCATTAGTACATACACTACCTGCTGGGGTTAATGCTAGTATGGTCAGGAACCCCAGAACATATTCCTATTATTTTTAGTGACATTTTGCCACCTAGGTGCATACTGATGATGTCACAATGATGTCAAGATTGACTTCTTGATGTCGTCTGCCAAATCCATAGCTGTGCGTCGGACCTTCTGGCTTTGGGCTTGGTCAATGGACACGGTGTTCATCTCTAAACTCTAAATTTTCTTTTTCAGGGGTCCTTGTTGTTTGCCAGAGGTTTTGGACTAGTTAGTTCAAACTCTAATGGACTCTAAAATGCCCTGCCTGCCTAAAGACAGTGCTTGCCAGGCTCTTCAAGGTGGCACTGCTCAGGGGAGTCTGCGAGATTTCAGCAGGTACCGCCCGAGCGTGGGACTGCTCACTACCCGACCTATGATTTTGCCAGGGATCGTTTCTTTCAGCGAATGCAGTCATGTCGGGCCTGTCAGGAGGCTAAGAATCCCTCCGTCGGTTCCCCCGCTTTCCGCCCTGCCCAATGACTCTATGCCCGTGCCCCTCTGGTTCTGGTGGGTGCTCAGCTGGAGGTGATTCGGGACGGTTCTGCTCTGCAGTTTGCCCATTCTTTGCCAGATTATTCTCTAGCTTCTCCTTGTCATGCACTATGAAAGAAGCAGGTTTTTCGCCAGATCCTTAAAAGATTGCTAGATCTCAGAGCTGTGGTTTCAGTGCCCCCTCCGGAGTTGGGCACCGGCAGGTACTCAATTTATGTTGTGGTGCCCAAGAAAGAGGGGACTTTTTGACCCATCTTAGATTTGAAGGGAGTCAACAGGGCTCTCACAGTTCTGTCTTTTCGCATAGAGACTGCAATCAGCGATTCTGGCGGTTCAGCTGGGGGAGTATCTAACCTTTCTCGACCTGATAGAGGCCTACTTGCACATTCCAATCCGGACCACCCATCAGCGCTTCCTTCGTTTTGCGATCTTGGGCCAGCACTTTCAGTTCTGTGTGCTCCCTTTTGGTCTGGCCACAGCTCCCCGGACATTCAAAGTTATGGTGGTTGCAGCAGCGGCTTTGTGGACAGAGGGCATTCTGGTGCATCCTTACCTGGACAACTGGTTCATTCGCAAAATTCTTCCATGAGAGCTCCCGGGTCACGGGTGGGTGGTGGAGTTCCTGCAGTTACTGGTATAGGTTGTCAACCTTGCCAAGAGCCAGTTGGCCCTCTCGCAGTGCCTGGAGTATCTTGAGGTGGTGTTCAACACCTCCTTGGGGAAGGTCTTTTTCCCAGAGGCTCAGGTAAGCAAATTACACTCTCAAATTTGCCTGCTTATGGCGTCCCGGTGTCCTCAGGCGCAGGATTTCCTCCAAATCTTGGGGTCAAGGGCAGCTTCCCTTGACATGATGAGGTGGGCTCGGGCCCACATGCGTCCTCTTCAGTATGCCCTACTTCTGAGGTGGCTTGGCTCGCTCCAGTCTTTGCTGGTGGCTTCAGACCTCCAATCTTGTTCAAGGGACGAGTCTGGATCAGCCACAGTGGACGGTTCTTCTCACGGATGCCAGTCTTCTCAGTTGGGAAGCTCAGTGTCTAGGTCACTCAGCTCAGGGCATCTGGTCCATGGAGGAAGCGTACTGATCGATCAATGTTCTGGAAATCAGAGCCATCCGTCTGGTGCTGTTAGCCTTCCACTCCTTCTTGTCAGGCAAATTGGTCCGGGTTCTGTCAGACATTGCCATGGCGATGGCCTATGTTACTCGTCAGGGGGGCACCAAGAGCACTCAGGGGGTGCAGGAGGCGACTCTGCTCATACTCTGGGCAGAGTCGCAGCTTCAGGACATCTTGGCCTCCCACATAGCCGGAGTGGAGAATGTTCAAGTGGACTTCCTCAGTCTTCACATATTAGATCCCGGAGCATGGTGTCTAAGCCTTTCAGTTGATAGTGCAGTCTTGGGGTCAGCCCCTAATGGACCTGATGGCCACAGGAGTCAACACCAAAACTCCCCACTTCTTCAGTTGTGGCAGAGACGGTCAGGCCTAGGGTCTGGATGCTCTGGTTCAACTATGGCCAACGGAGGGGCTGTTGTATGTATTCCCTCTGTGGCCTTTAGTGGGCAGAGTTCTACTCCGCATTGTTCGTCACTCCGGCCTGGTGGTTCTGGTGGCTCCGGAATGGCCTAGGTGACCGTGGTACGCGAATATGGTAAGGCATCTGGTGTTGGATCCTCTGCCTCTTTCGCACGATCTTCTGACTCAGGGCCCCATTTCCATGTTAGATCCGAGTCCCTTTTGTCTTACGGCTTGGCTCTTGAAAGGTCTCGCCTAGATAAGAAGGTGTATTCAGACAAAGTGATCTCTACTCTCTTGGGGTCCCACAGATTTTCCACTTCTTGGGCTTATGTGCGAGTTTGGCGTATATTTGAGGAGTGGTGTACGGAGCGAGCAGTGGTTGCTTTTCGCGCTTCCCTACCTAACATCTTAGAGTTCTTGCAGGATGGTCTGCACAAGGGCCTGGCTTGGTCATCTTTCCGGGTTCAGCTTGCGGCCCTTTCAGCCTTTCATGGGTTATTATGAGGTCAGCGTCCGACTGCTATTCCTGATGTCGTTCGCTTTTTGCGGGTCCAAGTTGTTCAAGCCTCCCATGTTCCCTCTTGGGATTTGAATTGGGTCCTGTCTGGGCTTGTGCGCCCCCCATTTGAGCCTTTGGGTGCCTGCACATTGAAGGACCTTACTCTTAAGGCGGTCTTCTTGGTGGCTATTACTTCTTCTAGACGTGTTATGGAGCTGCAGGCTCTCTGTCAGTCTCCCTTCCTCGAGTTTTCTAGGGAGCGGGTAATGTTGAGGCCTGTTTCTTCCTTTCTGCTAAAGGTAGTTTCTCCTTTTCATGTCAATCAGTCAGTGGTCCTCCCGGTCCTGGGTAGTCGGGCAGGTTCTTCTGAGCAGAAACAGTTGCATAAATTGGATGTAGGACGGGTTCTTTGCGCCTACTTACACAGGACCCAGGAGATCAGGAAATCAGATCATATTTTTGTCCTTCTAGTGGGTCCTCGTAGGGGGGGGTGGCGCTTCCAAGTCGGGACACGGTGTTTGGTGCGCGTGTTATAGTGTCGGCCCTTCAGGGGTCCCACCCATGATGGGGACTGCTTTGGTATGTCCCGCTTGTAAGATTAATCCTATACCGGTCTGGAGAGTGCTAAAGAAGGAGAAATTAGGTTCTTACCTGCTAATTTACTTTCTTTTAGCTTCTTCAGACCGATATAGGAACCCACCCTTTCTATTGTCGTTTTCTTACGTGCAGATTTTCATTTTTCAATCGGCATCTAGTATTTTTCTAGGGCTGGGGAGATTAAGAACAGCGGTTGTGGCTTGGCTGGCATAGCTGGTGAGCTGTGGAGACCTTTGCTATTTGCATTTCTTCCTTTTTATTTTCCAACAGCATTTTTGTTTTTATTTGTTGATACTCCTGTTCAGAGTCTTGTTTGTTTTTCTGTATATAGTTCTTAGTTCTGTTTGGCTATTCGGCAGACTGAGGTAATTAGGGAGGGGTTACATCATATGTACAGTTCCAAAGTTTTGTCTCAGTCTCTACCTGCTGGTCATGATGAGATATATATCCGCTTGTAAGATTAATCATATACCGGTCTGGAGAAGCTAAAAGAAAGTAAATTAGCAGGTAAGAACCTAACTTCTCTGTATATCAAAGTGAATTTCCCCATAAGAAATAATGGAAACTCAGATGATTTGTTCCAAACTTTAATACAAAATACTGCATGTACTTGGATTGCAAGACCTCACTCGTTTAGAACAGTCACTGCACTCCCGCAGTGTCAGAGAGACAGAAGAACCATAGGCTCAGTTCTGATGTGATGTGGGTATACTGTATGTACTTGTATTGCAAGACATTGCTTGTATATCAAGTTAAAATTTAATAAAATGTTTGCTTGTCTTGCAAAATACCAAGTTACTTGCAATTCAAGGTTTTACTGTATATGTTTTTTGCATGTGCTTTGCTTAAGTAATACATTATTAAACATCTCTTGACCTTTATATCAAATTGGCGTACTCTATACCCCTCAAAATAGAAGCCCTGTTCACCTATATGCGGAAGCCTCCAGCACGCCTAAGTTGTGTCTATCTAACTCAAGCCTATGTAGCACCCAACTCACACTCAAAAGTAGACCTGCTTTGCAAGGAGTCCTCTTTACACCAAAAGATAGATGATTTAGAATGCTATATAGCTATATATATATATATATATATATATATATATATATATATAGTTTCATGTACTTTGAGGAACATAGAGGCCAAAAGAGGAATTTGACAAGTGTTGAAAGTACTTATCCTAGATAAATGACTGCTAGTAAATCAAGAGGATATAAGCTTGGCTTTGGAATTGACATGCGGTTTACTATCTGAGTGTGTGTGGTACAATGGTTAGAGCTACAGCCTTAGCACCCTGACATTGTTAGTTCTAGTCCCCCACTGCTCCTTGTGACCCTGGGCAACCGGAACAGAAGAGAAATATGATAAAGGAGCCAAATTTAAATACCACATAGGATATAAGTGGTATATAAATAATCCAAAGAGAAATAAATAAAATATAATAGTGGTGCCAGCATTTTACAGCATACAATTTTAATGAAAAAAAAAGAAGCATAAAATCACCATTCAAATGACATCATAATGCCAACACACGATAACGTTATAGACGTTATTAGGATGTCTATGTAACTCCTAAAGGGCGATTCTGCAAAGGACGTCTAATAATATAGACACGTTTAAATTCACTCAGCACCAATGAGCTGCTGCTGGATGTCTAAACAACGCTTAATTTTTAGACATCCTTTACAGAATTTGCCCTTAAGAGTCCAGGAGTTGTGAATAGGAACCCATGTGCGAGAGTGTTCCCAGAGAGGAGGAGGAACCTGATAATATCTGCAAGAGACTCGACTATCTCACTACAGCTTAAGAGTTCCAATACCATTTTGGTCTCCAATTTATGAAAAATCGACTATATACCAAGGAGGAAATCTATACTTGTACACCTCCTTTTAGATGCCAAGAGGATGCACATTGGAAGCCTATTCTATAATGTTATCTGGACACCTAGACTCTGTTATAGAATACTAATGTAAGCTTGTATCAGCATGCCTAGCATTTATGTGCCTGCAAATCAGCCGTACACCTGGCCTAGCTCTGGGTACAAAAATACAGCAGGGATGTGCATAAACTTACAGTATTCTACAAGTTACATTCCTAAGAGGCAGTCCCATCTATACTACACCAATGGTATACCTAACGTGACCATTTATTTTTTTCATCAAAATGGGACATCTATTACCGTATTTTCACGCATATAACGCGCGCGTTATACGCGTTTTTACCTACTGCGCATACCCCTCGCGCGTTATATGCGTGAGCGCGGTATACGAAAGTTTTCAAACATAGTTCCCACCCCGCCCGACGCCCGATTCACCCCCCCAGCAGGACCACTCGCACCCCCACCCCGAACGACCACTCGCACGCGCTCCCACCCGCACCCGCATCCACGATCGGAGCAAGAGGGAGCCCAAGCCCTCTTGCCCGGCCGACTCCCCGACGTCCGATACATCCCCCCCCCGGCAGGACCACTCGCACCCCCACCCCGAAGGACCGCCGACTTCCCGACAATATCGGGCCAGAAGGGAGCCCAAACCCTCCTGGCCACGGCGACCCCCTAACCCCACCCCGCACTACATTACGGGCAGGAGGGATCCCAGGCCCTCCTGCCCTCGACGCAAACCCCCCTCCCCCCCAACGACCGTCCCCCCCCCAAGAACCTCCGACCGCCCCCCCAGCCGCCCCGCGACCCCCCTGGCCGACCCCCCCGACCCCCCCACCCCCCTTCCCCGTACCTTTGGAAGTTGGCCGGACAGACGGGAGCCAAACCCGCCTGTCCGGCAGGCAGCCAACGAAGGAATGAGGCCGGATTGGCCCATCCGTCCTAAAGCTCCGCCTACTGGTGGGGCCTAAGGCGCGTGGGCCAATCAGAATAGGCCCTGGAGCCTTAGGTCCCACCTGGGGGCGTGGCCTGAGGCACATGGGCCCAACCCGACCATGTGCCTCAGGCCGCGCCCCCAGGTGGGACCTAAGGCTCCAGGGCCTATTCTGATTGGCCCACGCGCCTTAGGCCCCACCAGTAGGCGGAGCTTTAGGACGGATGGGCCAATCCGGCCTCATTCCTTCGTTGGCTGCCTGCCGGACAGGCGGGTTTGGCTCCCGTCTGTCCGGCCAACTTCCAAAGGTACGGGGAAGGGGGGTGGGGGGGTCGTGGGGGTCGCCAGGGGGGTCGCGGGTCGGCTGGGGGGGCGGTCGGAGGTTCTTGGGGGGGGGGACGGTCGTTGGGGGGGAGGGGGGTTTGCGTCGAGGGCAGGAGGGCCTGGGATCCCTCCTGCCCGTAATGTAGTGCGGGGTGGGGTTAGGGGGTCGCCGTGGCCAGGAGGGTTTGGGCTCCCTTCTGGCCCAACTACCAAAGGTGGGGGGGTCGTGGGGGTCGCCAGGGGGGTCGCGGGTCGGCTGGGGGGGCGGTCGGAGGTTCTTGGGGGGGGCGGTCGTTGGGGGGGAGGGGGGTTTGCGTCGAGGGCAGGAGGGCCTGGGATCCCTCCTGCCCGTAATGTAGTGCGGGGTGGGGTTAGGGGGTCGCCGTGGCCAGGAGGGTTTGGGCTCCCTCCTGGCCCGATATTGTCGGGGAGTCGGCGGTCCTTCGGGGTGGGGGTGCGAATGGTCCTGCCGGGGGGGGGGGGATGAATCGGACGTCAGGGGGGGGGTGAACGGAGAGTCGGGACAGCGCACGGAGAGGCGGGGCAGTGCACGGAAGTCAGGGGGGGTGAACGGAGAGTCGGGACAGCGCACGGAGAGGCGGGGCAGTGCACGGAAGTCAGGGGGGGGTGAACGGAGAGTCGGGACAGCGCACGGAAAGTCGGGGCAGTGCACGGAAGTCAGGGGGGGTGAACGGAGAGTCGGGACAGCGCACGGAAAGTCGGGGCAGTGCACGGAAGTCAGGGGGGGTGAACGGAGAGTCGGGACAGCGCACGGAGAGGCGGGGCAGTGCACGGAAGTCAGGGGGGGTGAACGGAGAGTCGGGACAGCGCACGGAAAGTCGGGGCAGTGCACGGAAGTCAGGGGGGGGTGAACGGAGAGTCGGGACAGCGCACGGAGAGGCGGGGCAGTGCACGGAAGTCAGGGGGGGGTGAACGGAGAGTCGGGACAGCGCACGGAAAGTCGGGGCAGTGCACGGAAGTCAGGGGGGGGTGAACGGAGAGTCGGGACAGCGCACGGAGAGGCGGGGCAGTGCACGGAAGTCAGGGGGGGGTGAACGGAGAGTCGGGACAGCGCACGGAAAGTCGGGGCAGTGCACGGAAGTCAGGGGGGGGTGAACGGAGAGTCGGGACAGCGCACGGAGAGGCGGGGCAGTGCACGGAAGTCAGGGGGGTGAACGGAGAGTCGGGCAGCATGCGCGGTATAATCGTGAGCGCGTTATACCAAAGTTTTTGTGCTTATCATCGTGATTTCTGCGCGCTATACACGTGTGCGCGTTTTATACGGGTGCGTGTTATTTGCGTGAAAATACGGTAATTGTCAGTCCCACCCCCCACTCCTGCCCTAGTCCCGCCCCAAACCCGCCCTAGCCCCGTCCCCAATTTCTTCCATTCATTTTTCATGTACACATAATATCTTATTAATTCATAATGGTAACGCAGAGAAAATGTTAATTATCATTTATATTTGGGAGGTTTTCAAAGATGTCAAGGCAGATGACTTTAAAATATGCAATGTCACCTCAGTAACTATAGAAAAATAGACAAATATAGTGCAAAATATAGACAGCATATATAAATTCTCAAAACTGACACATTTTGATCACTAAATTGAAAATAAAATCATTTTTCCTACCTTTGCTGTCTGGTGATTTCATGAGTCTCTGGTTGCGTTTCCTTCTAACTGTGCATCCTTTCTTTCATTTCTTTCTTTACTCAGGCCCAACAATTGTCCCTTTCTATTCCCTCCCTCCTTCCTATGTCCTTAGTGCCCCCAGTGCCTCCTTCCTATGTCCTTAGTGCCCCTTCCTGTGTCCTTAGTGCCCCCAGTGCCTCCTTCCTATGTCCTTAGTGCCCCCAATGCCTCCTTCCTATGTCCTTATTGCCCCTTCCTATGTCCTTAGTGTCCCTCCCTTGCCAAAGCCAGCCTGCCCCTCACTGCTTTCCAGCCTTTGTCCCACCCCCTCCCCCAAAGCCAATCAGCCAGCCTCCCTCCCTGCACCGAATATGAGAAAACTGAACTGCAGGACTCCTGCCTGTCTGTCTGTCTCCCTCCCTCCGAAGCCTACCTCCCTGCGAAGCCTACCCAATTCTTCTGCTCCCCTCCGGTCTGCCGCCGCCCTCTGCTACTTCCTGCCCTTGCCACTGCAGGAAAAGCATGTCCCAGCGCTGGCCCAGAAGCCTTCTCCCCGACGTCAGTTCCGGGCCAGCCAGGCAGCGATTGGCTGGCCCGGAACTTACTCTCCAATGTCAGAATTGATGTCGGGGATAAGGCTTCTGGGCCGGCACCGGGACATGCGTTTCCAGCTGTTGCTGCGGCGGCGAGCAGGTGAGCAGGGAGAGAGAGCCCATTCCCTCGCGATCGCCTGTCCCGTTGTCCCCACGCACAGCTTTGGGATGCCGTCGTTGAAAATGAGACATTTCGGTGTCCCGAAGCTGTGCGTGGTGACAACGGGACAGGGGTTCAGAAAAAGGGCCGATCCCATTCAAAACGGGATGCATGATCACCTTAGGTATACCCTTTGCATTTACATACTGGGGAGTATAGGCACTGTTTCTATCATGCTTGACAACTGAATAGACTGAGTTTTTTTCACAGGAGTCACAAGGAATCACAACAAGCAATTCAGCAGATGAACTGGTGGGTTACAAAGAAACATGATGGCAGATAAAGGCCAAAGGGCCCATCCAGTCTGCTTATCCATAGCATCCACTATCTCCTCCTCTCCCTAAGAGATTCCATGTGCCTGTCCCATGCTTTCTTGAATTCAGACACAGTCTTTTGTCTCCACCACATCTATCACCCTTTCTGTAAAAAAACATATTTCCTTAGATTACTCCTGAGCCTATCACCTCTTAACTTCATTCTATGCCCTCTCACTCTGGAGTTTCCTTTCAGCGGAAAGAGACTTGCCTTATGTGTATTTATGCCACATAACTATTTAAGGCCCGCCTTTATCAAGCCACGTTAGGATTTATCATCGCCAGCCGCTGTGGTAAAACCTCCGACGCTCATAGGAATTCTATGAACATTGGAGCTTTTACTGCAGTGGCCGGTGATAACCCTCCCTCCCCCCCTAACAGCTTGATAAAAGGGGGCCCAAATGTTTCTATCATATCTGTGGTTCTCCCCAAATCTTGACGACATGGTGACCCTATTGCATAACATCTATATTAAATCTCAGTCAGGTTACACTGTTATACAAGTATGGAGGAGAAGAAAAAGAAGACTTCATACTAGTCGTATATTATCCAGGATAAAAAGGTGCCCACGCTCTAAGGCTAATGATGGTGGTAGCGATCACGCAAAGCCTTCAGGAGAAGAACACATCCTTGATGCAGCCATGCGCCAAGGTGAACTTGTTTGCAGACCCAGTGCAACAGGAAATAAACTACAGAAACTGATGAAAAATTAAGAGGGTTTAAAAACTGTTATGTGGACTCTTGAAGATAAAAAGGAGATAATGCACTGCTATTATGCGGTAAACCCTGTATTAAATTAGAGGTTACACAGAGAGAGCTCATCAAAAACTTAAGGACAAGCTTCAAAAAGGCAACCGATACTAATCTAGTATCCTCGATTGGACAAATTAATGAATGGTACCCAAGTGAGGATGAATTTTAAACGGCCAAGTGATGCTGCATAGAGAGAAAGAGAGAGGGAGAAAGGGGATTTAACAAGGAATGCAGGAGGAGCGGTGCCACTGCATTTGGAGGCAGCAACGGGGAAGGTTTCTGTAATAGCTGAGGTGGAAATAGAGAGAGGAGTTCAAGAAACACAAGATAAACATGACAAATGAGAGACAGGAACAGAAGTCAATTGAAGAGAAAGACGAATTGCAGGAGAAGGCCCCAGAGGTGGAGGAATTAGCAGTTGAGCTGCTGGTTTATACTGATATAGATAAATTTCCTGGGCTCCAGCAGAGATAGAGGTTACCCAAGTTGAATGTAACACCTGGAATAAGGAGTTTGATAAATAAGATGAATAAGGCCATAATTTGTAGAAGATGACAGCCTTTGGATATTACAGAACTTTTAACCAAATATTGTACAGCTAAAATTATTACAGAGTGTTTTATCATTGAAGATTCTGGGCCAAAAGGAAGAGAGAAAGACAATTCCTCCTTGGAAAACTCGCACTGTGGGAAAAATAACATCTTTGCAGAGGTGTCCTTGATAGATGGGTATCTAAAAGAATTGCAATCACCAAATACTGAGGAAGATCCAAAATATCAAATTAAAATATGCTGAATTGATGGAGGAAGATCTTAAATTCATATGCTCCAATAATAAATTGAAAGTAACAGCAGAAACACAAAAATTGCAGAGATAGGAAGAAAACAACAGCAAAAAAAAAAAAAAAAAGAGCTATCAAAACAAATTAAGAGAAAATCCAAACCAGTTCTATAGGGAACTGGGAGAAAATATCCATACAGTGAACCCACCACCAACTAAAGCTGAGAAAAACATTTTAGAGCAAGATATGAGGACCCTTTAGAGTCTAACTAAGATGCAGAATGCCAACTATGGGTACAGTAGAATTTGGAACAGATAAACATTACCTGTATGGAATGGCCTGAAGTACCAACAAAAGAATTGGAAAAACTGGTTAAAAAGAGATCAAAATTGGAGTGTCCAATTTTTGGCTCAAATAGTTAACATATTTCCACCAAGACATGGCAAACTGCAAAAATCAATTGATCAGGAAACCAGATTTGATATATCGGTTGATATTGAGCAGAGCACGTCTTCCCAAGAGACTGATTTTGTCTGCCTACAATCATCAAACTGTTCAATGCAATAGACGCTGCATAAAATATACTATCAAATAGACTCTAATAACATCATGGCAATAGAGCAGAAGGACAATAAGAGGAGCTTATGGAATGAAAAACTAGTTCATGAATAAAGCCAGCATGGCCAGTGCTAAAAAACAAACAAACAAACAACGAAACAAGAAATCTTAGAAAAGCATAAATTAACTTTAAGAAAGTCTTTGATAGCGTCCCGCAATAAATTGCATTGAAATATACAAAATCAACCCTGAATTGATTGAATACATTACATTTACCATGAAAATGTGGTAAAAACCACACACCATCTACAGTATGGAGATGAACAATTTGTCATGGTGTCTGGTCAAAAGCGCGCCAGGACAAAGGTGCGCCCAGACAATTGAGCGCAGTGCGCGCCGCCACGCCGCTCTAAATTACTGTTTTTAGGGCTCCGACGGGGGAGGGGGGCGTGGGGGTAACCCCCCCACTTTACTTAATAGACATCGCGCCGCATTGTGGGGGCGTTGTGGGGGTGTGGGGGGTTGTAACCCCCCACATTTTACTGAAAACTTCACTTTATCCGTTTTTAGGGAAAAAGTTCAGTTTACAGTAAAATGTGGAGGGTTACAACCCCCCAAACCCCCCATAATGCCGGCGCGATGTCTATTAAGTAAACTGGGGGGGTTCCCCAACAAAACCTCCCGTCGGAGCCCCTAAAAACAGTAATTTAGAGCGGTGCGGTGGCGCACGCTGCGCTCAATTGTCGGCGCGTGCTTTTGTCTTTCGCGCCGTTGTCTACGAACCATTTGTCATTCCTAACATCAAGATTCAGTAAGACATATTTCAGGGAGCCCTTCCTGTCCCTGCTTCTGTTTTGTTTGGAACTTAATCTTAACATATCCCACTATTCTTCCACCCTGTCTCTCTCCTGAATAGATATTATAGTCGGGTATAAGGACATCCCAATCATGGTTCTCCGTGAACCACATCTCCGTGACCGCCACCAATCTAATTCAGCTTCTACTGGATCTGGAATCTTGTTACCCATACTATGGGCATTGGTATACAACACTTTCCAGCTATCACCCTTTTGTCGCATTTCAATAACTGTATTTGTCTTATAATTCCTGAGAGTTATTCATTACCTTGGGATGTTTTACACCCATCCCCAGTAAATTTAGTTTAAAGCCCTCTTCAGTACATTAGCCAACCTTTTCTACTGAACACAGTGCAGACATTTACTATTCACAATTCCCAAAGCCAACATATTCTATTTAAAACATTAAAAATAAAATGCGCTTTTTTTTTTTCTATCTTTTGTCTGTCACCTGCTAATTCTCTTTCAAGTGGCTGCTATCATTTGTCTTTTATTCTCTCTCCTCTCTATTCCTTCACTATACCTGCCTCTGACATACTGATTGCTCCGTTTTAGTTCTTTTCTACCTCTGTCAACTCAAACTTCACCTTCTTTCTCACCCTTCTCCTCCTTTTCACTTTTCATCTACCTATCAAATTTCCATCTTCCTCTCTCACCCACTAGCTCTCTCGTTCCCCATCTCACTCCTTTCCCAGCCCTCCATTCCCTTTCATCTTTCATCTTCTCTCCATTACCATATTTCTACCCTTTGTAATCACTATCCTCTCATTCATTTCCTTGACACCCCCTCCTCCCCCTCATGACCTCTCCCCACATAGTTCCACTTTTCCCAATTCTTCCTCACACCAACATCTGCTCCCCTCTTTTTTCCCTCCTGCCCTCTTCACATGATCCAGCATTCTCCTTCTCTAACCTCACTCTCATTATATCTCTCCATCACTCCCTTCTGTTTCTGGATCCAACATCTCCCTCTTTCTTCCCTCTCAACCTCCTAAGTATATATCTCTCCCTCTCATCTACTCATGTCCAACATCTCTCCCTTGTGCCCTGTGTCCAACATCTCTTTCTTTCATATGGCCAATATCTCTCCCTCCCCTCTAGCCCCATATTTATTTATTTAAAAAATTTATATACCGCCTATACTCTAAGCAGTTTCCATAAAATTGAACATTCATAATTTTCATCTCAATAACTTAAGTTAACAGACTGCCTCTCCTTCCTCCTGTGTGGAAATCATAGCCACTGCTGCTGCCTTACGAAGAGAGTGATACGGGAGCCTAGCTTTTTCCTTCCACTCTGACTGTTGGATTAGGTGCACTGCTGATATGCCGGCCTGAGCCCAAACTAGGTAGATTGGATTGGATTTATTTCACTTGATATACCGCTTGTATATAGTGTAATAAGCAGTTTAAGGTTATCATAGAGCATACTAGAAGACAGCCATCAGCATAATATTATCCGTAATGATGTTGAAACAGAATAGTTTTCAGTCGTTTCCGAAAGGCATAATATGATAATATATTGTTAAACCCGGAGAGAAGAGAATTCCAGAGGGCTATGGCTATGCCCCTGCCCCTGATGTCACTGCTGAATGATAACCAAAATTTTCTAACTCTTCCAATCTCTACCAATCCAAGAAGAAATAGAAAAATGGTAAACTGTTTGATTTTTCACAGTTGCAACATAAATATGGTCTTAATAAATCACAAAGTTTTAAATGGTTGCAACTGAAGCAGGCTATTCAGGAGGGTTTCCCTGAATGGAAAAATCTTATAATCAGTATAGTCTGGAGTTCTTATGCTTTCAAGCGGATTTCTTGGAACACCAACCCGCACAGTGGTATAAATTGATATCTGGATTTATGAATAAAAAACCAAAGACTGGTCTTAGAGACATTTGGAGCATTAAGATTAAGCATTAAATTTCTGCGTCTCAATGGCCACAAATTTGGTCTTGGAGAATGAGATTACAGTGTCCGCATCTTATGAGACAAACTTGGTTCTTTTTGTTACAAAGAACATTTTGGACCCCAGTTCGATTACAAAAGTTAGATAGCTCTAAGTCTAATGGATGCTGGCATTGTAATCTCGAAGCAGGGACCCTAGATCATTTAATATTTTAATGTCCCTTTATCATGGCCTTTTGGAAATCAATTTGGTCTTAAATAAATTGTTTATTAGAAAACCATGTAGCATTATCATATGATACAATTCAGTTCGGTATGTCAATGAGAACAAAAAGTCAAATTTCATCAAGCAATAATAAACTTCTATTGATTATGACAGGAGTCGCCGTGCAACATATCACCAGTAACTGGAAAAATTACAATAATCTTAGCTATACATTCTGGTGGAATTCATTGTGCCACATTTACAAAATGGAAAGAACAATTGCCATACAGAAAGGGAATTATAATAATTTTAAAAAGATTTGGGGGCCATTGACAAATTATTGTAATGATGAGACATCATTTTCCACTGACAGTATATTTATACATAGGGGGGATGGGGATGGTATAAAGTTCTATTAAAGGTTTTAACAATAGATAAGAATACAATATTTATATGATTTTTTTTTTGAAATTTTTGTGGGAAGGGTGGGTGGGGAGGGAATAAATTTATGTATTTACGATGACAATAGAAAGAAATTCAAGTGATGTGTAAAAGTTTTAAATGATGTAATATTGTGTACTTGATGTAAGATGAAAAAATGAATAAAGAATTTGAAAAAGAAAACAAAACAAAGAAATAGAAAAATCTGGCACTCCATCCCTAAGCTCTCATACAGTAGTGTTGTCACTGAGTCATCTAGTAGGCCCATGGCCTTTTCATGTTATGTTAGTAAAATGTGAAACTTTGTTGAATTGTGCATAGCAGCATTTTCAGTAGTAGCTAAAGACAAGTCACATTCAGGTACAGTAGGCATTTTCTTGTCCCTAGAAGGCTTACAATCTAAGGCCCTCTTTTCCTAAGCAAATGTAGAACACTAAGGGCTCCTTTTACAAAGGTGTGCTAGCGTTTTTAACGGACACATAGGATTAGCGTGCACTAGCCGAAAATCTACCACCTGCTCAAAAGGAGGCGGTAGCGGCTAGCGTGCACAGCAATTTAGCGTGCGCTATTCTGCTTGTTAAGGCCCTAGCGCAGCTTTGTAAAAGGAGCCCTAAATGCTCTGATAGAAACATGATGGCAGATAAAGGCCAAATGGCCCATCTAGTCTTCCCACCCGCAGTAACCATTATCTCTTTCTCTCTGCCTCTACCATCTCTTCTGGGAGACTGTTCAATGCATCTACCACCCTTTTTGTAAAAAAGTATTTCCTAAGATTACTCCGGAGCCTATCACCTCTTAACTTCATCCTATGCCCTCTCATTGCAGTTTCCGTTCAAATTAAAGAGACTCGACTCATGCGCATTTACATCACATAGGTATTTAAACGTCTATCATATCTCCCCTCTCCCACCTTTCCTCCAAAGTATACAGATTGTGTATCTTTAAGTCTGTCCCCATATGCTTATATGATGAAGACCACATACCATTTTAGTAGCCTTCCTCTGGACTGACTCTATCCTTTTTATATCTTTTTGAAAGTATGGCTTCCAGAATTGTACACAATATTCTAAATGAGGTCTCAACAAAGTCTTATATAGGGGCATCAATACCTCCTTTTTCCTACTAACCATACCTCTCCCTATGCAACCTAGCATCCTTCTCGCTTTCGCCATCACCTTTTCTACCTGTTTGGCCACCTTAAGATCATCACATACGATCACACCCAAGTCCTGCTCTTCCGTCATGCACATAAGTTCTTCACCCTCTAAACTGTACCGTTCCCTCGGGTTTTTGCAGCCCAAATGCATGACCTTGCATTTCTTAGCAACAAATTTTAGCTGCCAAATTTCAGACCATTCTTCAAGCTTCGCCAGGTCTTTCTTCATGTTATTCACACCATCCGGCATGTCTATTCTTGCAGATTTTTGTATCATCTGCAAAGAGGCAAATTTTACCCGACAACCCTTCAGCAATATCGTTTATAAAAATGTTAAAAAGAACAGACCCAAGAACAGAACCTTGAAGCTCACCATTGGTAACATCCCTTTCCTCAGAGCGATCTCCATGATCACAACCCTATGTTGCCTTCCACTCAACCAGTTCTTGACCCAGACCATCATTTTGGGATCCATCCTGAGGGCATTGATCAGATTTGTCTGACAATACCTACCTCTAGTGAATCTATGTTGCCTCTGGTCCTGTAAGCCACAGGATTCCAGAAAACTTGACCATTCTCTGTTGTAAAAGTGTTTCCATTAATTTGCTTACCACAGAAGTCAGACTTACCGGCCTGTAATTCCCTACTTCTTCCTTACTTCCACTTTTGTGGAGAGGCACCACATTCGCCCTTCGCCAGTCCTCTGGTACCACTACTGACTCTAGAGACTCGTTGAAAAAGTCAGTCAGCGGAGCTACCAGAACTTCCCTAAGTTTTTTCAGCACCCTAGGATGTGTACACCATCCAGCATCATTGCTTTGTCTACTTTTATTTTAGCTAGCTCCTCACGAAAACAACCCTCTGAAAATCAATCAGGGTCTATTACTCCTCCATCTCTATTCAAGTTTGTCTTCTGCGGTCCCGCTCCCGGCGCTTCAGCCGTAAACACAGAACAGAAATATCTGTTAAGCAATTTGGCCTTTTCTTTATCAGCTTCTATATATTCCTCCCCTTCACCTTTGAGTCTCACTATGCCACTTTTGCACTTCTTCCTATCACTAATATATCTAAAATGTCTTGTCTCCTCTTTCTACCGTGTCAGCTATTTTTTTTCTTCCATTTGCATCTTTGTTTTCCTGACTACAAGACCAGCCTCTCTTAACTTTTCAAGATATTTTTGCCTGTCTTCCTCTTTCTGCGATCTTTTGTAGTTTATGAAAGCTAACCTCTTATTCCTTATCTTCTCAACTACTACTTTTGAGAACCAAAGTGGCCTTATTTTCCTCTTACTTTTACTTACTTACCTCACAAAAAGGTCTGTCACCCTTACAATCGCTCCTTTCAGTTTTGCCCACTGCATTTCCACTCCTTCCAGACGTTCCCACCCAGACAATAATTCATTGACGTAAACCCCCATCCAAACAGTTAGTTTTTTTAAAAGTCTAGAACCTTTGCTTTTGAATGAGCCCTCTCTATACCCATCTTAATATTAAACTGTATCATGCAGTGATCAGCAGCTTAAAATGGCTTACTGTGGGATGCATTCAGGCGTCCTGTGGTAAATTTTGGATTTGCACATGCAAACCATGCATTAAAAAAACAGGTATTTTTGCACAGCGTGGACATGTCTGGGGTGGAGTCTGGACATTTCAGTGTTATCAGCACTAACTGATTAGCATGTGTGCCCTTACCACCTACAAAACAGGTGACAGTAAGTACTCACACATTAATAGTTTTTAATGGTCAATGCACTAATGGCAAAATAGCCATTAATTCAAAAACATTGAAAATTGGCCCACGTAAAGGGTGTACTAAGGGCACTTTTTACCATAACTTAGTGCTAGGATGCCAATTCTTTATTAACTTTTTAAATAAAATATTCAAATTCCAATGCTGCTTGTGATCTTGTGCAAGTCTCAAAACTTCCATTTCCTCAGGTACAAACGCACCCTCTCTTTTACTAAGCAGTGGTAGAGATTTCTACCACAGCCCAGAGTGCCATCATCAGGATGGGAAAAGGGGGCAATGTCTGGAAAGCAGTATATACTAATGCTTGAAGCATGGGAAACAAGATTCTGGATCTAGAAGCTGTGATGGAAGAAGAGGAATAGGATATAGTGGCGAGCACGGAGAACCATGACTGGGATGTAGTTAAAGCGGGCTATAATTTGTTCGGGAAAGACAGGGTAGGAAGAAAAGGAGGGAGAGTAGCATTATATGTTAAAGATCATATTAAGCCACACAATTGAAGGATCTGCAGGGCAAGGACGAGGCACTGTGAATCAATTTGGAAAGAGGGAATGGTGAATATATTTACATTGGTGTGATATTCAGGCCTCCTTCACAGATGGAAGAAGTAGATAGAGATTTTATAGTAGACTTTCAGAATATATATAAAAAAAAAGGGGAACTCTTACTAATAGGTAATTAGAACATGCCGGATATTGATTGGGGTATCCCTATTATGGGGTCTTCTAGAAATAGGGAGTTTCTGGATTCTCTACAAGGAGAACTGTTCCAGTAGTTGGTAATGGAACCCACTGATGTTACAGTGGGTGATCATATGACATCTGCAGTTTAGTAAAGAGAACCCTTGGCCATTTTGAGTTTTCAGATCATGTTTTATAAAGTTTGGGTTTCTTTAGTTTATATATATTTTTTTTATTATTATGTTTGTTTTATTGTGTTTCATCATTTTATATAATTTCTTGCAATAGTATTTTTTATATTTCTTGTTTCTTATTTTATTCTATGTTATAGTTTTCTTTCTAAGCCACTTAGGGCTAGATTCACTAAGCTCACCGATCATCTCCCAAGCAGTTTGCATCCACTTTGCGACCCCCAACCCGATTCACTAACCTTCCTCCCGATCCGATCCCAATCCACGCATGCAAATGAGGGGAAATGGCATGCAAAAGTAGGAAGGCAGCGATTCACTAAACAAAATCAGGGACACCGACTAGGCTGGCTGATCAAAAAAGAAACGACTGCTGAGGACTAATCGCTCATGTCTCTGCTGCCCTGCCTCTCTGGACTGACAGCGCACATTACACTCATCCACCCTCCATACCAGAAAAGCGGTAGAAAAAATATATTTATACTGATTCTGCTGGGTGCAAACAGGGAAACTGGGCAATAGGTGCTCCAAAATAGAAGCAAACCTGTCCTCTGCCGCCGTTCGAGCCCGTGGTTATAACCCGCGGGTTTAAAGCAGGGCTGAACTACGGCACGTTACGTTCTAGAACACGCCATAGTGCAGCCCCGCTTTAAACCTGCGTGTTAAAACCACGGGTTGGCAAGTTCACTCCGCTGATGTTTTGTCCGAATACATATGTCTGGATCCTGCGGTTTGTGGGTTGTTCATGAGGGGGAAACAACTTTAGTTTAAGCAACCATGCTGTTAGTCTTAAGCAAAAATTCTAAAAACCTTTCGTGCAGATCCAGAATAATTCAAGCCAGGTTTCCATATGAGAAAGCAACAGTCCAGGAACAGCAGCACGTTTTGTTTTTTTTTGGTTTTTTTTTTGGGGGGGGGTTCTTGGAGCAGCAGGGCCTTTGCTGTTAACCCCTTCCCCCCCTTTGTTTTGGCCTCTCTTGTGCAGTGTGCGCATGCGTTGGGATCACTCTTCAGCGATCCTTGTGGTCGGTGTGGGGCATGCCTCCGATTGTGTCAATTTGCATGAAGACTCGTCGTGAATCGGTCGCCCGGCCACGGATCGGATAGGTAAGGGGGGGGGGTTAGTGAATCCAGGCCTTCGAGCATCAGTTTAATTAGATCATACCCAAATACATCAGGTTTTCAGGACACACACTACGAGTATGCACAGTGGGTATTCTGGAGTCTAACTGGCTAAGCATGTCACAAGGAATGAACTGAGAATCCCCTCATACAGTTTTTTTTCAGACCTTTATGTTGCTCCTTGCCGAAACTAATCAAAACGAAATACACAATAATATACAATTTGTACACACCGGGTCACGTGCAATCAAATGTGCACCGTTTTGGCATTTTCATCAGTGAAGAATGTCCACTGATAGAACCCAGAGCAATTTTCTTCTGGATTACGAGGATGTGCTGAAACGTTCTTGACCCACCCAACCAACTTTCTAAATTCTGAGCATTATTTTGCCACTGTAGCTGAAAAGAGAGAGTTATCTTATTTTGTTAAGTGCCAATTTGCAGAAACAAAATTCTCTTGTTTTGACACCGTTTCAGATCGTTGATCGAACCACATCCACGTCATTCTCTTTTCAGCACCGCCTCGTAAAACATGTTGACCCACAGAACTATAGCTGATCATGTAGATGGTTTTTTAATGGAAAGCAGTTTAGAATAACCACACATTTGTTCAAATGACTTAAAATCCTGTGAGTCACAGGATTACCATTCATAAGGAGACGCCGCCAAAAAAAAAAAACCATGTTATTCATGAAATCAAATCCTATTTTGGAAAAACACTTAACTGTACTTTACTCTGGGAGAGAGCTAAGTTACCATTTGAGTGGTACAGACACAAGTCTACTCTTCATATTAGCTTGCCAGTGCGCTGTTGTACCTTACTGCTGTTGGGGGAGGGGAAGGGGGGTTCTTGCATATCAGCTGTGAAACTTGCTGCAGTCTAGCCACAACCTAATTACTTTCAGTGGGGAAAAAAGCAATCTTTGATTTAGGATTTAAAACCACACCAAATACTAATTTAAAATTTACAATGTGATTTCAAATTTTGTTGTAATCCTACATCTACATCTACTTGGCAAATTCTGTAGGACATGAACTGATCTGTAGCTTGTCTTTGCTGTCAATGCCACTGTATTTTCCTCTCCCCCCCCCCCCTTTGCTTTGGGTCTCTGTCTTGCTAAATCTCTGCCATGGTTTTATTATGAATTCCCCACCATCACTGTGGTCTGCAGACTATCAAATCAGCTTCCCATTTCAAAATAAGGACAAGGCAATAATAGGTCATCAACGCATATAACCTCCTTATTCAATTAAAACATCCAAGTACCGTCGAAGCTCCATTTCTCTAGAGTAATTAACTTCAAATAAAAGCCAGTTAATACCATCAGATTCCTCCCTGTGCTCCAAAACAGATCAATATCTTTTCCTCCGAAACATCAAAAACACGCACTAATTTGTCATCTTGAAATTGCCATATTCAGTTTTTCACAACATACCAAGTTTCACTCACAGAAATGTAACAGTTACATAAAACAAGTCGAGAAATGTGATGTTTTTATTGAAAGGCTGATATAATTCTGACGCGAGTGTGTGGCATGGGTCACTACCACCCTTTACAATAACAAAGTGTTATTAAAAAGCATTCTTACCACCTTAAAAAAAAAAAATAAAAAAAAATAATCCCCAAGGTCTTTCCAAAAATCTCCCTTACCTTGAGGCACGTTGAGCCTGTTGTAAAGGTAACGTTGACCTTGCAGAGAAATGTCTCTTCTGTGAAGAAGCTCTTGCTGTTAATGCCGCGATTAGGCATGAAAGCTTCATTAGGAAGGGAGAAAAAAAAAAAAAAAAAGACACATACAATGAATGATCTTCGCAAGTCTGTGGCCCCAGCAGGAAGCAAAAAGACCCAGAATTGCTAAACATTCGACGAGGTGGGGCGGGGGGAAGGGGGGTTTCCTGCAGACCAATCAGGCAGATGTTATCTGGCCTTGCTTGTTTCAGGGTTGATGCACAGACACAAAAGAGAACAGAAAATTATTCTACGTGATCTGCCTTCAGTTCCCGGTGTGCAGCAGAAATTACTATGCAAGAAGGGGTAGAGAAGCAACAGTGGCAGCACGTCAGAGCCACGTAGGCATCTGCCCTTACTGTTTGGCTAATGCACACTGCGGGTTGATCAGGCACACAATTAAGGTGTCTTTATCAATTTCACGAGCTCCCTTTGCACTCAGGGCGAGCTCTGGTAGCGCGGGAAAAGGGGGAGGGGCGTTGTTGACACTCTCCTATTGATGGATGTTTCCACTGTTCTATGGGCTAAAAAGAAATATTTCAGATAAATTATTAACACTTTAACTTCCAATATGCGAACTGGGACACTACATGTTTATGAGTTGCCTTCAGACTGCGCTTGTTTAGAGGCAATGACACGCTGTTTACAGGGCAGGATTAACCAATAGGCCAAGTAGGCACGTGCCTAGGGCCCAAAATGGTCAGGGGGGCCCGATGAAGGAGGGCATCAACATTGTTTTTTCTAAATGGCGATGGGCCCCTCCAGCATTGATTGGCAACACGCTCCCCCCCCCCACCATCGATGGAAAGTACGACAAGCAAGCAACGCGGGTAAGAAAGGCAACGGGAACTGTAATTGAGCAAGCGGTGCTGCTTGCCCAAAGCTTCCCTCTGACGCAGCTTCCTGTTTCCGCCTGGGCGCTTGGTGGGGCGGGGTAGGGGGCCCAGTGTACTTGTGTGCCTAGGGGCCCTTGACGAATTAATCCTGCCCTGGCTGGTTTACATGACCCACTTGCTTTCTCTTTAAGTCGTACTCCTAGTTCTATGTTTTGTTTATATATATATATATATATACAGTGGTACCTTGGTTTACAAGCATAATTCGTTCCAGAAGCATGCTCTTAAACCAAAACACTCGTTTATCAAAGCAACTTTTCCCATATGAGTTAGTGTAAACTTGAACAATTCATTCCACATCCCCAAAAACTTAATTACCATTAGGGACGCCTCCACCGCTGTCTCTGCCACAGACCCATCCATGCGGCTCCTCCAATTCTCCTCCTCTGCTGCTGTTCGCTGCCTCTCACTGCGGGTGGTGCTGGCTAAGCAAACCACTGCCGCCACAGAGCCAGACTGGACACTGTTGGCTCTGCCGCTCCCTGACGCTGCCCCTACCCCCTCTGCTGGGACTCTCAGGTGCTGGCTCACTCCTGCTGGACGCACCCCGACTCCCATGCTCCACCCGAGGCCACCGGTGCTGCTATCACCTCTTCCCCCCCTCCCCGACTGGTCCTGTCCTTACCCCTGCACTGCCGGTGATAAGAAAGTGCCTGCCACCGGTCTGCTGCTGAGCCTTGAGCATCTGCACAGATGCTCAAGGCTCAGCAGCAGACTGGCAGCAGGCCCTTTCTAACTCCTGTGACACACAGGTAAGGACAGGGCCGGTCGGTAGATGGGGAGGAGACAATCGTAAAGGGAGGGAGCAGCGCCGGTGGCCTCGGGGGAGCAATACTGTTGGTTCCCATGGTTGGGTCGGGTGGGGGCTCGCAAATCAAGTCAATGCTCGATTTGCGAGTCAAAAGTTTGCTGAGTGTTTTGCTCGTCTTGCAAAACACTCGCAAACTGGGTAACTCGTAAACCGAAGTTTGACTGTATATATATATATTCTTTATGATAGCACTTTGATCATACTCCATTTAAAAACTCTTCAGCTGTTGATGTTAAATTCCTTCTAGTCTGATAAACACACGGGGTTCTGATAAGGAGCCGCACACCAGCACCGTAACTCATCTGGATTTTATAATGGTAGGAGGCGATTTCAATATATTTGATTGAATGGCATACTACATAAAGAACAAAGAGGTATAAGATTTAAAAAAAATACTACATACACATGAAGGCTGCTTAACAGGGTTAGATACTAAGTTAAAAAAAAAAAAAATAAAAATAAAAAATGCATCGCTATAATCAAACATCATGAATTCCTTTCTTCAATCATGCAGAATGCAGGTTCCAACTTGGGCCCACTATCTATTAAAGGGGCAGTGATAAAAAAAAGAAAATAATTCTGCTGTAGTCCTGCTCCCCAACCCTCCTCCCGAAACGCTAGCCTTAAATCTTCTCTCCCCCCCATAACCTCCCTAGCATCTGAAGTATTGAGCTTTCCTTGATGTCTAAGTGGAAGAGCAATCTCTCCAGTCCCTCCTGCTCTATCAGCATCTGGAGTCAAAATGGTGTCTTCGCCCCCTAGTGGTAGTCTTGCAGTTCTCCCACTAGGAGTCAGGCTGCCAAATAAGGATAAATGCCTTTATCTGGCACTTGACCTTTAGCTGTAGTACCACAAATCTACTGCAAAGAATTTGCCATTTGAATCCCTGTTCTTGATGGGACAGTAAGGACAAGCGATTCCTCCTTTCTGTCCACTAAACACCCATTAAAGCCCTAGTAGGTCCCAGGTAGGAGAGTGGGATTTGATAAATAAAATGGGGTGGGGGTGGAAGGCAAGGGTGGGATTGTGGCAGTTTTTCTTTTTAACAGCACCTTTAAGAGGTTCCCTAGAATCAAGAGACCACATACAGCATTAGAGCTCCTATGGGGAAAAAATATTATATAAATCACAATGTTGCTATTTAAAACACATTATTTAGTCAAAATTATATATTATTCCCTTAACATACATAATTACTCCCTTACAATAAAATTAACCCCTTCTAAACATAAATGAGGTAATTCTACACAGTAGGCACAAATATTTATTGTGTAAATGATTAGAATACCTATCAATATAGGATACATATGTGGTTTTCTACAGCTACGTGGATATCTCTGATAGCATGTAATTGCAAGGTGACCATACATATAGGCAAGATAGACATGAGTATAACTTATAGAATACTATGGTATAAGTCAGGCCTCAACAAATTTTCATTAAATCTAGGAGCCAGCCAGCGTATAAGACCTTTCTTGCTTATCCTTTATCATCCTTCCAACATTGTCTCCAGTGAAATTTGAGGGTGGGGGGGAGGGAAGGGATAGGAATCACCTCCTCGATTAGCAGTAGCTCTTTTAGAAATTAACTTCCCCCATCCTATATTTTGTGTCTGGGGGCAAATAAACTTTTATCAGTTTCTTAAGGTACCCCTGGTAATCAGAAGTCAATAGTCTCCCTTTCCAAAGCATGCTGTCAGCTATGTGACAGCACTCTATCTAGGTGAAGAAAAGAGGCAATTGCTTCTTTGTTTCACCTATAACCCTAGGTGTCCCCATCAGATTCTTTCTTGTAATAATTAATAGTAGTAGTAGTAAACTCCTCCCCACAGCCTTCACCCAATGTGTCTCATGCCCCCCTCCCCAGTCTTCAGTCAGTTTGTTTCTCTCTCTTCTTCTTAACCCCCCACCCCCTTAACTGTTTCTCTCTGGCTCTCTCTTCAGCTCCAGCAACAGTTCATGTATCAGAAATGGCTTCTTTTGCCTTGGCTTGGCGATCAGGCTCTCCATAGGCTTGAGGCCCTTGGTGCCTGAAGTTTGGGAAGTCGCATGGTTTCAAGTTCCATGAGATTTTCCAAACTTCTTGCACCTCGGGGCTCAAGCCTATGGAGAGCCTGATCGCCATGCCAAGGCCCGAGAAGCTGTTTCGGATGGAAAAGAGGGAAATTATTTGTGGTGAAATCCCAGGCACCAGGGTGCAATTTTTAGGTGCCATGGTGATCTGGCACCTGGGATTTGTCGAGCCCTGTGTTTAAATCTATTTTAGTCATTTTCACATCAAAGATCAAAAAAGAACACTTTGATACAGGCAACTAAATACATTCAAGAAATTATTATCAAGTCATAAATTCCAGTACAATGATCATAGTCCACATTAAAGGAGAGTGAAACCATACACAATCAAGGGTAGTTGAATTAAAGAAAAACTAAACTCGGTCATATTTGCATATGCCTCAAATATACAGGGTTCTTTGGTTAATTACATTAGGGCCTAAGTGGTTGAAATTATAGAGGGGATCAGGAGCCTTAATGGAAGCCTTACCTTCCAAGAAATATTGCAATTGTTCTGGATCATAAAAAATATACTTGTTTGTTTGATAGGTAATACAACATTTACAAGGAAACCTAAGTTGAAAGGTTGCTCCCAAAGCTAAAACTGACTGAGGAAATGTCAGAAATTTTTTACGTCTAAGCTGCGTCCACTTTGAGACATCAGGAAAAATTGCAATTTTGTGATTGTAAAATTCAACACTTTCAGTTCTATAAGAGGCGAAGAAGAGCTTCTTTATCTTGTAAGAAAACAAAAGTTACTAGCAAAGTAGCTCTCGCTGAAATCTCAATCCGTGAAGATTCTAACATCCCAGTGAGGTCTAATTCTCCGGGATGGATAGTTGACTTGTCCTTATCCTCTTCAACTATATTAAGATAATATAGTTTTTGCAATGGTGGCATATTTGTCTCTGAAAATTTTAAAACTGAAGTCAAAAAAGAATGGAAAAGTTCTCTCGGTGATAATATTCTAGATACAGGAAAATTTAGAAGTCTCAGGCTTAAATTTCTATTTGCATTTTCTAAATTTTCAATTTTCCTGATCATTAAGTTTTTTTCTTTCATTTGAGAGTTTGATACAAGTTTTATTTCAGAGACTGTCTTCTCAATATTATCCATTCTAGTTGCTTGTTGTTGAATTTTCCCTTCACAGTTTTTAATTTGAACTGCAGTTTGTTGAGTTGAGGAAATAAATTGGGAGCATACCTGGTGAAGGCTCTCCATGGCTCCCCACAACGCCTCCATATCCACCACTTTTGGCTTAATCAGGGGTTTCAGAGGTTGAAGTGGAGAAGAGACTCCATTTCCCACACTCGTTGTCCCTGAACACCTCCTCCTCCCTCTGCCGTTTGCTGGTAACTCGGCATAGCTTGAATCACCTCCGGGGTCAAAGGCAGCATCATCGGGTCCAGCAGGGATTCACTCCCCGACGTCTCCCGTTGACCCGCGGGACTGCCCGACATCATCCCGGGACGGGGAGGGATCGCAGGACCCAACGGGCTCAGCGAAAAGTCACTGTCCAGCTCTGAGGTCTGCCCCCCTCGGAGCACGGATTCGCCCAGACCAAAGGGAACAGCAAAGGCAGAGGAAGCCGGGAGATCGCTCCTCTGTTTCCCCCTGCGCTTCGGCATTCCTTTAAAACAGAACTGGTAAGTCAATCTCGGAGAAAAAGTTTAGAACGCCAATGGAAGGGGAGCTTCTCACGACACGTCTATCCCTGACTCCATCTTGGTTCCACTCCCGTCGAGCCCTGTTATAAGTAATATGCGTATCTTCCCTAACCAGGCTCATGCATTTATATGAGCCGTATGTCTGGTGTAAGTGACTCTGCCCATGTTATACAGATGAATTAACATGTTACACTAGTATTCTATAAAGGAAAATAGGTGTCTATATATGTTCCATTTATTGAGTAGGCTCCTATCAGGCACCCAGTTATAGAACTGCTCCCCAAAAGAACAGGAGTCACAAATGCTTAAGAAAATAGCTATGGTCTCCATGTACCAGCCCAAGCAAAGGGTTCTCTTCATCTGTTTTTGGATAGCTGCCAGGCCCACTTAAGCCATAAAGCACAGTTACTTACCGTAACAGGTGTTATCCAGGGACAGCAGGCAGATATTCTTTACGCATGGGTGACATCACCGACGGAGCCCCGGTACGGACTTTTTAACTAGAAAGTTCTAGTTGACCGCACCGCGCATGCGCGAGTGCCTTCCCGCCCGACGGAGGAGAGCGTGGTCCCCAGTTAAGATAAGCCAGCTAAGAAGCCAACCCGGGGAGGAGGGTGGGACGTAAGAATATCTGCCTGCTGTCCCTGGATAACACCTGTTACGGTAAGTAACTGTGTTTTATCCCAGGACAAGCAGGCAGCATATTCTTAACGTATGGGTGACCTCCAAGCTAACAGAGAGGGAGGGGGGATGGTTGGCCATTAGGAAAATAAATTGTGCAACACAGATTGGCCGAAGTGCCCATCCCGTCTGGAGAAGGTATCCAGACAGTAGTGAGTAGTGAACGTGTGAACTGAGGACCAAGTGGCAGCCTTGCAGATTTCCTCGATGGGCGTGGAACGGAGGAAAGCCACAGAAGCAGCCATAGCTCTGACCTTGTGGGCCGTGACAGCACCTTCCAGTGAGAGACCGGCCTGAGCATAACAGAACGCAATGCAGGCAGCAAGCCAGTTGGAAAGCGTCCGTTTAGAGACAGGACGACCCAGACGGTTAGGGTCGAAGTACAAAAAGAGCTGAGCCCTGGTACGGTCAAGGTAGTAAGCAAGGGCACGCTTACAGTCCAGCGTGTGCAATGCCTGTTCCCCAGGATGAGAATGGGGCTTAGGGAAAAAGACAGGCAACACAATGGACTGGTTGAGGTGAAATTCCGAGACCACCTTGGGAAGGAATTTAGGATGGGTACGCAGAACCACCTTGTCATGGTGAAAAACAGTGAAAGGTGGGTCGGCAACAAGTGCATGCAGTTCACTAACCCTCCTGGCAAAGGTGATGGCAATGAGGAAAAGCACCTTCCATGTAAGAAATTTGAGCGGAGTTGTGGCAAGAGGCTCAAATGGGGGTTTCATGAGGGCTGATAAAACCACATTCAGGTCCAAGACGATTGGAGGAGGCTTCAGAGGTGGTTTGACATTGAAAAGGCCTCTCATGAACCGGGAAACCAGGGATGAGCCGTGAGAGGTTTTCTGAGGATAGGCTCATGAAACGCAGTGATGGCACTGAGGTGGACTCTGATGGAGGTAGACTTGAGGCCAGCGTCGGACAGAGAGAGCAAATAGTTCAGTACAGTTTCCACCGCCAAAGAGGTGGGATCGTGGTGATGTAGGAGACACCAAGAGGAGAACCTGGTCCACTTCTGATGGTAACATTGGAGGGTGGCCGGTTTCCTGGAGGCATCCAAAATACGACGGACAGGCTGAGACAGATTGTGTGGAGAGGTCAGCCCGAGAGAAACCAAGCTGTCAGGTGGAGCGAGGACAGATTGGGATGCAGTAGAGACTGATGCTGCTGTGTAAGTAGCGTAGGAAACACAGGGAGAGGAATGGGCTCCCTGGAGCTGAGCTGGAGCAGGAGGGAGAACCAGTGTTGGCGAGGCCACCGAGGGGCAATGAGAATCATGGTGGCTTTGTCCCTGCAGAGTTTGAATAACGTCCGCAACATCAGCGGCAGTGGAGGAAAGGCATAGAGAAACCGATCCGTCCAGTTGAGAAGGAATGCATCCGGGGCCAGACGATGAGGAGAGAAGAGTCTGGAGCAGAACTGGGGTAGCTGATGGTTGTGAGGAGCTGCAAAGAGGTCCACCTGAGGAGTGCCCCACTGAGCAAAGATGGAGCGGAGTGTGGGAGGATCCAGAGTCCACTCGTGAGGTTGAAGGATGCGGCTGAGATTGTCGGCCAGGGAATTCTGTTCGCCCTGGATATAGACAGCCTTGAGGAAGAGACTGTGGGCCATGGCCCAGGTCCAGATGCGGATGTCCTCCTGACAGAGGAGGGGAGATCCGGTGCCGCCTTGCTTGTTTATGTAGTACATGGCGACTTGGTTGTCTGTGCACAGGAGAAGAACCTGAGGGTAGAGAAGGTGCTGGAAGGCCTTGAGAGCATAGAACATGGCCCTGAGTTCCAGGAAATTGATGTGATGTTGACGCTCCTGAGGGGTCCAGAGTCCCTGGGTGCGAAGATCTCCCAGGTGAGCTCCCCATGCATAGGGGGAGGCATCTGTGGTTATGATCATGGAGTGAGGGGGTAAATGAAAGAGTAGACCCCTGGAAAGATTGGAGTTCAACCACCATTGAAGAGATTGCTGAAGAGACGATGTCACAGAGATGGGATGAGAAAGAGGATCCGTGGTCTGTGACCATTGGTTGGCTAGAGTCCATTGAGGTGTCCTGAGGTGGAGTCGCGAAAGAGGAAGCACATGGACCGTCGAGGCCATGTGGCCCAGGAGGACCATCATCTGCTGAGCTGGGATGGAATGATGAAGGAGCACCTGCCGACAGAGGTGGAGCAGGGTCCGTTGTCGGTCGGAGGGGAGAAACGCCCTCATCAGAGTGGTGTCGAGAACTGCACCAATGAACTGAAGTCGCTGTGTGGGAAGTAGGTGCGACTTGGGGTAGTTGATCTCGAACCCCAGGAGATGGAGGAAAGAGATGGTGTGTTGAGTGGCTTGTAGCACAAGCGGAGACGTAGGTGCTTTCACCAACTAATCGTCCAAGTAGGGGAACACCTGGAGGTCGTGAGACCTGAGGAAGGCCGCCACCACAATAAGGCACTTGGTGAACACCCTGGGTGATGATGCGAGGCCAAAGGGTAGCACTTTGTACTGATAGTGATGGTGCTGTACCTGAAACCGCAGGTAGCGACGTGAAGTCGGATTGATTGGGATGTGAGTGTAGGCCTCCTTGAGGTCTAGGGAACATAGCCAGTCGTGTTGAGAGAGAAGAGGGTAAAGCGTGACAAGGGAGAGCATTCTGAATTTTTCCTTGACCAGACACTTGTTGAGGTCCCGGAGATCGAGGATGGGACGGAGGTCTCATGTCTTCTTGGGAACCAGGAAGTAGCGGGAGTAGAATCCCTTACCCCTTTGGTCTGAGGGTACCTCTTCGATGGCATTGAGAAGAAGGAGGGATTGGACCTCCCTCAGGAGGAGGAGGGATTGGGAGGAGTGAGAAGCAGACTCTATGGGAGGATTGTCTGGTGGAAGAGTCTGGAAGTTGAGAGAGTAGCCGTGGCGAATGATGTTGAGGACCCATTGGTCTGATGTGATGACCTCCCAATGGCTGAGGAAGAGTTGGAGGCGTCCTCCGATAGGCTGAGGAAGAGGCAATGATGGTGGGAGGCTGGCTATGCCCTGGAGAAAGGAGTCAAAAGGGTTGAGATGGTTTTGACGGAGGGAGAGGCTTGGCAGGCTGATGAGACTGGGAACGAGCCTGAGGTTGGTGCTGGTGACGGGGACGGCGAGGCTGCTGCTGAGGCGGGTTGAGAGGTCTGGCCGAGAACCTGCGTTGGTAAGAGGACTGCTGTCTGTAGGGGAGAGCAGGCGGAGTCTTCTTTTTGGGTTTGACCAGAGTGTCCCACCTAGTCTCGTGTGCTGAGAGTTTCTGGGTGGTCGAGTCCAGGGATTCCCCTAAGAGTTCGTCACCAAGACAAGGTGCGTTAGCCAGGCGGTCTTGATGGTTAATGTCGAGGTCAGAAACTCTCAGCCAGGCCAGACGCCGCATGGCAACAGCCATGGCAGATGCTCTAGAGCAGTGATTCCCAACCCTGTCCTGGAGGAACACCAGGCCAATCGGGTTTTCAGGCTAGCCCTAATGAATAAGAATGAGAGAGATTTGCATATGATGGAAGTGATAGGCATGCAAATTTGCTTCATGCATATTCATTAGGGCTAGCCTGAAAACCCAATTGGCCTGGTGTTCCTCCAGGACAGGGTTGGGAACCACTGCTCTAGAGGTCAGCTCAAATGAGTCATAAATGGAACGTACCATGAATTTCCGAAGTTGGAGCAGACTGGAAATTTGTTGTTGGAAAAAAGGGACCTTACGTTCAGGAATGTATTTTTGTAAGGAGGAGAGTTGTTGCACCAGATGTTTCATATAGAAGGAGAAGTGAAAGGTGTAATTATTTGCCCTGTTGGCCAGCATGGCATTCTGGAAAAGGCGCTTGCCAAATTTATCCATCGTTTTGCCCTCTCTGCCAGGAGGGGTGGAGGCATAGACACTGGAGCCCTGAGTTTTCTTTAAGGTGGACTCCACCAGGAGAGATTCATGGGGCAATTGAGGCTTGTCAAACCCCGGGATTGGAATGACCTGGTACAAGCTATCCAGTTTGCGAGGGGCCCCGGGGACAGTGAGGGGGTTCTCCCAGTTTTTATAAAAAGTTTCCCGTAGGATGTCATGGACGGGTAACTTAAAGAATTCCTTGGGAGGTTGCTCAGAGTCCAGGGCATCGAGGAAAGCCTGGGACTTTTTAGAGTCGGACTCTAAAGGAATGGAAAGAGCAGTCGACATCTCCCTGAGGACTGCTCAGGCTTTGAACCGGTGTCAATCGTTGAGGGTTCCTCGTCCATCGAGGAAGCTTCTTCCTCGGTACCGTGTGGGGATTCTTCCCATAAGTCAGGGTCCCTGATGTCGGGGTGTGCACGGCGGGTCATCGGTGTGGAAGGCTCGGCATGGCGGGTCTTAGAGAGAGACTTGCCCGAGCGTACCGAGGCGGTACCGGGAGAGGAAAACCGGTGCCGTTCCTGGTACCGGGAAGGGTCGGCATCAGAACGGGCCTGTACCGCAGGTTGGGAACGGTGTGGTTCAGCCGAGAGCACCGGCATGGATGTGTTAAGCGGTACCGAGGGGGTCGCCACCGATGGAATCGTGCGAGGCTCGGACAGGTCCTGCACCAGAAGGTGTGAGGCCAGCAGTGCCGGCAACAGTTGTTGGAGTTGTTGCTGCAGCTGTTCCTGTAATTGGGTCTGGAGTATGGCCGCGATGCGGTCGTCCAGGGGAGGCACCGGTACCGCTTTTTTCTTTTTCGGTACCATAGGTGCCGCTCTACGCTCCGGCGATGAGGAGGCCGATGACGAGGCACTCACCGATATCGGAGCGGAGCGTTTGTGGGGTCGGTGCGGTGCCGGAAGAACCGGCGTCGCAACCGTGGCAGGAGGGCGCTCAAGGGAAGTGGAAGGCTTCTTAGCCGGCTTACCTGGGGCCAGCGACCCCGAAGAAGGATCTGGCATCGTCGCGGCAGGTTCCATGGCAGATCCGGTGCCGAAGAGAATATTTTGCTGGATCTGCCTATTTTTCAATGTGCGCTTTTTAAGAGTCGCACAGCGGGTGCAGGTGTCAGCCCGATGCTCCGGACCCAAGCACTGCAGGCACCAATTTGTGCGGGTCGGTGAGAGAGATCGGGCGTGCACACCGCTGGCACTTCTTAAAGCCCGGTTGAGGGGGCATGAAGGGAAACACGGCCTCCGCAAAATCGAAGCCGGAGGCCTGTATGGTGGCAACAGGCCCCGCCGGGGCCGGGCGTAAAAAATAAGAAAACTGGACGAGTTTTGTTTTTTTTTTTTAGAAATAAAAGCAAAGGAATCCGAAAGGAAAAAAAGTAAAGAACAAGAAAAAATACGTGAGCGGGAAGGCAGAAAATAGTTTTTCAACGGCCGTTGAAAACACATGCGTCTTCTTCGCTCCGCGGAAATGAAGAAACTGGGGACCACGCACTCTTCCGTCGGGCGGGAAGGCACTCGCGCATGCGCGGTGCGGCCAACTAGAACTTTCTAGTTAAAAAGTCCGTACCGGGGCTTCGTCGGTGACGTCACCCATACGTTAAGAATATGCTGCCTGCTTGTCCTGGGATAATTTAATGTACAGCACTGTGTGCATTTGGTAGCGCTATAGAAATAATAAATAGTAGTAGTAAGGAAATTTCTTAGGACAGGTTTTTCTCAGTTGAAGTAATGTACTTTGCCTTATATGACCCTGCTGCTCCAACAAAGATAATCTTTTTAAGCCCAAAGCTATAGGAAAGATTCTGCACTGAGGGAGCAGTTGAAAACCTCATCAATTTTTCTCCTTAATGCAATTGGGAGCAATTCAATAGTCAGCTACTTTGCATGTGATCTGTATGCTGACCATGCTTACAGTTTAGTTCAATGATTTTATTGCAAATTAAGAACATAACTTAAGAACACAAGAATAGCCATACTGGGTCCGACAAATGCTCCATCTAGCCCAGTATCCTATTTTCACAGTGGCCAATCCAGGTCACAAGTACCTGGCAGAAGCCCCAAATAGTAACAGCATTTCATGCTCCCAGGACAAGCCGTGCCTTCTCCCATGTCTGACATAACAGCAGACTATGGGCTTTTCCTCCAGAACTTGTCCAAACCTTTATTAAACCCAGCTATGCTAACCGCTGTTACAGCATCAACTGGCAACGAGTTCCAGAATTTAACTATTCATTCAGTGAAAAAATATTGCCTCCTATTTGATTTACACATACATTCTTGTAACGTCATCGAGTGCTCCCTAGTCTTTGTAATTTTTGCAAAAAGGGAAAAATCAATACACTTTTACCCATTCTACACCGCTCAACATTTTGTAGGTGTCAATCATATCCCCCCTCAGCTGTTTCTCTTCCAAACTGAAGAGCCTTCACCTCTTTAGCCTTTCCTCATACAAGAGGAGTTCCATTCCCTTTATCATTTTGGTAGCTCTTTTTTGAACCTTTTCTAATTCTGCTATATCTCTTTCTCTTTTAAGATATGTTGACCATAATTAAATGCAATATTCAAGGTGAAGTCACACTATGGAGTGATAGGTTATGTTATGTGTAATCTTATATCCCACTGAATCCTCGCAAATCAGAGTTCTAGGCGGGTTAGAATCATATTTGCTACATAGATTTATGTAGAGACATTATAATAATCTCAGGCTTATTTATCATCCCTTTTCTAATAATTCCTAGCATCCTGTTTGCTTTTTTTGGCCATTACCACCACACACTGGGCATGAGATTTCAGCGTACTGTCTACAATGACACATAGATCTTTATCTTGGGTGCTAACTCCTAAGGTGAACCCTACAATCTGGCAACTATGATTCGGATTATGCTTCCCAATATGCATCACTTTGCATTTCTCCACATTAAAGTTTATCTGCCATTTGGATGCCCAACTTTCCAATCTTCTAAGGTCTTCTTACTATTTTTTTCCCAGTCCATATGTGTTTTAACCACTTTGGGGGGGGGGGGGGTATTTCAATGCCATTTTTCTTTTATAAACCAAACAAGCATCACCCAGATACTTGAGTATAGATTCACAAAAAAAAAAAAAAAAAAAAGATTTGGTAATTTATACAAAGTAGGGAAACCCCCAACTAGAAAACTTAACAATTATTTAGTCCACAAAATATATATAGAAGCAAGATAAGGAAAAATTTAAGAGGCAAATAAAAAATATGATATTTACCAAAGGAGATGGCAAAAGAAGAAACAGTTGATAGCCAGTTCGCATTACTCAGTTGGAGGGACAATAGATCCAATAACAACACCCCTACCTTCTCTAGCCACAATAAATTCCATCAATTGTTTAGGCTAAAAAAAAAAAACCCCGAACATTTTTACCACCATAGGTCATTCAGCCTTTTGCAGGAAACTTCAAAACAAATGTAGCACCTAAAGAAAGGACTCCAGGTCTATAGGCCAAGAAGTTCCTTCTTCTCTGCTGTGACACTAAAATATCTAGAAAAATACGTATTATAGAGCCTAAAAATTGAATATTCATATGTCTGAAATAAGTTCAGAGGATAAATTTTCTGTCAAACTCAGGGCAAAAGTCATCACAAGTGTCGTCCTTTCAACGATCACTTTAAGAGAATGTTCCAAAAAATTTGTCAAATCAATTTCACCTCCAGTATTCTCTGTTCTACCAGTGGATGTAGAATTAGTTGGTTTAGGTTTGATGGTCAGATATTGTGCTCTTAGAATAGGTGGCAAATTATCAAAAGAAAACAATAAAACTTCTCACAAATATCTACAAACCATCTCAATAGCAGAGATTACTGGAGACCCAGGAAAGCTTATGTCTCAAATTATTTTTCCTTTGGAAATTTTCTATATACTCCAATTTTTTTTTAAATTACAGATCTTTCTTTAACCATTTCTAGTTGTAAATCTTTAACCTGTTTGATCTGTTGCTCATATTTTTGGATAGTCTTACCATGCTGTTTCAAGGTTTCACTGTGGACATTCATCCTAGAGCTAATCTGACCACAATCATTTCTCAACACAAGTACCGCTTTTTTCAAGTAGGAGTCCATGATGTCTATTGCTCTCCAAAAGGCTTCCATATTTACATCGGCTGGTGTCACCAACTCTCCAGAGTGTAAGGAATCTACTCTGGATTCTTTCATTTCTTCAATCCCCACGCTGGAAACAAGTTGAGATAGACACTAAAGAATGACAGTCTCTGCTATCCAGAGCAGATATTGTGATTTTATAATGCCTCATTCCACCAATGCATAAGAGACAACCTTAGTAGTGATGTCACAATGGCTTCATTATCCTATACTTGGTTCAAATGAGAATCAAAGTATGAATGGGCACAACCACTGGCCCTCAAGCCTTGCATTGAAGAATGCTGGTGTAGAAGGACACTATAGAATGACAAGGGATAGTTTACCGTGGTTAGCCACGGGGACGGGAATAGTGATGAATTTTGCCACCGTGTCATTCTCTAGTGCCCATCTCCAAAGTAGGCGTGTTTAGGCGCAGAGAAGGACTTGGGCACGATTCTCTAAAGGACTTGGGTGCCAGGTGCCTATAATGTAGGCCTTTAAAACCCTGACCTACATCATAGGTGCTAAGTTTTAAGTTAGGTGCAATTCTGTAACAGGCGCCTAAGTGTGATTAATAAGAGATAGGCACCTATATTATCTTTTTAAATACCATTTACAGAATTTCCCCCTTAATGTGTTAATAGCACAGTAAACTTTTAAACAAAATTAATAATTTTAACTACATTTGGAATTTTTTTAAACACATCAGAATATAAAAGCAAAAGAAAAGTCATATTAATCCTTTATCTCTTCCAGCACTGAATAGCCTCTAAAAACTGTGTCAAAGGTGAGGGAAGCTGGAGGGAGCAATTTAAAAGGTCCACCAATGGTTAGACATATTTATTTACTCAATTTTCTATACTGTTCTCCCAAGGGAGCTCAGAACGGTTTTACATGAATTTATTTAGGTACTCAAGCATTTTTCCCTGTCTGTCCCGGTGGGTTCACAATCTATCTAATGTACCTGGGACAATGGGGGATTAAGTGACTTGCCCAGGATCACAAGGAGCAGTGTGGGTTTGAACCCACAACCCCAAGGTGCTGAGGCTGTAGCCTTAACCACTGCACCACACACTCCCACCAGTAATGAATAGTGGGGCTGCTGAAGAGCTTGAAGGAAAAGCTTAAAAGTTGAAAAAAAAGTTTAAAAAGATATTTTGTTTTAAAAAGCCTCAATTTCATTTCTTCGATTTTCAGCTTTTTATTTATTTATTGATGAATGATCCAAATAAAACAATTACACTACAAACCGTTCTCATGTCATCATTAATCTTCCCCAACATCTTTTTTTTTTTTTTACATTTTTCATCCTTTTCCTTAAACCATGTTGCTATGGTTTGCAGCAGTCCCACTGTCCCTCAGAGTTGTCTAACAATTAATTTTTCTTTACATTGCATCATTTTGACAGGCTCTTCAGACTTTTCTTTTGCTTTTCAACATCATAGCAACGTGTTTTCTCTGCATGGCTAAGAGCCTGTTCTTTTTTTTTTTTTAAACTTTATTTATGTCAACATGAAACAGTGTACAAATAAGGGTCAACATTCATTGAAAGAACACAGCAACAGGAGCAAAAAACCCAAAACAACAAAAAAACAAAAACCATCAAAACAGTGAAAGAGCACCAAAGCACAGATCAAATGCACCTGCATCAAGTTAAACATTTTTTGTATTTTCCACCCAAATCCCTCCTCCCCCTCCATGACCTCCCTCCCCCTCCCAGAAGCTGCGGAGTGAGGCTTATAAGAAATCCAGAACTGCTGCCAGAGAAGCATAAGCAGCCAGCGGGGGCCCCCGCTCCGAACACTGGAAACACTACCAGATCGCCATGTCTTAACATGTTATTAAGCCAACATTGTAAGGCCGGAGGCTCCTCGGCCATCCACATCTGTAATATAGCCTTTTTCACTAACAGAATGTCCACCATAAGAAAGTGGCATTCAGCATCACGGTAGCCCTGCTGCTCCAGTTCGGCAGGAAGACCCAACAGAAGAATCCGATATGACCTTTCATACTGACTCTCTACTACCTGCCACAGCACCCTAAACACCCCATTTCAAAAAATAGACAGGGTTGGACATTCCAAAAAATGATGTAACAGTTCCACGGCCAGTCTTGCATTTAGGGCAAGAATCATCATCCCATAAGCCCATCTGTTTTCCCCTAGATCTGCTAACATAAGCATTATGGAGGAGTTTGTATTGAAGCTCCTGGAGGCCTGCACTGGGACCAAGGGAAGCCGCCAGGGTGAAACTCTGAGCAATATCGCTTGTCGAAATCTCCTCCCCCAAAACTGTCCCCCCAAAATCTACCCAGACCAGGCCATGATCTGACACCACAGTGTCTTCAATATCAGTGGCTCTGACGAGAGTCAACAGGGACTGAGCTAAAAGAATCGAGTCCAAGCGGGCGTGGGCCTTATACACCTTGAGTAATGGGTAAAATTATGATCCTCCGGGTGGAGGACCCACCAAATGTAAATTCAAGTTCACGCATCAAAAAATTCACTCCCTTCTCACCTGCCTCCTTAGGGCGCATTCTTGGGGGGTTGCAGTCAACTGTGGGGTTAAACGTGATATTAAAATCGCCCCGTACAATGAGGTGGTAATCTTGTCCCCCAGTTAATTTGGCTAGTAAGATGGAAAAGAACTGATGAGAATAGAATTGGGGGCATAGCTGGAGCACACCGCAAATTTACTCCCCATCACATGATATATCTCTCCTCCGAGTCTTGGAGCACTCTGTGGGTCGAACAGGACAAATGTTTATGGAACAACAGGGATACCCCACGCTGCCTTCCAGTGAATGAGGAAGACACCATCTTATGGTGTCATGCACCCAAAAGAATTTACTTGACTATAGGAGTGGGCCTCAGAGACCTGAATGTCAGGCTGTAGACTACTAGATGAATTTGCAGATCTTTGTCTCAATCATCGGCTCAGACCAAGTCGTTGATCTAATTTTTGTTTCTTTTAAAAAATTTTTTAACTTTTTTTATATATAAATATTTTTAAATTTTCAAATATGCATAGTAAATCATTTAAAGATAGTGCATATAATTTGACACTAAGACGTAAAGAATGTCATTGGATCTTTACTTTAAATTCACTAGCCCCATATGGGCTTAACGACAAGATTGATTGGTCTGCCTTCTATTGAGTAAATTATATAAATCTCTTTTCATACAGCTAACAAACTTTAGCTACATTTAGAATGCAATTTTCATTGGCTCTTGAAAATGATGATGTAATCCTAATACTATTGGATATTTAAATGTCGGCCTTTCAGCCGCGGTGCCATTTTGAAAGAATTTCAAAGCCATGCAGAGAGTTGTGCTCCGTGAGTAGTTGCTGTGACTACTTAGTACCACTTTTAAAGTTTGTTCTAGAAGTTTGTGTTGAATAATATGCTATTATAAGCTAAAATTGCCATTTTCTCAACATTTAGGTTCTAAGTTACTATCCCCTGACAAAGCCTAGCAAGGTGAAACGGAGGCCCCGTCGGGTTTTTCTAAGTGGTGCTGACAATCCTCAACGGCATTCACTAAGATAAGTGCTTTTTCAAATTATATGCACTATCTTTAAATGATTTACTATGCATATTTGAAAATTTTTAAATATTTATATATAAAAAAAGTTAAAAAAATTTTCTTAAAAGAAAAAAAAATTAGATCAACGACTTGGTGTGAGCCGATGATTGAGACATAGACCTGCAAATTCATCTAGCAGTCTACTGCCTGACATTCAGGTCTCTTGAGGCCCACTCCTATAGTCAAGTAAATTCTTTTGGGTGCATGACATCATAGGGTATGTTTTGATTGTTGGATATTTATTTGAACACCCTTTATTGTATCTGCTTTTTTGAAGACACTATCTTCCCTACCCAACCGACCTTCAATCGCAGATGCTCAGCCTATTTGAGGTGAGTTTAGTCGTTTGCAATAGGCTAGGACTTTCGATCGCTTAACTAGGGAGTGCAGGCCGTTCACATTAAGGGATGCTATGCGTACACTATCCAGGCCAGGTATCCCAAGGAAACAAAAGATGGTGGGTGACATGAATCCAAAAAACAAAAACACACAGGGAGTGGCCTCCCAGCCGAGCCTCCTCCCAGATGTCATGGCAGAACAGTATGTTATACACTCAAACCCCACACTGCGCAAGCTTCCCCCCACCCCTCCCCATTACTAATACCCCCCCTTATCAAACCCCATCCTAGCCCCTATCCTCCCACTACCATCACCCCCACCCCCACCCCCACCCACCTCATTTACAACCACAACCACCAGCACAGCTACAACCCTTCCCACTCGGTCCCACCAAAGCCCTAGGCCCACCAACAACTCCCAACTCACACAACAGCCATATCACAGGCAACAGTCCCATCCAAAGAACATACACCCCCTCGACCGCCTCCATACAGTATCGTAATCAAAGGAACCCTACTGCACACAAAAAGAAACATTTACAGTCTCATGGCAATCTGGCCCATAACATGCAGTAGAAAGTGTACAGGAAGTCACTCGTGCCGGGGCCTACCATCTTGATCACTCCGGCCTCTTCAAGACAATTACAATAGCTGGCTACAGACCGGATCTCTTCACGAAGTGGCATCACAAATGTCTAGGACCAAAACCAGGTGTCCATGGTCAAAATCTTTATGAGAGGTAATCTCTTGGGCCCCTGCACAAGAATAGGATAGCCATCACAGGGGCACATCCATGCCCATTCAAGCACAACAGTAAGAAACAAGGGAAAAAAAAGCCAAAACAGTAACAAAAGTTAAAGAGCGCCCCACAAACCTGGGAGACAAACCCGGAGCCTCCCAACGCACTCCACCAGTCAGGAATAGGCACTCTTTTGTCGCAAGGGCCAAAACGAATGAGCACCAACAGATCCAAGGTAAGGAAACCAAGCATTTCTTTAATAAGACATTAACTATTTTTTCTGAGGCCCTCGAAGTGCCTACAAATCCAAAATGTGACCCTGAAAACAGTTTGAATTTGAGACCACTTCTCTAATTCAAGCTCCGACACACAAAACACACAACAAAAAATGAACACCACTCAGCAAGACATGAACACAGCTGTGAGACACTGATATACCAAAGTTATGAAACCTTACCGAGTTGTTTGTACAGTGCTGCAAGTGTGTGTGTGTGGGGAGGGGGGGCAGGGCGATATCGATCTTATTACTTCTCACAATAATAATTATTATATAAATATTTCCCACACCACACAAGAACACTGCTGTACACACTCAGGATCAGGCTCACACAGACCTCAATCGCAACAGCCTAAAGGGACTGCTGTGTCCACGGTGCGAGTGGTAGGTCGAATTTCCCCTGAGGCCATGCTTGCGTACTCCTAATCCTCACAGCAGGTCTTGTGTTTGCAAGTAAATTAATTTTTTTTACAGAATTCTTTTAAAATGAAAAGGAGCAAATTTTCTGGAGTGATTGTTCTGGAGAAAGGAGGGTTTTTAACAAGAGACCCCAAACATGCAACTGTGTTTGTAAGAAATTCAGTTTTATTACACAAACTCTCAAAACATGCTTATTAACTGTTTTCCTATTTTCTTTCCCAACAACTATTCAGGTACTTCTCTACCTGTTCTATTTACAGGGTTTCACTTTAAACTTTCAGCAGGTAAATATTCAATTTCTTATCCCGTCCCAAATAAAAATAATAATAGTAGTGTGCACACTACTATTGTAAAAAGAACCTTTGACTTCAAGCCCACTGCAGCTTTCCTGCGTTGGAGCTCACCATTGACACTAGGAATGCTTGGACAATCTTTGCAACTTCCAACTAAAATCACAAACTGGAACTTCTGGAATTGCTGGAACTTCTGGAATCACTGGGCCTTCCGATCAAAATCTGGTGCTGGAACAATTGCTTTGTCGTACCTACTGCCTGACTCAAAATAAATCAACAAGGCAAAACCTTAACTTCTTTATGTTCTTCTTTTGACTTCTTGTGTTTGCTAGCTATTTCTCGAAAAATAACTTTAATTTAAACGATTCCTTAACTTTTCCAGTAACAAGTGTGCCACTCACTTTTTCCACTTGCATTCAGTCTCAAATTAATAAACACTGTCTCTTTAAGAGATTTTAAAAGAACCTGCTGCATTTAGAACACTGCACAGCACTACTCAGTGTTTTGGAATCTTCACCAGCACAGCTCAGTTTTTACTTCTGCCACAGTACTGCAGAATTCTATTTTATCTGTAACTCTAGAAAATCCCTTTTAAAAACTCAAATCAGAGGAATTCTTTCCATCTCATCCATAAATACTCAAAAGTAATTATTTTCTCAAATTCCCTTTTAGAAAAACAGCTAAAATAACTTTTCTTTACCTCAAAGTTATTTGAATTAAATTTCCATCTTATCTTTTTATCTTCTCAGATACTTATAAAATCACTTTTTAACACCACACATTAAATTATCCTTTAGTATTCAGATTCTAACCTTTTCTCAAGCAATCTGACTTTTAAAAACAGACATTCACACACTCTCCGAAGATTCACAAACCTTTTCATACTTCTTCAGCCAAAAACATTAACAAACTGTCCTCTATTAACTATTTCCTAACACACTCTGAGGATTGACAAACCTCTTCAGGCACCCTCATACTTCTCCAGTCAGCTAGCAACAACCTGCTTCAACTAGCTCCAATCTCCAACTGGCTACTGCAACTGACTTCTGCTTCTGTATACTGCAATTGACTTTTTTTCAAAAACCAACATTTACTTAGAACTTATTCAGATAATATTCCATGGATCAGCTATTCATCTCTCATACACATGCATATTCTGCAATAACTACATGCATACTTATCAAAAATATATGCATTACCCACATTTTTAGTTATTTAAACACCAAAAATGTATTTAATTTTGCACGTAACCTGAATTTAAGTAATTAAACAGCTTTTTACCTGCTTGCTTTCTTGTCTCATGCCAGAAGTAATGGATGGAAACAACCAATCAAAACACTCCTTTTCCCTGCCATGAGCTTCAGAACTCTCTACTGCTCTTATATAGATTCCATGCACGTGCACACTAACCTGCCTAACTGGCACTTTTTCGGAATGCTCACATGCACATTATCTCCTGGAATTCTCACAGGCATTCTCTCAGTGTTCCATGACCTGTTCAAGCCTAAATAAACTTTTTCAGTTTTAAAAATAATAAATTTTTAAACTGGTTACACTGCCAACGTAAGCGCATGGTGGCAAGTTCTTGAACTTACTTGTCACACCTTGTATCTACCTTTCCTCAGTTCAAGTGGACCATCTCCTCCCTCTTTCTTCTTGTTCCCTCTCTTCCATCCATATGCACAATCCCCTCTTTATCTTCCCCACCCCTCAATCCATGTACACCATCTCCTCCCTCTCTTCCATTCCCCTCCATTCATGTGCACCATCTCCTACCTTTCTCCCCCCTCCCCTCCCTTCCATCCATATCCCCCTTCTCTTTTCCCTTTCTCTCCCCTCCATCCATGTACACCATCTCCTCCTCTCTTCACTATGCATTTGGACCATCTCCTCCTCCTCTCTTCTCTTCCCCTCTCCTCCATCCAGTGTCACTCATCTGCATCCCTATTGAAGGGACACGTATCAAGTCCTTAGGCCTTGTTTTCAAGCTGTAAAAACCAGGCCCTGTTTGTCTTTCCTTCCTTGAAGAGAGTACAAGGACATGTATGTTTAAACAGAGATGTTGTGAAGTGAATTCAATTGTTTTGTTAAGCCGTATTTACAGACAGATTTAGATTAGAAGCTCTGCTGGTTAAGGCTTTTTCTGACCCTCTGTGGACTTCAGTCTCCAGATAGAAAAATGCTGATGTATTTAAAGTTTCATGTGACCTGTGTCCATATATGGTTTGTGTTTACGTCACATGCTGACACATGCTGACAATACTGATTCGTGTAGAATGATATAAAAAGAATGTGAAGCTGATATTAAAGCGGACATGTTTTGGAAGATGATTTCTGGTCTTTAAGATATGTCCCCAGATACCTGACTTCCAAATGACAGAGACAGAGAAAGTATGGGGCAGGAATTGGGACCTAAATCCTTTTCAGTTGGGGGGCACGTCCGCGATGGGCAGATGATATCACCAATATTTTGTGAGTATTTCTGAATTTTTTCTGTTCTTTAATACTCACTAGGTAGTGGTGACCTGTACCCACCCTTTATTTTAAGTTCAAGCTTTGGGTTCTATTATGGAGTTTTTTTGGGAAAAATCTCGGGGTACTTTCGGTAAGCGCCCCTCGTGAATATAAGCAGCTGCCATTCTTTCGGGAAGAAAGCACAGTTACTTACCGTAACAGGTGTTATCCAGGGACAGCAGGCAGATATTCTCACATGTGGGTGACGTCATCCACGGAGCCCCGACGCGGACAGCTTTTCAAGCAAACTTGATTGAAGATTTCAAGTTTGCTAGTGCTGCACCACGCATGTGTGTGCCTTCCTGATCCACTAGAGGGCGCATACCCACCTCATGGTCCTCAGTTCAGATAGCTAGCAAAGAAGCCAACCTCGGGGAGGCGGGCGGGTTGTGAGAATATCTGCCTGCTGTCCCTGGATAACACCTGTTACGGTAAGAAACTGTGCTTTATCCCAGGACAAGCAGGCAGCATATTCTCACATGTGGGTGACCTCCAAGCTAACCAAAAAGGGACGGAGGGAAGTTGGCAATCCAAGAAAACAGATTATGCAAAACCGACTGGCCAACCGGCCGTCGCTCCTGGACAGAGTATCCAGGCAGTAGTGGAAGGTGAAAGGATGAACCGAAGACCAAGTGGCAGCCTTGCCAAACTCCCCGACAGGCGTCGACCTGAGGAAAGCTACCGAAGCCGCCATCACTCGGGCTCTATGTCCTGTGACTCGACCCTACAGTGCGAGACCAGCCTGAGCATATGAAAAGGAAAAACAAGCAGCGAACCAGTTGGACAAGGTGCGCTTGAAAACCGAGCATCCCGACCAATGAGGGCGAAGGACAAAAAGAAAAGAGGAACCGTCCAAGGAGACTGACGAGCATTGAAGACAAAAAGCCAACGCCCTCTTACAGTCAAGTGTGCGAAGCGCCACCTCGCCAGGAGGCGAGTGGGGCTTCGGAAAAAAGACGGAAAGAATAAAAGAAAGATTGAAAGGAAAGGCCGAAACCACCCTGAACAAGAACTGGGGTGGAGCACGCAGGACCACCGCGTCCCGATGAAATACAGGAAAGACGGGTCCGCAACCAGAGCTTGCAGCTCACTGACTCTGCGAGCAGACGTGAGAGCAACCAGGAATACCACCTGCCAGGTGAAGTAAATCAAAGAGCCTCATCAATGGAATCAAATGGAGGTATCCCAATTGAGCCAGGAACACACAAAGATCCCAAACCACCAGAGGGGCTTTGAGCGGAGGATGTACAACGAAGAGATTCCTCATAAAGCGGGAAACCGTCGGATGGACGGAGAGCAGCGTCCTATTCAGCGACCGATGAAAGGCAGCAAATGCACAGATGTGGATTCGAAAAGATGTAGATTTGAGACCAGACCGAGCCAAGTGCAACAGATAATCCAGCACTGAAGGCAAGGAGGCCGAGAGCGAATCCATGCGGTGCTCAGCACACCACGCAGCAAATCAGGACCATCTCTGGAAAAAGCATCGCCGAGTGGAGATCTTTCGAGAGGCCTCGAGAAGACCCCCACCGACTGAGAGAAACAGAAGGAGGGAGGCACGTTGCGAGGAACCAAGCTGCAGATTGGAATGCAACAGAAACCGCAATACTAAGACAGCAGAGAACGGGAACATAGGTAGAAGCTGAGTTCCCCGATACGCTGGAGGAACCATGGCCGCCAGGGCCACAGAGGAGCCATCAAGATCCTGATGGCGCAGGCAGACAATCCGAGTACAGGGAGGGAACGCATAGAACCCGCCCATTCCATCGAGAAGGAAGCATCCACCACGATGCGAACTCGGTAGAACATCCTCGAGCGATCTCGAGGCAACCAGAGAGTGAGGGTTCAAGTGAACAGAACTACCTGTTGGGTTCCCCACCGAACATTCATATGCCGCAGTGTCTGAGAATGGAACAACCATTCATGCGGCCGAAAAGGGCGACTCAACGTGTCCGCCAGACAATGCAGCACGCCCCGGAATACACCGCCCAAAGAAGAAGCAGTGATGTAACCCCCACTGCCATTGACAAAAGGCTTCCCCGCAAGGAACAAGGAACCTGTACACCCTGGCTTGGTCACCGAATACATCGCCAGGAGAAGTCGGGACGCACCAGATCACGGTATTGCCAATGGCCTGGAGTTCCAGCAGATTGATGTGGCTGCGACAGGCCGCACCCGACCAAGGACCCGAAGGCCGTCGAGATGCACCCCTACGCCAATGCCAAGAAGTCCATCGGCAGACGGGAAAACGAAGAGGTGGCCCCCCAACGAAACAAGCGTGTCAAGGAGGGCGACACCTCAATATGCTGGGAAGCGGGATCCCGATCCTTTCATCACTAAGATGCTCGGGTCCAGCGGGGAACATGAAGATGAAACCCGGCGAACCACGGGACATCCACCGTGGAAAACCCCTGCTCCCAAAAGGATCAGCAACAGGTCGGCCGAGGCCGAAAAACCGCTGAGACACCAGCCGACACAAGCGCCGACAGGCCACCTGCCGAGGCAGAGGCAGAAAAGACCGAAGGCAGACCGAGGACAGAAGGCCCACCTTCCGGCATAAACCAACAAGGGCCTCCTCTGAGGCCGAGGCAAGGCTCCAGGTCCGCCCCTACGGACTCCCGAGACTGGGGCGGGCTGAGATAGACCCACTCCCATACTAGAACAAGTGCAGGGCACGAAAGGCCAGGACCAAACGCAGATGGGAGGATGGGACTGCCCGACCGACCGAAGGGAGGCTATACTCCCGGTGCGTAGACACGGAGACACCGCTCCCGAAGGGAGTGGAGGAATCCCCAGAAGGAGAGCAGCCCGGAGGCAATGCGAGAATAGACGAAAAGACGGCCCGAAGTCGCCGAAGCCGGCAGCCAACCCCAAACCCGGCGCTGCAGCAGCTATTGCGGCTGCTGCGAAGGAGGCCGAGATAACATAAGAAGGGTCTCCAGAGAAGGAGTCCAAACCACCAAGGCAGACGGGATGAAGCCAAAGGCGTCCCGATAGGCGAAGGACCTGTTGCGAGCTGAGAGGCGGTTAGTGGACACCGCAAGAGAGGCCTCAATAAGCGCAGAACTCACGCACGTAAAAGCGGCGAGACGCGCCTGGAGGCTCGGAACCTCCGCCACCCACGGCGCCAAGCGAGAGGCCGCATGGCGGGAGCAATAGAGCCGGAGCAGGGAGAGAGGCTGAACCCTCTCGAACCGGAGCTGGAGACGCCCAGGGGCAACCCCGGAGTCGACACCGTGGCCCAAAACCAGCCTCTGCCGCGGTAACAGCGACGTTGCTGCACTAAGCCACCGTCGACTTCGAAACACAAGGCCATAGCCCCCCAAAGGGCACAAAGCCCCAAGCGACGTCAAGTCACACGCCCCCCTCGACGGTGCGAAGCCTCGGCAACGATGAGGCACAGAGCTCCAGCCGACGATGAGGCCCCCAGCCTCAGTCGACGTCGAGGCGCAAGCCTCAGGCGACGTCGAGCACAAGCGTCAAGAGACGCGTAGCACACGGCCGCAGCTGACACCGAAGACACCCAACCTCCGCCGACATCGAGACCTCCCGCCCCAGTCGACATTGAGGCAGAAATCAATCGAGGCGCCCAGCCGCAGTCTACATCGAGGCGCAAGGCCCCAGGCGGCGGGGAGGCACCAAGCCGAAGCCGACGTCAAGGCAGCTGCAGTCGACGGCGAGGCACAAAGCCCCAGTCGATGTCGGGGCACAAAGCTCCAACGACGTCAAGAAACGAAGCCTCAGGCGGCGGCGAGGCACCAAGCCCCACACGACGGCGAGGCACCAAGCCCCAGTCGACGGCGAGGCACGAAGCCCGGTCGACGTCGAGGCACGAAACCTCATTCGACATCGGGGCATGAAGCCTCCGTCGACTTCGAGGCACGAAGCTCCAGTCGACGTCGTGGCCCGAAGCTCCCGCCGACGTCGAGGCACATCGAGGGACAGAAATCAGCACCGTACCAACGAACTGGTAAGAAAGGTGCAGCAGTGCGCTCCATAAGGGCAGCCTCGACATGAGTATTCCCATGGAAGGAGGCATGCATTGAAGGTCTCGTAGAGGCGGGCACGACTGCACTCAATGCCTCCGTCGACGTCGAGGCACGAAGCCTCAGTCGACGTCGAGGCAGGAAGGCTCAGTCAAGGTCGAGGCACGAAGCCTCAGTTGACGCCTAGGCACAAAGCCCGGTCGACGCCGAGGCACGAAGCCCCAGGTGACGTCGAGGCACGAAGCCTCAGTCGACGTCGAGGCACGAAGCCTCAGTCGACGTCGAGGCACGAAGCCTCAGTCGACGTCGAGGCACGAAGCCTCAGTCGACGTCGAGGCACGAAGCCTCAGTCGACGTCGAGGCACGAAGCCTCAGTCAAGGTCGAGGCACGAAGCCTCGGTCGACGTCGAGGCACGAAGCCGCAGTCAAGGTCGAGGCACGAAGCCGCAGTGGACGCCGAGGCACGAAGCCTCAGTCGACGTCTAGGCACGAAGCCTCAGTCAACGTCAAGGCACGAAGCCCCAGTCGACGTCGAGACACGAAGCCTCAGTCGACCTCGAGGTACAAAGCCTCAGCTCCAGTCGAGGGCGAGGCACAAAGCCTCAGTCGAGGGCGAGGCACGAAGCCTCAGTCGACGTCGAGGTACAAGCCTCAGTCGAGGTCGAGGCACGAAGCCTCAGTCGAGGTCGAGGCACGAAGCCCCAGTCGAGGGTGAGGCACGAAGCCTCAGTCGGCGTCGAGTCACGAAGCCTCATTCGAGGGCGAGGCACGAAGCCCCAGTCGAGGTCGAGGCACGAAGCCTCAGTCGACATCGAGGTACAAAGCCCCCGTCGAGGTCGAGGCACGAAGCCTCCGTCGAGGTCGCGAAGCCCTCGACGACGTCTAGGCATGAAGCCTCCGTCGAGGTCGAGGCACGAAGCCCTCGATGACGTCTAGGCACGAAGCCTCCGTCGAGGTCGAGGCACGAAGCCCTCGTCGACGTCTAGGCACGAAGCCTCAGCCGACGTCGAGGCAAGAAGCCCTCGTCGATGTCGAGGCACGAAGCTCCAGTCGACGTCGAGGCACGAAGCTCCAGCCGACGTCGAGGCACATCGAGGTTCCGAAGTCAGCACCGTACCAATGAACTGGTAAGAAAGGTGCAGCAGTGCGCTCCATAAGGACAACCTCGTGAAGAGTATTCCCATGGGAGGAGGCACGCTTTGAAGGTGCCTGGAATGCCTGAGACTCAGCCGATGTCATTACCGAGGTAATGCAGCTAAAAAACAAAAGGAAGAAAGAAGACTTACCAGGGATCGAAGTCCGATTCCAACGAAGGAACAAGGGTCCCGGCCATCCTGCTCACACGAGGTGAGCCGAGAGAGGCCAGGGAAGCAGAAAATACAGCTACAGCCAAATGAGGCCTAGCTGCATGGCTGAGGCCCAAGAAGGGCCTGCCGGTAGAAACACAATAAAAAGTCCGTTTTAAACATTTTTTTTTTTTTTAAACAAAGAATATACACGATCAAGTAACAACGCACAGCGACTCCCTAACAAAATAAAGAAGCCGCGGTGCTAGAAAGGCACATAGAAGAACGGAGAGAAGAGAGACAGGGCTTTCTGGCTCCGCGGAAAACTAAGAACTGAGGACCATGAGGTGGGTATGCGCCCTCTAGTGGATCAGGAAGGCACACACATGCGTGGTGCAGCACTAGCAAACTTGAAATCTTCAATCAAGTTTGCTTGAAAAGCTGTCCGCGTCGGGGCTCCGTGGATGACGTCACCCACATGTGAGAATATGCTGCCTGCTTGTCCTGGGATAATGAAATTATTTATAGAACCCCCTGCCCACTCTGTCATTTGTAAGGTTAAAACTTTTATAGAGTATAAGATTTTATTGTCTCTTATTACTGTACCTCGCTTATAAAGGTAAGATAAGCGAATATTTTTGCATTGTTATATTGGTTTTGTAATGAGTCATAAAGGCACTTAGGATACTCCAAGACAAATGAGACTTGTACGGCTGTGTGTATGTATGACATTTTTCCTTCAGCTCACATTACCAATCTTTAATACTGAGGTAGGACGTGCTGTTATGTGGAATGAAGTGAAAGCGCTGTTTGAATCAGTCTAAGATCTTTCCTTCGCAGCTTGTATACAAGCAGCTTTCATTATCAGGATCCGTGTATGAATGCTTTTGCTCCTTCCCCCAGACTTCTCTGTTTGGGCTTCCACTGACCCCCTATAGTGCTTCTTTGAAGTTACTCATTCTTGTTTTTATCAAGCAGTAAGGTGAGATTCCACTGCTTGTCTCTTGACTTTTCTCCGGCATTATCAAAACCACCATCTCGTCTTATAATACGCCCATCGCTCTTGTTGTCAAAGCTGATGGCATTCCCCGTTTCGTCCTAGATTTTAGGGCTGTTAGTGTTTTGGTAATTCTCATTGCACTTATGTTTCTTCCACCGGCAGCCAATGATTTTTTTTCTGTCATTGTCCTAAAGAATGTTTTATTTTAGTCCCTGTTGGTGAGGCTTTTCAGCTCTTTTTTTGCCTTCACCTTTAAGCAACAGTATACCTAGTGTGGAATGTCCTTCGGGCTATTCTACAAGTCATGCACTGCCCCTCATGGTCCTATTCTCATTTTGTACAACTTTTTGTGTTCCATAATTCAGGAGACCTGTCAGGCTGATAGTTTGCACCTTTTATAATGGTTGTCTGTGTGTGGTCACAAGGTGTCATGAAATAAACTGCACTGGTGTAAATCTGAAGTGAAATACCTGGGTTTTGTCCTGTCTCATGGTCAGAGGAAAATCTGCACTTTCTGCATTGCTGCTGTTCTGGGTCTGCCCCGCCCAGCTACCAAGAAAGACATGCTTACTTTTCTTGCTATGATTGGTCACTGCCGCCAATGGATCTCTGCTTGTTCCTTCTATGACCAGATTTTGAGACAGACCCTGGTTTCTGAAATGACTGCTCTTATCAGATGGACTTATGAAATGTTGGACAATTAAGATGTGCTTTGGTTTCTAGCTCAAGTTTGGGTTTTCCTGCTTATGCCCACATGTTTTATCTCTTTGTTTGGGACTATTGTAACACCATGAAGGGAGAACATGGCGGTAAGTTACGCTCTGTTGCCTTTTTTTTTGTGTTATTTAATATTTATTGAATTTTTCAATATAATCAAGCATAAAACTTGTACAGAAAGGAAATTCAGCATGAAATTAATACAATTGAAAAGATATATAAAAGAATATCAAATATAAGCATAAATTTCTACTCAAGTCCTCAATCAGATCCAAGAGGGGTAATAGGCGAATCAAAGAAATTATATTTAAACCAAGCAATAACTAGTTGAATGAGATTAAAGCACCCTTTCTTAAACTAAGCACTTTCTTTCTCCAGAGGTGCAGTTGAGAGAAAGGTTGTCAGTTGAGATGGCTCAAAGAAAACATATTTATGAGAATGATAATTAACAACACATTTACATGGATGTCGCAAGTAAAAGGTCGCCCCCAGAGATATAACACCAGGTTTCCTTAACAAAAATTCTCGTCTCCTTCTCTGTGTATCCCTAGCCAAATCTGGGAACATCTGAATTTTACAACCTAAAAATTCTTTGTATTTATTTTTAAAGAAGAGTCTCAGCAACCAGTTTTTATCTGGTGCGAGAGCTACTGTCAAAAGTAAAGTGGCTGGGGTCATCAATTCTCTATCAGACGTTTCCAAAATATTAGATATGTTCATTAAATCAGGTCCCATTTTCTGTTGTTGTTGGTCTTGAGTTTTATTTGGAAGGTAATAGACCTGCGTAAATGGTGGTAACGACTCTTCAGAAAGTTCCAATACTTCCGTCATATAACGTTTCAACATTTCCCTTGGGGCTATCATAGGAACCCTAGGGAAATTTATCAGTCTGAGATTATTATTACGAGAGAAATTTTCCATTGCCTCCATCTTCCTTCTTAGGTTAGTATTGTCTTTAATTAATGTCTCAGTAATTTGTTGGGAGACTTTTAATTCTTGACAGACATTCTGTACTGAAGTTTTTGAGTCCTCAAGTCCAGTCTTTAAATTTTTAATCTCAATTTCATGGTTATTAAGTTTCTTTTCTAATTGTTGTAGTTGTGGGTTTATAGATCTTGCCAAATTGGCCACAAGATCCCACAGAGAATCTAATGTAACCTCTCGGGGCTTCTCAATTTGAAAAAGTTGTAAAGGTTGTAATTTTAATTTGGTTAGCTCACCCTCTGGCAGCGTGTCTCCTACAGCAGTCTGTCGAATTCTCTCATCCCCCACCGCTTCCTCCTCAGTCTCCTCGCTCAGACTCCTCTGCACCAGCAGGGAGTCCTGCCACACAGTTCCCCCGTTGTTCTCCTTGGCCTCCGGGAGGAGGTGAACTCCGACCTCAGGAAGTACCTCCTCTCGCGGGGAACTGGTTGACTGAGGGCGTGGGGGAGGTGCCCTTACTTCGGGACTCAACGATGTCTCCGGCCCCATGGAGAGCGACACAGATGCGCCTCCACCATGCGACTCCCGCGGGGAACTCCCCGAAGCTGTCGGCGTGCCCTGCATTCTCCTCATCAGGTCCTCGATGTTTCCGAAGACGGCCGTTCTGGAGCGCTGCGAGGCTCCAGCAGCGCTGCGTCCCCTCCTCTTCGGCATTATAAACCAGGTAAATAATTACAGTAGACAAAGATATTTTAAGGAGCTTCAGGGAGAGTGAAGCTCAAACAACTCCTCGTGCGGCCATCTTGGATCTAACTATTCTCTGAATGAGTCTTTCTCTGTTGCCTTTTTTTTTATTTTTTTTTTTTTTTTATAGTCACTCCTGTTCAAGTTCCCTGGCTGCTTGTGCTATGGTGGTAGAGATGGTTACTTCTTTGACCCTTGGTCACCTCATTACCCTTCACACTTTTCACGATGTACAAGCCCTTCTTTTAAATGGGCTTTTGGGTCTCACGGGTGAACAGGATTCTCTTCCTCTCTTTTTTCACAGCTTCCTCTGAATTTGATGCCTGGCGTTTGGCAGGTGCCCAAAGCCGCCCTTTTAGACGGACTTTGGTGCAAAGAGGGGAAACCCTGGATACCAGCTGCTAGCTCTCCCTTATTCATTGCCCAATATCATGGTATTGGTTATCGTAGTGCTCGCTCGACATTTTAACTTCTTGCTAGTGATATTTTCATTCTTGACCTTTTGCTCCTTGATACAGATATATATAGCTCAATAATTACAGCTGGCACGGTTGTGAATTGAAAATAAATTGGAAAATACAATTCCTTTCTATTGTTTTAGCTGAAATTAGGATGTTGCTAATTTAAAATGTTTTTTCCGGATTTATACATAGCCATCCCAGATCCATTTTGGCACAGATATTTCTAATGTTTTCCACGGGTCCTCTTTATCACTGCAGAGATAGAGACACTCCAAAGAGACATTAGCTTTATGCCTTTTTCCAAATATGAGATGGTTATAATATACATTATTTGTTGTTTTGGTTTTTTTATATCAATGTGTTTATTTGCAGAGTTAAATTCAGCCCTGCACACTTGACAGATGGAGTAATAGCTCCACGCTTAAAACTTTATGTTTTGTCTGTGTCATGTCTACTTGTTTTAGTTTAGTGGGTACCCCAGGATACATTATATTGGCCATTTTTAGAGCTCTTTTTCCACTTCTTACTAGCCTAACTGCGCAATGTTCTTTTACTTTTAGCTTTTATATTCTGAATATAGTTTAGTTAAAGGTTATATGTTTAAGAAAAAGCTTTACTTTATACAGCGTTTATTTCGTGGTGTTCCCTACATATGATCCATTCAATATACATTTCTGAATACATTCAGTACATCAGTATGGTCTCTCTGAGGTGCATAATAGTTAAATGCAGCACGCAAAAACATATCTTTTTGGATTGTTCAATTAAGAACCTTAAGTAACTGAGTATTGTCTCTCTTTTGCCATAGCTATGCTAAGTAAATGAATTGGTATTGTTACATGTTGCCACATTCAGTACAGGCAACATGGTTTCTTTCTCGTTTTCTATCTCTTATTTGGATCACATTGGAGTACAGCTGCTGAATGATATTTGGAATGCTTTTCAAGCATTTCTTTTCAAGTATCTCTTTCTGTATGCACAGACATCTGGCTGCTCTCCCTTTGAGATTCTCACGGGATGACCTTTCCCCGCCCCATGGGTAGATTTTCCCTTGATACAGGAGGAATACGTCCAAAAGCTAATTGAAATATTAGGGCTTGTTCAAAGAAACGTGTCTTGCACTTCTCCTTTCTCTCCACAGATTCCTACCCATTTTTTCCAGCCTGGTGATTATCCAGCAGCTTTCCAAGGATCGGAAGCAGACGGATTTCCCCTTTGGCCTTCCCACTACTGTGATCGCTGTGACCAGGCCCGCTGCACTCACTGAGGAGTTTCCTGTTTGGATCCACGCAAGTCGCTTGAAGAGGGTTAACCTAAAACCCCAGAAGCAAGTCTTCCCTGCGCAGATTTCACCTCCTCCAGTGGAACAACATGATGATCTCATTGCAGCATTCTACCAACTTTATCATTCTCTTACTGGCAACGCTGCTGCTAGTTTTTCTCCCTGTATGGATCATTTCTAACTGGGTCTACAGGGATGATGTGTTCTGGGTCCACGACACTTTCTGCCCATACCCATCTGTAAATGACACTCCTGCTGTAAACAGCACCCCGACACCTCTTTGCGAACACGACGTTAAGCTGGACTACTCCCTCGCAAAGGCTGTCCTTCAATTGGAATCCAGAAAAGACCGGTAGTATGCTACCCTTTGGTATAATTCCAGCAGTGTGCAAGTTGCCACCTTCCCCTTTGACATTGTGGACTGTTCATCAATTGATATCCCAAGGCTGTGCCATTGGTCCTCAGAGATTCCTAAAACTAAAGACATATATATATATACTAGTCTTTAAGCCCGTTACATTAACGGGTGCTAGAATATATGTATGTCTGTCTTTCTTTCTGTCTCACTCCCTGCCCTTGTGTCTTTCTTCTTTTATTTCTGTCTCCCTCCCTCCTATTATTTGTCTTTCTTTCTATTTATCTCTCTTTCTGCCCCCTATGCAGCATTTATCTCCCCTTGTCCACCTTCCTGTACAGTAGCCATATCAGCATTCCCTCCCCCTCCATTTCCTTGTGCATCAGCATTTCCCCCCTCCCTACTTCCCTGTGCAGCATTTTCCTCCCTCGGGCTAGAATATATGTGTGTGTGTCTGTCTTTATTTCTTTCTCTCTCTGTCTCCTTAGCCACTTTTTCCTGTCCATTCTCCCTTCTTTTTACCTCCCCTGTGTCCACGACCACCCCTTCACTGCTCCCTTTATCCAGCAACAGCCCTTCCCCCTTTGTTTTACCTCCCCCCTGTCCATCAGTACCTCTTCCTTCTCCCCCTGTCCAACAATAGGCATCCCTTCCTTTTTCCCCCTGTCCATCATCACCTCTTCCTGCTCCCTCTGTCCAGCAGTAGGCCTCCCTTTATTTTTTCCCCCTGTCCATCAGCATCTCTTCCTGCTCCCCCTGTCCAGCAGTAGGCATCCCTTAATTTTTTTCCCCCTGTCCATCAGCACCTCTTCCTGCTCCCCCTGTCCAGCATTAGGCCTCCCTTCATTTTTCCCCCCTGTCCACCACCACCTCTTCATTGCTCCCCTTATCCAGCAGCAGCCCTTCTCCCTTTGTTTTACCTCCCCCCCTGTCCATCAGCACCTCTTCTTGCTCCCCCTGTCCAGCAGTAGGCCTCCCTTCATTTCCCCCCCCTGTCCATCAGCAGGTCTCCCTTAATTTCCCCCGCTGTCCATCTGCACCTCTTCCTGCTCCCCCTGTCCAACAATAGGCCTCCCTTCCTTTCCCCCCCTGTCCATCATCATCTCTTCCTGCTCCCCTTGTGCAGAGTTTTTTAATTAATCGGATAGAGTCATTGCGGCCCCCCCCCCCCCGCTCCCCTTCCCTTGTAAGTCGGCGATTCAAGAAGCCTGTGCAGCAGTCTTCACACGCTGCTTCGGGTCCTTCTACTGCGCTTATTTGCTCTGCCGCGTCTCTGATGACATCATCAGAGACGCGGCAAAGCAAATCAGGGCAGTAGAAGGGCCTGAAGCAGCGTGTGAAGACTGCTGCACAGGCTTCTTGAATCGCCGGGTAGGTATTCGGGTCAGCGGCAAGGGAAGGGGTGTGAGCGGCAAAGAACTCCTCTGGTCTGTTGCGGAGGGCGGCCCGGCTCGATTTATTGATTCGTTGGGGGGGGGGGGGGAATGCGCTGTGTTGGGGGGAAGGGTAGGCAGACGCGGGGACCGTCCAGTTCAAGAGAGGAGCCGGGGGTGAGGAAGGCCGCCGCAGCTATGGAAATTTTTTTTTTATTTGAAAGCCGCCGCCGGGGCCGCGCATGCGCAATTGTTTTTTTCGCTACAGCTCACGGAACACGTTTTTTTTAGTGCGCATGCGCGGCTTACCATTTTATTATATTATAGATATGTTACTGACTCACGTTGTGGGGATAAGTGTGCATTCTGGGGAGTAGTATGGTGGAATATTGATATTGACTGGGTTTATAAACTAGAAAATACTCTGAAAAACAGTGGACCAAAATGGTAAATCACTGCTTACTTGTATGACCCTTCATAAGGTTGGACACTGTTATAGGAAAAGTGTTCCTGCACAAATTATTAAGCTTTCTCTTACTATTGACAACCCTAGACCTACTGATGAAGGTATGTACATTATGGACATGTGGTTTAAGGGTGGGTCTAGCTATCCGACCCATCAGTTTTCTTACGGGATTTATCTACCTCCACTCATCCTCTCCCGCCATTTTGTGGGGGCCCCAAAAAATACTAACCCACTGGCCCCTACATTCAATAAACTTACTGACATGATGGCTATTGCCAATCCCACTTTTGAAGATATTGTGGCTGTTGAGGTAGGGTTTTCAGAACGTAACCTTTGGTTAGAATGGATGAAATTCACTGCTGATCAACATAAGAGTAATTGTTACATATGTGCTCAAGCTAGACCTCATCTAGGAACCGTACCTCTGGACCTCCCTCCTGGTATCCAACCATGCTTTTTTGGGTTATTTACCAATATCTCCTCTAATTTTACCTATCCCCTTTGTGCACTGCAGTGTTCTAAATACCCTTTGTTGCCAGGACAGCAAAAGCTTGATATTGCCGTTACCATCTATAAGGGCAATTACACATGTCATGTTTCTAATCTGACACAGGGTAGTTTTGTAGGTAATTTACCCCCAGGTTATTGTTCTGTCTTGGCTCATAGGTATGCCCCATTGTTGCTGCATCAGATTTGATATTTACTGGCTTTATGGAGACTTTTGGCTCCCTGTTAAGCTACCCAGCCAGTGGATAGGCCAGTGCACTTTAGTTAAGGTTACTATGCTTCTGCATATTCTTTCTGAAAGGCATCCTTCCTATTCGCATGGTTTTTCCTTTTATTTGTCTTGATATAAATCTGATCACATGTATACATAGATGTTATAGGGGTCCCAAGAGGGGTCCCAGATGAATTTAAGGCCCGAGTTCAGGTTAAGGCTGGGTTTGAGTTCCTTATTCCCTTTATTACTATTAATGTTGATCGGATTAGTTAAATTTATTATAATCAGCAACGCTTTGTGAACTATTCTAGGGACGCCTTGCAAGGTATTACTGATCAATTAGGCTTCACTTCTCAGATGGTTTTCAAAATCGTAAGGCCCTAGCTAGGATTCTAGCTGGAAAATTCTCCTCAGTATTTTATGCTTTTCTTTCTGACAATATAGGTCCTACTATGGACATTCAGAAATTAGCAGACCTCTTTGCTGAGCTCAAATGTAACTCTGATTTATCTAATTCTTGGGATCAGCACTTTAGTTGAATGCAGGGTTGGGTAAAAGACCTTTTTATTGTTATAATCTCTTATTATTTGCACTCTTGTTTTTGACTGCTCATATACTGTGTTATTCGTATTACAGCTCCTAAAAAACCCCTCCTTGAGAGACATATCTAGAGTATCACTCCCTTCCAGCTCATGCTGTGTATTTATGACGTCATTTTCATGACGTAAGAGGGGATTGAAGGGACACGTATCAAGTCCTTAGGCCTTGTTTTCAAGCTGTAAAAACCAGGCCCTGTTTGTCTTTCCTTCCTTGAAGAGAGTACAAGGACATGTATGTTTAAACAGAGATGTTGTGAAGTGAATTCAATTGTTTTGTTAAGCCGTATTTACAGACAGATTTAGATTAGAAGCTCTGCTGGTTAAGGCTTTTTCTGACCCTCTGTGGACTTCAGTCTCCAGATAGAAAAAATGCTGATGTGTTTAAAGTTTCATGTGACCTGTGTCCATATATGGTTTGTGTTTACGTCACATGCTGACACATGCTGACAATACTGATTCGTGTAGAATGATATAAAAAGAATGTGAAGCTGATATTAAAGCAGACATGTTTTGGAAGATGATTTCTGGTCTTTAAGATATGTCCCCAGGTACCTGACTTCCAAATGACAGAGACAGAGAAAGTATGGGGCAGGAATTGGGACCTAAATCCTTTTCACCTATCTGTTCCCAATGTCCAACAATGCCACGTTGTTTTCTTGGCTCTATGCCGTCTTCCACTCCAACTCTTTGTTGTGTCTCTTTCCATATCCAGGTTCTCCTCTCTTTTCTTCTTTTCACCCATATCCCACAATAAGCATCCCTTCCCACATTTTTCCTCTTTTTCTCCTTTTCTTCTGCAGTAAGCAGCCCCCCTGCTCCCACCTCAATCTGATATCACTTATTCTGGCTCTCCCTATCCAATGTCCTCCTGCCCCCCCCAGTCTGTGCTGATATTTTGGTTTTCTTTCTCCGCTTTCCATTCCCTCCCCACTTCACAAGTCCAGCATCCCTGCCTGCCTTTAATCCCACCCACCCAACAGTCTTATGAATGTTCATCTTTTTCCTGGCCAGACCTGGGGGCATTTCCTCTGCAGCAACATCCTGTTGCCACATGGGAGGGACACTCAGTGGAAAGTCCCCTGGGGATGGCCAAAAAGAGCCTGGTTGAATTGCTGCTGGGAACATTTACCTCTTTACAGATGATTCCAAAATCACTCCTGATGGTATGAATAACATAAGGAAGGACCTAGCGAATCTTGAAGAATGGTCTATTTGGCAGCTAAGATTTAATGTTAAGAAATGCAAGGTCATGCATTTGGGCTGCAAAAACTTGAGGGAATGGTACAGTTTAAGGGGAGAAGAACATTTGTGCACAAAAGAGGTGCATGACTTGGGTGTGATAGTATGTGATGATCGGAAGGTGGCCAAATAAGCTGAAAAGGAACGATGAAAGATAGAAGGATATTAGGGGTGTACAGGGAGAGGTATGGCCAGTAGGAAAAAGGAGCTTTTGATGCCCTTGTATAAAAAACTCTACTACATAAAACTGTGCCATAAAAAAAACAGAAGCCTCATTTAGAATATTGTGTACAATTCTGGAGACTGCAGCTTCAAAAAGATATAAACAGGATTGAGTAGGTCCAGAGGAAGGCTACTAAAATGGTCAATGATCTTCGTCATAAGGCGTATGGGAACACACTTAAAGATCTTAATATGTGGAGGAAAAGCGGGGGTAGGGGATAGGTTTAAATACCTATGTGGCATAAATACACATGAGACGAGCCTCTTTCATTTGAAAGGAAGCTACAGAATGAGGAGGCATGGGATGAAGTTAAGAGGTAATAGGCTGTGTAATGAAAGTCTATTCTACAATGGCATTTAGAGGCCATCTAAATCTGATTTTGGAAGTTTTGGGGAAAGCATCCAAAAATCCAATAGAGAATATGGCCATTTTCAAACCAGAAAAACATCTATGTTTGTTTCAAAATGGCCAATGAACTAAATGTGTTTGTGTTCAGTGCGTCTATCTTTTTGAACTATTTTGGGAAAAAAAAAAAAAGTCCAAATGAAATAAAGCACATAAACCAACCATTGGGTTACAGGAGGGGGGTCAGCATTCTTAGCAGATTGGTCACACAAACATCCCATCAGAGCAGTGGGGCACACTAGGGGGAACTGTAGTGAACTTCACATAAAAGGTCCCAGGTACACACCACACCATAACCCCCTTATATTGTATGGTGAACCCTCCAAAACCCACTCAAAATGTACTGTACCCACCTGTACACCAAAACAATAGCCCTTATGCCTTCAGATATCTTTATGTAGGCACAGTAGGTTTTTTCTTGGGTTTTTTTTTTTTTGGGGGGGGGGCTCAAACATTTCACCACAAGGGTACTAGGTAGACTGGAATATGGGCCTGGGTCTCCATCTTTGTGGTCCACTGCACTGACTATTGGGCTACTCCAGAGACCTGTTTGCTGCTCTAATAAGATTGGTCATAACACATGAAGTTATCATACAGGTTGGTATACAGTGCTCCCCCGAGATTCACGGGGGTTCCATTCCAGGAACCCCCGCCAATCTTGAAAGACTGCGAATACGGTTTTTCATGGGGGAGCCTGAAGAGGGCAGGAGAGCAGCCGGAGCTTCGCGAGTGCAGGAAATCACTCGCGGTCCGCTCCAACTGCCTCTTCCTGCACGGTTGGGCTTTATCCAATCAGGAGCTGCATGTCAAAGCAGCTCCTGATTGGATAAGGCCCGACTTCGTGCAGGAAGAGGCAGTCGGAGCGAACCGCGAGTGATTTCCTGCACTCGTGATGCTCCGGCTGCTCCCTCCTGCCTCTCCCGTTGCGCTCTCCTGGTTGGTGGTTCGCGGTCCGAAAATACCATGAATGACCGGGACCACGAACAACCGGGGGAGCACTGTATACTGATTCTTTCATATCTTTGGGTAGTGGGAGGGGGTCAGTGACCACTGAGGGTGTAAATCCTTTTGGTGGTCATCTGGTCAGTTTGGGCACCTTCTTGGCACTTATTCATTATTGGAACTAGTTTAGCCTAAGATATCAAACTTTTAGCCCTGAACGTTTTCTACAATGTTTTATTGTATTAATACAGAAAAGCATCCAAATCATAAGCCCAACCTAGTCCCGCCTGAACCACACCCACAACATGTCCCCTTGAGATTTAGACAAGCTGCATAGAAAATATGGGCTTTGAAAATAAAAGGCCAAATGCCACTTTTTAATGTTTTTCTTTTGAAAATGAGTCCCTTAAGCACCTACAGTTATACCAGTCATAGGGCTGGATGCACTAAGGTCAGCGATTGTTGCTAAACCTGTTTTCACAGCTGTAGCGACGATCGCTATCACTGACCTGATTCACAAAACGACAAACTGTGTGTTTTCCCCATCGATCACCCATTTTCTGATCTGGCCATGCAAATTAGCTAAAACTCCATGCAAAGTAGCCAAGCAATTGATGCACGTACATCGCTTGGCTATTTCTCCCCAACCTCAAATAAAACAGACAGGTCTGCCTGTTTTTTTCAATAGCACAGATATTTTGTGTGCGTTTCACACTCAAAATATCTGTCCCATAATAAAAAGAAAAAAGTCCCCCACTGCCGATGACGGCCCTCCCCGATGACCCCCGACAAACGCGGCATGAGAGAAAATTGGCAGGAGGGTGCCCACTCTCTTCTGCCAAGCATAACACCCCTGCACCATGGCCCCCCTGCACTAGGCACCCCTCAAGCCACTGTCCCCCCCAAAATGGCAGGAGGTATGCCCACTCCCTCCTGCCACCGGATGCCCTCATCCCCCAAACCTCCCCGTACCTTTTTAAAAAGTTGGAAGCAGGAAGCCTGCTCTGAGGGAAGTGCCTATGGCCTGATTGGCTTAGATGCCTAAGGCTCCACCTCATGGGAAGGGCCTTAGATGTTTGAAACAATCAGGATGTTTGGCCCCTCCCCATGCATCACATGATGCACCGGGGAAGGGGAAGGTCCAACATTTAGGACTGGCGGCCCGAAGCAGGAGCCTCAGAGCTGGCTTCCTGCTTTCTACTTTTTTAAAAGTTATAGGGAGATTCAGGGGAAGTGCCTGCTGCAGGGGTGGGGGGCCATGGAATGGGGGTGTTTTGCATGGCAGGAGGGAGTGGGCATCCCTCCTGCCTATTTTGTGGGGAGGGGATTGATTTGGGGAGTTGATAGCATGGGGGAAGGGGGGGTCAGCGTGGAGGTTCTTTTTTCTTCTTTTTAATAGGACAGATTGCACGTGGTTAACACACACACATCTGTGCCATAAAAAAAAGAAACCTAACAGCAGTGACAGGAGGCTGCTTCCCATCACTGCTGTTAGGGCTCTGTGTATGTGTCAATCACTTGCTGAGCGACTGATTGGTCATGTTTGCGTGCAAATCATTTGCATGCTAATTTGATAGCGCATCGATCACTCGATCACTGCTGGAGAATCAGCCAACAGCGATCTAGTTGGTATGTTTAGTGCATCTAGCCCATAGACCTGTAACTTCATGCACATACTGTGGCAAGGGCAAGTATTCTTCTCTAAGTTGTGTATGCAGATGGGAGCCACTCCCAAGCTCCTACCATGTGAATGCCCCGTTGTATTTACACATTATGCCACTTATGTGCAACCTTACAGAATAGTGTCTGGAGGAAGGTCATCAACAAGCAACACCATAAAGATAGTTTGTTATGTTAATTAGGTTTTCTATTCCGCTTTTGCCTATTCAGTTCAAGGTTGGATTATAGTACTCCCCCGATATTCACAGGGGTTCCATTCCAGGAACCCCTGCGAATTAAAAAAAAACTTCAAATATTGTTTTTCACCTGTCAAAAGGCAGGAGAGGGCAGCTGGAGTGCTGGCGAGTGAAGAAAATCACTCACGGTATGCTCCGACCGCCTCTTCCTATTACCAAAGTAAGGCTACACCAATCTGGAGCTTCTTTGACACACAACTCCTGATTGGTGTAGCCCGATTTTAGTACAGGAAGAGGCGGTCGGAGAGTGCTGTGAATTAGTGAGTCCATCAACCGCAAATTTGCAGGGAAACACTGTACATTACAAGAGGTTGGGTCAGTTACCCAGGAAGTTATAATGGACAGTAGAGTTGCTTGTACAGGTCATAGTTACAAGTTTAAGTAGGTCATTGTTGGCTCATTGTTATGTCCCAGCAGCTGCAGAAGACAGTCTAGAAATAGGATTTTACAATTACCATTTCAGTCACATCAGGGTTGGCTCCCTGTCTTGGTAAAGAAATGCTTTGAAAAGTTTTTTGAACCTGAGGTAGTGGTCACAAGATCATAGTATAAGTGGTATTTGGTTACAGCATTTTGCTAGTTGATATTGGATGGACAAGGTAATTTGCCTGGCAGACTTTATATTGTTGCATGCTGGGAATTTTAAGTGGAAAAAAATTTCTGGTAGAATATCTGTTGGAGGCACCATAAAGTGTGAAGGCCAACTCTGTTAGGTAGTTGGGGGAATTGCCTGTCAGGATCTCAAAGGCAGTGATGCCTAATTTAAAACTTGATCCTTGCGGTTATGGGCAGACAATGTACGAGGAGAATTCAATAATTTAATTCTGTAAATAAAAAAGTTGGCGTGTGTTGAAACAAGTCTGTACATATTGTAACATGTCTCAAGGTTATTCATGCACAGTTGTGACACAGTGCAGGTCTCACATTCCAAGAGACAGGATGGCAAGAGAGTCCTTGTGCAAATCACGTAAGAAACTGCTAGATTTGGAGCACCGTTCAGTGATAAACTCTCACAAAAGGGAAAAAGCCAAACGAGATCCATGAACACATGACTGCAGTTTATGGTGAGTCTGCCTCATCATCCTACAAAGTAAAATTTTGGAGCAAGCAGTATAAGTTGGGTAGAGTCCATATGATGGGATATAAATAAAGATATTATTATTATTGAAGATGACCCTCATACGGGATGGCCTGTGGAAGCAACTTCTACAGATACGTGCAAGAAAGTCAAGGATTTAATTTTGTCATACAGACAAATCAAGATTTCATGAATAGCTAAAGAAATGGGCATCTCAGGAGGTAGTTTGGAAAATAATTCATGAAAAGTTGGGCATGTCCACGGTTAGTGCAAAATGGGTTCCAAGAAAGCCGATGCCATGTCAGAAGGCCACAAGGCTCCAGTGCTGTCAGGAGAACTTGAAGATGCTCTATGAAGACCAAGTGATTTTTTTCATCATTTGGTGACTGGAAATGAGACTTGGATCTATCTCAGAGATTCTGAGCCCAAAATGGAGTCAATGCAGTGGAAGCACAAGTCACCCCCCACCCCAAAAATTGTTCGAGACAGAAAAAACTGCAGGCAAAGTCATGGCAATTGTCTTCTGGGATAATGAAAGACTTTTGTTTCTGGAGTTCATGCCACACAAGACAACCATAAACGGGGAGGGTTATGCCAAGATGATCACTTTACAGGAGGCAAGAAGAAAAGATGAGGAAAGAACTCATAGCAGGAGTGCTGCTTTTTCACAATGTGCTAGTGCATATGTCACGACAATCACAGGCTGCTATCCAAAAATGTGGATTTCAAGCAGCTGTACCATCTACTCTACGTTCCTGACCAGGCTCCCTCAAATTATTTCCTGTTCCGAATTTTAAAATAATTTCTCTGTGGACAGCAGTTTTTAAGTGATGAAGACGTCAAGGAAGCTGTGACGTCCTGGTTTGAAGGTCAAACAAAAGAATTATTTTCAAAGCGGTTAAAGTCATTGCAGGAAAAGTGGATGAAGTATACAAGTACAGAGCTATCAGGAGACTATATTGAAAAACAAAAATTTTGTGAAAAGTATTTTCTTTCCTACTAGATAAATTATTGAACACCCCTCATACTGTAGTTTCATATAGTAGGGCTTGTAGGTGTTCTAATTTCCATAGTCCATATACAAATCTTACTGCTACATTTTGAACTAATTGTAGACGCAATAGCAACATTTTAGAGCAAAGAAAACGAGATTAGGTTTTTACCATGCAAATATCTTTTCTAGTAGCTAGGTGTGTCATTCTGGATGGGCAGGCAACATCCTCAAGCTCATATTTTATTGTCTAATTGCAAACAAAGGGACTTCTGATAAAATAATACGCCTTCATAGTAGCCCATATTCATAGCCACACCCCCTCAGTCGCCATGTCACCACAAAAAAGTGCTAATATTCTGTATATGTACTCGTGCAAGTGGCTTGTAAATGAGGGCACGTAGTTATGGAATTATCTTTTATGATGCCACAAGAGCATCTATCTACTTTCTATACTTGTTCTTTCTAAAACCTGTGCTTCATTTGCTGGGGCAGAAAGTCCAACACCTGTGTATTATAGCCATAAATGTGTCCCAATAAGGAAGAAACTGGAACTGTTAATGCATCATGTCCTCTTCCATCTGCCACCTTCAGCGAGACATGAAATATGTTTAGCACTAGAAACAGTGTGGTACGCTTCCTCATGTGGAATATTATTTTTTTTCTTTTTATCAGGAAGATTTATTACTGCTGGAATTACATAAATGTGTGTTTAGAAATATAAAATATGCTCCCTCAACTCCAATGGTCATAAATCTCATGTTATCATAACACATGGTGAAAATGACATTGTGGCATGATTTTATCAATAAGATTTAGCATCCCTAAAGTTCCATCAGTAACACAGTAATAAATTCATATAAGCCATGATTAAAAAAAAATATATATATATGATTGATGATTTATGGGGATTGCGGTTACTGTAATTTGACTACATCTCTAACAGGATGCCTAAAACTGTTACTCATTTTAAAGACGATGGGGAAACCTTGGTGAAAAACAGGGGATTTGAAAGTCGCAGATAAACCACATACTTCTGACAGAATAATCTTTTCTAGTACATTGGCTTGGGATTCCCAAGGCCTTACAATAATATGGGAGTTATGTAATGCTTGATTCTGATACTTAAAACTTAACAGTAAATCTGGCTACCATTAAAAATTCCTACCTGCAGTTAAAAGACTGAATTTTGGCTTCAGTGATGGTGACAAAATTGGCCCTGAATCCTTTTTCTGCCCAGGTTCGGCCATAAGATTATTTTAATTTTCGGCCATGTGTTTGGTTTCAGCCAAAAAAGAAAAACCGACCACGTGGTTTGCTTGCAAGCTGAAAATGTGTGCTTTGTTCCATTTGTCTCCCTCCCTCCCTTTACCAAATCAGAGTTGCCCCTCCTCCCACCTATAGGCCTGTCTGGGCCTATCTTTCAATCCCTAGTGGTCTAGGGGTGTAGTTGGGACAGGAGTGATCCCCAGTTACTTTTGGCTATTCTAGCTCTGCTCTCAAAATGGCATCATACCTGCCCTGTTTATATTAGACCACTAGAGATTGTAAGTTGAGGGGGTTGAGGGGGAGGGGGCTTCTCTTTGTATCCTTTTTTTTTTTTTTTTTTTTTTAAATAATGGGATTATAAGTAATACGGTTATGATCTTGAACAATAGTTTATTTGGTAAATAGCATGTCCAAAATAAATGCTTTTCGTACTAAGTTTTATCATAAATTTAAGTCTGTAAATTTGGAATGATAAACTCCTTAGGAATTAGCCTCTCTGTGAAGTTATGATATCAGCTGTCACTCTGAGTGTGGCACCAAGAAGAAATCAATTTTGGACGGCTCGAGCAAAACGTATATTATCTTTAGTGAGCTTTCACCTCCAGTTTAACTGCTTTTGCTTGTCGGTTCCCTGACGCAGGACCGAAATGTGGCACGTCGGAACCAGCTACTTTTCTAAGTTAAGTGAAAGATTTTTTGACATTCTACACTTTCCATCAAAGGCTAAGCATAGTTTTAGTAGCTAGCAAAATAACAGTTAAATTTAAACCTGGAGCAATTCGTATTGAACATTGCAATGATTGGGTGGTGAGGCGGAACATTATGCCTTCATGTCTCTGAGCAGAGTTTCATTCGATATGCATATTGACAAGTATTATGTATAAATTTCATGATTGATTTTCATGAAGTGACTTTCTCATACTCAAGTACTTTTCTTTAGTCACTCAACTATCAGTTTAGTGGTTGAGTTAGTTACCCCTTCAGTATTTTTTGTCACTCTGAGTGTGGCACAAAATCAGCTACTTTAAAAGCATTGTGGCTTTTAGTTTCTATTTTAGACAGAGAGGACAGCGATCATCGTGGGGGACTCCATCATCATGCAAGTCGACAGCCACATAGCAGGAGGAAGATAAGATTGCTTGGTGACCTGCCTACCAGGAGCCAAGATAGAAGACATTCGACAGGATCATCGACAGTGTGAAAGAGGAAGAAATGGCAGTGGTGATCCATGTGGGGACTAACAACGTGAGCAACAGGAATTACAGCAGAGAAGTACTGAAGGATCAGTTCCGGATGCTAGGAAGGAAGCTGAAGACCAGAACACCGAGGGTAGCATTCTGTACCCAGGGCTGATGAGAAAAGGCAGATGGAGCTGCAAGCAGTCAATGCGTGGATGATGCGCTGGTGTGAGGAAGAAGGATTCCACTTCGTGCGCAACTGGACGACGTTCTGGGGGAAGACCAAGCTATACAGGAAGGACGGACTCCACCTCAGCAGAGACGGAACGAGGCTACTTGCAAGCAACATCAAGAGAGAAATTGAGAAGTTTTTAAACTAGGAAGAAGGGGAAAGCCGACAGTCAACCAAGAGAGAGAGTTGATGATTCGGGAACCGGTATACCCAGAGGATACTGTGCAGGAAGATAGTGGGGAAGACTCACCGGATCTCAGGCAAGACAGATCTAAAGAGACACAAGGGGAAAGGAAATGCAATAAAGGAACAGGCCACAAACTCAAGTGTATGTACACGAATGCAAGGAGCCTAAGAAACAAGATGGGTGAATTAGAAGCTGTGGCACAAAATGATAACATTGACATCATCGGCATCACGGAAACATGGTGGACCGAAGAAAACGTCTGGGACACTGTGCTACCGGGATACAAACTATACCGCAGAGACAGAGTGGGTCAAAAAGGTGGGGGTGTTGCCCTATATGTCAAAGAAGGAATCAAATCTACTGGAGAGAACACGCCTGAAATGACGAGTAAGTTAGAGTCTCTATGGGTCAAAATTCTGGGAGCCAATGGATTGGAAATGAAGATCGGCATCTGCTATCGACCCCCAGGGCAGTCCGAAGAAATTGATGGAGAAATGATAGATGAGATCAAATGCAACTGCAGGGGGGGCAACACAGTTATCATGGGGTATTTCAACTATCCGGGAATAGACTGGAACCTAGATACCTCCGGCTGTGGTAGGGAGACCAAGTTCCTGGATGCTGTAGGCGATTGTTTCCTGGAACAACTTGTCAAGGAAAATACAAGAGGAAATGCAATTCTGGACTTGATTCTAAATGGACTACGAGGACAAGCGCAAGATGTAGAAGTAGAGGGGATGCTGGGAACCAGTGATCACAATATGATCCGCTTCAACATGGATGCAGGGACAAGACATCGATCCAGAACAACGGCCACGGCACTTAACTTCCGAAAAGGGAATTACGAAGAGATGAGACTCATGGTGGGGAAGAAGATCAAGAAGAGGATAAGCGCTGTTAAAACGATAGAGCAGGCATGGTTCTTTTTTAAAGGCACATTCACCGAGGCACAAAATCAATATATACCACGTATCAATAAGGGATCCAAGAGGAAAAGGAACAAAGAACCGGCGTGGCTCACTGTTGTGGTGAAGGAAGCGATCAGAGAAAAGAAGACTTCATTTAATGAATGGAAAAGGTCAAAAACAGACGAAAACTGGAAAAAGCACAAACAGCATCAACTCAGGTGCCATAAAGCGGTAAAAGGGGCCAAAAAAGACTACGAGGAAAAAATAACCAAGGAGGCAAAAAACTTCAAGCCATTCTTTCGATATATTAAAGGAAAACGACCCGTAAAGGAAGCGGTGGGACCGTTGGATGATGATAGAATAAACGGAGTGCTAAAGGAGGACAAAGCCATCGCCGATAAACTGAATACATTTTTTGCATCTGTGTTTACCAAAGAGGATATACACAACATACCGGAACCTAACAGACTAGACGGACACAATCTGATGAGGACCAGTCAGCACGGCTTCAGCAAAGGATGATCTTGCTTGACAAACCTGCTGCACTTCTTCGAGGGAGTCAACAGGCAGATAGACAAGGGTGACCCGGTCGACATTATAAATCTGGATTTTTAGAAGGCGTTTGACAAGGTTCCGCATGAACGACTTCTTCATAAAATTGAGAGCCATGGAATAGAGGGTGAACTACTCATGTGGATTAGAAACTGGCTAATGGATAGGAAACTGCACCCCAAAACTGGAATTCTTTACCCTACCACTTGAGACAAGAAATCAATTTAGAAAAATTTAAAAGTAACCTGAAAACTTTTTTATTTAATGATGCCTTCATAAATCAACAATAATTTCATTATAAAATAATTCCAAGACTCTGTTTTACCCCTCCCTCATGTACCTTCCCTAAATGTTTTCCCCATCTGTATATGATATTGTAACTTCTAGCCCTTCTCTTTCCTATGTGTGTCTAGTATTGTTAAATTTGTCATCAGTTTAGTTAACATTCTTTAATGTATTAATTTTTTATATTGTAATTTTATTATGTACATCGCTTTGAATTAAGATAAAGCGATTAATCAAACCTAAATAAACTTGAAACTTGAAACAGAGAGTGGGGGGTAAATGGACAATACTCGGACTGGAAGAACGTCACCAGTGGGGTGCCGCAGGGCTTGGTGCTTGGACCCATGCTCTTCAACATATTCATAAATGATCTGGAAATAGGTACGATGAGTGAGGTGATTAAATTTGCGGACGATACGAAGTTATTCAGAGTAGTGAAGACGCAGGGGGACTGTGAAGATCTGCAACACGACATAACCATGCTCGAGAAATGGGCAACAACATGGCAAATGAGGTTCAACGTGGATAAGTGTAAAGTAATGCATGTTGGTATCAAAAATCCCATGCATGAATACAGGATGTCCGGGGCGGTACTTGGGGAGACCCCCCAGGAAAGGGACTTGGGAGTACTGGTCGACAAGTCGATGAAGCCGTCTGCACAATGTGCAGCGGTGGCGAAAAGGGCAAACAGAATGCTAGGAATGATTAAGAAGGGAATCATGAACAGATCGGAGAAGGTTATCATGCAGCTGTACCGGGCCATGGTATGCCCTCACCTGGAATACTGCGTCCAGCACTGATCACCGTACATGAAGAAGGACATGGCACTACTCGAAAGGGTCCAAAGAAGAGCAACTAAAATGGTTAAGGGGTTGGAGGAGCTGCCGTACAGTGAGAGATTAGAGAAGCTGGGCCTATTCTCCCTTGAAAAGAGGAGATTGAGAGGGGACATGATCGAAACATTCAAGATAATGAAGGGATTAGATTCAGTAGATAAAGACAGGTTGTTCACCCTCTCCAAGGTAGAGAGGACGAGAGGGCACTCTCTAAAGTTAAAATGGGATAGATTCCGTACAAACGTAAGGAAGTTCTTCTTCACCCAGAGAGTGGTGGAGAGCTGGAATGCTCTTCCAGAGTCTGTTATAGGGGAAAACACCCTCCAGGGATTCAAGACAAGGTTGGACAAGTTCTTGCTGAACCAGAACGAATGCAGGTAGGGCTGGTCTCGGTTAGGGCACAGGTCTTTGACCTGGGGGCCGCCGCGTGAGCGGACTGCTGGGCGCGATGGACCGCTGGTCTGACCCAGCAGCGGCAATTCTTATGTTTTCTTTATCTGTGGTCCTTGTGTGTGGAGGTTATTTTGCTTGGAGATAAAATATGGTCTTTTGTTATTTAAATTATAAACTGCCTTAGATAATGTAGGTTTAGCAGAGGGATGCAGACTGCAAGCTTTGACAATCCCCAGCAGCGTTAACTGGTTCAAATTCACACAACCAAACTTAAATTTTTAGTTAGGTTGAAACCAGGTGATGAATATCAGCGGCAGTCTTGCTTTTGGCCCAAAGCTTTAGTTTTGGTTGGGCTCTTACCTAAGTGTCCTACTCACCCTCATTCTCCAAGCTCATTGCAAAGCAATGATGGGTCACTACTAACATGCCAGTTTGAAATGCAGGTCCTTAGTGCAGGACAAAGGAAGGGAGTTAAGCAGACTGGTATCTAGCAGAGTGAAAAGGAAAAACAGGAGTATAACCTTCTGCATAGAAACATGATGGTAGATAAAGGCCAAATGGTCCATCTAGTCTGCCCATCCACAATAACCATCTCTTTCTCTCTCTGAGAGATCCCACATGCCTATCCCAGGCCCTCTTGAATTCAGATGAAGCAGCAACGACAAAGGTGGTCAAAGGAAGGAAGAACAACCAGTAGCAGACAATTTACTGAAACACTGATCCAGGAAGATTCAATTTCTTGATATGATTAACTTTCTGTTGAATAATCTTGATAGAGGCAGTTGCCGAAACGTGGCCAAGTCAAGTCCTTCAATACATTTGTTTGCATGCTACTGGTTGTTCCTCCTTCCTTGGACTACCTTTGCTTTTGCTCTTCATATATCAGAGCAGGAGAAAGAATGTTGAATATTTCTTTCATTCACAAAAAATGCATTAGGGCAACATTATGATTCTAATAAACAAATGAAAGTCAAGTCATGATGTCTTGATGCCTTTGCAGTGCTTTGTGCTGTGTGAAGCCTATCATTGTCACGCTGCAACAAAATTTATTTCTTGTGATTCCAAACTCTTCTCGCAATGTAACCCTTTAAGTCAGTGGTTCCGAACCCTGTCCTGGAGGACCACCAGCCAGTCACAAACAATAACAAAACAGCCTCTTCCACACAGCCTCTTCTCACTAATTGAAGCGAAAGGAAGAGATTTTGGAGAACATGTAAATACATGTAGTGTGTCAGTGCTGCCATCAAGTAATGAATTATGGAGGTAAAGGCAATACTTTTCATTTAATCTTTGTAAAATCATTGTCTTCCTGATGCCTCTACACCTTGTCTCTTCCATCATTTCTGTCTTTCCTACATGTTCTCTCACTGTGGCTCTGCTCATGTGTGGTTCTTTTCTCTGTGCTTCATAAATTCCTGAGCTTCTCCCTCCCTGCCCCCATATGCCTTTGTTTCCGTTCCTCTGCCCTTTCCTCTTGTGCTTTCTACCTGAAGGATTCTGGAATCCTTCAATACATTTAGAGAAGTATGCTCAAGTTATTTCCCTTAATTGTGAGGGGACATGTCCCTAACCTTGAATAGCCAGATGTTAGCTCATTTACAAAGAAAAACAGAAACAGATGGCAGATAAAGATCATATAGCCTATCCAGTCTGCCCATCAACAGTAAATACTACACAGTTTGATGATTTCAAGGCAGTCCAACTTTGTTTACAGAATCTTCTCACTCAACCAGCACATCCTATCCATGGGGAAACTCGGAGTGTGTCCACACACCTTGTGGGGAATAACATTGTGCATATACTTTTCTCCTTTGGTTATTGTGGTGATGGGTATCTTTCATAGACCAAACAATCTTCACAGTAATTTTGCTGTCAATTACCAGCTTATTATGAACTTATTGTTCCCGTCTACTTCTTAATTTTTGGATTTTCAATTAATTCTATGGCTTATCAAAATTTTTTAACATCAAATCAAACACCCAACTCATTCTTAATAGCGGGAGAAATATAAGCACATTACTGCTTCTATTATCAAATGCCTTTTTCCTTCAGTTAGTTGGATAAATTTCAGTGGTTTACCTTGAGAGGATCTTGTATTAATATTGGTAAACTGATTTTTCACATCATTTGATCTTTTGAGTGAGTAACATTGTGCTCAGATACTAAAGCCAAGCTGTATTAAACTATCAGAAATAAAGGGTGAGAACTTGGTGAGAAGACAATGTTAGACCCAAGTTTTCATGCAGCCACGTGGTCTCACAAAATGGATACTGTTCTCTACCACACTGAAGAAGAAGGCGGGCACAAGTATGCTGCAGTCACACCCTCTGGGAGTAGCTAAGCACTCTGGGAAATTGAGTCCACAGAGCACACTTTGCTTACACATTTAAGAACACTCAAACTTGTTTTATACAAGAACTGAGAAACTGCCTATGTAATATTGGGGCAGGAAACTCCCCGCCTGCTATCTGTAGATACTACTGTGTGTGCACAGGCTTAAAATCCACTCACTATCTTACAGAATAAATAAACACGTGGATAAAGATGAGTTAGTCAATATTGTGTGTCTAGGTTCAAAAGGCATTTGACAAAATACCTCATGAAGATTACTGAGGAAATATATAAAGTTATAGGAGGTAATGGCCTATTATGAATTAAGAACTGGTTAAAGGATAGAAAATAGAGAGTAGGGTTAAATGGTCAGTTTTCTCAATGGAGAAAGATAAACAGTAGGGAGCCATTTACAGAATCATGGTTAGCAGCACTTATGTAAAATTTAGGTGCCTAAGTTTCTGGAGAATTGTGTTTAGCAGTGCTTAAGTCATGCTCCGCCCATAGAAATGCCCATTTAGGGCCTGTTTTACAAAGCCGCGTGGCAACAGCCCCAAAGCTCTTTAAATCTCTATGGGCTTCAGGGCCGTTACTGCGCAGCAGCCGCTAGCGTGGCTTTGTAAAACAGACCCTTAGTGTTAGGCACCGCTAAGCCCCATGCGAAAGGCACCTATCACCCAATAGCATTTTTTGTTGTTGTTTTTACCAATTATTGAGGCTATTAAGGGTATTTTGCCAATTAAGTTAGACACCTATGGAGCACTTAACTTAATGTACCCTTTTAGAATCAGTCCCCCAGAGTTCCCCACAGGTCCATGTTGGGATCACTGTTTTTTTTACATATTTATAAGTGATCTAGAGATGGGAATAGCTAGTAAGGTAGTTAAATTTGCTGATGACACAAAAGTAGAAAGTTAAATTGCAAGAGGAGCTTATGAGACTGTGAGGCAGAGGGCTCTTATACGAAGCCGCATTAGTGGCTTTATCACATGCACATTTTTAGCGCGCGCTAACCCCCGCGCTAGCTGAAAAACTACCGCCTGCTCAAGAGGCGGTAGTGGCTAGCGCGGCCGGCAAATTAGCACGCACTATTACGTGCGTTAAACCGCTAATGCGGCTTCGTAAAAGGAGCCCAGAGTATCTAAATGGCCGATGACATTTAATGTGAGCAAGTAACGCATGTCGGAAAGAGCTATAGCTACGTGATGTGAGAAAGAGCTATAGCTACGTGATGCAGTGTTCCACATTAGGAGTCACGGCCCAGGAAAAGGATTTACGTGTCATCACTAATGTTAGAAATTATTATGAAAGGAATTGAAAACAAAAATAAGAATATTATAATGCTCCATGGAGTGACCGCACCTTGAATACTGTGTGCTATTCTGGTTACCACATCTTAAAAAAAAAAGATATACACTTCTCCCTCCGTATTCGCGGTGATAGGGGATTAACAGAACAGCAAATACAAAAAACACGTGAATAACTTTTTCATATGTTATTCACTGCTTCTATTAAAAACCATCGTGAATATAGTGAAACCGCGAATAACATGGTGGGAGACCTGGTCTGTTCCTGAAGGAGAGGCAAAACACGGTGAAGAAAGTGTTGAGAATCAGCGATTTTCTCTGTAAACGCTTGGAATCAGCGATTTCTCTATGCAAACTGATGTAATTTGGGGGAGGAGCCAGCAAGCTAAAAACTGTGAATAATCGAAACTGCAAATGCTGAAACCATGAATACGGAGGGAGAAATGTAGTGGAATTAGAGTAGTCTGGGCAGTACTCATACTTGCACATAATAAAATGCACATATACACATACCACTAGCACTTAAGTATACAGTATGGATAACCACTACCCTCCGACGTCTACCCCTAAGCCAGTCCCTAACCCATGCAATTAATGCAGTCCCAGTCACTGACTGGTCATTTTCAGAGGCACTAATCAGTGAAGTGCTACTGAAAAATTAGCAGTTAGCCCTGAACAAGGAATTTAACCAGCCAAGTTTCTGGCCAGTTAAATTGCTGGCCAGTTAAATTGCTTTGAACATCAACCCCCCCCCCCCCCCCCAATATGTCACATTTTATTACCCCAATTAATGGTATTTCACTGGAGTTTTGTCCTCCTTCCCAGCTCAGTTCCTGCATGTAAAAACAGGTCTCTCTTTGAAAGGTAGTTTCTATGCTATGCTGACAGGCAGATGAATAGTTATGGGATTTTTGCTTTCAGGAAAGAGGGGAAGGATAAGTAGAATAAGGAAGACATTTTGATTGCACAATAGAACTTTTTCTCAAGCAGGGGGAGATGGTGACAGAACTTCTGCATCAAACAAAGTCTCATTGCCCCAAGGGGTAGATCAGATTCTTAATAAAACTTGAAGCTTGATCCACTGCATTTCATTGTAATTCATGGCAGGGAATTTGGCACTGTTGCCATCCTCATTAGGGACTTTGAAACAATGGCTTTTATGTTCTTTAGTGTGAAAAAAAAGGTTGGTGGGGTTGTACTTGAAATATACTAAAAACAAACACCAGGTTTAGAACAACAATCAAACTTACTGTCACATGTTTATAAGATGAGGACATGCATGTGCGCATTGCAATCCATTCCTGAGAACGCATCCTGACCGATAGTGGCAGCCTGCTTATTGCTTTATTGCATCATGTTACAAATTTCAAACACACGGAACTTTGCTTAACTAACTTTGCTTAACTAAAATAGTAAACTTTATTTCTCTCATGAATAATCTGGTAGTCTTCTGGGAAAAGGATATGCCAAATCTCTTTGGGCTCCTTTGTATTAAACCGCAAAGAGCTTCTTACTGTGGACCGGCAAAGTAAATGCTCCGACACTCATTCAATTCCTATGAGCGTCGGAGCATTTACCTTGCTGGCCCGCCATAAGAAGCTCTTCTGCAGTTTAGTAAAACCCAGTTTTTTGGGGGGGGAGGAGGTTGATATGTGGGTGGAAAAATCCCACCTAAACTTTCATCTTTTCTGGCACAAGAAGAAAAGTGACTCAAAGGCACAGATGAAAATGGAAGCAATTTTGACTAAGTGATGATCTCTTCACAACTGCGGCTTCAGATTATAACCAGAAAGGATTTGTGGTGGCAATCTGAAAGCAGGACTCAAACACAAGCAGGTAAAAAAGTTTTCACTCACAAAAGGGCCAAATCTGTGTTCTTGTCTTTTGTTCGACAGATATTTAGTCAATCTTATTTTGTGCCCACAAGTAATGTAATGTAATGTAATTTATTTCTTATATACCGCTACATCCGTTAGGTTCTAAGCGGTTTACAGAAAATATACATTAAGATTAGAAATAAGAAAGGTACTTGAAAAATTCCCTTACTGTCCCGAAGGCTCACAATCTAACTAAAGTACCTGGAGGGTAATAGAGAAGTGAAAAGTAGAGTTAGAGGAAAAATAAAAATAAAATAAACATTTTAACAAGACAGCATTGATCTAAATACTTTGGAAGGTAGAAGAGAGGAGAGAAAAGAATAGAAGCATGATGAAGTGATGAAGTGGAGCAAGTAAGTTTAGGAGGAGCGATTGACGTTTCCAGAAAAGTCATTTACCTGAAGACTGTGAAAATCTATGGAGGGCGGCTGATAATTTTGCAGTACAGGTGCTTGCATAGATTTCCTTGATTGTCTAGTGACAACAGTATAACACAAATGGTTAATGCTATGGGCTAAGAACCAAGGGAACTACTGTACCAGCTCCTTGTGACCCTGGGCAAATCACAAAACCGTCCATCACCCTAGGTACAAAAACAAAAATTTAAATTGTGAGCCCACTAGTGACACAGAAAGTACCTGTGTGTAATATGTAAACTGTTTTGGTTGGACCAGAGAAAGTCAGTATATCACATAATTCATACCCTTACTTTATGTTTTACATCAAGTGGCATAGTAAAGGGGAGAATGGGGGGGGGGGCAGGGCACCCTCCAGATATTAGGCAATCACAAGAAAAAGGGCTAGATTCACTAAAGCCCCCTTACCTGTCCGATCCATGGACAAGTCTTTCCCGGGCGACCGATTACCAAGCCTCATGTAAATGACTGCGATCGGAGGCCCGCCCTACAGCGACTGCACAGATTACTGCAGAGCAATCCCGACGCATGTGCAGACCATCTTCTTTGCCTCTAGATGGTCTGCGCATGTGCTTGTTCTCTGCTTTTTTGTAATTTTTTAAAAACTTTTTTACTCGGGTGGAGGTGCATGCGTGGCTTCTCCAATAGGATTCTCATTTGATTCCATGCCATAAGAAATTAACTAATCCCTTGCTCAACAGCACCTATGAGTTTGTGGCTCTGATTTCTTAGGAAAAATGAGTGGCGGATCTGTGATGAAACGCGTGGCTCCTGTCTACACTTGCAAGCCCGTGGTTTTAACCCGCGGGTTTAAAGAGGAGCTGCACTGCAGCGTGTTCTGAAACAGAACAGAACAGGGGGGGGGGAAGGGTGGCAGAGAGCAGGAGATGTGCCTCAGCTGGTTGCTTACTTCAGGGGACCATAGGAGAGAATGCTCAGGAGAATCGATAGGGACGTGAGCGACTGGCTCTCAGCAGTCGCTTCTATTTTGATCAGCCAGCCCAGTCGGTGTTCCTGAAATTGTTAGTGAATCTTTGCCTTCCTACTTTTGCATGCCATTCCCCTCATTTGCATGTGGGGATGGTATCAGATCGGAGGTTGATCGGCCTTGAGGTTAGTGAATCGGGTCGGAGGAAAAATCGGGTTGGTACACGATTGCAAACACGATCGGTGGGCTTAGTGAATCTAGCCCATGGTCAACAGCGCTATCTGCTCAATATCACTGAATATCCCTCTTACTGGTACTTATTTGGTAAGCAGCACCTGCTTACCACATATGTGCCTTTAAAAATCATTCCTAGAGTGTCTAAGTATTTATGTAAAAGCCAGTTTATTCCTTTTTTGACTGTTTGGTTTACTTTGGCACATCTTTTATTTTATTTCTTTTTGGTTTGGGTTTTCTTGCATCTTCCCTGCACCTCTTGCTGTGTCTGCCCATCCTGTGTGCCAAGCAACCAATGGCATAACAACAGTCTTCAGCCTGGGAGCCAATATTTGTATTTGCACCTTGCCCCCAGAGCACAGATTTCTCAAACAGCTTTGAGAGCAGATGGAGAGGTGCTAGCAGCTGGAAAGGCAGGTTAAAGAATGCCTGGCTCATTTTGCCACTGGTGCTACTCTCCTGCTGTCAACAAGGAAGTGTTTTTTTTGCTACTTCAGCTTGTCTGCGGTGTTCTTTGCTCACATGTTTCAAGACAATAGACTGTTTTCAGTCCAATTCTTTATATGTGAGTTTGCAAACAATTGGACCCCTGAGGAAGGCTTGTTCGCCGAAATATGGACCGTGTAGGGTCCGGTTGGATTTTTACCACTGTATTTTTTTTCATTGAATTTTCATGTTTTTATATGTCAGTATATAATAAATTATCTCCAGAACATCTGTATCCACAGTTTTTTTTGTTTTTGTTGTCAACAAGGAAGCGACCAGGTAGATAAGAAAGAAACAGAGCAACAGATAAGCAGCGGGTAGAAAAATTGCTAGGACTTAAAAAGTCAGGGTTCAGACCTATGGAACCATCACACAAGACATACGATTACTAAAGCACATATCATATAGCCCGGCCCAACCACAAGAATGATCCTGTATAAATGAAAAAACAATTGGAATTATCCCTCCTGTCCTATAACTTTTGCACCTAAATGTAATGGCCATTTGTGTGCTAAAATGATAGAATACCTGCACTTATGCAGGATGCAGGTGAGTATACACTTACTTGCATAGCATGTAAACACAAGAGGGGGACATACATGAGTGTGAAGCTTGGGCAGGCACAGGCATGGGTCCCATTTATGTTCATAACTTATGCACTGAAGTGCCACATTTGATACAACTTAAGTGAGCGTGCCTAGCTGTAAGAACATAAGAACAAAAACAAAATAGAACCAAGAGAGGATGTCCAATAAATATATATCACAAAAAATTCCAATAAATATATTCCAATAAATATATATCCTCACAAAATTCTTTAGTAGCTGCTATGCTCTGAGTTTGTCTCCTACGGAGTGATTTTTCCTGCTTCTAAGCTCCAGGATTACGTTCTAATGTATGAAGATTTATGGTGAAGACAGCAATTTTCAGATAAGTGGTCTTTTTGAAAATTTTTGAAATAAGAATTAAGACTGTTAAAAATCAAGACGGTTGAAATTTTGCATTTTTACTTTGCGTCTTCAATATTTTTGGGAGTTTTTGACCGAGGATGTGTCTACTAGTTACAAGTGATATTTGTGACTAGTTTGTCTATGTGGGTGTGCTGTGTTTACAGCCCCTATTAGACACTGAGGTCTTTTCTTCCTTGGTGAGTCATACTTATTTTCGTCATCCTGAATTTTGTCATAACATAAGAACAGCCACAATGGGTCAGACTAATGGTCCATCCAGCTGAGTATCCTTTTTCCACAGTGGCCAATCCAGGTCACAAGTACCTGGCAAAAAAATCCAAATAGTAGCAACATTCTATGCTGCTGATCCAGGACAAGCAGTGGCTTCCCCCATGTCCATCTCAATAGCAGATTATAGACTTTTCCTCCAGGAACTTGTCCAAACCGTTTTTAAAATCAGCAATATTAACTGCTCTTACCACATACTCTGGCAATGTGTTCCAGAGCTTAACTATTCTCCGAGTACGAGGGCTGATTGAAAAGTTATAAGATTAAAAACAAATTCAGAATCAGATGACTCTGCAGGATCTAAACATTTTTCTTTTTCAAAGTAGCGGCCTTCACATTTAATATTTTTGCAGCTGTAACCATGATCTTTTCTTCTCTCTAAGAGGTCCCACTTGCTTATCCAATGCTTTCTTGAATTCAGACAGTCTGTCTCCACCACCTCTTTCGGGAGACTGTTCCACACATGTACCAGCCTTTCTGTAAAAAAAGTATCCCCTTAGATTACTGCCGAGTCTATCACCTCTTAACTTCATCCTTTGCCCCAGAGCTTCCTTTCAAATGAGATTCGACTCATGCGCATTTACACCACATAGGTATTGAAATGTCTCTATCATATCTCCCCTCTCCCGCCTTTCCTCTAAAGTATACATATTGAGATCTTTAAGTCTGTCCCTATATGCTTTATGATGAAGATCACACACCATTTTAGTAGCCTTCCTCTAGACCGACTCTATCCTTTTTATATCTTTTTGAAGATGCAGTCTTCAGAATTGTACACAAATTCTAAATGAGGTCCCACCAGAGTCTTATACAGGGGTATCAATACCTCCTTTTTCCTAATGGCCATACCTCTTCCTATGCACATAGCATCCTTCTAGCTTTCACCGTCATCTTTTCAACTTGGTTGGCCACCTTAAGATATGTCGATGTCCGCTTCACAAGAACCAGCACAGAACTGCCATGTCTACTTCTTGGAAAGAAAAACAGAGGCAGTCTCAATTACTTTTCAATCAGTCCTCGTAGATGCCAAATTTAACTAGTATTCTATAACAATCTTGGTGTCCAAATGCTGTTATAGTTACAGTTTATTAAATTTGGTATACTGCTTGCATGTTTGCTTATTTAATCTATTTAAAAATTAAAAAAAAACCTAAAGCCTACACAATCTGAAGATCTTTACTGGCTTACAAATAATACATTCATGATTTTTAAACTCATAAAATGCACATACATGAAATCAAAACATCTCACTGTTATTTTAACTTAACAAACATACTCGCTTCTCATTAAAAATATATTTAATCGTATATTAAACCGCAGCAGTGCTCAAACAAAAATCAAATTAAAATATGAAAAAAGAACTTCAATTTATAATAGGAAAGTACATATATACATGTATGACTAACAGTCCATGGTGCGGCTTCACCTTGAATATTGCAATCAATTCTGATTTTTATATTAAAAGAAAAAAAAAAAAAAAGATATAGGGCTCCTTTTACTAAGGTGCACTAGCGTTTTTAGCGTGTGCTGAAGATTAGCGCACGCAAGCCATGCGCTAAACAAAAAATAAGCACATAAGCAATGCCTCTGCCGGGTCAGACCTAAGGTCCATCGTGCCCAGCAGTCCGCTCACGCGGCGGCCCAACAGGTCCAGAACCTGCGTAATAATCCTCTATCTATACCCCTCTATCCCCTTTTCCAACAGGAAATTGTCCAATCCTTTCTTAAACCCCAGTACCGTACGCTGCCCTATTACATCCTCTGGAAGCGCATTCCAGGTGTCCACCACCCGCTGAGTAAAGAAAAACTTCCTAGCATTTGTTTTGAATCTATCCCCTTCTAATTTTTCCGAATGCCCTCTTGTTCTTTTATGTTTTGAAAGTTTGAAGAATCTGTCTCTCTCCACTTTCTCTATGCCCTTCATGATCTTGTAGGTCTCTATCATGTTTCCTCTGAGCTTTTCCAGGGAGAAGAGCTCCAGCTTCTCCAATCTTTCAGTGTATGAAAGGTTTTCCATGCCCTTAATCATTCGTGTCGCTCTCCTCTGGACCCTCTCAAGTATTGCCATATCCTTCTTAAGATGCGGTGACCAATACTGAACACAGTACTCCAGGTGCGGGCGCACCATTGCCCGATACAACGGCAGGATGACTTCTTTCGTTCTGGTCGTAATACCATTTTTAATAATACACAACATTCTGTTCGCCTTCTTCGCGGCTGCTGCGCATTGCGCCGTTGACTTCATTGTTGTATCCACCAGTACACCCAAATCTCTTTCAAGGTTACTTCCCTCTAATACTAATCCCCCCATTTGGTAGCTGAACATCGGGTTCTTTCTCCCTATATGCATGACCTTGCATTTCCCTACATTGAATTTCATCTGCCATTTATTCACCCACTCCTCCAGTTTGCTTAGGTCTCTTTGTAGGGCCTCACACTCTTCCGTAGTTCTGACCCTTCTACAGAGTTTAGTGTCATCCGCAAATTTTATAACTTCACATTTCGTCCCCGTTTCCAGGTCATTAATAAATACATTGAACAGCAGCGGTCCAAGTACAGACCCCTGCGGAACTCCACTCGTGACTTTTCTCCAGCCCGAGTAGTGACCCTTCACTCCAACCCTCTGTCTCCTGCCTGCCAACCAGTGTTTGACCCATCTGTGTACGTCCCCTTCCACCCCGTGGTTCCACAGCTTCCTAAGTAACCGCTCATGGGGTACCTTGTCAAAGGCCTTTTGGAAGTCAAGGTAGATGATGTCTACAGGTTCCCCTTTGTCCAAATGGCTGTTTACCCCCTCGAAGAAGTGCAGTAAGTTTGTTTGGCACGATCTTCCCTTGCAGAAGCCATGTTGGCTCGCTTTCATCAGCCCATTTTTTTCGATGTGCTCACAGATGCTGTCCTTTATCAGTGCTTCTACCATCTTGCCTGGAACCGATGTCAAACTTACCGGCCTAACATAAGTAACATAACATACTAACATAAGTAAAAGGAGCCCATAGTGGAATTAGAAAAGGTTCAAAGAAGAGCAGCCAGGATAATAAAAGGGATAGGACTCCTCTCTTATGAGGAAAAGCTAAAGAGGTTAGGGCTCTTTAGCTTGGAAAAGAGACGGCTGGGAGATATGACTGAGGTCTACAAAATCCTGAGTGGTGTAGAACAAGTGAAGGAACAGAAAAAAAAAAAAGTAGGAAAGGGACACAGGTCAAACCACTGTGTGAGCAAATACCGTACATTTATTTGAAGTGTAATTTTAACTGAAATTTGACACTTTAAATAAATGTATTCGTTCACACAGTGGTTTGACCTGGGGGTTGTGTTTTTTCCTTTGTATTGTAGACCAAGTGAATACTTTTTTTATTCTAGCAAAAATTACAAAAGACTAGGGAACACACATTGAAATTACTTGGAAATATTTTTTCACTCAAAAAATAGTTACGTCCTGGAACTCGTTGCCAGAGGATGTGGTAACAGCAGTTAAAGTAGATGGATTGAAAAAAGGTATGATAAGCTCCTGGAGGAAAAGTCCATTGTCTGCTATTGAGACAGGGGAAGCCAGCATGCAATATTGCTACTATTTGGGTTTCTGCCAAGTACTGGTGACCTGGAGTGGCCACGGTGGAAAGAGGAACAGAGTTACATGTACCATTGGTCCGACCCGGTATGGCTATTCTTATGTTCTTAACTACCCAAAGCATCAAGCCTGCTAATCCCCAGGGAAAGTAACATTGAAAATGTTTTCTTGTAAAATATGCTTCACCAACATTATTCTTTTCTTGTATATCTATACTTGATATGTATAATTGAAATTACTACATAAAAATAAAAAAGGCATTTAAGATGCGGTAAAGATCTTTCAGTCCGCAAAGCCTGTGGAAATGCATTCCACAACACAGAAGTAAAAAAAAAGTGCGCCCTTCTTTGTCGTAGCTAAGCGAGCCTTAGGACTCCTTTTACAAAGGTGCGCTAGCGTTTTTAGCGCATGCACCGGATTAGCACGCGCTATAGCACGTGCTAACTGAAAAAACTACCGCCTGCTCAACAGGAGGCGTTAGCGGCTAGCGCGCGCTATTCCGCATGTTAAGGCCTTAACGCACCTTTGTAAAAGGAGCCCTTAGCCAGAGAAAGAATTGGCAATTTCAATGCATCTAAAGATTGCAAATGTTGTGCAAGGATAAATGGCATCAACAATGTCTCCAAATGGCATCAACAATCAAATATGGTGTAATAAGCTCCTCGGATAATGACCATCAATTTAAAGAGGATCCTATAATTCACAGCCAACCAATGATGATGCAAATATAAGGGTGTAATACGATCAAATATATGCCCCAATATTCAAATCGCCGTATTCTGCATGGTCTGTAATTTTTTTCAAATTTTCATTTAATATCCTTCCCAAAACTGCATTTACACAGTCCAAATGAGAAAGAAATAATGACAGACAATAGCATCAAAAAAGCCTTTTCATCAAAATAATTCCTAACAGTTTTCAATTTGTGCAAAATAGCATAACCTTTACGAACTAATGAAATAACATATTCTACAATTTGTGCTCAGCGAACTGCAACTTTGCACCTCTCTTTGGCCTAATATTTGGAAACACAACCTCAGCACCCTGAGGTTGTGGGTTCAAAACCTATGCTGTTCCTCGAGACTCTGGGCAAGTCACTCAATCCTTCACTGCCCCTGATAGACTGTGAGCCTGCCAAGACAGATATAGGGCAAATTCTTGAGTACCCGATTTGTAACCTGCTCTGAACCCCTTTGGGAGGATGGGCTAAAAAAGTGAATGAATAAATAAATTAAGTAAGTAAATACAGAATCACCCCATATGTCATTAACAGCAAGTTTCCCTGTGCCATAATACAACACCTGCAAAAAGCACATTCAGAATCTTGAGCAAACTTTGCACACTATGGGCTCCTTTTACGAAGCCGCGTTAGCGGCTTTATTGCATGTACATTTTTAGTGCGCACTAACCCCTGTGCTAGCCAAAAAAACTACCGCCTGCTCAAGAGGAGGCAGTAGCAGCTAGTATGGCCGGCAAATTAGCGTGCGCTATTACGCATGTTAAACCGCTAACGTGGCTTCGTAAAAGGAGCCCTATAACACTACAAATTTCCAGGATCCACACAACATAAGCTGAACTAGTGGTAAAACTGCACTGTATGATATTACAACAAACCCCACAACCCCAATAGACTTTCTATTGGGGAAGAAAGAACAAGATAGACTGCTACAGATTTCTACACAGAAAACAGGGGGATAAAGATTGATGATTTACCCAAAAAATTAAAAATTCAGATTTTTTTTTCATTTAACTTGGATTATTTTTAAACACAATGTTTTTTTGAGAAAAAAACTTATCTAAATAGTTTTCTATTTAAGATACATTATAGTCCAAAAGTTATTCATTATTAAATAAGGATTACAAGTTATTCAGGCAAGCGTATAAACAAGCAAAACATTTAAATAAGGAATTGTTACTTGTTCCAAGGGTTAAATCTCCCAAAAAAGATTGTGGTAACACGCATTCTACAATTTTCCCCTTCAATAAATAAAGCTGCCAGGGTTTTGTGGAGGCACTGGAATATAATGGAGATGCACTCCACCTTTCAATATACACATTTCAGAATTGCTTTCATGAGACAAAAAAACCTTAAGGAGCTTTTGAGTGCTTTGAAAAAAATAAAACACGGGGGTCACTCAAAATTGCTTAATATATATATATATATATATATATATATATATATATATATATATATATATATATATATATATATATATATATATTTGGAAAAGTTTCAATAAAAATATTTGAAATAAAAAATATATATTAAAACAATTTTGAGTGACCCCCGTGTTTAATATATTTTTTATTTCAAATATTTTTATTGAAACTTTTCCAAATAGAACAGAACAAGTAACACAGGTATGGTGGATGCCAAATTATGAATACAAAGAAGTACAAATAATATTTTAAGAAAACACAAACATGAGACTTTTGGCCTCTTTTACAAAGTTGCGCTAATGGCTGCCGCGCGGAAACAGCCCCGAAGCCCTTTAATTCTCTATGGGTTTCGGGGCTGTTAGCATGGAGCAGCCGCTAGTGTGGCTTTGTAAGTTTATATTCATGCAATGTTTAAATTTTTTGGTAAATTAATTCCCTTAATCCATTCATAATATCATGGGCAATTTTCTATCTAGAAGATATTATCACAGATGCTTGGTTTTGCATGTCTCAAAACTGAATTTGTGTCTGCATAGATAACAAGCTGCTGCTTCACAGCAAAAAAAAAAAAAAAGTTATAAAATATAGAGTTGAGAAAATGACCTTAGCCCCATTGTTCCTTTGCAAATAAATGTATACAGAATCAACCCCTTACCTTTTAAGTACTGAGGCCCAGATTCTCTAACTGGCACATATTATATAGGCGCAAGTAGGCACCCAAATTCAGTAAAAAATAAAGCGCCATTTAAATGACTTTTTAATTGAGTTTCAAGGTGCCTACTGGTGCCTAAAAAAGTCAGTACTGGAATCACACCTCTGTAAGCGCTTTAGGCTGCCTAATGCCACTATGGGTGTGGCTAATGCCTGATGTGGTGTTACGTGGCCTAAAGCACCTACGTAAGAGCAATTCATAATAAAGATAGGTGCTGGAAGTGTAAGCCTGGAAAACCCTGGAACCATCACATGATTGATACATGACTGGCAGCCACTTTTTAGTGGCTGCCAGTCATTATGTCTATGTTGGTGCCATGTAGAGAATCTGGCCTTAAGTTTAAATACCTGTACAAGGAGCTATGTGGGAGGAGGGAGGGGCAAGAAGTAAAAATGAAAGTGAAACCTTTTGAGCAGAGTACTCCACAAGCCTTTGGATCTTTGTGTGTACAGCTTGAGGTTTATCATATTCTCTCCTTGGATGAGAAAAACTATAATGACATAAGGCCGTTAAGAGACCCAGATTGGGAAAATTTTAATGAAGTTCCTCTACCTAAGGGTAAGGAAGGCATGCGTGCAAAATGCAAACACTGCAACAAAAAAAATGCAAGGCCTGGTGGCTGAAATGAAACAGCATCATGAAAAACACTTTGATGAAGATGACAAAAGTATTATGTTTGAACAGGCAGGCTGGTAAATGTTTTGATTTCATCATATTTCTTAACGACTGCTTTGAGGAATTTTCATATTTGAGCAAAAATATTTATTATTACTGTATTACTGCATGTTACAAGTCATTTTGATACAGTTGTTATGAAGAAATAAAAAAGGTGAAACAAATATTCCTTTTTTGGGCAGGACTGAGTGGCAAATACAAAGAGAAAACCATGACTTAAATCAAGTCATTCTAAATAGAGATTTAAATTGATTTGATTTAAATACAATCCATCCTGACAGAAAGTAATACTAATAAAATGTTATAACTTGTTCATAAAAAAATGAACATATACAAACCCTCATCAAATGCAGAACAAATTAGAAATATTCAGAAAAAACTGAACTAGGAGGAACCACAAGAATTCCAGACTATGCATGCAGAAACACAGTAACAATTGAACTTCCTCTCATACTAAACAAAATAGAAAGAGCTGTTCATTTTCAAGGCTGACATATTCCAGTTAAAGCTAGAAAAAAAATTTGAATTTTTATCTGTGCAGTAATTTTTCAGCCTTAGAGTGTGTAAGTATTTATGTAAAAAGTCTGTTTTGGATAATTTGAGCTGCAATTTCTTGCGTTAATATGGAATTTTGACCTAGTTCTTTAGACCACTGCACACAAATTATGAGACAAAATGTAAATTTAGGCAGGAGCCCAAGTCATATAAAGAACTAATAATATTTGAACCCATTACCACATTTTTCGAACTGAAACTATAAAACAAACTATAAGGAACCAGTAGGTTTTGAAGCCGAGTGATCATTTTATGTAAACAGCTCCAACTGCCAGACTAATTACGGTAAATCTCAGGGAAGTACTATGCTCTACTATAAACACAGGCAGAGACAAAGTTATAAAAATTGCCAATTTTAAATGCACATTAATAGGCTTTATGTTGTTTCTTACACAGATGATACCACTTAATCCTCCTTAGCAGCTAACAATCCATTTTTAGCATGCATCGTGACACGAAAAATGTGCACAGACCGTTCTAGGGAACCAGATTCAATGATCTATTTTTTTGCACAATAATTGATTTTATATTTAGCAAAGATGTGTCATACCAAAATAAGGCTTCATGTGCCCTGTTACACATCTGCATTACACACTAACATGTATGACTGATGTACAATTTTAGGTGTAATTAGTAAAACTGAAAAGAATACATTAATTTCTTTTTCATTGCTCTTAGATTAGGAGAAAAGTAGACAATGCATTTTGGCCCTCCTTCTCCAAATCAGCCTCAGCAAATATAGGTGAAAATAGGTCAGAAGAACAAGTGCATGAAATATCTCTAAGATACATTTCCATCATCACACTATCAACCCTCCCCTTCCTGCACAGTTCTCTCCAGATGCATATTCTAAACTCTATTCAGTTACCAGAGAAGTAGGTAACCTGTGGCCTGCCAGACCATAAGCATTGGAACCTTCCACATCCCTCTCACCTGCAAACTGTTTATAATTATTGAGCTCACTCCCTTGAGGTGGTGAATCTACAATCCCTAACAGAGGCGACACTTAGCATAGTGCCTTGAGCATCTGTGTGTGCTTAAGGCCTGCCAGCTTCTGCCTTCTCCAAACTTCCTGTTTCAGAAGGGTTGGAAGCCAGCATATGCTCAAGGCTCCATGCCAGCAAGATACATGCCGTCCCCTATGGCACCTGTAAATTTGACACTCCCAAAGAGAGCGAGGGAAAATGACTGAAACAGCTCACAGATGAGGGAAGAAGTGGATGGATGGTAGGAGAGAGGTGCTGGAGACCAGGGAGGGAGGGAGGAAGGTAGGTAGGGAAGAAGAGAAATTCAGATTACTATTTTGGGGAGGAAAGAGGGAGATGCTGAAGACCTAGGAAGGGGGGTGGGAAAGAAGAGAAAAAAATGATCCCATATCCAATCACAATTGATCAACGTTTTGTTGGCAGTGATTTTATATGGCACATTTGTTAATTTATTTTCTACAGCCTGCTTGGGATAGCAGTGATATTCATGCAGTCCTCTGGGTAGAAAGGTTGTCTATCCCTGAGTTAACTCAACATGCATGCCCCATGGCAGTTTTCATTTGCGTAGAGGGGTCTCAAGGTAGTGCATGCAAATCTCTCTCATGCGTATTCATTGTGGACATCCTAAATTAAACTAAACCTTAAGTTTGTATATCACATCATCTCCACAATCGTAGAGCTCGGCACGGTTTACAGGAAATGGTATAGAGAAGGAACTCATATGAGGGTTACAGAACAGTATAGAGAAAGTTTAGAGGGACTTAGTATAACAAAGAGGTGGAAATATTACATTTTTGAGAATAGCCAAGTTTTCAGATGTTTTCGGAAAAGTTGGAGGGCGCCCAGATTCCGAAGTGGGGTAGAAAGGTTATTCCCGAGCTCTGTGATTCTGAAGGAGAGGGATGTCCCTAGTTTTCCTGCATGGGATATGCCTTTTAATGAGGGGAAGGATAGTTTGAATTTTTGGGTGGATCTGGTGATGTTAGGATTTGAGGAATTCCAAGATAGTGGGATAAGGGGAGGAAGGATGCTGTGTAGGATCTTGAAAGTTAAGCAAGCGCATTTAAAGTGGACCCTAGAGACTACTGGAAGCCAGTGAAGTTTGGACAGGAATGGGGAGACAAGGTCAAATTTACTTTTAGCAAAGATTAGTTTAGCTGCGGTATTCTGAATCCGCTGAAGTCTTTGAAGGCTTTTCTTTGTTAGGCTTAAGTAGATGGAGATACAATAGTCCAATCTGGAAAGGATGATGGATTGTACGAGGACAGCAAAGTGTTGTTGATGGAAGCAGGATCTTGCTTTCCTCAGCATGTGAAGGCTGAAAAAGCATTTTTTTACCAAGGAGTTGAGGTGGTTGTTGAAGGATAGTGTAGAGTCAATGATGATGCCCAGAATTTTGCTAGAGAACTCAAGCTGCAGTGTGGTGCCAGAGGACAGTAGGATGAGGGTGGGTAGCTGATCTAATTTTGGGCTGAGCCAAAGTAGTTTTGGACTCGTTCAGTTTCATTTGTACGGTGAGGGCCCAGGATTGGTTTACTATACATGAGGATATATTCTCAGAGAGGTTGGTGAGGTTCGAGTCGGTCTCGAGGAGGACAAGGATGTCATCAGCATAAGTGTAAAGTGTTTCTAGGGGGGAAGATGGAGGAGTTTCAGGGAGGACATATAGATGTTGAAGAGAATAGGGGATAGAGGTGATAGGATAGGTGTCTTTCAAGGGCAGAGTTGAGGACACCTGCTCTACCCACAGTGAATATACGAGAAAGATTTGCATATATTTGAAAACTAGACTGGCTATCCTGATGGCTAGGTTGAAAAAAAGTTTGGAACAAATCGCTTTCATTCATCTTACTGCACCCCTGAATGAACAAAAGAAAAAAGTGCTGCCCATAGTAACTAGAGGCAAAGGCAAAGAAAAAACTGCAGAAAACTAAACAGTATAATTTTGATATTGTTCCCTGGGATTTAAACGTGAGACATTAAAGCCAAAATCTCCAATTGAATTTCTTGGAAACTGCATCTAAACATTCCATACAGACACCAGGAGATATGTAACCAGACCTGATCACCTGGGCCAGCTGAACCATTTTGTGACCTATGTGTCTGATAGAGCAGTGGTTTTCAACCCAGTCCTCAGGGATGAGCCCACTGAATAATAAAAGGGGCATCTTTGCATTTTCAAGGTTGGCACAGCAAGGTGCAACGGCCCAGAGATCACTTGCAGGGCCGAAGTTCTCTGTTCAGCTGATCTGCTATGTGGTTCCGACTTCCAAGGTTTTAAATGGCATAACTTTTAATGCAATGAGAAAAATCTCAAGAGTTCCAAATTCATGGCAGTTCCCAGCAGACAAAGAGTACTTGCGCCTGTTTGTTGAATTTAGTTCAGGTCTCTCTCAAGTCATTCTAAGCAAGTTATTTTCAGGTATGGTCAGTATTTTCTTGTCCCCAGAGAGGCTTACAATGTAAGCTTGTATTTGAGGCAACGGGGGGTTAAGTGAATTGCCCACGATCACATGGCATAGCAGTGGGATTGAAACTTGTTTCCACGGTTTTCAGTCAGCTGCTCGAACCACTAGCCTACTCCTTGATGGCCAATCAGTATTAAATAAGACTGATCCTGAAAACTATGTGCAAACACTCAGGAGGAGCAAGTGTTGTTCTGAGCACCAGGTGATTGATATGGTACACCTGCTTGGTTTGTAAAAAGGCTCCCGAGTCGGGAGCCAAAATAGGCGCTCCAGCTGATGTCTGAAGCATTTGCTGTCAAGACAGAAGATTAATACCATGGTGAAAAGGGAGCATCAACTTATGTTCTGACATCCATGCCACTGTGAAGGAAAAGGATGAATCAAGGTATAAAGAGAGTGGGTAATGCCGATTCCACTGGAATGCGAGGTCCTACCCACTACAGTCTTTTCACTAGTCTAACATCTAGGTCCTAGCCATGTCCATCAGAAAGCATTAGTATTTGGTGTTTGTCGGGAGGGGGGGGAGGGGAAGCTTTTACTTGCTCTGTAATGTATCCCTGGTTTGTAGTTGCAGTGTTCATTTCTCAAATTTGATGAGGAAACCCCGTTATGTCCCCACAGTTGTGTATGCATATTTAGATTTGTTGCTTTGCAATTTGTATTATACTATATAATTTAAGCTAGCTATAATTTCCTGGTAGGACTTCTAATCTCTGTTTTCACGTCTCCCTATGCATGTGATCCATATCCTTCAGTCACTGGGAATCCAGCCAGGTTCAAGTTTCAGCCCAAAGTTCATGCTCATGGATAGAGAATGACATGGGGAGAGGTTCCTTAGCATAGCTGCAGTAAATCTGTAGTTAAAAAAAAAAAAAAGGACTTTTGACCACTGATGCAGGAGAAAAGCTTTTTACTGCCCTGCGGGAATGGTGAAAAACCTTGCTCCCATTGGGGAAAACCCCCCACAACTATCACTCTCCAAATCTTCTTTCCTCCCTCCCTCCCTCACTGCTGCTGGCACATACCTTCTGGAGCCAACTGATCTCCACACAGCACTGCTCGTGGCCTTCTCTCTCCCAGGACCCCCCTTATGATACAACTTCCTGTTTCTGCAAAGATAGAAAGCTGCATCACAAGGAGGGACCTGGCAGAGTGAAGGTCTCAAGCAGGCCTGTTTGGGGATCAGCTGGCTCCAAGGTATGCATCAGTGACAGGCAGGGAGGGAGATATGGTGCTGTGCTAGAAACGAAGGAGGCAGGCTGGAGCTGTCAGACTCACAAGAATGTGTGTGTGGGGGTGGGGATTAACTGGAGCCGTTGGACCCTCAAAGGGGGGGAGGGAAGGCATTGCAAAGCAGCACGATGCTGGGGCTGAGGTTGGAGATGGTGGTACAGGGAAGGGCAGGACAGCCAAACTCAGAATTTAGTCTGTATAGCTGTTCAATGCTCCCACCTTCCAGTGCAGAGGCTGGGAAATAGGAAGCGTGCTCTGGTCACAGGAAGGAGGGGCTTAGCTGGGATAAGTTCTTATTCAGTGCAAATGATGTGTAGAGGGGGAGGAAAAGGGGGAAAATGATGCTCTGTGTGAGGCCTTGGAGAGAGAGTCTGTGGAACAAATGAGTATCCTAAGGGGAGCAATATGTTCTTAAAATCAGGTAGGGGTACAAGAGGAATGAGGGCATGAGGGGGCTGTTACAAATTGAGAAAAAGAGCTACTAGCAAATGTTGAGAACTTTACCTGATGAAGGACTGAGCTATGGTTAAGTTCCTATGCAGACCAAGTTCTTTGAGGGGGAAGACTAAGCCAGGTACGAGACCTCAGTGAGAGCAGGTGGAACCAGCGAGTATAGGGAGTGGGGTGGGGTGTGGAGTTATTGCTGAGAAGTGGAAGAAATATAAGAGGAATAGGGGAGGAGGGGGTTACATACTGATAAAAATGGATTGGCAGCAAATGCAAGATCTTTACACGATGGAGGGCAGATGTGGCAGTGGTGGCACTGGCTGAATGCACATGTGAGCATCACACCACAGCCTTCTGCTTACCCTGCACCTAGACCAGTTCCTCATATTTTGTTAAATTGTACAAAGACCTCTTCTCCTGGTTCCTTCGATCTTCCTGAACACGATGTCTTCTCCAGTGATCTCTCTCTTCTGATGGTGTGACCAAAATAAGACAAGTCGTAATTTCATTATTTGGGCTTTGAGCTGCTCCCTGAATAGCTGCTGTCAGTTCTCGCGAGAAGTGAGGGAAGCCATTCAGGGAGCAGTGCAGGACCAGACAGGAGCATGAAAAGCTCACGCCTGCAATGTGCGCCGCTCTGCCGCAAGAGATGAGGACTCAGAGGTAGCTGTCCAGTGAGGGAGGGGCAGGAGCATGGAAAGCTCCTGCCGATACAGCCTTGGACCGCTAGAATTAAAAAAGGTACTATGTGTGTGTTATATTTGCTCCATAAGACGCACCTACATTTCCACCCACTTTTTTGGGGGTGGAAAAAGTGCGTCTTATGGAGCAAAAAAATCTGACATCATTAAATACAGTGCTACATCAATATACAAACACTGATTCCCAGAAATTTAGTAAATATAACAGTTTTTAAACTTATGCTTAAAATGTAAATTTAAATAAGAAGATGCATTATTTACTAGAGGGAGAAACACAGACTCCCATCGAACTATGTGATGAGAAAGCATCCAACTCAACAATTTCTTGTGTGCACTACCTTTTACCGAGGCAAAAGCAAAACAAATGGTTCTTCTCTGGGATCCTAAATGAAAATCGAAATGTTCCACCAAATAACTAGGCAAAAGACCGTTAAGAAATTTATAACAAAGACATCCTAATTTAAAAATGATCCCAGCCTGTATTGGTAACCAATGAAGTTGAACATAATAAGATGTCACATAATCAAATTTTTTGTAAATTAAAAATCAATCTTTTAGCCGTATTTTGAATCAGTCTTAATGGTATGAAACGGGTTGGATAAAACACACAGTTCATCGCAGTATGGCAAAAGTCACTTTTATTGACATGAGCCCGAAACAGCCATGTTTTGGCTTGCATCTTCATCAGGGGCAAAGACAATGATCCTATAGCTTTATTCAATCTCCAAGAATAAAAGTGTATCTGACAGATGTATCCCAATAATAATTCACTTATGAAGACTGGTTTCAAACCACAGGCATTCCCCACTCTACACTGGGGCACCTTCATCTATGCGCATTTTACTGAATTACTCCCTTACTATCACCCTGATGACAGCAACCCCTCTTCTGTAACACCACTTGTCTGATCTTCAAGGCTAGAATTTTCTTTCTAGGGAAGGAAGTTACCTTCATTAGCAAAATTAAATTCTTCAGGCAATTTTGGAGCTAATCACTTTTATAAAATAAGATAGGAAACTCATCTTCCTTCAAGATGTTCCTAACTTCAAAACTGTAAAGCGTTCTCTTACCTTCTCTAATCTAAGCAGTACTTCAAAGTATTACTTTTTTCATACACCACCCTGAGGCCAATTGCTTGGGAAGCATTCATTTGACCACCTTGGGCTCAGTCTAGCACCAGGGATATAAAGATTTTGCTGCATTTGGAGTGTGGAAGGAATGACTGTACTCTTATAATGTTGTAATTGCTAATAAAGAATTTAAGAACATAAGACTAGCCTTACTGGGTCAGACCAATGGTCCATCAAGGCCAATAGCCCATCCTCACGGTGGCCAATCCAGGTCACTAGTACCTGGCAAAAACCCAAGGAGTAGCAACATTCCATGCTACCGATCCAGAGCAAGAAGTGGCTTCCCCCATGTCTTTCTCAATAACAGACTATAGACTTTTCCTCCTTTACAGTGCTTTTGAAAAAGCAGAACCTTCAATTTGTTCAGCATGATATGGCCTCCATTCTTAGAGATTCCAGGTGTAGAGACCTGAGTTTTCCTAATAAATGTCGCTGGCAGTTTAAGAATCAGTGTCTTCTCTCAAAGCAAAAATTAGAAATTACAACCAACGAGAATAGTGCAAGACAGTGCAGTCATGTGACACACTTGGCTAAATTAGAGATCTACTGTACAGTGCCAAGATGAAGGTGACCTTTGTATCTTACATGATACACTAAGCTCCATAGGCCTAGTTACACTTTCATAGCTTGAAAAGACATGTTGAATAAAATTATTCTGATTGAAGTTTGGGATTATATTGAAACAGAGCCTGCCCTAGCATGAGGCAGACTCGGGATCCACCAAATATAGGCAACTGAAGAAGGCTTTAAACTAGAAGTGATGGGGTAGGGTGATCATAGCTCCTGGGTGAGTATAAACCCTCAGGTAAGTAAATCACTGAATACCTCTACACGGATGGGAAAAGGGGGCAATGTCTGGAAAGCAGTATATACTAATGCTCAAAGTATGGGACACAAGATTTTGGATCTTGAAACTGTGATGGAAGAAGAGGAGTTGGATATAGTGGCGATCACGGAGACGTGGTTCATGGAGAACCATGACTGGGACGTAGTTATACCAGGCTATAATCTGTTCAGGAAAGACAGGGTAGAAAGGAGGGAAAGTGGCTTTATAAGTTGTCGCAACCCGTGGGCTCCTGAAACACGCAGCGAGCCTGGGCCACAGCGATATATACTATTGTTCCCTCCAACTAGGGAATCCTTCAGGCACACTAGGCAACAGCCTGGGGTAAAACAGCAAGTAAAATGTCCATAGTGCAAGCAAGCAAGGAATACACACACTCAAAGAGGTTCACGAAATAAAGTTAGCCTTTTATTCCTGACCCAGAGTCAGGTTGCTCTGAGGTTCTCAAGTAGGTTGTGATATTTTCCAAATACATTAATGCAAAAGCCCAAACATATAATGCTGGGCCAACCTGGCCACACTGATCTCACAACTGGCCTTATTTCCAAAATCAGAAAATAACTCTCCCCCCCCCAACAAAAAACAAAACTATGGCTGGGCTTCAATTTCTACAGCTCAGTCCTCTTCACCAGCCTAAATGGGACAAAGTAAGTTCAGCAATGAGTAAACATACACACAGGTATGGCAATGAATTTTTCATAAGCAAAAGATAAACTGTTCAAGCTGAAGCACTCTGACACTGTCTGACTGCAGTCAAGGAATCTATCCAAACGGAGCTCCTCCGTGGCTGACATTCCCTGCAGTAGCTTATCAGAAGTAATTTAGTCTCCAGCTGTGTGGAAAGGAGCGTAAGCCAAAAGCTCCGTAGTGAATTGCTCAAGAAGTTATAAAGCAAAACACAGCAACAGAATCTTCACAACATATCTCTAAAAAAATGAGACATTTCTGCTGCACACCAAAAATAACACAGTTCCAAGCTTTCACCAAAAACAACAGGTAAGGAAAAATATCAAACACTCCCCACCTTTTCAGCTTGTGTCCATGACTTCTAGCCTCTCACTAGGCTCACTGGAAAAACCAATATCCATCGGTTCACAGCTTCCAAACTGCTTCTCAATGGTGGGTTCAGACTCTTCTGAAAAGTCCACCATCTCACACTCTTTCCATGGCTCATCAGCATTCAGTCAGTAAGGGAAGTCATGCTGTCTTTTTGGGAAACACTCCCAGCTCCTCTGCTCCTCCCCCTCTCTGGATCTCAGCTGCCTTGTTTTAACAGCCTCCAATTCCTCCCTCCCTGCTCTGAAGAGGGGGAAGGGAGAAAGCTCTCTCTGCAGCTGTGTCTGCCTATGTGACAACTTCCTGCTATAACTCTGACCTTCTGGGAGCTGTGGTTTCCTAGCTCCTGAGTTTCTTTGAGCTCTAATAGGAGGCTTGGGAGAGTAACCTGCAACTGGACCGAACTCTCCCTGGCAGTCACTGTCTGGCTCTATGTTGGTACAAGGAAAGTCAGCGCTTCCATAATCAGCAGGGCCAACCTGGTCAGCTCTCCTGCATAGGGGTTTACTGCTCTTCCTATCTAACCCTGAGACAAAGCTAGCAGGAGAGCTAGATTTGTCACAATGTTAAAGATCATATTAAAGCAAGATCTTCAGGGCAAAGAAGAGGCACTGTGGATCAATTTGGAAAGAGGGAATGGTATAGAAATTTTTTAAATAAAATAAATAAATATTTACATTGGTTTGAAATACAGGCTTCTTTCACAGACAGAAGAAGTAGATAGAGATTTAATAGTAGACATTCAGAAAATATCTAAAAAAGGGGAAGTCTTGCTAATAGGTGATTTTAACATGCCGGATGTTGATTGGAGTATCCCTATTGCGGGGTCTTCTAGAAGTAGGGAAATTCTGGATTCTCTACAAGGAAAACTGTTCCAACAATTGGTAATGGAACCCATTCGGGATGGGGTCATGCTGGACTTAGTGCTTACAAATGGGGAAATGTTTCTGATGTTAGTGGGTGATCATCTGGCATCTAGTGATTACTGCATGGTAAGATCCTTTTCTTGGGCGCTAATCCCCAAGGTGAACCCTAGCATCTGGTAACTGTGATTCAGGTTATTCTTCCCAATGTGCTACACATTTGTGGATATCTGCCACTACTTTACCCCCCTCCCCCACGTACTGTCACTCGCTACCAATGCAGTCATACCCAACCAGATCCTTTCCCTTTTCAAAATCCTGATTGAAATTTCTGGAATCCACTCTTTTTATCTAAAAATCCAGAAGTCTATTAAGAGCCACTTTCTCAATCAAATATTCTCACACTGCAGCACAATATTTTAATAGATAATCCTTATCTCCATCAGTTTTCTTTAAACCGTATTGACTAAGGCATGCTGAGACTATGTGGTTTAACTGTAGAGGGAAGAATTAATTATCTGAGGCAACAGCGGTGAAGCCATGTAATATTTTTCATGTTAAAAACTGGCAAAAGATCAATGATAATATTAGAAAAACTTTAATGGATTGCATTCTTCCAACTCCCCCAGTGAGATTTGTCTGTGGGAAATTAGCTGATCTTCCTCAGCACCAAGTTAACAGTTAGTGAGTCATCACAACCCACTTAGGGAATTTCCCAGTGTTCTCAAAGCATCTATTTACTCTAAAAAAAAACAAAAAAAAACCCAACCCACACACCCAACATCACAGTAACATCCGATGCACAAAAAAAGAAGAAACCATTCTATCCAAACCTTGGCTACATTTCCTCAGAATCTTTACTAACAATAATGTCTGGGTTCTATTGTCTGATCTAGCCAGACACTTTATAATCCAATTCCGCTTTGCTTCTATAATAGCATTCCGATAATATTTGAAATGCGTTTTAGCAGGGTGGATTTGATTTAAATCACTAGTCAGAAAGACTTGATTTAAATCATACCCGTGACGTTATGAATGGATTAACAGAATTTATTTGCCAAAAATTTAAACATTGCATGAATACACAGCCTCATGCTACATAATTAAAAACTAATTCCTACTTCATGGTGAATAACTTTTGGACTATAAATGTATCTTAAATAGAAAATATCTTTAGATGGATTTTTTTTTCCCTATAAAATGCTTTTTTGAGGAAAAATGTAATTAAAATTAAAAAATAAATCAGATTTTTATCCACCCTGTGTTTTAGTATAATGCTGTAGTGTGGCATTCCCTCACACACAGGTGTTGTAATTTCTGCCATTCCCACTTTTTATTAAAAGTTTCATGGAACCATGCTACTCCCCATCCCTACTTGTTCACTCTTGTCACTCCATTCTTCAGTCCAACTCCTTTTCCCTCATCCAGAATACCCACTAGCTCCACTGCTAATTCCACTGATTCTCTTCAAAGACCCTGTAGAGAGCTCAGCTTCCTGACAGCCCTTGCAATTCAGCACCTCCTTCTAGTGACCATAGCCTTTCCATTGGCTGGATCCTACCACAGCCTTTGCACTGGAAGGGACAGCACTGGAAAGCTGTGCTAGGCTAAAATCCAGTTGCGTGGTAACCCCCTTACTACGCGGGGCTGCAGACCACCTCGGGTGCAGAGTCAGTGGGGGTCGCTGACACATCTCTGCTCCACCCCGTCAGCACCATCCCATGTTTTATTAAAAATTGTTATTCCGCTTATCAAATTTCTAAGCAGCTTACAGTAATACAATTATAAAACTGGGGTCTAAACAAACGTTAGTCATTAATAAGACAATATGAATGTACATTTGGACATTATGGACTTCTGCCTGATGCTCGCGCCAGCCTGATTCCCCTCTGAATCACTTCCAGGTCAAGGGACCAAGAAGTGGCATCAGAGGGAAATCCAATGCAGGTGCGAGGAGCATGCTGCCAAAGCCACTCATGCTGGTGAAGATTTAGAGGTACGGGGAAGGGGGGCAGAAGAGAGAGCACGAGTGTGGAATGGGGAGGGGGGGCGTGGAAGGAGTGAGGGTGTAGGAGGCACCTCCTACCCTTACTATGCCACTGCTAAAATCTGAAAATATTCACACAGTTAGCCCTCCTTCTAGCTTTGAGACAGAGCTTACAAATGTTTAGAATCCTGTGCACATTTGACATGCCCCCACCAAAAAAAACTAGTTTGCCTATGCCTTAATCTGGCTGTGTTTCCAAGTAGAGAATAGTTAAGCTCTGGAATGTGTTGGCAGAGGATGTGGTACGAGCAGATAGCGTAGCTAGTTTTAAGAAAGGTTTGGACAAGTTCCTGGAGGAAAAGTCCATAGTCTGTTATTGAGAAAGACATGAGGGAAGCCACTGCTTGCCCTGGATTGTGGCATGGAATATTGCTACTCCTTGGGTTTTGGCCAGGTACTAGGGACCTGAATTGGCCACCGTGAGAACAGGCTAGTGGGCTTGATGGACCATTGGTCTGACCTGGTAAGGCTATTCTTATGTTTTTATGATATGGGGGCAAATTTGTCCCCCATCCCCGCAGGAACTCAATTTCCCAATCCCGTTCCCATGAGTTTTGTTGCTGTCCCTGTCTCATTCCTGTAAGCTCTGCCTTAACCGCACAAGCCTCAAACACTTGCGATTTTAAAGTGTTTGAGGCTTGTGCAGATGAGGATGGAGCTTTCAGGAATGGGGCAGGGACAGGAAAAGAACTCGTGGGAATGGGATAGGGAAATTGAGTTCCTGCGGGGATGGGGACAAATTTGCCTATGACGCTAAAAACGAGTTCCCTCAGGAGATGGGGAAAAAAAATTTGTCCCCGTGTCATTCTCTCTTTCCAAGCTCCTGGTTACTGCCGCTTGGACAGGCTTAACTATTAAGCAGATCAGAGCAGCAGCTTCTGAGGGAAGGGGGAAGGGCAAAGAGCACAAGCAATTAAACACGTAATAATAATAATAATTTTATTTCTTGTATACCGCCCTGACATTAGTTCTAGGCAGTTCACAACAGTAAATAAACACAATCATATACACATTTCTATATACGACTTAAACATACTAAACTAAACTAAACTAAACCTTGGGTTTATATACCGCACCATCTCCACGAATGCGGAGCTCGGCACGGTTTACAGGAAGAAGGATGAGAGAGGAACTACAGTGGAGAGATTAAAGAGTTAGGTGTAAAGGGGGAAGGTGAGAGGCCTAAGAGGGGGGAAGTGTTACAGTTTTGAGAATAGCCAGGTTTTTAGGTGTTTGCGGAAGAGTTGGAGGAAGCTTGAGGTTCGGAGTGGGGAGGTGAGGTTATTCCAGATCTCAGTGATTCTAAAGGGGAGGGATGACCCAAGTTTGCCTGCATGGGAAATACCTTTTATGGAAGGGAAGGATAGTTTAAAAATTTGGGAGGATCTGGAGGAAGTAGGGGTTGGGGAGTTCCAGGATAGAGGGATAGCGGCAGGAAGGATGCCATGTAGGATCTTGTAGGCCAGACATACAAGTATTAATGTCTCAATTAAGAAAAAAAAACTAATTGTAAAGAAAATTTTAAAAACATAGCAGGTAAAAAACATTTAAAAAACTTAAAAATCAACATTCTTGATTAATAAACAAATGAGTTTTTAGTAATTTCCTAAATATAGGATAAGAATGAGCCTGAGCAATCAGTGGGCTTATCCAGGAGTCCGCTTTTCCCGCCTAATATTCTAAAGTAGCACCCAATAGCTACACAAACCCATAAGGGGGATGGACAATTTTCAAATAGACCCATGTAAATCATTTTTGGAAATTACCCTCACATGTGTGTATATATATATCAAAATTTAACATTTTAAAGTTTGATGTCCAAACATGTTTTTTACAAGATCATTCTAGAAGGGGCGAGAAGGTGTCTTCTCAGACTGTTTTGTAGAGAAGTCAGCAGCTGTATTGCAAATGTATTAGGCATCCTAGGGGTCCTAACTTCTGATAGCTGGATAACTGAATTATCACGATAGCCCCAAATATCAGGAGAAGGGGGTCCCAGGGTGCCTGATATACTTGCACAGGCTCTGCAGCTACTGACTTCTCCCTGAGACAGACCCGATAGACACTTTCTATCCAAGGTGAAGGAACAGGTCCTCTTCTCCCTTCCTTAACTGGCCCTCAAGACCAGTTTCCCCGATTGCTGACCACTAGGCTAGTGTATCTCAAACTGTGTGCCAAGACACACTAGTGTGCCCCCTCCTGAGATTTCAGGTGTGCCGCGGTACACTGGGGAGGAGAGGCACGTCCTGTAGGCAATCAGTGGGTGCCAGCAACTATCCTTCTGTCTACCCTCTTTCCTTCTAGTCCCCCCCCCTCCCCACTGGTGTCTCAGGGTCTGCCTGGAGGGCCCTCACACACACGCGGACATCGACATGATGATGTCACGCATGCACGGCGATATCCGCGCACTTCCAGGTGCTTCGTGCCATGGCCACTACCTTTAGTGTGCCGCGGCTTGAGAAAGTTTGCGGGACACTGCACTAGGCACTCAAGAGCCTCTCTTATACTTTTTTTTTTTTAGCTCCGGCACACTAAGGGCTCCTTTTACTAAGCTGCGCTAGCGGTTTTAGCGTGCCCTTAGTGCGCGCTGCATTGCTGCACGCACTCGACGCTAGTGCCACCATTGAGCTGGCGTTAGTTTTTACGCATAGCGCACGCTAAAAACACTAGCGCACCTTAGTAAAAGGAGCCCCCAAATGGAGTAAATTATTTTCGTGGCACATTATAATTGAAATTATAAAATTGCAAAACCAACAGAAAATTAAATTTGAGAGTTATTTTTATAAAGTTCTTTAAGCCATATATGGGTTAATTATAACGACAGTGAAAATAAAGTAAGACAGAATAGAATTGCTAATCAATGCAATGGATGTGCTTGTTTTTGAGTGCAAATTAAGTCAAAACGTGGCTCGATAGTTGACAAGCAAACCCACATTTCATCATCCACCATCCGCAGTCATTCTCTCTTTTTTTTTTTTGTCAAAGCCGAAAATCCAAGTTCGCAAACATAAGAAGATCCAAATGGCAACAAAACCTTGATTGCTTTGTTGATCAAATTAGGATAATTACATGTTATAAATAAAGAATTACAAATATTAAAATTAAATTACTTGCCATTAGTTTTCAAGGACCAATCATGTCAAAGAATGATGCTTGTCTGGGCAGTTGTATACTTACACACACAGATGTTCATAACATTGACAGAGTTTTGCTTAGGCGACATACATGTCATCTATTCTAGTGTACTCTATACTTATGAAGGGCATTTTTTAAAGTAAAGTAAAATTCTGGACTCTCTGGTGGCACACCCAGAATCTCTTTGGGGCACACCACCGTGCCATGGCACACAGTTTGAGACACACTCATATACAGTACTGTGGTTTCCAGCCTTGAGGAAAAGGCCAAACCGTTGAATCTTCCCAAGCCTGGGACATTTGCCTGCATCAAGCAGAGTGCACAAACATACTTTTACTAGGGCCCCAGGAGTCCCTACATAAAAGAGAAAGGACTGCCACCGAGAAGACTTTATATGAAGGATGGTGCTTAATATTGACAGCAATAGCCATTTCCAGCAGAGATTAAAGAACAAAAAATCTTTCATAATGGAAATGAGCTTCCTGGATCTGATAAATCAAACTCTTAACCTGAGAAGTTATATTTTATTATTTGCTGAATGGACTCTCCAATTTCCCCACAAAGAGCATGATTCAACAAAGTTTTTCTCTATCCCCCGCCTCCCTACTTGGTGTTGAGGGAGGGAATACTTCTAAATCTAACCCTGTGAGAAACGAGAAAAGTCTAGTTTAGACAGCACTTTTTTTTTTTTTACACTGTGTGATAATCACACACCTCAAGAGCAGGAGATACAGTATACTGTATATCAGGGGTGCCCAACACGTCGATCGCGATCGACCGGTCGATCGGGAAGGCAACGCCAGTCGATCTCGTGTTGCCGTTCCAATCGGCCGGCCGATCAGCCTTCCTCTCCCCAAGGTTCCCCACGCACACTCATTCTTGCTGCGCCCTTCCTGCCCGACTGCGTCTTCCGACTGGGGGATGAAGTCACTTCCTTCGGGAGAAGGCGGGAGGGAGGTCTAGGGAAGTCACGACCCTTGAGAGCTGAGTGCCGGCTGCCCCTGGTGGAATTGACAAGCCAGACTGGAGAAAGGCGGTCGGGAGCAGGAGGTGCTCTGCCCAAAAATGCCGGAGCTGCTGCTGCTGCTCTGACGTCTTGAGCCTGAAAATGTGAAGTTGAGTGTCCTGCTAAAAAGAGACTGGAACGGCTCTCATGGAAGACTGGCTTTTTTTCTTTTCTTTTCCTCGGCCCTGGGGATCCAGAGATTTGGGCCTGCAGAAGCCTAACGCTGACCAGCATTCCTCTCCCCGACATCAATTCTTACATCGGAGAGGAATTTCTGGGCCAGCCAATCGTTGCCTGGCTGGCCCGGAACTTCCTCTCCGACATCAGAATTGAAGGGGAGCAGAATGCTGGTCAGTGCAAGGCTTCTGCATGCAGAGCTTGGGGGGCGGTGGCTTGGAGGCCTGTTCCCCGGTGGCGACGGCAAACCTAGTGGCTTGGGGGAGGGCAGGGAGAAAGAAACAAAGGGGGCAAGCAGGGAGACAGAAAGAAAGTGGGCATGGAGAGAGAGAGAGAAAGAAAGAATAGGAGGCAGGGAGAAAGAAAGAAAAAGTTGGGGGAGAGAATGAGGTATGGAAGAGAGAAAGCATATAGGAGGCTGAAAGAAGGAGTGGGCTGAAATCAGAAGATGTCAGAAGAAGTGCAGCCAGAGTGAAGTGAGAAGAAGTCAGAAGAAGAAAGTGCAACCAGAGACTCATGAAATCATCAAACAAAAGTAGGAAAAATGATTTTATTTTCAATTTAGTGATCAAAATGTGTCTGTTTTGAGAATTTATATCTGCTGTCTATATTTTGCACTATGGCTCCCTTTTACTAAACCACAATAGTGGTTTTTAGCGCAGGGAGCCTATGAGCATCGAGAGCAGCGTGGGGCATTCAGCGCAACTCCCTGCGCTAAAAACTGTTATGTGGTTTAGTAAAAAGGGAGGGGCTATATTTGTCTATTTTTGTATGGTTGTTATTGAGATGACATTGCATAGAGTCATCTGCCTTGACCTCTTTGAAAAAAACCCGGAATATGAATGATAATTAACATTTTCTCTGCCTTTCAGTGTGCTTTGTGGGGGTTTTAAAAATTTTTTATTGTTGGTAGATCATTTTGACTTGGTCATTTTAAAAGTAGCTCGCAAGCCCAAAAAGTGTGGGCACCCCTGCTGTATATGGTTTATTATCTCTTCTCCTGGGCACTTGTGTTTTGTGTATCAGACAGGGCCATGAGGTTGCTATGGGGATTGTTAGTATTGGGATCTCAAAGTCCCTCCTTGAGGGCAGCAGTCCAGTCGGGTTTTCAGGATTTCCCCAATGAATATGCATTAAAAGCAGTGCATGCACATAGATCTCAAGCATATTCATTGGGGAAATCCTGAAAACTTGACTGGATTGCGGCCCTCAAGGAGGGACTTTGAGACCCCACAGCTCAAGTCTCTTTTTGCCATAAAAACTCTTGCATTACTATTTAAGCATTTTTTAAAGCACAGATGTATCTTTTCAGGTCAGAAAACAGGCACTGGGTTTCATTTTCTGACCAAGCCACAGATTATATATGGAAATAAGCTGTAAGGGATTTCTGGGTGCCCCTTGTTAAAAATCTTTTGAGTGCAAAGGGTCTTATGCCCAAGAGAGGCAGAGAGACACTTAATAAGAAAGTGATAGAATATCACTAGTTATATCAAGAGGAATATGATCATGAGCGCCTTTTCACCTTAACTGGCACAGATCTTCAGGATTTGCATTTTTAAAAAATCTATTCTTGAAGAAGCCCAGGTGCGTATCAGATTTAAACAACAAAAAGAAGTTATAACTGATTCAGTGGATTTGCCAGACCCTTGGGATCTTCTGCAGATCTGCCAAGCAGAAGTTAAAAATATATAGTGTTGCTCCAATGCACAGATCCAGTGGATTCATGGACCTTATTTAAGGTGAAAATGGTAAGATCTGAAGGATTCTGCTTTTTCCTATTTCCTATTGGTAGATTCTGTAGCAAGGGTTAGAAAAATCAGTGGCAAGGATTTTAATGTTGTATGATGACTTAGCAGCATATAGTATTTGCATATATTATCAAATATGGTATTTGTGAAAATTAATTTTTATTGTTAAAATGTCATCATGAAGTAAAATATTTCTCCAGACACTGATGCATATTTAAGGCTATTATTTCCCTCTTTGTTTATTTATTCATTTCTTAAGCCCTGTCCTCGCCAAAGGGCCCAGAACAAATTAAAGGAGTACATACACAGTATAGATCGCAGACAGGATAGATACCACATAATTTGGTCACGAGTAATACAAACACTGAAGATACAGTAAACGAACAGAAAAAAGTATATTTTCAGAATAAAAGGTACTCAGCTAGTTCCCCTTTTAATCCTTTCAGGACCATAAGGATCGTAGGCCAATTTTTGTGGTTTTGACGACATTTTTATGGTAAAAAGGGCTTGCAGATGCCAAAAAATTGATTTTTTTTTGTGAAATATCATTTTTTTTTTTTTTTAAATCACACTTCTGGCTTATGGACAGTGTGACAAGTGAATCTTCTCGTCAATCTGGCAACGACGCTAATGAATGAATGTCGGAACCAGTTTGTTTACATAAAGGCAGTATCATATGGAATCCGTACATATCAAATTTAGAACTGTAGACTATCCCAATCAAAATTTATAGGATTTTAAAGTTATGGGACAAATATGTCCCTTGGTCCTGAAAGGGTTAAGGACTGTGGATGCCAGTCCCTGCTTCCAGCTAATCACTGGAGAACAGAAATACCTAGCTGTTGTGGATAAACATTTCCACGGTGTAACATACGGTATTCTAGTCCCCTCCAAGATGATGGCAAGAGAAACAATAAGATATTTGCAGTCAACAACTCTGCATTTCCCGTCCTGCCTGAGCTGCATATCTTTCAACACCATAATCGCAGGTTTAAATAAATCCCTCACCATTATTACTGATGATCACAATGTCACAATTTCCACAGCCCATGAAAAATATAAACAGATTTCGGGGAATAAGGGCTATAGAAATATATTACAGATCATACCGACTTCATACTTTTCAATACAATCAATACTATATTTGCCCTTTTTGAAAACATTTCTTCAGCACAACCTTGTTCAGATTTTTTTTTTCTTTGTCCTAACCCGCACTCGCTTGTAAAGCATCCGTGCTTGAGAAACTCCCTAACCCCCCTTCTTACTCTGATCATTAGATCAAGGGTGTCAAAGTCCCTCCTCGAGGGCCGCAATCCAGTCGAGTTTTCTGGATTTCCCCAATGAATATGCATGAGATCTATGTGCATGCACTGCTTTTAATGCATATTCCTTGGGGAAATCCTAAAAACCCGACTGGAGTGTGGCCCTTGAGGAGGGACTTTGACACTCCTGGATTAGATTGTAAGCTCTACCGAGCAGGGACTCTCTCTTGACCATTTTAATGTACAGTGCTGCGTACGTCTAGCGGTTGTAGTAGCAGTCTTGTCTTTTTTTTTATTTTGCAACCTTTCCGTGTGCATTGGTTTTTGTTTTAAGAGCATAAATAAAGCCACCTGGAAAATCCCAAGTCCTCGCCTACCATAAAAATGGCCACAGCATTTCCTCCTTTTAACTTGCAAGCAATATTGACTTTTTCCCACAAACGGTACAGAGTTCAACTGTAGGAATGCGACCGGGGAAACGAGGGGGCTCCTTTCCTAATGCAGGCTAACCTTCGCTGGAAACCACAAGCATGGACGCGGGGGAATGAAACATTTCTAAGAGGAGGAGGGGGGGGGGGGGGGAGACATTAAAAAGTCCATGTTGGAAACTTCATGGTATCCTCGCGCTTTAAGCAGATCGGAGGAGTTAGCACCTTTTGGGACACAAGAAACCCCCGAGACTGACACGAATCGGGCTTAAAGCAGCATTACCACTACAATATTTGATTTGGGAAAGTCTAGCTCCACCCTTACCTTCGGACTCACCAACGCTGCACCGAGGAAGGCAGCGCTGACCTTGCAGAGAAATTCAGGGTTTCGGAGCGAGCTCTTTCCTGGTAAACCCGTTAAGAAACAAAGCGAAACCCCCCTCCACTGCGCAGGTCAGCAGAGAAGAGACAGCTGGGAGGCTCACCTCTCTATTGTCTGGTTGCAAGGTGCAGCGGTAGGACTGGGGAAGGTGGCATCCCTCCACTTCCTGCCCGGAGGGAGCCCTGCATAGGAAGAGTCCGAGAGCCTGCCAATTAACTATTTCCTGCACACGGTGCTGCTGCTGCTGCTGTCCTCAACCCTTCCAGCCAAACATGAGGAATATTAGAGATAATTTTGTAAGGAGATCCCTAACTTATCGGTAGGCACAATAACTTTCCAGCTAAAGAGAAAAGTCACCACATTTTGTAGGAGGGCCATGAGAATCTCTGATGACTGTGAAGACTAGAAGCATCAATGTCTGAGATATTCCCGTTGTCTTTCTGTAAGCTAAATTTGATGATTTTATTTCTCTTTAGAAAGTTATTTTATTTCCTTACTCATTTTTATGTAATTCCAACATCCATTATATTAGAATCTGAAGGCATTATCCGGAGGTGCCAAGTTACCCAGTTCCAGGCTGGAGATTATTGGACAGTCCTGGCTTTTTGACAGCTCTATCCTGGTGCGATGTGGGACCTGCAGCACTGATTTCAATGGGCAGGATCAGACACTAGAAATTCCACACCACTTTGGGATGTAATAGCTTGGCATCTCTGCCAAAGGCCGCAAGAAGCATCAGGGATTTAAAGCTCAGCTCATTCCTATGTGCTGTGTTGAGCTGTGCAGATGGATCCTGTTCTTTGGATAATATTTATGAATTCATATATAGGACATGATTACTATGTCTAAACTGGGAGCTTTAATTCCTGATAAATTAGAGGAAGCTGCAAGTTACTGCAAACATAAACCCAGAACTAGCAGCATTCTAAGTACTGTTTAATTATGCAATTATAATAATTGACTAATTTCACTCTGCAATGTTTGTGTGTAACTAGATATTTACAGAAGCTATTAATGGAGATGAAAGCACAATTTCCCTTATATTCCATTTCTTTTAAAAATTGTTGATGTTCATATAAACCTAACCACACCTGATATCTTGCCACTAGATGGCACTGTTTTGTTCACAAGTCTATTTACCATTCAGCTTATGTACAATTTACTTCCTCAGTTCTTGATGCTGAAAGTTATTATAGTTGATAAACTTTGTTTAGTTCAAATATTTTTATTAGAAGTTTAAATTTTAAGGTTAGTCCTATTAACAAATGAAAAGGATAAACAGTAAAGAAGAAGAAATCTTGTTTACAGGGAAAATAACGTACAACAATATTTAGGGAGGGAAAAAAAATAAGAATTTAATATTCCGTAAGTTCATATTTGTGTATATGAAAGATATTATCCCACCCAAATATATTATTAAGAGTTTTAGAACTCTTCCAGGACCCCATTATTGTTTGAATGGTGCTGGAAATAAGAATATTTTTATTAGATTTGCTATACTGCCTCTTTCATTAAAAAAAAAATCAAAGTTGTTTACACAACAAGGTTAAAAATTAGGACACCATAAAATTGATAGGAGAGAACAAGCATTCACACAGAAAGGAGAAAATCCCTACCTGTATCCCAATTCCATGGCGCACATCACACATTAGTCAGAATTAATGGTGTTGAAATGTCAGTTCAAATAAGTAGGTTATTAAATATGTCCTAAATTGGGCAAATTATTCTATTCTAAGATAACGGGGGAAGGGAGTTCCATAGCGTGGCAGCCAAGAAATAGAAAGCACTCAATCTTGTTGCTAACCATCAAATTTTGGACCGATGAGGTAAAACCAGTTTGTTATCTGTGAGGGAGTTTGCAGAGGAGTGTATCAATTCACCAAGGAAGATAACCACTGGTTTATACTGTGATGCACTTTATATGTAAAAACCAACATTTTAAATTATATTCTAAATTCAGTCAGAAGCTAATATTTGAGAAGACGTTTAACATGATCACATCATGTTAACCTACAAAACAACTGTGCTTCAATTGAAGGGTGTGTAACCATTTTAAATTATGTTTTGTGATACCCGCATAAATGACGTTACATCATAACATTTGTTAATGTAGGCATAGATTAAAGTCGGAAGAGAAGCTGAGTGTGTGAAATTATGAATAACTTGCAGTTTTTGTAAAAAATAAAATCCTGTTTCAATCACAAATGAGTTCTGTTGAGAAAAAGAGAGTGCTGACTCAAGAATAATACCTAAATATTTAAAGGAATTAACTTTAGAAACTAAGGGGGCTCATAATCAAAAAAGAAAAACGTCCAAAAACCGGCCTAAGTCGACACTTGGACGATCATCAGTCAAAAACTTCCAAGTGCCGATAAAAAAACTGGGTTTTGGGCATATTTTAAAACGACCTAGGCCTTCACAGTGCTGCTGAACAACCATAGCTAAACAGGGCGTTTCAGGAGGAGTGTCGAGGGCGGGGTTTGGGTGTGACATGGGCAGGCTGTAAGGTACCCCACTATTTAGGTGCCATGTCTGGGTGTTCAGTCCATCACTTTGCAGAACCCTCCCACGTCCAACAGGGCTTGTTCTAGGCATTTTTGATTTGGATGAAAAGTTGGATGAAAATGTGGTATAAAGATGGACGATTTAGCGGCTTGGATGATCAGATCGGCAGGACGTATAGATAGACGATTTTCAAAAACAATTATTTTTTGGATGTATTTTTCGAAAATGTGTCCTACGCTATTTTTCACTTTGGACGACTTGCGACTTAGACGAAAACGGACTTTTGATTATACCCCTCCATGCCATTCTAGATTACATTCTTCTTCTATATTTATGTATTATACTTAAGTACATTACTGAAAACCGAGTCGAGCACCTTTTTGGTTGAAGACCCGATCTATAAAATTAAGCTTTAGTTTATTGGATACCCTTAAGCCAGCCATGGACTTTGTAAATACTATTTGCATCCTGCCTCTGACATTATTATTGTCCCAGTTAATTTCGTGACCCATCAAATGCGCACACGAGAATTGCGCTCTGTCAATTACGCCCTGTCAAATGCGTTCACTAACAAGTGCACACAGGACAATGGCAGTTTTGTCTTTTTGAGGGTTACAAAGTAGTCTTCTTTTTTGAGGGGGGTGGGGGGAACCCTCACCCCACTATTGGTATCTAGTGTTAGGGTAAGGTTTAGATGAGGATTAGGGGGTTCCCATAATCCTCAACTAAACTTTATCCTAACACTAGCGGAATTGATGGGGCACCATTGTCCTGTGCGCACTTGTCAGTGCGCGCATTTGATGGGGCGTGATTGACAGGGCACAATTATCCTGCGCACAGTTGTCGGTGTCCTGTTAATTTTTGAAGAGACTTTCCTCCCTTTTACAAAACCATAGCGTGGATTTTAGCACTGGCCATGGTAGTAACAGCTCCGACGCTCATAGAATTCCTAAGAACGTCAGAAGGCACACATTTGCCAGTTATAGAATTGCCCCCTTATTGTCAAAGATGATATCTTAAATCTCCAGATGAGAACTGAAAGCTGTGTAGGAATCCACTGGATCACATATAGGGGTCATTTTACTAAGGCGTGTTAGCCGTTTGAGTGTGCGCTAATATTTGGCATGCGCTAAATCAGCTAGTGCGCCTTAGTAAAAGAGGGGGATATTCATCATAATGGGCTGATTTGGGGATAGAAGAACCAATATGAAGCCTTTGAACTATGTATTGCATGCATTTACAATAATCAGGATGGCAAAGAAGCAGCACACAGTTACCATAGCAACCATTAATATTTAGATTCACAAGAGGTCTCATATCTAACACAGGTGCATTGCTGTGTGAAATAGGCCCAACCACCAGTAACCTTAAAATAATAAGATATACCTTAGAAGAGTTATAATGATTAAAAAGGCAGAGGGCTAAACATTTGATCCATAAGTACAGCAGAACAAATAATTGATGAGTGAGACTACAGACTCCCTAGTTATAACACTTCTCCAGATTACATAAACATTATTGGCAGTCACATTGAAGAGGAATACACAGACAAGACTGAATACATTGTAAATAAGGTCCTATGCACCTGGATATGGGTAGATTATGTAGCAAGGGTTAGAAAAATCAGTGGCAAGGATTTTAATGTTGTATGATAACTTAGCAGCATATAGTATTTGCATATATTATCAAATATGGTATTTGTGAAAATTAATTTTTATTGAGCATATCATTGAGTGAGTGGGCAAAAAAAATGGCAGATGAGCTTCAATGTGGAGAAATGTAAAGTCTTGCACATAGGGAAGGGGAACTCCATGTACAGCTACGCGATGGGAGGGAGGGTACTCGGGGAAGGCAGCCAAGAAAAAGATCTGGGGGTGTTGGTGGATAACACATTGAAGCCGGCGGCGCAATATGCAGCGGCCTCAAAAAAAGCGAACAGAATGTTGGGCATTATCAAGAAAGGTATCACTACCAGAACGAAGGAAGTTATTCTGCCACTGTATCGAGCAATGGTGCGCCCGCATCTGGAATACTGCGTCCAATACTGGTCGCCATACCTCAAGAAGGACATGGCAATACTCGAGAGGGTCCAGAGGAGGGCAACGAGGATGATAAAGGGTATAGAGAACCTTTCATATGCCGAACGGTTAGATAGGCTGGGGCTCTTTACCCTGGAGAAGCGGAGACTGAGAGGGGACATGATAGAGACTTATAAAATCATGAAAGGCATAGAGAAGGTGGAGAGGGACAGATTCTTTAGACTAGCAGGGACAACTAAAACAAGAGGTCATTCAGAAAAACTGAGAGGAGACAGATTCATAACGAATGCAAGGAAGTTCTTTTTCACTCAGAGGGTGGTGGACACCTGGAACGCGCTTCCCGGAGAGGTGATAAGACAGAGTACAATTCTGGGGTTCAAAAAGGGACTGGATGACTTCCTGGAAGCGAAGGGGATTACAGGGTACAGATAGAGGTTTACCTTACAGGACATTGAGCGAATAGGGTATGGATATTTTAGGTTAGGTAGGGAACACTTTCAGGTCATGGACCTGGGGGGCCGCCGCGGGAGCGGACTGCCGGGCACGATGGACCCCTGGTCTGACCCGGCAGAGGCAATGCTTATGTTCTTATGGTTAAAATGTCATCATGAAGTAAAATATTTCTCCAGACTCTGATGCATATTTAAGGCTATTATTTCCCTCTTTGTTTATTTATTCATTTCTTAAGCCCTGTCCTCGCCAAAGGGCCCAGAACAAATTAAAGGAGTACATACACAGTATAGATCGCAGACAGGATAGATACCACATAATTTGGTCACGAGTAATACAAACACTGAAAATACAGTAGATGCATGGTATAGGTTATTATGGGGTCCTTTTACTAAGGCGCTCTAGCCGTTTTACCACTTACTAAACGCTAACGTGTCTGTTATAGTCTATGGACACTAGCGCACCTAACAAACAGATCCTACCGAGTAATCAGCAATGGAAATTACTCCAACCCATGGAAAAACCCTTCGGGCATGCCTCAAGGCTCCCCCCTATCGCCCACCCTATTCAATATCTATATCACCTCCTTAGGTCACCTCCTACAAAAACTAAACTTAAAGCACTACATATACGCAGATGACATATCCATTCTAATCCCCTTAAACGACATCACAAATGAAATTGTAGACAACCTCTCAAACATAATGACAGAAATCGAAAAATGGACCACCAATTTCAAACTGAAACTAAACGCAAAGAAAACAAAAGTCTTTCTGGCAAGCCCTAATGACAAAATTACGAGAACATCGATAAAAATAAACAATCACGAATACCCAATATCCAAAACCATAAAAATACTCGGTATCACTCTAGATACACACCTAACCATGACTGACCACACAAACTTACTAGTGGAAAAAATGTTTCTTCACGCTATGGAAACTAAGGACCATTAAAAAATACTTCGACCCAACATCCTTCAGGTTGCTGGTGCAATTGCTGATCCTATCCATTCTTGACTACTGCAACATCATCTACCTGGGTATCCCACAAAAACAGTAAAAAAAATGAGATTAGTACAAAACACCGCCGTTCGCCTAATCTTTGGGCTGAGAAAAATGACCACATTAGCCCCTACTATAAAAAACTGCACTGGCTACCAATAGAAGCGCGAATACTATTCAAATTTGCTTGCATCTGTTTCAAACAAGTCTGGGGACTAGCACCTTCATACCTGCAAACTCACTTCATCCTATACAACCCCACACGAACAACCAGAAACAAAACATCTTTGCATACCCAAAGATCACGGGCTGTAGATACAAATCCTTCCTGGATAGAACCTTTAAGTTCCAAGCGAACAGACAGCAAGTCTGGCTGAGAAACTACATAAATGAACCCAATCTGACTTACAATGCATTCCGAAAATCAATTAAAACCGCCCTATTCGACAAATTCATTGACTAAAACTGTCCTCTCCCTCTCACTAGGATTTCCCCCTCTGTAAACGCCTTTTCTTTCTCTCAAGAAGCTCCTTTCTTTACCCATAGAACTCCAATTAGTATGTAAGCTTTCTATTTAGACTTATTGTATTGTATTTAGACTTGTTGTCTTGTATTTAGACTTATTGTTATTCGCTGACTGTCCAGCCTTCTTTCAATGTGAACCGCCTAGAAGTCGCCTGACTATGGCGGTATAGAAAAATAAAGTTATTAGTAGTAGTAGTAAAGGACCACCTATGTTTGTTACATTTTCATCTGTTTACATTTAGACTGCTTCTGGTTGCTTTTTCTCTCTCAAATATCCTTTCTTTTCCTTTTTACTCCCCTGAAGTATCTCACTTTCTCCAATTCTTAATTTTTTTCTCTTTAGTTGCTTCTAATCTTTGTTTTTTTAATTTTCTTCTTCCTGTGCAATTTCTCACCTCTTTGCTCTTTATATCCCCTCCATCCCTGTGCAATATTTTACCTTATTCCTCTCCTAATTCTCTTTCCTTTCTCATCCCTCCATTCCTTTGCACAAGTTTCAAGTTTATTGGCTACTTGATGTACCGTCTATCAGGGTTATTTAAATGGTTTACAATAAAATCACTTATAAAAAAGAGACTCTATTAAAACTATAGGGATTTTACAGACTAAGCATAATTAACATGAAGCCAAGAGGAAAAAGGGGAAAGGAGATATATAGTTACATCGAAGTAAAATTAGGAAATGAGAGGGGAGGGAAAACACAATAGGATGGGATTAACTTGTTGAGATTAGTTTGTCTTCCTTGGTTGATATGTTCGATGTCATGTACTAAAAGTATCTTCAAATAGGATTCTTACCCAGAAATAGCTAAGAAGACGAAATAAAAAATTTAAATTGAATCAAGTTGAGCAGACTGGATGGACCATTTGGGTCTTTATCTGCCGTCATCTACTATGTAAATAAGAATGTTTTAAATTAGCTTTTTGACCCTGATCCTTCCTTTCCTCTTCTTCCTTTCACTTCAGCCCTCCCTCCGTCTTTCCCATTCTCATTGCTCATTTCCTTCCCTTCTCTACTCCCAACAGTCTTTTTCTTCACTTTGACCTCTCTCTCTCCATCTTTGTCCTACTGCTTCCTTTCCTGCTCCCTTTCTCATATCTGTGCCTCCTTTCATCCCAACATCAAACCTGGGTGAACCATTAGGCTAACTATGTATGTACTGACCTAGACCAACATGTTCTGTGTGTACAAGCCAGAAAAAAACCAATAATAACAAATAATCCAAACACAAAAAATTGGTAATGTCTTATATGAGCACCAAAATCTGAATCTTCAACGGCATGAACCATGCACCACCAACAGGTCCTTAAATAAGGCCAGAAATAATAATGCAAACCATAATGCACTAGTCAGTACGGGCTGACTAGTGCATTGTGGTTTGCATCCAGGAAAACCTTGACATGTCCTCTTTTTAGAGGACTGTCCAGGGTCCCGGACGGACTTTCCAAAACCCGGCAGTTTGTTTAGGTTTTGGAAAGCCCAGATGAGCTTCGGCCACATCTGGAGGGCATCTGATCATGCGCGGATGACGTCAAACACATCCGTGCATGCTCCATGCCTTCCAGACGCGGCCAGAGCTTGTCAGGGAAGAAGAGAAAAGGTTTGGGGGGGCGGGGCTAGAGGATGAAATGAGAGGGGCTTGGGCAAAATGGGGCGGAGCTGAAGGTGGAACTGGGTGGGGCCATGGCAGAATGGGGCGGTGCTGGAGGCAAAACAGGACAGGGCCATGCATCTGGATTTTTGCGATCCGAAAAATGGTAACCCTAATAAATATTAGCCTCACAAAAATTTCTTGCACATAACATTTTTGCAGGGTTGTGCAGAAGAACAGGCACCGATGTGTACCAATACTTTCATTTTTGTTTGGACATGTGCACATGATTTGTTACCTCCTTGCAGTCTTTAAACATGTAGGCACATCTTTCCAGTTGCATAAAACATAGTTACATAGAAGATGATGGCAGATAAAGACCCGAATGGTCCATCTAGTCTGCCCAACCTGATTCAATCTAAAAATTTGTTGGGGGGTGTTTTTTTTTTCTTCTTCTTCTCCTTAGCTATTTCTGGGCAAGAATCTAAAGCTCTGCCCGGTACTGTTCTTAGGTTCCAACTACTGAAGTCTCCGTCAAAGCTCACTCCAGTCCATCTACACCCTCCTAGCCATTGAAGCCTGCCGCAGCCCTTCCTCCCCCAAATGGCCATATACAGACTCAGACCATGCAAGTCTGCCCAGTGCTGGCCTTAGTTCTTCAATATTTACTATTATTTTCTGATTCTAGATCCTCTGTGTTCATCACATGCTTTTCTGAACTCCGTTTTCCTCTCCACCACCCCTCGGGAGCACATCACAGGCATCCACTACCCTCTCCATAAAGAAGAATTTCCTTACCGTACTCTTGAGTCTCCCACCCCTCAACCTCCTTAAACACCTAAGTGCCCATTTTACAAAGCTGAGCTATGCATGTAAAAAAAACCCACATGCATGCAAATGAAAGGGGATGATGTCTGGGTGTATTTTGGGCAAGACCAGAAGAAAAGACAAAATTAGCAGTTGAATGTCAAAAACTGGCACAAATCCTCTCTGCTAGTCCTCTTCATTGCCCTGGATGTGATGAAAGATTTCTCATGCTGTGTACGCATCAAAAGCCACTGGGATTAATTTTATTCTTTGCATTGCGCAGAATATTTTGATGCATCTGTTACCATGCATTTTAATGGACTGGCCATGTTTTCTGCTTGAGTTAAACCTGCACTTAACAACTTCCTGCATTGTGCAACTACTAACGTGCTCATAAATCCTGTGGTAACCGCACCGTTTGGCTCAGTTATGTCTGCGCTCCACCCGAAGTGGCCAGCTGTTGGAGGAAGTAAAAGAAAATCAGAACAGGTTGATGTGGAAGGAGTAGTGAGATGGAAAAGAGCAGAAGACTGGTGGGAAAGGACTGAAAGATAAATGGTGATCCAGGGAGAAGGGTACTGCTGCAGCAATCTGGCAGAAGCAAGGTATGTCAGATTTTACTGACTGGCACCAGCATACTAAGTGAGATAGTGGCAGGAGATTTTAATCAGAGATGGCGGCAGCTGCTGTACAGTGGGTTGCTGCTCTTGTGTACCTGCACTTAGAATACTGTTTCTTCATTTCTTTTCTAAACATAAATTATGCTGAAATGCTGGGGAAAGTCAAAATAGGGGACATGCGATGAAGCTTCTTCTAAGCAGTAGATTTAAAACAAACTGGAGATTGTTGTATAGGATTTTTTTGGACCCCAGTTCGTTTACAGAAGTTAGATAATTCTAAATCTATCAGATGCTGGCACTGTCATCTTGACATTGGGACATTGGACCATCTGTTGTTTTACTGTCCTTTAATACTTCGTTTTTGGAAGTCGATATGGGGACAGATTAACACTGTACTGGAGTCATCGATCCCATTGACATATGATGTAGTCATATGTGGGACGTTATTACATCTTAAACCCCCTTTGGACCGATATAAAAGCCGGCTACTTCTTAATATGACTGGGGTAGTCATACAGATGGTTACTAATAATTGGAAAAATTGCGATCGCAAATTTATGCCTCTGCTTCTGGTATGAGAAAATGAATGCTGATATGTTGGGGCATAGCACATTATTAATTTGATTTGGGGCCCATTGACGTCTTTTATTACTTCGTTATAATTGTCTTTTATCTTTAGTTTTTTTGGGAATTACACACACATCCAGGGTAGGGTGGGAGGTTGGGAGGGGGTATATCTTTGCTTTGCTATGTTCTGTCTACAGGTTATAGAAAGGAAGGGAGGGGGGTTATTCTTTATGTATTATTATTGACAGATTATAAATGCTTACTTTGGTGGATTAATGATGGTATATATATTGTTCTGTACTTTTGTTGGCTTGAAAAATTAATAAAGTTTTTTTAAAAAAACAAAAAACAATCTGGAGAAAATGTTTCTTCACACAACATGTAATAAAACTCTGGAATTCATTGCCAGAGAATGTGGTGAAATCAGTTAGCTTAACGTGGTTTAAAAAAGTTTTGAATAATTTCCTAAAAGAGAAGTCCATTGGCCATTATTGAGATGGCTTGGGGAAATCTACTGCTTATTCCTAGGATAAACAGCATAGAATCTGTTTTGCTACTTGGGACCTAGCTAGGTATTTGATACCTGGGTTGGCCACTATTGGAAACAGGATACTGGACTTGATGGACCTTCAGTCTGTCCCAGTATGGCAATTCTTATTTTCTTATGTTTTCCTCTTACCTCTACCCTAGACATGGAGGCCCCTGGACAGCAGTCCGTTCACCAGTATTCCTCATGGAAACTGGGATTCTCCTGCTTCAGAAAGCATGTCAGAGACTGCCTCTGTTGGGCAGTGAGGCACTGCTGCAGTGGTGTACCAAGAGGGGGGTGGGGGTGGGGGGGGGAGGTCTGCCCCGGGTGCAGCCTTAGGGGGGTGCACAGCCAGCCAGGTCCGGAAAATTCTACCGGGCCGATCAGCCTGCCTCTCCCCGATGTCAATTCTGCCTTCGGAGAGGAAGTTCGGGCCAGCCAATCGCTGCTTAGCTGGGTTTAACTTCCTCTCTGATGGCAGAATTGACGTCGGGGAGAGGAATGCTAGTCAGCCCGACTCAGGGAAGGAGAACTTGGGGCGGCAGCGGCTTTGGGGCATGTTACCCGATGGCGGTGACTTGGGGGGCTGTTCCCCGATGGTGGCAGCAATGGCTTGGGGGAGGGCAGGGAGAAAGAAAGAAAGGGGGCAGGCAGGGATATAGAAGGAAAGAAGAGAAACAGAAAAAGAAAGGGGGCATGAAGAGAGAAAAAAAGAAAGGGAGGCAGGGATAAAGAAAGGGCAGGGAGAGAGGAAGAAAAAGTTGGGGGAGGGAATGAGGTCTGGAGGAGAAGAAGCATACAGGCTGAAAGAAGGGAAGAAAGATTGGATGCACAGTCAGAAGAAGAAAGTGCAACAAGAGACTCATGAAATCACTAGACAACAAAGGTAGGAAAAATGATTTTATTTTAAATTTAGTGATCAAAATGTGTCTGAATTTATATCTGCTGTCTATATTTTGCACTATGGCCCCCCTTTTACTAAACCACAATAGCGGTTTTTAGCGCAGAGAGCCTATGAGCGTCGAGAGCAGCCCTGGGCATTCAGCACAGCTCCCTGCGCTAAAAACTGCTATTGTGCTTTTGTAAAAAGGGAGGGGGGTATTTGTCTATTTTTGTATGGTTGTTACTGAGGTGACAGTGTATAGGGTCATCTGCCTTGACCTCTTTGAAAAACCCCCAGAATAGGAATGATAATTAACATTTTCTCAGTGTACAGTGTGTTTTGTGTTTTTTTTTAATTTTATTGTTGATAGATCATTTTGACTTGGTCATTTTAAAAGTAGCTCGCAAGCCCAGAAAGTGTGGGCACCCCTGAGATAGTGCATTGAAGCTGCATGTTTATGCCGTAAAGGTCATCTCTGATGCAACCGGAAGTTGCATCAGAGACGACCTTTACGGCAGCCATATGCAACTACAACGCTCCGGCTGCTGTAAGAAGGCAGTTTAGATATTGCCGGCTCAGGGCAGGGAGGTTTGTCGGACGGGCCTGTTGTCTGGGACGGGGGGAGGGGGGAGAAAGCGCCACAAATGTAAGGGGCAGGGAGGGAGAAAGGGAGAAAAGGTGGGGTGGAGAGGAAAACAGGGTAAAACAGAGGGGGGAGAAGGATGCTGAAAGCACATGGGGAAGACAGAGTGGGAAGAAGATGCTGAATGGAAATGGGGAACAGAGAGTGGGGAGAAGATGCTGAAGGGAAATGAGGAACAGAGAGTGGGGAGAAGATGCTGCAGGAAAATGGGGAAGAGAAAGTGGGGAGAAGATGCTGAAGGGAAATGGGTAAGAGAGAGTTCGGAGAAGACGCTGGCAGGGAAGAAGACAGAGATGCCAGACTATGGGAGGAGCTGAGGGAAGAAGATGGGTGCCAGACCAATTTGGAAGGAGGTAGACAGGGAGAGGCACAGTAACAGAGCAAATGGAAGATGCAGAGAGAAGAGAGACAGTGGATGGAAGGAAGAGAGTAACAAGAAGATGAGGAAAGCAGAAACCAGAGAAGACAAAGGTAGAACAAAAATTTTCTATTTATTTATTGCTTTAGGAGACATGTGTCACTGTTTCTGTGGTGTTGCATTGTATGCAGAGTCCAGCTTCTTGCTGGTTCAATTTAACCTTTGTCTATGTATTTCTATTTTATCCCCCCTTTTATAAAACTGTGGAGCATTTTTTAGCGCCAGCCGTGGTGGTAGCAGCTCTGATGCTCAGAATTCTATGAGCATCAGAGCTGTTACCACCGTGGCTAAAATCCACACTACAGTTTTGTAAAAGGGGGAGGGGTTAGTTTGTGATGACATATTTCATACTAGGCGAAGGTGTTTTCTGTGTTCTGTGTGTTCGTAAGACATGGTTTTCTGTTAGGATTGACAGTGTAGGATTGATCTGTACTAGTCTGGCTTGTTTAATTTTACAATGGGTGTATTGATGTACTGCTCACTGCAGTATGTAAGATGCTGCCTTTTCCTAAGTACTCATGTGTGACATGTGGCTTGTTACTAAAAATCATGTTTTTCATACAGATGGGGGGGGTGTGTGCCAAAAAAATGATGGGCCCCAGGTGTCACATATGCTAGGTACGCCACTGCACTGCTGAGCCCTATCTCTCCTACTCTGCTACCTGCACTTTGAGGAGCCTCAAAGCTAGTGAAGACATTGTTGCTGACCCTGGTAGATGGAGGCATAGGCAGCGGAATGCTTTCTTGTTTGGGGGGGGGACAAAAGCTCCACCCTAAATGCTGCCCCAGACACCGCCCCCATAATAATAATACTAATTGTAAATGCCATTTCTTCCATTAATTTCTCATTTGCACACAATATAATCTTATTAATAATACACAATGGTAACCAAAAAATTAAACTACACAAAGCGCAGTTTTTCCCCTCCCCACTACTGCACAGTATTTCCTCCTCTCTCCTCCACCCCCATGTGCAACGTCTTCCTCTCTCTCACCGTCCACCATCTCTCTCTCTCATTACTTCCCTTGCTGCAAAGGGAGTGGGGAAAGAGAGAGGCAGAGAGGGATCTAGGGTGCGTCTCTCCCACCCCCTCTACTGCCACATATTTCTTCCTCTCTTATCCCCCGGACTATGTGCAGCATCTTTCGCCTCTGCCCACTAGCCCCATGTCCAACATTTCTGCTTCTATCACCCCTCTCCAGCTCTATGCCACATCTATTCCTCCATTCCCTCTACACCATGTCCAACATTCCTCCCTCTTGCATCCATTTTCATCTGTCCCACTGTTTCCTCTCCACCACCATATCCAACATTTCTCCCACTAACCCTCTCTTCTATTAAACTGCGCTAGCAGTTTTTAGCGCAAAGAGCTGCACTGAATGGACCGGGAAAGAGAGAGGCAGAGAGGGATCTAGGGTGCGTCTCTCCCACCCCCTCTACTGCCACATATTTCTTCCTCTCTTATCCCCCGGACTATGTGCAGCATCTTTCGCCTCTGCCCACCAGCCCCATGTCCAACATTTCTGCTTCTATCACCCCTCTCCAGCTCTATGCCACATCTATTCCTCCATTCCCTCTACACCATGTCCAACATTCCTCCCTCTTGCATCCATTTTCATCTGTCCCACTGTTTCCTCTCCACCACCACATCCAACATTTCTCCCACTAACCCTCTCTTCTATTAAACTGCGCTAGCAGTTTTTAGCGCAAAGAGCTGCACTGAATGGACCGCACTGTTCCTGATGCTCATAGGAACTCTATGAGCTTCGGGAGCAGCGCAGGCCATTCAGTGCGGCTCCCCGTGCTAGAAACTGCTAGCGCAGTTTAACAGAAGAGGCCCTAAGTCTGTCTGTAAATTCCGGCATTTGCTACCATTTTTTTTTTCTTCAGCTGACAGCAAACCCTTCACATGAGGAAAGAGGGAATCGGCGGATTACAATAAAAATAAAAAGGTTGGGGAAAGGGATGAACAATATGGTAGGGGAGGAAACAGAGAATTTAGTTCTGCCCACACTAATTTCATAAAGCCAGGAATGCAACTTGTGAGAGAAGTAGCCATCAAAAGGAAGTAAATTAAGAGCTGAAGGCCAAGGAGAAGTAGCATGCCTTTAATTGTACCTTGAAGATCGCAAATGATTTTTCTGAACGAAGATAAAAAGGCAAAGAATTCCAGAGAGTAGGAGCCATAACAGAGAATGAAGAATTCCTATGGAAATTGAGGAAAAGTTGTCAGAATGAATGAATGACTAATAACTGCTGTTGTGACGAGTGTAAGGTTCTTTGTGGTGAGTATGGAACCAGAAGGCTATGTAAAAACGAGGGAAGACCACTTGACAGAATCTGGTGAGAAAGGATATTATATCTGAAAGGGTTGCAATACGACACCGGCAGGATGTGTTCTGATTTTAGAAGCAGTGTGATGTGATCAAACTTAGAACAGTGATGAAGCAATCTTACTACAGTGTTCTGGACTAAATGTAGATGATGAAATTGGTATCTTAGAAGTCTATTGAAAACAGAATTGCAATAATAACGTGTGCTCAAAACAAGGGAGTGTATTAGAATACGGGGTTCATAGACAACGGCGCAAAAGACAAAGGCGCGCCCGGACAATTGAGCGCAGCGCGGAGGCGTGCGCCGCTCAAAAGTACTGTTTTTAGGGGCTCCGACGGGGGGTTTTGTTGGGGAACCCCCCCACTTTACTTAATAGACATCGCGCCGGCGTTATGGGGGTTTGGGGGGTTGTAACCCTCCACATTTTACTGTAAACTGAACTTTTTCCCTAAAAACAGGGAAAAAGTGAAGTTTTCAGTAAAATGTGGGGGGTTACAACCCCCCCCACCTCCCACAACGCCCCCACAACGCGGCGCGATGTCTATTAAGTAAAGTGGGGGGTGTTCTCCCCCCATGCCCCCCTGTCGGAGCCCTAAAAACATTAATTTTGAGCGGCACGCGCCTCCGCGCTGCGCTCAATTGTCTGGGCGCGCCTTTGTCCCGGCGCGCTTTTGACCTCACACCAAATACGGAGTGAACTTTGTTGAAGAAATGAACAAATGGATCGAATTTGACGGAGAGTATAGAAAGATGAAGAAACCAACTTAGAGTGAAAGCTTAGGGTGTTATCTATTGTTACACCCAGATTTTTGGTTTTAGATGAGAGGGAAGGCCCTGGCGGGGAAGACCGTGACGCAGCCCATTCAAAGCGCTGCCACTGCTGCTGTTTTTGGAGGCCTCAGAAGTACGGTATGTCAGTCTCATGGTGGGAGGGCTGGTGGGGTTCTGCTGCACAGGGGGAAGGGTGAGAGGAGAGGAAAGATTCTGCACATGGTGGTGGGGGGTGGGGGTAGAAAGAAAAGAGGAAGAATTGGGGTAGAGGAGAGGAAGGGAGAGATGATTGTTGTACATGAAAAAAATAAGACCTCCCCCCAAATAAACCCTAGTGCGTTTTTTTGGACCCCAAATTAATATGACACTGTCTTATTTTGGGGGAAATATGGTAGTACAGGTAGATCAGTATAACTATTAATATAGTTAGGTCATAGTTTCAAATATACAGTTACAAGTAGGTCATTGTTGGTTCTTAATTTTGTCCTGGGAGTTGTATTAGACACTTTAGAAATGGGCCCAAATCAATGGAAATTCCCCTCAGAGATATATTCTGACCTCCAATTTCCTCACTATTTACTTCAGAAATGGAATTTATTCAAAGAACATAATCAAGCCTATGAGAATGATGTGGTACTATTCTGGGAAATGCCTATATAAATATGCTAAAAGAGGATCACATAGTAGATTGTTAAATATTTCAACATAAAATAGTCATACATAAAACAATTGCAAACAATTTAAAATACTGTACAGTGAATTAAAATTTTGTAGCAACATTTTATCCCATAACAATAACATTGCCTAAAAAGGACTCATGTATAATAATTCAGTGAATCAAATTGGACATAACATCTATTGATAATTAAAAAAAAACCCAACCCAGTGCAGAATATTAACAGGAGATGAGAATTTCTGACTGCTTAAGACCACAAGGAAACGTATTAATAATCTGTAGAAATAAAAAGTAATAAAACAAGACAAAAATAAATCAGGTGATACCTTTTTTTTATTGGATTAGATAAGTTTTGAAGGTATATCATTCTTCTTTAGATCAGAGATTCGCAAATGAAGAACGCTATCAGTATATAAGAGTAAAGCATCAAAGTATTCAAATGACATTCTAGCAGATTGGATGTGGACACTTATAGTGTGACATGTGCATTTCTGCTTCCTCAGTACGCTCACTCATGAGTATGAGGCTCTTGGTCAAGAAATAGCTGAATTCTCCCACTAAATTTGTAGGGCAGAATAAAACAAGCACACAGAAATAATGGAAACAAGTTTTAAGTTAGATTTCTTTCATCTGCAGTTGCACCGTAGAAGGTGTAACATCAGCTTTATTAAAATATTTTGCTGTGTAAGACATTAACTATTCATGATGAACCTCAAGCAGAACAAAAGTGGTTTCGATAAATTATTCAACATAATATTTGGCTGGGATGGAGAAGTTAAAATATTAAAAACAGGATTCAACTAGTGTTCTCAATGATAATCCCTTAAAGGATGATTCATTGTATTATCTTTCCACAGCTTGCTTATCAGTTCTTACAGAACATATAAAGAGCAGCGGATATTCTAAGCGGTGCACTGAGGCATATTTCACTGTGCGAATGTGGTACAGGCTATAAGTGTAGGTGTGTGTGGGGGGGAGGGGTGTCAGATGTGTATATGAACATAGAGAAGGGAGGTTTGGAAGTGTGACTTGTATATGAGTGGGGGGGATGGGTTACATGAAGCCTGTGTGAATGTGAGAGTGCTGCTGTGAATGCACGGAGGTGGAAGGTGTTCAGCATGACTGTGAATGCAGGGAAGTAGAAACATAGAAACATAGAAAGATGACGGCAGATAAGGGCTACATCCCATCAAGTCTGCCCATACCATTGACCCCCTTTTAAGTCTACTGGCCCCCTTAACTCTACTGACCTGCTCTATTAAGTCTATATCCTAGCGACCCTATTCATTGGTATGACTCTCGCAGTGATCCCACATAGGTATCCCATTTATTCTTGAAGTCTGGGATACTGCGGGCCTCGATCACCTGTACTGGAAGCTTGTTCCAATGCTCTATCACTCGTTCCGTGAAGAAGTACTTCCTGACGTCTCCACGAAACTTCCCTCCCCTGAGTTTGAGCGGATGTCCTCTTGTGTTCGAGGGTCCTTTGAGAAGAAAGATATCATCTTCCACCTCGACCCGTTCCGTGATGTACTTAAATGTCTCAATCATGTCTCCCCTCTCCCTACGCTCCTCGAGAGTATAGAGCTGCAATTTGTTCAGTCTCTCTTCGTACGAGAGACCCTTTAGCCCCGAGACCATCCTGGTGGCCATCCGCTGAACTGACTCAATTCTCAGCACATCTTTACGGTAATGTGGCCTCCAAAATTGCACACAGTATTCCAGATGAGGTCTCACCATGGCTCTGTATAATGGCATTATGACCTCAGGCTTCCTGTTGACAAAACTTCTCTTAATACAACCCATCATCTGCCGTGCCTTAGATGAAGCCTTCTCCACTTGAGTAGCAGTCTTCATGTCTGCACTGATGATCACTCCCAAGTCTCGTTCTGCTGTAGTCTTGGTCAAAGTTTCTCCATTCAAGGTGTAAGTTCTGCATGGATTTCCATTTCCGAGATGCATGACCTTACATTTCTTGGCGTTGAAGCCCAGCTGCCAGACAGAGGACCAACTTTCTAAAGTACGGAGGTCCTGTTCCATAGTATTCTGCAGATTGTAGCCGTTTATGATATTGCATAGTTTGGCATCATCAGCGAATAAGGTTACCTTACCTTGAAGCCCTTGAGTCAAATCCCTAATGAATATGTTGAAGAGGAGTGGACCCAGGACTGAGCCCTGCGGCACTCCGCTGGTCACTTCCGACGTTTTGGAGAGGGTACCGTTAACCATCACCCTCTGAAGTCTGCCACTTAGCCAATCTTTAACCCATGCAGTTAGTGTTACTCCTAACCCCATCGATTCCATCTTGTTCAGCAGTCTGCAGTGTGGGACGCTGTCAAAAGCCTTGCTGAAGTCAAGGTATACGACATCTAAGGACTCTCCCGAGTCCAGCTTTCTTGTTACCCAGTCAAAGAAGCTGATAAGATTGGACTGACAGGACCTACCCTTGGTGAATCCATGTTGACTGGGGTCCTGGAGATTCTCCTCATTCAAGACCGTATCTAATTTATGCTTAATTAGTGTTTCCATGAGTTTACACACTATTGAAGTGAGACTCACCGGTCTATAGTTCGCAGCCTCAGCCTTGCAACCTTTTTTATGCAGAGGAATGACGTTGGCTGTTTTCCAGTCCAACGGAACTTTCCCCGTGCTAAGTGAGAGATTGAAGAGCACGGCCAACGGTTCCGCCAGAACATCTCTCAATTCTCTAAGCACTCTTGGGTGTAAATTGTCCGGTCCCATGGCCTTGTTCTCCTTGAGGCTTGTCAGCTCGCTGTAGACGTCTTCAGGTGTGAACTCAAAATTCTGAAACGGGTCTTCCGCAATTTGTTTTGCCTTCAACTGTGGTCCGTGTCCAGGTGCCTCACAGGTGAAGACTGAGCAGAAATATTCATTTAGTATTTTGGCTTTTTCAGAATCCGCCACTGCGTAGTTTCCGTCCGGTCTTCTAAGGCGTACTATGCCGTCTGTGTTCCTTTTCCTATCACTAATATACCTGAAGAAAGATTTGTCCCCTTTTTTAATGTTTTTTGCCAAAGGTTCTTCCACTCGAAGTTTGGCCTCCCTAACTGCTGTTTTGACCGCTGCAGACCTGGTCTTATATTCTACTTTGGTTTCCCTTCTCTGCATTTGTTTGTAGGAAAGAAATGTTGTTTTCTTCTCCTTAATGAGGTCCAAGATCTCCTCAGTGAACCATTGGGGTTTATTGTTTCTTTGCCGTTTGTCTACCGTTTTTATGTAGCGATTAGTAGCTTCGTGTATGGATGATTTCAGGTATGACCACGTAGCTTCCACATTACCGGTCTCTGCTTGGTCCTGCAGCGTCTGATGGACGAAATCTCCCATGCGTGTGAAGTCGGTGCCCCGGAAGTTAAGTACCTTTGTTTTTGTGTTTGACTTAGGGAATCCTTTCCTAAGGTTGAACCATACCATGTTATGGTCGCTGGAGGCTAGCGTATCTCCTACCAAGACCTCTGAGACGCTTTCCCCGTTGGTGAGTACCAGGTCAAGGATCGCCTGGGCCCTAGTGGGCTCCGTTACCATCTGTTTTAGTTGTGCACCATTTATGGAGGCCAAAAGCCTCTTGCTGCTACTGGTGGTTGCTGAAAATGTATTCCAGTCTGCATCAGGCATGTTGAAGTCCCCAAGCAGTACAGTGTCGCCCCGTAGAGTGATATTCTCTATGTCCTCAGTGCCTTTAAGTGCAGATGGACTTTGTGTGTGCATTGGGGGAGGGAGGAGAATTTCCTGTATGTAAGTAATTGCATGTGAGGGTCACTATATATTAGGCTGCCTGGGGATGTACATATGTCATGGGAGGTTTGTATATTCAGAAAGAGAGAGAGAGAGGAGATAGCTGACTGGTCCCCATTAGGAACACAACATAGAACACTATACAGGTATTATATGTGCAAATCAATAGGATTTAGTATGAACATAGTACACTGCTACTACTATTAATTATTCCTATGGCGCTACCAGACGCATGCAGCACTGCACAGAGTCACAAAGAAGAAGAAAACAGTCTCTGCTCGAAAGAGCTTACAATCTAAACAGCCAAGACAGACAAACAGGATGCCATGGATACATTTAAGGGGAGCGGTTAATCAGCAGGCTGGGTTGGAGGGCAGAGGGCAGAGGAATAAGGTTAAGGATTGAAGACTATATCAAAAAGGTAGGTTTTCAGTATGCTTTTAAACAAGGGAAGGGGCTTGATGGACAAACTCGCGTAATTTATTCCAGGCATAGGGGGCAGCTAGACGAAAGGAACGAAGTCTGGAATTGGCAGTGGAGGAGAAGGGTAATGTTAAGAGTGACTTATCTGAGGAACGGAGGTCTCTGGGAGGTGTATAAGGAGAGAGGAGAGATATTGAGGGGCAGCAGAATGAATACACTTGTAGGTCAACAATAAGAGCTTGAACTGTACGCGATGGCAGATGAAGTGACTTAAGGAGAGGCAACACTGCGGGAGACCAGTTAGAAGCAGATTGCAGTAATCTAAGCGTGAGGTTGTGAGAGTGTGGACAAGGGTCTGGGTAGTGTTCACGATACTAGTATTATATGTATATATACGTAGGATGATTGACTATGGTATAAATGTGTCTGTATGGAAAACCATCTCAAAAATGCTAACTCTGTATTGCAACACCATTACAGAAGCTCATGTAAACCACTCTAAATTGATTTCCCAGTCATTAGTAGCAGTATAGAAGCTTTGAATAAACATAAACAGTAGGAAGGTCCAGGAGATCGTGAGCAAGTTGAAGTCCCAGGACAAGATAAGTCACTGTGTGACGTGCCCCTGAGCCCAGAATGTTGTGTTCCTCCTGAGCTAATGTCTTTGTTGACCTCTCTGTTGCTGGCAGCCACCACAAACCCAGAGTCCAGGATGGGGTACTGTACACTGAAGGAATCCAGCAATGATACAGGAGTAATAGAGTATGCTGACATTCACTAAGAGGTCCCAGCTCAGGAAGAAGGCTGGATCACAGTAGCAGAACTTGCTCAAGATCGAGAAGGACTTCAACAGCAACAACAAAAAAGCCAGATCGGGAATGCAATAGAGTCACAACGAGGAGTAAAATAACAAAAGGCAATTCTAGCTTGGTACAGAACAAGCTCTGGCTCTGTTTAAATTCAAATTTGTTTTCTATTTATTAATGTTAAACATGAAACGATAAAGATGAGCATGGATATATATGTGGAGGAGCATTTAAACAAAACAAACATCCAAATCAGAACTGGTGCATCCTGCTCAATAACCCAAAAGCCCCCATCCATCTCACATCAATTTTAAAAACAGGGAGAAAAGTCCTGAAGATTTCCTGTTTAAAAATACTTGTGAAGGACATCCTTATGCTGGCAATGTCCATCCTGAACCACCATTTTACAAACTGGCTGGACCCGAGCCTAGACATAACAACGCAGATCCAACGGATGGTAAAAAAAACAAAAAACCTTTATGGCAAACTCTACTGGGTTAGGGGACTGAAACCCTACCTCTCCCACCAAGCAATGTCCAATGTAGTAATATCCCTGATACTCACAATCTTTGACTACTGCAATGCAACCTTCCTGGGTTTACCAAAATACACGATCAGACAGATCCAAACAGTACAAAATGCCGCAGCTAGATTTCTACTAGATAAAACGAGACAGACGAGTGCCACCTGCTACTTAAGGAGTTACACTGGCTCACGATTGAGAGCAGGGTGAAATTCAAAATCCTAATGCTGATGCACAAAAGTGTTCACCTCTCGGAACCGCAATACCTAGCGGCCAGACCAAATAACCATATGCCCCGGCGTGCTCTGCGCTCGAGCCAAGAGCCCCTACAACAAATACCTTCCTTAAAAGACATCAAATACAAAAGCACCATAAGAACATAAGAACATAAGAAGTTGCCTCCGCTGAGGCAGACCAGAGGTCCATCTCGCCCAGCGGTCCGCTCCCGCGGCGGCCCATCAGGCCCATTGCCTGAGCAATGGTCCCAGACTATCCCTATAACCTACCGCTACTCTTATCTGTACCCCTCAATTCCTTTATCCTCTAGGAACCTATCCAAACCTTCTTTGAAGCCTTGTAACGTGCTCCGGCCTATCACAGCCTCCGGAAGCGCGTTCCATGTGTCCACCACTCTCTGGGTGAAAAAGAACTTTCTGGCATTTGTTTTAAACCTGTCTCCTTTTAATTTTTCCGAGTGCCCCCTTGTACTTGTGGTTCCCCATAATCTGAAAAATCTGTCCCTGTCTACTTTTTCTATACCCTTCAGGATCTTGAAGGTTTCTATCATGTCTCCTCTAAGTCTCCGCTTTTCCAGGGAGAACAGCCCCAGCTTTTTCAGTCTGTCAGTATATGAGAGGTTTTCCATACCTCTTATCAGTTTAGTTGCTCTTCTCTGGACTCCCTCAAGTACCGCCATGTCCTTTTTGAGGTACGGCGACCAATATTGGACACAGTACTCCAGATGCGGTCGCACCATTGCACGATACAGTGGCAGGATGACCTCCTTCGTCCTGGTCGTGATACCCTTCTTAATGATACCCAACATTTTGTTTGCTTTTCTTGAGGCTGTGGCGCACTGTGCCGACGCCTTCAAAGACGTGTCCACCATCACTCCCAGGTCTCTTTCAAGGTTACTTACCCCTAGCAGTGATCCTCCCATTTTGTAGCTGAACATCGGGTTCTTTTTCCCTACATGCATGACCTTGCATTTCCCTACATTAAAGTTCATTTGCCATTTTTTGGCCCATTCTTCTAGCGTCGTTAGATCCCTTTGCAGATCTTCGCAGTCTTCCATGGTATCAACCCTGCGGTAGAGTTTGGTGTCATCCGCAAATTTAATAACTTCGCAATTTGTTCCTGCCTCCAGGTCATTAATAAATATATTGAACAGGAGCGGTCCCAGCACCGACCCCTGCGGAACTCCACTCGTGACCCCTGCCAGTCCGAGTAATGGCCCTTCACTCCAACCCTCTGTTTCCTGTCCGCCAGCCAGTTTTTGATCCATCGGTGGACCTCCCCTTGCACCCCGTGTCTCCACAGCTTTTTAAGCAGTCTTTCGTGCGGTACCTTGTCAAAGGCTTTTTGAAAGTCAAGGTAAATGATGTCAATGGATTCCCCTTTATCCACCTGTCTGTTTACCCCCTCAAAGAAGTACAATAAGTTTGTGAGGCATGACCTACCCTTGCAGAAGCCGTGCTGGCTCGACTTTAGCTGTCCATTGTTTTCTATGTGTTCACAGATACTGTCCTTAATCAGTGCTTCCATCATTTTTCCCGGGACCGAGGTCAAGCTCACCGGCCTGTAGTTCCCCGGGTCCCCCCTTGAACCCTTCTTGAAGATGGGTGTGACATTCGCAATTTTCCAATCCTCCGGGATCTCTCCAGTTTTTAAGGATAGGTTACATATTTGGCGAAGTGGCTCTGCTATTACGTTCCTTAGTTCCTTGAGTACCCTTGGGTGAATGCCGTCCGGACCTGGTGATTTGTCGCTCTTTAGTCTGTCTATCTGCCTGAGGACATCCTCTTGGCTTACCTCTAGTTGGACCAGCTTTTCATCCTGATCCCCATTTACAATGTCCTCCGGTTCCGGAATATTGGATGTGTCCTCCCTCGTGAAGACTGACGTGAAGAACTTATTTAACCTGTCTGCTATCTCTTTTTCCTCTTTTACCACTCCTTTTTTGTCTCCATCATCCAATGGCCCCACTTCTTCCCTTGCCGGTTGCTTCCCCTTCACATATCTGAAGAACGATTTGAAGTTTGTTGTTTCCCCCGCCAGTCTCTCCTCATATTCCCTTTTAGCTTTTTTAACCACACGGTGACACTCCCTTTGGTGACACCAGGGCAAGAACGTTCTCAGTAATGACACCGACGTGGTGGAATGCCCTACCGAAGGAATTAAAGTTAGAAAAGAACACTGGAAAATTCAAGAAAGGAATAAAGACTATCCTTTTCTCAAACTACTTCAACTGAAACTGTGAAGTTGACAGAGAGAGGACACCAGATCTTTCAGGGATGCATGTAAACAGATTATATTTAGGCCCTCTTTTACTAAGGTGCGCTAACCGATTAGCACGCGCTAATCGATTTAGCGCATGCTAAACACTAATGTGTACATGTTAGTCTATGGACGCATTAGCGTTTAGCGTGCACTAATTCGATTAGCGCGCATTAATCAGTTAGCACACCTTAGTAAAAGAGTGGGCTAGTTGAAATGGCCAACCTCCTTAAGAGGTAGTTCATTTAGTTGAAATGGCCAACCTCCTTAAGAGGTAGTTCATTTAGTTGAAATGGCCAACCTCCTTAAGAGGTAGTTCATTTAGTTGAAATGGCCAACCTCCTTAAGAGGTATGTAAATGTGTATAGCTGCAATAGTAAATCTAGTATTACATGTGTACATACATAGGACAACTGATCTGGTATAAACATGTGCATATTCGACAAATTCATTGACTAAACAGACGACCCTCTCTCACTATGATATTCCCCGCTATAAACGCTAACTCAATCTCTCAGGTAACTCCAATTTTCATGTATTCTTTACCCATGGAACTCCAATTAGTATGTAACTTTTCTATTTTTAGGCTTCTTGTTATTCGATGACTGTCCAGCCTTCCTTCAATGTGAACCACCTAGAAGTCGTTTGACTATGGCAGTATAGAAAAAAAAATAAATAAAAAATAAAGTTATTATTATATAAGTAGGATGATGAATTATTGGCATAACCATGCCAGTATTAATAACTCTGTAACACCACCACAGAGCTCTGGGTATTTCAGTATAGAGCCCATGCATTGTAACACCTCACAACTCCTTAAGGTAACATCTCTACAGAAGCTAATGTATCATATCACCTTTACAGAAGCTCATGTAGTGTAGCGCCTTTGCAGAGGCTCATATAGACTGCTCTGAATTGACTCCCCAGTCATTAGTAGTGGTATAGAAACTCTCAATAATCATAATCATAAATTATATAAAAAAGTGGATATTGTGTATAAGCATGGCCCAGGAAAAATGAAAACTGTAAAAATATTTTTATTGATAGGGATAAAAAATAAGTCACAATGCACAGTAGGAAATCCTAGAACCCAACATGGTCTGCATTTGGGCAAACAAAGTCTTCCTCAGGAGTCCCTAACAAAGCAAAACAACCGCAATGAGAATTTATAAAAGAATCAATGAAAAGACACCAGTGTTGTATCCAAGGAGTATGTGCAGACCATGAAAAATGTGACTAAGTCATGGTATAAAAGATAATTACACTAATCATTGTGATAATATTTAAATTATAAACAGGGGGAAAACAAGGGCACAGTGAAGTCTGTATGGCAGCATCCTTATGAAAATGGCCAAACCAACATCCTTGCAGAACAGGGGAGTAGACTAGTAGTTAATGCAGTGGACTGTAAACCAAGGAACACAGGTTCAAATCCCACTGTAACTTTTCTTTTGTAAATGTGATCCCTGTAGGAACAGAAGAATGCCTACTGTATATGAATGTACACCACTTCAATAGCCTTCAGGCTCACAGGTGTCAAATCTTTAGTAAGTATTTTTCTGCAGTGGTCTCAAACTCAAATCCTTTGCAGGGCCACATTTTGGATTTGTAGGTACATGGAGGGCCACAGAAAAAATAGTTAATGTCTTATTAAAGAAATGACAATTTTGCATGAGGTAAAACTCTATAGTTTATAAATCTTTCCTTTTGACTAAGTCTTAATAATAAAATTGTAATTTATAGCTAAAGAGATATGATCAAGAAACTCTTTTATTTTACTTTTGTGATAATGATAAACATACCAAGGGTCTCAAAATAGTACCTGGCGGGCCGCGAGTTTGAGACCACTGCTCTAGAGGGAACCCTAGGAAAAAAAAAAGAAGAACATCAAGAGGGAGAATATGTACATGTCAAGCCTTCTTTGAATAAATATAAAAGTCGTCTTTTTATGATCATGACGGGAATAGCTATTCAAATGGTTACACATAATTGGAAGAGCTATGACAGACTGAATTACACGTATTTCTGACTGAAACATGGATGGTATCAGACACTGACACGATTATGAAAGAAATGCTTCCCCAGGGCTACAAAATAATACCTCTATCTAGAAACTGGAAAAGAGGGGGTGGCATAGCAATAATCCTAAAAGAAACCTTTGATTATAGCAAAATAGACTCAAAAACCACTAAAGACCTAGAAATATTAACTTGCAAGGTCACAAACACCCGACTGGAAGAGGCACTAACCGTGACAATATTTTACATTCCCCCCAAACAGTGGACAAATGCCAGAGAAGAGTTCTACGAATACCTCACCACTAACACCATAAAAGGAACGTACAATCTACTACTGGGCGACGTAAACGTCCACCTGGAGCAAGTGGAAAAACCTGAAGTAATAGAAATTTACACCTTCTTAAAAACCCTCGGTTTTATACTACCAAATGGCTGCCTTGAGCTCCTGTAGTCTCTTGAGCCATTTCCTGTGAGCGATCTGCACGGGGCAGGAGCGTGGGAAGATTGCTCCTGCCCCAAAAACCCGCTAGACCACCGAGTAAGGCTTAAGGGGGGGCTTACAGGGCTTAAAATAGCCCGAAAAATGAAAGTAATTTTTTTCATTTAAAACCGCGAATAAGCGAATCCGTAGATATGGAATTCGCGAGTACGGAGGGGGAAGTGTATAGGGGGAGCTGCTTGCTGGAGGTAGTTCAGATGAAAAGGAAGGTTTCTACTGCTCTTCGTATTGTAAGTTCAACATAGGCTCCCTCAAATATTTTCCCTCGACCCTGAAGAAAAGTTTAATCTGAAACATGCATGTTGGGAAGGGTGAATGAACAATGAAGGATAGTTCAGTATAAAGTTAAGTGGCGTTCTTCTGGGTTTATACTGGAAAAATAATGATGATAAGGATAAAGAATTAAACAAAATTAAATTAAAAATAAAATACTATGGATACACAATAAAAGTTGGACCGACGAAGAGGTTAGCAACCTCTAACATTTGGTGCCCAGCTGTGGTCTGAAGGTCCATACAATTAAGTAGAAGGTGATGTCATCTGTCTTCAACCTTGTTGAGAGATATAAGCCAAGATAAGGTGTGATACAATCTGACTGAGTGCACACCAGTGCCATATATTTACAGGCTTCGTTTATACTGACATGTTGTGGATCATTCGTTTCTCTTTTACATCTTTAGTTATTAAGTGCATCATTATGTAATCAAGAGCACTTGTACAGAAATAGAGAAGATTGACACAAGATAATCAAAGAGGTATTCAAAACAGGGAAGGAAAAACAGATGCTAATCCAACACATGCTCATCCATTAATTATGAGGCCAACATACTAAGGGAAGTAAGAAAAGTCATTTTTGTGGAAATAAGAGCCAACAAACACGATGGTGAAAGACTATCAGGATCTTTCCTGATATTACAAAGAAAACTCAAAAGGCCACCATTGTAGTAATCCCTAAACCTGACAGAGATGACACTTTAGTTAAAAACTTTCGCCCCATCTCTCTCCTCAATTTAGACTACAAGATAATGGCAAAATTACTTGCATTAAGACTTACCAAAATAATCCCATTGCTTATACATAAAGATCAAACAGGGTTCATTAAACAAAGATATATAGGAGACAACCTGCGCCTATTTCACTATATTAACGCTCATGCTAAAACAATGTCAGACCCTGTAATAGGCCTAGCTATTGATGCTGAAAAAGCCTTTGACCGAGTGGAGTGGCCTTTCCTTTTCCATGTCCTGAAGTGGTATAATTTTGGCCCATTTTTTACAAACTGGATAAAAACGCTATATCATCAACCCACAGCTCGTATTAGGATTAACAATTCTTTATCCAATAAATTTCCCCTCCATAGAGGTACTCGACAAGGCTGTCCTCTCTCACCATTGCTATTTAATTTAGTGTTAGAGCCACTCCTTTCAGCTATACGACAAAGTCCCTCAATTAAAGGTATTCCCTCCTCTGATCGAGATTTCAAATTAGCAGCTTATGCTGATGATGTTTTACTTTTTCTGAGAGACCCTTTACTCTCCCTTCCCAATCTTATTCACACTATCACTCAATACTCCCTCCTTTCCGGATACTCTGTTAATTGGGAGAAATCAGAGATCTTCCCTCTAAATGATAATATACTTCCATCAGATTTGGCTCATTTTCCTTTCTCATGGTCACATGAAGCTGTGAAATACTTGGGGATTTTAATACATAAAGATTCGGTTCATGCTCAAGATCTTAATATATCTAAAGTCAAAAATCTAGTTCTAAACACTACATCTTGATGGACTCCACTCTTTTTATCCTGGTGGGGTAGAATTGCATCCATCAAAATGACTCTGGCCCCTCAAATTAATTATATCCTTTCTATGCTCCCTCTGTTATGCCGGAAATCATTATTTAATTGGCTAAATATGAAAATATCTGAATTCATTTGGAACAAGAAAAAACCTCGAATTGCTCTCGCCAAACTGAAAGCCTCTAAGATCAACGGTGGTCTCAACTTTCCTGATTTCTATCACTATTATATTGCTTCATTAGCCAAATATGGAGCTTACTGGCTCACTAACTCCTCCACTCAAAATCTTCCCACTCAAGATCTTCCTGCCTGGTTTGAAATGGAATGTTTTTTATGTACGCCTTTACACATCTCATGCTTACTAACGGTGTCAATACCAAGGCACTTAAAGAGATACTCTTTATTGGGTGCAACGCAGCATGCTCTTTATCTTATAGATACATTGACTGAAATCTCAGTTAATGTTAGTCCACTCATGTCCCTTTGGAACAATCCCAAAATTCAAAATCACGACAAATCTCTATCATGGAAAAGGTGGCAGCGGGCAGGTATATGGTTTGTCCATCAATTGTCTACCCTCAACTCGTTAGTTCCATTCGATATACTGTGCTCTACATACTCGCTGCCTCCTTCTACTTATTCACAATGGCGTTCTCTCACTGGAGTGTTGCCTTCTTTGCATATACGATTTGACTATATGACTTCCAAAAATACTATTTACAACTGGTCTTCTCTGTCTCTATTAAAAGGCAAGGCGATATCATCCTTCTACAGTATTTTAAGAGATCACTCCTTCACTTTTTCACCTCACTCTATGAAGCACTGGGACGCTATACTTACCACTCCGCTTTCTGACATTGATTGGGAGCTTTTCTGGTCATCAACAAATCGCCCGCTTTTATCTTCTAGAGTATCACAATCAATGTACTTTCTTATGTGGCAGGCAATATGGACCCCACTTCGCATGTGGAAAGCTAACTTAAAGCAAGACTCTGTTTGCTGGAACTGTTTGAAAGAGGAAGGAACTCTTGATCATATGTTATTTCATTGTACTCTAGTCCGCTCTTTTTGGACCTATGTCTGGAACACCATACAATCTATTACTAACTGCTCAGAAGAAATCTCTATAGACATTGTAATCCTTCGCTCTCAACACCCATGTTTCACACAATCAAATTGTCCACCTAAACTCATTGATACCATGTTGGTGACTGCTCTCATGCACATTCTAAAAAATTGGAAATCACCCTCGCTATTAGATTATACCTTTTGGTGGAACTCTCTGAGTATGTATCATAGATTTGAATCCTATGCATATGAGAAGAGAGTTACATTCCGAACCTGCATGAACTTGAAATACAACAAATCTCCATGGTCATTCTTAGACTCCTATGTACGCTCATCTTCTTAGACACTCCTGTTATCCTTTTCTTCTCCTCTCTTCTCTCTTTCATTTTTCTTTCCTTTTTCTTTACTGATCTCTCTCATCTTTATCTTATATATCCCTTACATACATTTTTAATAATTGGAGCCTTTGCTCCTATACAGTTAAACATAGATTTATATATTTTATATACAGAAAGCTTTAATTTGTTTCTATGTACTTTAAATGATTCTTGTATCCTTTAAAATACTTAATAAAAATTATTGAACTGGAAGAAAGGGAGTCCTTCAGTTAGAAGCTCTTTTTTTTTTTTCTTTAAAATATCTGTGTAAATGCATGTAAAATATCAGTCAGTTAAAAACAAGGGAGTGCTCCACCGTTGAAACGTTCTGCTAAACAAGGATTAGCTAAATGTCAGGGGTGTAATATAATTTAGGGGTCCTTTTATTAAAGTGCGCTAAACAATTTAGCGTGCGTTAAAGATTAGCATGCGCTAAATGCTAAGACATCTATTATATTCCTATGGGCATCTTAGCATTTAGCGCGCTCTAAATCGGTTAGTGCACCTTAGCCTTTCCTTGATAGTTAATATTTTAATTGATTTTTTTTTTTCTTAAATTTTTCTTCTTCTCCTGCCTAGAAAACTCATGGATTGAATGTATAATATTTTTTAACGCTAGGTTTTACTAAATGGCACTAGAGGTTTTTAGCACAGACTGGCGAGGTAAATGCTCCAAAGCTCATAGGACTTCAATGAGCATCGGAGCATTTACCTCGCCAGCCTGCACTAAAAACCTCTAGCATATTTACCCCCTCTTTTACCAAAGTGCTAGATGATTTAGCACGCATTAATCGATTTAAACAATTTAGCATGCACTAAAGACTAGTGGATGCTAAATGCTAATGCACCCATTATATATTCTATGGACATGTTAGCATTTAGCACGCGCTAATCATTAGCGCGCGTGCTAAATCGGTTAGTGTGTCTTAGTAAAAGGACTCCTATACTTTTTGAATTTTTGTGTGATTTGAAATCATTTCTTCTTGATTTCTGAACAAATGTTTTTGCTTAGTTTGTGTAAATAAAAATTCTTATTAAACAGAAAATGGAAAAAAAGATAAACTAAACATGCTGGTAATACTGTGCTGTTAGGCTGAGTTAATTTAATACTCTTGATTTTTCTTCTATGTTGTATTTGTTTTTAATTGAATAGTAGCAATTAGGGGGACATTCTGCAAATGACGCTGAAACTTACCCCCCTCTCTTACCATGGTGCGCTATGCTTTTTAGCACATGATAAATATTAGCGCGTGCTAATCACACGCAAAACGCTAACGCGTGCATGCTATCCTATGGACGCATTAGCGGTTAGCGCATGCGTTGATTTAGCACGCGCTAAACATGTGCTAAAACACTTAGCACACCTTAGTAAAAGAGGGCCTTAGGCTCCAGTAGGCGCCCTACCGATACCTGTTAATTGAGAAACACTGTTTAAAATGGTGAAAAATGGTAAAAATAAAGCACCTACTAGTGCCTAAATAAAAGGCTCCAGAATCACACTTATGTAGGTGCTTTATGGTGCTTAACGCCACTACGGGCGTGCCTAATGCCGGAAGTGGCATTGGGTACCGTAAAGCACCTATGTAGGCAGAAATGTAGGCCCAGAAACCCCTGGTCTATATTTCTGGCGCCAATCTTTCATGGAAGCGTGATTCTCTATAGGGCACTGTCGCATGATTGACCCATGATCATAAGAACATAAGAACATAAGAAGCGCCATCTCCGGAACAGACCCTAGGTCCATCAAGTCCGGCGATCCGCACACGCGGAGGCCCCGCCAGGTGTACCCTGGCATAGTTTTGGTCCCCATATCGCTCCAAGCTTCTCGTAAAGAGAAGTGCATCTAGCCTACCCCTACCCATGTCACTTCATGCCACTCATAAGGAGATGTACATCTAACTTACCCTTAAATCCTAGAATGGTGGATTCCGCAATTACCTCTTCTGGGAGAGCATTCCAAGTGTCCACCACTCGTTGCGTGAAGCAGAACTTCCTGATATTTGTCTTGAACTTGTCCCCCCTTAGCTTCAGCCCATGTCCTCTTGTCCGTGCCACATTGGACATTGTAAATAACGTTTTTTCCTGCTCTATTTTGTTGATTCCTTTCAGTATTTTGAATGTCTCGATCATATCCCCTCGTAGTCTCCTTTTCTCAAGGGAGAACAACCCCAGTCTCTTAAGTCTTTCCTCGAAATCCAGGTTCTCCATACCTTTCACCAGCTTTGTTGCTCGTCTCTGCACCCTCTCTAGCAGTATGATATCCTTCTTTAGGTATGGAGACCAATTCTGGACGCAGTATTCCAAGTGTGGTCTGACCATCGCTCTATAAAGCGGCATTATGACTTTCTCCGATCATCAGCTGCTTTCTAGATGGCCCAGATTCTCTATATTGGCGCCCTATAGAGAATCTGGGCCTTAGTGGATAGCTGGCTATTCGCACGTTTCAAAGTGCTGGCCAGCTAAGTTTTGCTGCTAAATTGAGCCGCATAAATAACTGGTCTATCTATGGGTTTTACAGCGTAACCAGCCGGCACTTGGTATAGTTGGCTAAGTTTGAACTGGCCAACAATAAACCAGATATTCAATTCAAGTCACCATAAATGACCCAGCATTAGTGCTTAGCAGTTAGCTCTGTCACTGGCTATAGCACACAACATAGCCGGTTAGTGCCAATATTAATTGGCTGACCAGCTAAGTTGAGTGGCCAGATAGACCTGCATAAATAGCCGGTGTATTTTAGCCGCTGTGACTTAGCTGGTCAGCCGATGACTATTGGTTTAAGTGGCTATGTCACATGTGGCTAAAACCCCCCAGTAAATTCAATGCCAGTTGCAGGATACAAACTGGCATTGAATTTCTGGGTTTGCCGTTAACCGCAGGAATTAAGACCTTGGGAATTTACTGTGAGTGATCCCTAGATTTCAAATTTCAAATAGGGGTGGTGGTCTATGGTTGCTTCTTTCAGTTGTGGTTAATTAAACAACTAAGACCATTTTTGACTAAATAATCTGATAAAGATTGTGCACACTTTGATAACTAGTTGATTAGACTATTGTAACTCTTTGTATAATAGTCTCAGTAAAAATTGTTTGCCTAGATTGCATTTAGTGTAAAACACTGCTGCAAAAATCAGACCACATCACACCTGTATTAGTGAGCCTACATTGGTTGCCCATTGCAGGACAAATTACTGTAAAATTTTAGCTTTGGTTTTTAACGTTTTATAGTGAAAACCAGAAAAACTCTGTGGAGTGACGATGTTCCTAAATGGACTTTATTTAAAAGTGTCAAAGTTCCAAAGGTACACTGAAATCATCCACATAAAAATAAATCATCCACATAAGAGCCTTAAAGGACCTAGTCCGCTAGGGATACAGGACCCAACACGGTCCGCGTTTCGACAAAAAGTCTTCTTCAGGGGCCCCTGGGGGTCCTATAAAGGTGAGTACGTGGGAAACAATTGTGTGGTGAGCCGGAAGTGAGACACTGAAGACTTTTTGTCGAAACGCGGACCGTGTTGGGTCCTGTATTCCTAGCGGACTAGGTCCTTTAAGGCTCTTATGTGGATGATTTATTTTTATGTGGATGGAATTATTGTATGTGGATGATTTCAGTGTACCTTTGGAACTTTGACACTTTCAAATAAAGTCCATTTAGGAACATCGTCACTCCACAGAGGTTTTTTTTTGTTTTCTCTAGATTTTCTTCTTTGTGGATATTTCGGGGTCAATTCCTTTTGTTTTTAACATTTTATAAGTGGAATGTTCCAAACTATTTGTCAGACAAATTGATTACATATGTACTAACTTCTCTCTTGTGTTCATCTCAAAAGACTTTGCTCCAGTTACCATCATTCAATAAAGTGAGGCAAGTGACCAGGTTGAGGTGGGCAGGGCTGGAGGGGGGGGGGGGGCGTGGAATGGGACATAACTTGGGCAGAATAGGGCAGTCCTGGGGGAGGGACCATGGGTCCAGATTTTCATTCCCAAAAATCTGGCAACCTTATTCATAGGGGGTTTCTCCACAATTATATTTGGTTATTATTTACTCTATATTGTATCATGACTAGCAAGTACCGGTAACTCTTGTCTAAGGGTAAGGGAAAGAACGAGAGAAAGAGAGAGAGAACACTCTCTCAAATGCTTATAAATCACATGAAAAGAAAATAAATCCTCAGATGGCTCTATTAAAAGATAAAGAATTCAATACAAGGCCTGGCATATATCTCTCATACAGATGGGATTTATGAAATGTAAAAAAGCAGAACTGAACAATCCAATTGACTGATTTATCTTTTTTTTTATGTGTAAATCCTCTCTGTGCTGTAGATATACATTAGATGAAAGGTTGGAATTGAGTCCTATTTCATGATGAATGAAACAGACAATTAAGAAGAGCCTGCATTTCAAGTGGGACAGCTGATTTTGAAAACACCCATCTATATCACAGCGGTTGGCAGGCTGTCACTGCTTGGCACTGTGCATATTGGTAAGTGCTAGTGTGCATATGTACAGCTATCCAGTCATAGCAGGGCAAATAATGTAGCATATAGTACTGATAGTATGCCTCAACAACCCCCAGGGTCACAGGTCCTGGTTCCTCTGGGTGGTCACTAAGAAAACAAACCAGCAGGTTTCTAGCTGCTGCCGTCTGGGCAAATCTTACCTTTTTTAAATTCCTCCTTCCCCTTTGCAGCACACAGATTTTGTTCAGCCATTTCTTCAGACAAAATGTATCTGGTTTAAAAATAGGAGGGTATGTGGACTTCAGAAGGCAGTTTGAAATGCAGTTGCTAGTGGCAATGGATCCACTTGATATTTTCTTTTTGGTTAATTTGCAATAATTTGCTTCAGTGGGGAACCATAAAGATTCTTAGGATGAGAATGATAGAGCACCACCTTCTCTCTAAAAAGCAACACTGTCAGAACTCAGAGGATTCCATTATACTGTTCATGTAGCAGTCAGTAGGCCAGAAGTTGATGTCTCATTATGTCATGATGGGTGATCTGCCTTAGCATCTTTGGCATTCAGTGTTTTAGGGATAGGCTATGAGAGGGCACTCGCTAAAGTTAAAAGGGGATAGATTCCGTAAAAATGTAAGGAAGTTCTTCTTCAACCAGAGAGTGGTAGAAATCTGGAACGCTCTTCCAGAGGCTGTTAAAGGGGAAAACACCCTCCAGGGTGAACCAGAACATACGCAGGTAAGGCTAGACTCAAATAGGGTACTGGTCTTTGACCTAAGGGCCGCTGCATGAGCGGACTGCTGGGCACGATGGACCGCTGATCTGACCCAGCAGTAGCAATTCTTATGTTCTTATGCTCATATATTTTAGGGACTTTAGGGACATGCAGCTTGCAGCATTACTTGGGACCTAACAACTAGGGTGCTATGATCCCAGAAGTGATGATCAAAGAAATTTGATTAAAGAGATTCAAAAGATAAGTAAATCTTTTTGTTTGCTGTTTTTTTCCTGAGGTAGCATTTATTTCCCCCCTAAGGAGCAATTTTGTTATTATGTGTTAAAATGGTGCCATCATGTGGCATTTCTGCAGATTGCAGTTTAATGCTTTTCTTTTAAATTTTTTTTTTATTATAATAGATCTGTCTTTTGTTTCAAACTGATTTAAAGAAATACTAGAGGAGGGTCAAAGCTTGGCCTAATGCTGTTTATCTGAAATAAAAGATTGGATGACCATAAACAAACCAGCTAAATACATCAACAACAGAACTCCTCTGGGTACACAAAGAAAGCTGCACATACCCTTGTCCATGCCTCTCTTGGGGACATAACATTCTCCCAGCCAAAGATAGCATCCGCAGTCTAGGCGTACTATTGGACTCAAGTCTATCACTCACAGATCACATCTCTCAAATAGTGCCAACCTCATTTTACTACCTCTGTCAGCTCCGCACAGTCTGTGCATACTTCTCAGAACCAGAATTTGCCCAATTACTTTGTGTTATCTCACATGGACTATTGTAACACATTAGTAATTGGTTCTATCTGCCACGTTACTAGTTGGTTTTATCTGCCAAAAACTTATCCCGCCTTCAATGCGTGCAAAATACTGCAGTCTGCCTATTAAAAATCCTGAGCAACCATGACCACGTCACACCAGCGCTAGCAGCAGTCCATTGGCTACCGATCAAGAAACGCTGCACCTTCAAAGCCCTAGTCCTGATGTTCAAATCCTTCTAGAAAGTGGTGCCAAACTATATGATTCCCAAGCTACCAATCGAGACTCCAAGATGCCTGTTAAGATCCCAGAAAGAAAGACAAATGTCCCTACCCCTTGGACGTGTGCTCAAAACAGAATCAGCCCACAGACACGCCTACTCACATTTCATGCCCAAACTATGGAACTGGGTCCCCCAAACTATTAAAGAATTTTAGGCCACGCCAACCTTCCTCTTCTCAAACCCTGCTCCATGACAGACCTAACCTCAAAGAACTCAATAGTCTCACCAACTAGGCCATTGTCTAAATCTCCCACCAAAGTAGTTATATAAATAAGTTTCTCTGATGTAGGCAATTTACTGTATCTCTGTTGTAAATTAATGTACTGTACCTCTGATTTATGTAAATTGGTGTATCTCTGATGTTTATACCTACTGTACCTCAAACTTATACTACTCTTTCCTGTTTCACCACAAACTCAGCTCCAATGTTCTATGCCTACTGTAATTCAACTGTACTGCTTTTTCCTATTATGTCTTGTTTGCATTATCTCGATCATTCTGTGCATGTACTCTTGTAACCCGTTCTGCCCCTTTTTAAAAATAACTTGCCATTCAACTTCAAGACAAACAATTATAAATCAACTGCCAAATCTGTAAACTCAGCACATATTTCATCCACACTGTAAATGCCATGGTTTTTAATACGAAGACGAATTGTGATTGAGTGTAGAGAACTATTTCTGACTTCAAACTGATATCATGGTGATAGCATACGCCTAAGACTACCCCCCCCCCCATTCTAGGTGTTAACGAGATCACTAGAGGCACTTTGCATATTGGAAAAGGGATGAGGTGGGTAAGAAACCCTGATGATGTTGAAGATGGTGGTGTCACTCACTCTTGATCCCTCCTTGTACTTATGTCTACATATTTCTTCAGCTGCTCCTGCTCTATTTATTCAGTTTTCTATACCTTTCTCCTAAAGGAGCTCAGAACAGTCTACATGAATTTATTCAGGAACTCAAGCATGCTTCCCTGTCTGTCCCGGCGAGCTCACAATCTATCTAATGTACCTGGGGCAAGTCTGACAAAGATGGCAAAACAAAGTATACAAAGCACGGTAAAAATATAATATGACAAAACATGGTATGGTGAGACATAATATGGCGAGCATAGTTCAGCAAAACATAGCATTACAAAGCATGGCGATTTTGAGCCAATCAGGTCCTTAGGTCCCTCCCACTGCATCCCAAGATGCATTGGGAGGGGGAAGACCCATCATTCTCAGCACGTGCCCTGTAGGTAGGAGGGAGTAGGCTTCTCTCCTGCCAATTTTGCACTGGAAGATACGGAGGTGTTGGGTAATGTGTGTGTGTGTGTGCGTGTGTGGGGGGTTGCCTGATGTCGTGTGGTGTTGTGGGATGTGGGGGAGGGGGATGTTTCCCGATGTCAGGTGGTGTTGGGTGATATGGGCGAGTGTTGCTTGATGTCAGGTGATTTGGGTGATGTGTATGTGTGTGTGTGTGGGGGGGGATCCAGGAATGTTAGAGGATGTGAGGGGAATGTTGGAGGGGTCCGGGGATGTCAGGGATATCAGGGGGAGGGGTGTAGGGCTTTGCAGCTTAGCTGATCCTGGCAGGGGGAATCCCCATCAGTGGAGCCGACAGGAATCCCTCAAACTGGCTCAGCTAATGCGGATTCCTCTGCTGCAATCAGCTGATGGCAAGCCCTCAATGTGCTGTATTTTTCCCCCCCCATCTCTGGGTGGTGGGAGGGGCGAGTGACTACTGGGGGAGTAAGGGGGTATCTTGCCTTAATCCCTCCAGTGGCCTTCTGATCAGTGTGGGCAGCTTTGGGGCACTTAGACACAACTAAAACAGGTCTAACTGCCAGCGTCTAAATTCCCTCTAGGACATCCTGGGAAATCTTTGATTATGAATGCAGGATGTCCAGCTTTAAGCCCCCCCCCCCCCGATTCCCACCCAAAACACACCTCCCAACATGCCTCTTTGAGCTCTCTGGACACACAGCAGCTTAGAAGTGCTGCTGCACATCCAGAAAATTGTTTTTGATTATTGACATTTGGATGTCCATGCTATTAGAATGTCCAAGTGCCGACATAGGCTGGATTTTGGACGTTTCAAAGTTTTAATTATGAGCCTCATGGTATGGTAGATATAGTGTATAGTGAAGTATAATAGGACAAGGATGTCGAACAGTGTGACAGTATGGTAGAACACTGGATGATAAAACATGGCACAGTGTTTTATCTAAATGCTATTGTGCTATTACGTTAATAAAAGAAGTTCTTCACCTTGATGAAAGGTTCTCGACCAAATCTCTAAAACTTGCTTGGCCAACCTGGTTTAAGGATATGCTCCATGAAATCTGTATGTGTTGCTTTCAGTGTATGCAGGCCTCTCATACATATTCATTGGGAATATTTTGAAATAATAGTAATAATAATAATAATAAACAGGGTATTTATATTTTCTTATCCTATTAGCTGGAGAGCAGTTTATAATATAGATCACAAAGCTCTACATTAACAAAAGATAAACTTAAAATTCCATATTAATCAAACTAAAATAGTGTTACACATTTGATTGAAAAGCAAGATATTAGTGTAAATATGTGGTAAACAGCCAGGCCTTTAATATCTTCTGAAATTTTAAACCATTCATTTCAGATCTAATATGCAAAGGCACGGAATTCCACTTTGAAGGAAAAACTACATTAAGAAGCTTTTTACTTAATGAGGCTAACTGTGATTAACTGTGCGGATCCCAAAGAGCAGACTTAAAACCTCTTCTTTAAAACTCATCATTAATTTAGTGTATGGCGGCAGAAGGTTACTAGATTTCCTCCTGTAATCCATATTAATTTAGGGTCTCATTTGCTCAATTTGTGTTTGGCCTCATAAGGGCAAACAAAAATGAAATTGCTTTCTTGGTAGAAGCCTCCACCGATAAACCCTAAATGTTCTCTAGTCCCTTATACACATGCATACAAACAGTGATACATGTATCCACCTTTTTTTAGTCTCTGGAAATCCCTAAAGTTAGGCATCTATTCCATGTCAATCACACTTAGACGCCCATTACAGAATCACACCTACAATGTAGGCAGAGTTTTAAAAACCCACATTATAGGCACCTATGTAAGAACATAAGAAGCGCCATCTCCGGATCAGACCTTCGGTCCATCAAGTCCGGTGTTCCGCACACGCGGAGGCCCTGTCAGGTGTACACCTGGCGTAATTTTTAGTCACCCATATCCTTCTATGCCTCTGATAAGGAGAGGCATAGAGAATCACATCTAAGGGTGCCTAGGTTCTTTTCTACCCCTAAGCATGCCTACTTTGGAGTTAAGCAACGTTAGGCACCATAAGATAAGCGCCTACCTTATGTAGAATCGTGCCTAAGATAGTCACCTATCACCCAATTATTATTATTATTTTTTTCAATTATGAGCTTATTAAAGCTCTTAATTGAAACCAATTAAGTTAGGTACCTAACTTAGGTACCTATTGGGCGCCTACCTTTAGGTGCCTTTTATAGAATGTCCCTCTAAGTGTATAGCCCTCGATGGAGACTGCCCCAAATGAGAACTTTTCAGTGGCCCCTTGTAAGCTATTGTGTAACACCTTTAGAATAATCAAAATGATATTCCCTTATTTTTAAACAGTAGTGTGTGGGTCAGATGAAAGTGGAAAAGCTAATTGGGGGGGTAGGGAGATGTGTTCTTAGAAATATCCAGGATACAACACAACGTGCAGAGGCCTCGATGCCATGGCTCTGTAAAGAACAATGAAACAATATGAATGTCGTTTTCACATTCTTTTGGTTTATAATGTACTTAACTGAAGCAATGGAACACTACTTTTGTTTTCCTTAACACCAAAGGAAGCCTATAGCATAAACTCCAGCATCTGCCTCACCTCCTCCCCATTGTGGAGAGTGCTTCAGGATGCCACACAGACCCTGATGACACATTATTGGCATGGGCCCTCACAATGATTTCCAATTTCACTGTAACTGTCAGGACCCGATGGAAAGCTCATGGCATTAGCAGCTTTGTATTATCAAATATACAAACACCATATTGACTTCATTAAAGTAGATGCATTATATTAGCTGAGGCATACTCATGAGCTGATGCCAGATAATTTGGCATATATGGCACATATTATAACTTGCTAAATAATTAATACTGAGAAATATTGGATGTATAAAAACATAAAGGACAAATTTCAGGCACAGCAAACCACTACAATGCTTCCCCTCCTTATATTAAAAACACCTTTCTTATATATATATATATATATATATATATATATATATATTTTGGAATACAGAGGGCGGAGGCTAATGCCCTGATTGGCTCAGACACCTAAGGCCTGATGCACCGAGGAGGGGAAGGCCCACCATTTTGGACTGGCAGGCCTCACAACTGGAGGGACCGAGCCTCCCTCCTGCTCTCTTCACACAAAGATACTGAGGAGATGAGGGGAGGGAAGCATCTGGTGGCAGGAGGGCATCCCTCCTGCCAATTCTTTCACATGTGGGGTGGGGGGTCAGGAAGGCAGGAGGGAGTGTTGGTTCATCAGGGAGACGTTGGGGAGGGCCGTGGAAGAGTGGTTTATAATTCTTGAGAGTCCATTTGAATAAACCAGCAAGTTAACAATGTGGCAAACTGATATTTTACTCTCTATCAACCCTTAGGTGAATGTGACACAAAAAATGCATACTTGTTCTTGATCTGTCCCTGCTACCCTCAGGTCACAGACTGTAGAAGCCTGCACTGATTCTACTTTCCAATCGTTCTGAAGCTGTTGCCAAAGCCTACTCCTGTTCATCCATAATTGGGACACAGACCATAGATATCCACCATATTTGTTTTTTGGTTTGTTTATTTCTCACCTGCCCTTATCCAGGGCAAGTTTCATATTAACATACAAAATGAAAGATTTACATTTATCATACAAAAAACTTCAGAGACACACTATAACAAATTACATACTTATATATCAAATCAAATTACATGTAACATACACGTTGCATCAACGACGAATATCATTTAAGGCCAAAACATGCATGGCCTCCAAAACTGAACATAGTACTCCAAGTGTGGCCTGTCCCCTTTACTATGTCACTGCCAAGTGCATTGCTCTGCACATTTTTACATTAAATTTTAACTTCCAGACTTTAGACCATTCTCCAATTTTTGAAGATCCTTTCACATGTTTTTTGCCCCCTCTGTAGTGTCCACTCTATTGTGTATTTTTTGAATCAACTGCAAAAAGTCAAACCTTTCCTTCTAATTCTTTGGCAATGTTGCTCACAAATATATTAAATAAAATCAGTCCCACTACCCAGCCTTGAGGAACTCCACTGTTCGCCTTCCTTTCCTTTGAATAAACTCCATATACCACCACCCTCTGTCAATCAATTAGTTTTCTATATAGTTTACCAGCATGGGTCCTAACTTCAGCCTGCTCAGCTTATTCAGGAGCTTCTTGTGAGGAACTGTAGTATCAAAGGCTTTGCAAGTAGATTATATCTAGTGTTTGTCCAGAATATAGCAGTGAAGGCCCTGTACAAAAATATGATCATGTTTCCCCACTTCTCTTTGAACAGCACTGGCTTCTGTTTAGCTTCAAAGTATGTTATAAGATATTATTGTTGACCCATAATATTTATTACATGATGCCAACTTGGCTTAGCTTCTCTTTTAACCTCATATTTGCCATGCTGATTGCTCAGATCCTCTGGCACAATCCAGCTGGTCATCCGTACTGTTGCTCATCTGCACCATGCCAACTTAAGTGAGACAGCCTTCTGTTGCTGTGCTCCTTTGATCTGGACCAATCTTCCTGTGGATCTGAAACCCATTACCTCTTGGCCTAAATTCAAGACTGCACAAGACTTGGCTTTTAAAGCAGGCCTTTGGTTATGTACTGCCTGATGGTTAATTCTAATGATTTCCTTTATTATTGACCTTCTCTTCTCTGCACTCTCCCCTACCTTTTGTCCTCAATTATTTGTATATTTGCTGGTTTCAGTTGTGCTATTCCCTCTCCTCCCTGCTTTGTTGTATTGCCATTTATTGTGTGTAGTTTAGTTTTTTATAGTATAATTGTATACCACTAATTTTACCTTTTTGTAAATCTCCTTGATATCCTTGGGTCATATGATATATCTATATCTATCTATAGGTAGAGCATGGGAGGAGTTTCCAATTACATGTGCAACTTACACTATACTGTATGAGTGCCCTTGTTCATTTGCATGACTGCAGTGATGCCAGGTCTGTGGCTGGTATAATTGCTGATGGATAAATGTTAGGTGCACCAGTTCTGGGGCATCCAGTTAAACAGTTGCCCCTAATTGGATCTTAAATACTAAGGAGACTGTGATTTTGGCTGGAAGAATGGAGCCTATGAAAACACTTTGCATCAAAAAATTGCTAAGGAGTCCTTTTAGTAAGCAACTCTAAAAAGTGGCTGGCATTGTTTTTATAGCATAGGTTTCCCATACGCTGAGGCCTCTTTTTAGTGAAGATAGATGACAGTGCTGTTTTCTTAATTAAGGCCACGCACATATTGCACAATTAGCACATGGCCATTAGCACATGAGCCCTTAACTCCACCTATTTAGTAGATATTAAGGGCTGCTGCGCCAATCCTGAACTAATCGGTCAACGCATGTCAATACCCATTTGCTAACCAATTAGTATGGGGCATGCCTACTCCGCCCCTAAACACACCCTCACGCCAAATAATAAATTGTAATTTTTAGCGCATGGATTAGTGCTAAAGCTGTTTAAGAATTATATAATAGATTGATATATGCACACCATCCCTGGTCAAAGAAGGGAAAAGTATCTTCAGCAGCAGACTGGCATAACCTACTGAAGAGGGCTTTAAATTAGAATCATTGGGGCTGGGTGATCAAAGCCCCTAGGTGAATCACTAAATGGGAAATGGGACAATATCTGGAAAGCAGTATATACTAATATTCAAAGTAGGAGAAACAAGGTTCTGGATCTAGAGGCTGTGATGGAAGAGGCTGAGATGGATTTAGTGTCAATCACAGAGACATGGCTCATGGAGAACCATGACTGGGATATAGTCAGGGCACTCTTCATCCTACCTTAACTTCAGAAAACTAGTCAAAACCAACCTGTTTAACCGATTTGTAACCAAGAACTCCTAAAGACTTTCCCCTGTATTCCACTTACTTGTACTTGACGTCCCTACAATGCGACTTTCACTCTGTTTCTCTTCCCCCCACAAATATGCATGTATTCTTAGACATCACTGTTCTTCTAAAAATTCATTGTATTCAAGGACTTCATTGTTATATCTTCGCTGATTGCCCAGCTCTTCTTATTGTAAACCGCTCGAACTACTTTGGCTTTGGCAGTATATAAAAAAATAAAATTATTATTATTATTATTATTAATAATTCGTCGAGGGCCCCTAGGCACACAAATACACTGGGCCCCCTGCCCCGCCCCACCCCACCCCACCATGTGCCAAGGCGGATACAGGAAGCTGCTTCAGAGGGAAGCTTTGGGCAAGCAGCACCGCTTGCACACTTACAGTTCCCATTGCCTTTCTTACCCGCGTTGCTTCTTCTCATACTTTCCCTCGATGGGGGGGTTGCCGATCGGGGGGCCCACATTACCGATCGATGCTGGAGGAGCCCATCGCCGTTTGGAAAAAAACAATGTTGATGCCTTCCTTCATCAGGCTCCCCTGACCATTTTGGGCCCTAGGCACGTGCCTACTTGGCCTATTGGTTAATCCTGCCCTGGGTATAGTTATACCGGGTTATAATCTATTTAGGAAAGACAGGGTAGGAAGAAAAGGAGAGGGAATGGCATTATATGCACACAATTGCAGGATCTGCAGGGTAGGATAGAGTCACTGTAGGTCAATCTAGAAAGAGGAAATGGAAAATGTGTTTACATAGGTGTAATATTCAGATATCCTTCACAGAGAGAAGTGGACAGAGATTTAATAGTAGACATTCAGAATACAGCTGTAAAAGGGGAAATATTTCAAATAGGTGATTTTAACATATTACGGTAGATGTTGATTGGGGTATCTCAATTGTGGTGTCTTCTAGAAATAGGGAGATCCCAGATTCTCTACAAGGAGAACTATTCCAGCAGTTGGTAATAGAACCCACATGGGATGGGGCTGTACTGGACATAGGGCTAAATTCTTAAAACTTCGTGGTTAAATCCGATGGGCCACTGTTGCAGCCGTTACTATAGCGATGGCTGGCTTGAGGGATGCCTACTCCTACTGACCAGCAGGCCCACCTCTTCAAAATAGTGGGCCTTCCCCCAACCAGTGCATCCTGGGATGTGCTGGGGAGGGGCCTAAGGCTCTGATTGGCCCAGGTTGTTTAAGGCCCTTCCTATGGCGGTGGCCTTAGACAACAATTACAGACTGTGTCATGGCAGGTCAACTTCTGTCGGATCAACTTCTAGAGAGGACAGCTTTGCACCTCCAGAATGATAGTAGAAGATGAAGATGTCAATGCTGGCAGGTTGACTTCAGCCAGATCAACCTCAGGCACATGAGTCTCGCAGACTGAAAAAAGCTGGGTCAGCCTTGTCTATTTGGCATTCAACTTCGGAATGAAACAGTTGTTGAACCAATACCAGAATAATTCAGATATCATCCAAGCTTTGCAATTCTATCTCCGATGGACTGGCATGCAGTTCAGGTTCTTTCCTTTAAGTGTGTGAGGATTTTGAGCTCTGCAGACCATAAGAGGCTTGCATTTGAAAACTGGCATTGATGCACAATAACAGGGTGGCATGATCTTTAAATGCATTAAATCCAGAGGCTTTAGCTGCAATTTTCTTTATATATATCTGTTTTCCAGTCTGCTTGTAAAACAAGCCAATCTCATTGACACTGAAGACCTACTCTGGCATACCTTTTCTATTACATGAAGAAAGTATTTTTTTTTTTTTTTTTAATTCTTCAGCAGCTTTGCTGTGAGCTGAATTTGTCTCACCAGAAAGACTTACTTTTTTTTTTTTAGAACATATCGCCTTTTAAAACATGCAAGCTGGCCAGAACTAGCAGAAAAGGGTTTCACTTTTTCCTGGTCCTGGGTGACATGTTTATAAATCTCATTGGCTTTCATCCTTACAACAATGCTATCCACTTTGTTTCGCCCCCTATTATTTGAATTATCTACAAATTTAGCCACTTTTCTGTCTTTTCCATGGGCTTTTCACAAACCACAGATGTTTTAGAACTTTCTAGTATAGCTTCATAAACAGACTGATAAATATCTTCCTCTTTTTTGCCAGATGGATTGGATTGTTGACTCATTAACATTAAACTCGTGGCCAACAGCAGAGCGAAGCCTGTCTAACACACATATTTTGTCAGTAAGACATATCACATGTTTCTTTGTTTTCATATTTGTTGCTTGTAATTCACTCCCTGGCCGCTTGGTGGCCATTTCCAGAAGTAAACGCCAAAAATGCGAAAGCACAAATGAAAACAAAAGGAGGCTATTTTGAATTGCGCATGTCTGTGACTACACAAAGTGGAGCAAATGGCAAATAGGGGTTACAATTCACACATCCATGGATATGTGAAATAGTGAATACTGAATGTGCGAATAGCGAGAATGCACTGTATTTTCACATTATATTACCCTTAGCTTATATTCCACTTCCACCAAGTCCTGCTTCAAGACAGAATACAGAGCCAGCAATAAAACTGAGAATTACAAAACCTAAAAATTAGTAATTACATACTTTATGAACATAATAGTCTTAATAAGGACACAGTCTCCGAAGCGCAAAATCTCTATATATCACATATCAACAAGGGTTCCAAGAGACCCGGTAGTACTTGTAGACAAGTCAATGAAACCGTCCGCGCAATGTGTGGCGCCGGCAAAAAGTGCGAACCCAGCAGCAGCAATTCTTATGTTCTTAATATTTTATGACAGGCAGCATAAATATCATAGAAATGAAAAAACCTTAAAATTATGTTTAATTATGAGGGGCCGCTGAAAAGTTTTCAGCCCAGCCAAGAAGAGAATGATGGGAAGCCATGAAACTTACAAGTTATTCCATACTTTTCATGACACTTTTCATTTCAATAATTTGAAATGAAATAAAAAGTTTCAAAAAAGTGTGGAACAACATAAGAACATGTGAGTTTCATGCAGTGGCGTACCTAGCATATGTGTCACCCGGGGCCCATCATTTTTTGGCACCCCCCCATCTGTACGAAAAACATGATTTTTTAGTAACAAGCCACATGTCACACATAGTACCTAGGAAAAGGCAGCATCTTACATACTGCAGTGAGCAGTACAACATCAATACACCCATTGTAAAACTAAACAAGCCAGACTACTACAGATCAATCCTACACTGTCAATCCTAACAGAAAACCATGTCTTTCAAACACACAGAACACAGAAAACACCTTCGCCTAGTATGGAATATGTCATCACAAACTAACCCCTCCCCCTTTTACAAAACTGTAGTGTGGATTTTAGCCATGGTGGTAACAGCTCTGACACTCATAGAATTCTGAGCATCAGAGTTGCTACCACCACGGCTGGCGCTAAAAAATGCTCCACAGTTTTGTAAAAGGGGGGATAAAATAGAAATAAATAGATAAAGGTTAAATTGAACCAGCAAGAAGCTGGACTCTGCATACAATGCAACACCACAGAAACAGTGACACATGTCTCCTAAAGCAATAAATAAATAGAAAATTTTTGTTCTACCTTTGTCTTCTCTGGTTTCTGCTTTCCTCATCTTCTTGTTACTCTTTTCCTTCCATCCACTGTCTCTCTTCTCTCTGCATCTTCCATTTGCTCTGTTACTGTGCCTCTCCCTTTCTCCCTCCTTCCAAATTGGTCTGGCACCCATCTTCTTCCCTCCGCTCCTCCCATAGTTTGGCATCTCTGTCTTCTTCCCTGCCAGCGTCTTCTCCCAATTCTCTCTTCCCAATTTCCCTTCAGCGTCTTCTCCCCACGCTCTCTTCCCCATTTTCCTGCAGCATCTTCTTCCCACTCTGTCTTCCCCATGTGCTTTCAGCGTCCTTTTCCCCCCTCTGTTTTACCCTGTTTTCCTCCCCACCCCACCTTTTCTCCCTTTCTCCCTCCCTGCCCCTTACCTCAGTAACAACCATACAAAAATAGACAAATACCCCCCTCCCTTTTTACTAAAGCACAATAGCAGTTTCTAGCGCAGGGAGCTGCGCTGAATGCCCAGGGCTGCTCTCGACGCTCATAGGCTCCCTGCGCTAAAAACCACTATTGTGGTTTAGTAAAAGGAGGGCCATAGTGCAAAATATAGACAGCAGATATAAATTCAGACACATTTTGATCACTAAATTTAAAATAAAATAATTTTTTCTACCTTGTCTGGTGATTTCATGAGTCTCTGGTTGCACTTTCTTCTTCTGACTGTGCATCCAATCTTTCTTCCCTTCTTTCAGCCTGTATGCTTCCTCTCCTCTAGACCTCATTCCCTCCCCCAACTTTTTCTTCCTCTCTTCATGCCCCCTTTCTTTTTCTCTTTTTCTCTTCTTTCCTTCTGTCTCCCTGCCTGCCCCCTTTCTTTCTTTCTTTCTCCCTGCCCTCCCCCAAGCCATTGCCGCCGCCATCGGTGAACAGCCCCCCAAGTCACCGCCATCAGGTAACTTGCCCCAAAGCCACTGCCGCCCCAAGCTCTCCTTCCCTGCATCTTCCCTGCGTTGGGCCGACCAGCATTCCTCTCCCTGATGTCAATTCTGCTGTCGGAGAGGAAGTTCCGCCCAGCTAGGCAGCGATTGGCTGGCCCGAACTTCATCTCCGACGGCAGAATTGACGTAGAATTTTCCGGACCTGGCCGACTGTGCACCCCCCCCTAAGGCTGCACCCGGGGCGGACTGCCCCCCAACCCCTCTTGGTACGCCACTGGTTTCATGACTCCACATCATTCTCTTCTTGGTTGGGCTGAGAACTTTTCAGTGGCCCCTCATATTGTGATGTAATAATGCCACATTCCACCAATGCCTAAGAGCCAACCTCATTGGTGATGTCACAATGGCTTGGTTTCCCTATACCTGTGCTTATTTGCTAGATGCATTTGCCTCATTGAAATAAAAAGTGTCAAGGGAAGTGTGAAATAACTTGTAAGTTTCATTGCTCCCACATCATTCTCTTCTTGGTTGAGCTGAGATCTTTTCAGTGGCTCCTCATAAATGCTAAAACATCCATAGGTATATAATGGGTAGCCCCTTATAGTGCATGCTACTCATTAGCACATGCTAAATTGGTTATTGCACCTTAGCAAAAGGCCCCAAAGGTGTTATTCAAGATCTTTAAAAATAGAAAGATTGATATTCAATGCAAATTATGCTACTAACAGATAGGAATGCCTCTGGGGACAGGAAAATACCTAATGTGGCTGAATATAGCTTATTTTCCCGAGAAGATAAGAGCTTAATCAAACATAAAATGAATTGTTAGCTTTGAGAAATTGGGCCAGTTAATCTCAGTGGCTGTCTAAAAGTTATGGATTTATGGGGAGGCTTGCTAGGAGAAGTTCTGGAGCTGTCCTAACTAATTAGTATCATGTATCTGTACAAATTTAGGATTGTATATTGAGTGGTCTGACTTATTTGGATTAGTTGGCTGAAAACTGCTTAAAAAACTATTGGAAAAGTTATCTGATTATAAGGGAATTGAGACCCGGAGCATTTGCTGACAGCAAAATAGATAGCACAGATATATACTGTTTAATGTTGCATGCCTAAAAGGTAACGCTGAGTTTGTACTTCATGTTACTCATCTGCTTCCTGAGTGATTCACATCCTATTAGAGTGTTGTTTTCATCTTTTCAACATGTAATCAATCCTGGAACTTTTAGAAGTCAGGTGTGAAGGGGACATGAGTTCCAGGTCATCACTAATAAAACAAAGGTTGTTTTGCACACGGTACATCACTGAATTAGAAAAAAATGCAAATGTGAGCTTGGACTCTTAACTGCTGAACAGCTTTATATACACAATGACCGTCACACAACTGTCTTAAACTTGTCAAACATACCCAAATTTATAAGATTAAGTATTGGGGCGTAGAGCTCCCCAATTTTTTGTGCCTTTTCATTTCCTAGGTTGCATGTGGGAACTTTAGTTTTATTTGTTTGGTTATGGGGTAGGTTTTTGTTGTTGTTGTTGTTGTTGTTATGGGAGCACTTTCAGAAGGAGTGTACACTATCCCAAGAAAGTGTGCACACTCTCTGAGAGTACATACTCTTTCAAGGGTGTGTGCAATATTAACAACAAATGAAAAAGAAACCCAAACTTTCCCCCCCTATGGCAGAGTCCAGTCCAGACTCACCCGGAGCACTGCCCACATGCACTCAAAACAGCAGAAACAACCACTGTAAAAGAGACCCGAGTCTGTTTCCTCACAGACTCAGGAAAGGTACAAACAACTGCTTAGATTCATAGCCTTAAGCCACATCCACATTTATTTTCCTTATGGGCTTGGCTCACCCTGCTTCAGTGGAGACCAATTACCCTTGGAGCTTGTTGCACATGTCCCAAACCTTTCCAAGGCTCCCTCAGCCTGCAGATAGGAAAAGGGAACTCGCTTTCTCCCCAGGGCTCCTTCTTTCCTCAAAGACTTTTCTCTCTTTTGGAGACCTATCCCCAATCATTCTCCTCTGTGGCAGATAAACACCTCCCTATTGAATGATACGGTGACAAAATTCATCACCATCCCCGTCCCCGTGGATAACTGCGGGAAACCATCTTCATGTCATTCTTTAAGGAGAGAGGAAAGAATCAGAGTATAATTGGGCACAACCACTGACCTGCAAGCTTTGCTTTGAAGAATGCTGGTGTAGAAGGACCAAGGTTGAAATAGACACTAGAAAATGACATGGGATTATTTCCCGCGGTTATCTGTGGGGACGGGGACGGTGATGAATTTTGTCACCGTGTCATTCTCTACCTGCCATCTGACTCAGCAGGGCTACCTTGTTAAGGTAGCTCAGCACTGAGCTGTAAAGCCCAGTGCGGTCTGGGACATGTAGTCCGCTCAGTCTTGGTCTGGCAGCCCCTGCTGTATGGAGGTGGAATGGTAGCATTAGTGGAAGATAACCCCTTACTCTTCCACGCCCACTTTTACAAAAGTGCAGAAGAGGTTTTTAGCACTGGCTGGCATGCCGAATGCTCTGCACTGCTCCGTTGGTCATAGAGTTCCTATGAGCATTGGAGCAGAGCAGAGCATTCAGCGCGCTGGCTGGTGTTAAAACCTCTTCATGCTTTTGAAAAAGAGAGTGGTGGTGGTTGTTTTTCTGAGCTGTTATTTTGACCAAAAAAATACCACAAAACATTTCAAACAAATGCACTTCCCTATTAGATATACCAACTATCTTCCTCATAAACACTCTTCAACAAATTTGCCTTGGCCTTTACAAAGCCATGGTAGAGTTAAATGCTCCAATTTAACTTGCTACTGGCAAGTTAAATGCTCCAATGCTTATAGAATTCCTATGAGCATTAGAAACATAGAAACATGATGGCAGATAAAGGCCAAATGGCCCATCTAGTCTGCACGGGGGTGTGATGCCGGTTCTCAGAGGGGGGGGGGGACATTCTCGGGCAGGGGGAGTGATGCCGGTTCGAGCCAGGGGAGGAGCTCGCAAACCGAGTCAACGCTCGTTTTGCAAGTCACGATTTGTGAGAATGTTTTGCTCATCTTGCAAAACACTCACAAACTGCGTTACTCGCAAACCGAGGTTTGACTCTATATCCCCAATCGGTAGAAATTCTATGAGCATTAGAAACATAGAAACATGATGGCAGATAAAGGCCAAATGGCCCATCTAGTCTGCCTATCCGCAGTAACCATTATCTCTTTCTCTCTCTGAGAGATCCCACGTGCATAGAAACATGGCGGCAGATAAAGGCCATTTACCTCACTGGCTCATGGTAGAAACCTCTACTGTGGCTTTGTAAAAGGAGGTCTTGATAATTTATATATTACACCTAAAAAAAAAAAAATTGGTGCTGAAAATCCCTTGCCTAAGCACTATTCTCTAAATGGCGCCTAAAGTTACGCTGGTATTTACACTGCACCAAGTGTATCTGTATTTCTTCTCAGGGGATAGCAACTCACCCAGAGCTAGCAATCATATACAGTGGAATCTTGGTTTAAGAGTATAATTCGTTCCAAATTGATCGTATATCAAAGCGAGTTTCCCCATAGGAAGTAAGGGAAACTCACTTGATTGGTTCCACCCCTCCCCCCCGCTCGAACCGGCATTGCTCACTCTGAGAACCGGCATCGCACCCCCCCCCCCCGAGAACCGGCATCGCTCCCCTCCGCCTGCGAACGCCCCCCCCCCCCCCCGAGAACCAGCATCGCACCCCCGTGCTGGAAGCGAGAGAACGAGAGTCAGAAGGCCTTGAGCATGCACAGATGCTCAAGGCCCAGCACAGGCAAGAGGCGGGATCTTTGTTCACTGGCATCCGCACATCCTGTGGCTTGGTGCTGCGTGCCGGTGCCAGATGGGGTAAGGGGCTTGTTTGGGCGGGCGGGGAATGCTGCTTCCAGCACGGGGGTGTGATGCCGGTTCTCAGAGGGGGGGGGGACGTTCTCGGGCGGGGGGAGGGATGCCGGTTCGAGCCAGGGGAGGAGCTCGCAAATCGAGTCAACGCTCGTTTTGCGAGTCACGATTTGTGAGAATGTTTTGCTCATCTTGCAAAACACTCACAAACTGCGTTACTCGCAAACCGAGGTTTGACTCTATATCCCCAATCAGTAGAAATTCTTTTTAATATAATGGACCATCAGATGTCAGCTTCTCACAGTAAATTGTCATGAGAACTGAATCACCATAGATTCTTCATCACTCCATTCATTTTTCTATAATTATTTTTGTGTACTCAGTAAATTCACCCTTTGATAATATTCATTCGTGTAAATTTAAATCAGATGTACTTATCTCAAAATATACCATGGGGCATGAACGCTGACATGTTTCATGGGCTGCTGCTTCAAGACTTGATTCCCCAAAATAATATAAAAACTTAAACATATAGTACAATTTTCACTTTATAAAATTGCTGAGAAAAACTACTTCTGATGCCTTTACCCATTCTTGGAGACTTTCTTTAAAGTTAAATGAACTAGGCCACGGCATCTTTTTGAACTCCGCTGATATCATAGACATGTGACATGTAAACACAAATCAATATCCTTATTCAAACTCTGAGGTTCCACTGACTTCAGCATATAAATCCAGTTTTGTTCCTTATAATTCAACTTTCTTTGAAAAGTTAGGTGCCATTTTAAAAAAATAGCATTTACATCCATTGGCGTGGTAAGGGGGGTGGATGCGGTCCACTCCAGGCGCGGTCTTGCTCAGGGAGCTGGCACCCCTCCTTCTCTCCGTCCCCCTTCCCATTCCTCCCCCTGCCATACGTGCGCCCCTTCCCTTCCCCTGTACCTTTTTAAATTTGGCGCGAGCAACCACAAACTTGCTGCCCACGTCAGCTTTGGCATTCTCTCTGATGTTACTTCCACGACCCTCACCTAGGAAGTGACATCAGAGAGAGCGCTGAAGCCGATGTGGGCAGCATGTTGGTGGCTGCTTGTGCCAAAGTTAAAAAGGTATTGGAAAGGGGCACATGCGTGCGGCAGGGGAGGCGGGGAAGAGGGTGGGAGAGAGGCACCATTGCCGTGGGTACGGCTCACCCTCTATGCCACTGCTTATGTCCAGGAGCTGTGCCTAACATTAGGTGCAGCCATTTGTACCAGTGAAAAGATGGTGCCAAACCTCATGTCTAAAGTTAGATTGGTGTGATATTTGGGATAAAAGTTTTTAAATAAAAAATAAAGTTAAAAAAAATGAAATTGTCATGAATGCCTCTTAGTCTATAATTATGTGTGTAACTTTAAGGAATGCCCTCAATCTACCCATGACACTCCCATTTCTGTGCCCCTTTTTTGATGCCATGCATAAATTTTGCAGATGCAGATTGCGCATCTAAATTTACATGCATAAATTTTAATTAAATCCAATTAACACTAATTGCTTGTTAAGAAGCCATCTATCAGCATTAATTGGCTCATTATTCAATTAAGTTCCATATGCAAATTGAATGCATGCCCAAATTTGCAAGTGCAACTCAAAGTACCATTTATAGAATATGCAGGGGAATATGTGTTCTGAATGTAGTAAATTTGGGACAAGTGTTCCATTTTTTTTTTTACTGATCTTCGCTAGGATGAGCAGCTTCTTTGGCACTTACATGCATATGTGTGCACATGTGTGTATATGCCATTATTGTTATGATTTATAAGTCACACTTACACTTGCAGTGCCTGATATTCTAAATGATTTAAACTGGCATGAGCCCTCTCCTGCCCAGGGCTAAATGGGTATTTTCAGTGACACTTTACCGGAAAGTATCACTGAAAATGCCCAGTTAGCATCAAGGCTTAAACCGGCTACTTTGGGGACATTCTGGGGGCAGAGTTAGCACTTAACCAGTTAATAGAACTACATAAAAGTCAGTCCTATCTTTATACAGTTCTTTATAGCCGGTTAAATGCCAAATAATGTGTTAACCAGCTCCATATACCCAGAAATTCAATGCTGGAGCCTGGACATGGCCAAGCATTGAATTTCTGGGTGTAATGCTGATGGCAGTCAGCAAAACACTGATCACTGCTAGCTGAATATCGAGCCTGTCGTGTCTAAATTTAGATGTTGTCTTATGTGTTTGGAAACTAAAAATAGTGCTGTCATCAATTTTTAGCCATATGAACACTTCAGTCTTATTTTCTTTGTGCATTTCTGATAGACATATTTTAGAGGACGTTAGAAGTAAATTACCATTTCAGACTGAGGGTAAAAGGGGTCCACTTGAAAAACAATCATTTTGTTTCAGATTTATGTTGTATGGTCATGTGAAAAAGATAGGACACCCCATGAAATATTCAGTTCTTTCTTAAGAAATGTTCACATATCGATGTCAAATCTTTTTTTAAAATTTATCTCTGGAAAAGAAAGTGATGTAATTGCAGGTAAACAACAAAAACTTTCCTTGATTTACTCATGAAACAAAAGATATCCACTAACTGAGGAATAAATTAAGACACCCCCACATATCCTCCCACTTAAAGTGGCTCAAATCACACACAGGTGTATCACATCAGGTGCACATGATTAGAACATCGTTGCTCAGCATTTTGAAGGAGGTTTGCCCAACTTAAACCTCAGACATTTAGTTTGGTGTGCTCCTGACTGCTGCAGTGAGAGTGAACAACATGGTGAGATCAAAAGAGCTATATGAGGCCTTCAGAAAGAAGATTGTAGCAGCATATAAGTCTAGTAAGGGATTTAAAAAGATCTCAATAGTATTTGACATTAGCCATTCCACGGTCCGGAAAATAGTGTACAAGTGGAGGACTTTCCAAACAAATGCTGACATGCCCAGGTCTGGCCGTCCAAGCAAGTTGACCCCCAGAGCAGACCGCAAGATGTTAAAAGAAGTCTCCAAACCCCTAAAATTATATCACGGGATCAGGGCTGGTTTTAGGGGGGACAAAATAGGGCAGCTGCCTTGGGGCCCACAGCTATAGGGGGCCCCCGATTGCCTGGTGAGGTGATGTAAGCTTCCCTCCCTTCGACTCCATCGCTGCCCTCTCTGCCATTGCTGTCACAGCCTGTAAGCAAATTGAACCCATGCCACGGGGCTCTAACACTATGTGTGCCAGCTTCCCTTCTCTTCCCTCCCCCTCATGACATAACTTCCTGTTTCAGAGGAAAAGGGAAGCCAGCACGCATAGTGTTAGAGCTCCGTGGCATGGGTTCAATTCGCTTACAGGCTGCGTCAGTGGCAGGAGAGAGAGCAGCGAGGGAGTTGAAGGGAAGATAATTACATCACCTCACCAGGCAGTCGGAGGCCCAGGAGGAAGAGAGATGGGACCAAAGGGGCTCCTTACCATTGGTGGCTCACCGAGTGCTTCTCGAGCTCCGAGGCTGGCAGGTGGACATGTTAGGAGCAGCCCATTCGATCCCGTAGCGACAGCTTCTGGTAGTGGCAACATTCACAATTCGCTACTCTGCTGGCATTGAGCCTTCCTCTCTGCCAGGTCCTGCCTTTGCGGAAACAGGAAGTAGGTGGAATCCTACAGTGATGAAGGCCCGAAACCAGCAAGAGCAGCGAGTTGTGAAGGTTGCACTGCCTACGGGTGTGTGAGTATGTGTGAGACAGAGAGAGAAAGAGAGAGGAGAGGGAGGGGGAGAGAAATGCTGCTGCACCCAAATGTTGAGAGCGAGGGAAGGAGGGAGAAGGAAGACCAGGGAAGGGAGAGGAGAGGAAAGAGAGATGCCAAGGCCATGGTAGGAGGAGGGAGGGAAAGGAAGAAAGAAAAGGAGATACCAGACATGGAGGCAGAGGGAGAGATGCCACAGCTTGGGGGGAGGAAAGGGAAGGAGAAAGATGCCAGACCAGAGGGAAAGAAAAGAGAGGAGATGCCAAAGCACTATCAAGAAGTATTAACAATATATCATTGCATTTTTTCAGGATCTTTCAGAATGCTGTTAGAGACAATAAATTTTGAATCACACATCTTATCTCTTCATTGATCCAACATTTTTTCTTTAAATTTTCAATTCATGCTTCTTTCAAGAATTTATATTTCTAAATTTCCTCCAGATTTAATAAAGATTTAATAATTATAAGGAACTTATCTGAGTTTCTTCTAAGTTAATCACACCCTTCTCAAAGACAATACCCACAATGGAAGACTAGATGGCCCATTTGTCCTTTATCTGCCATCATGTTTCTATGTTTCTATCAGAGAGAGAAAAAGATAATGGTTGCTGCGGATGGGCAGACTAGATGGGCCATTTGGCTTTTATCTGCCATCATGTTTCTATGAGGTGGCTCTTGAACTCCATAGGGGCAGAGGACTGGTAAAATAGGGTCTTTTGCCAAAACCAATGCAATAACAGAGACGATATTTGGCCATGCCTATAGTGGTATTAGGTGTCATAATATGCCTCTTTAGCCATGATGCAGGTGCTTTTTTTTTTTAGGCACCTACATGTATTTTAAAAACACTTTTTTTTAAAACAGTGTTTTGAACTTAAGTTATGTGCTTAACCTAAGGTGCCGTTTATAGAATATGGTCCATGGTGCCTAAACTTTGGCATCTTTTTATAGAAGTGCCTCTTTTGACTTTAGAATTCTCCTCCGAACAGTGGCGTAATAGGGGGGTGGTCCACTTCGGGCGCCATCTTGGTGGGGGCGCTGACTCCCCTCCTCCTCTCTGCCCCTCCCCACTCCTTCCCCCTCCTCCACTTTACCACACATGCACCGTCACTCCACCCCGCCGTACGTCTAGTTCTTCGCTAGCGTCGACTCTCCCTCTGATGTCACCTCCGAGTCCTGCCCCTATGAAGTGACATCAGAGGGAGAGCTGACACTCATGCGGGCAGCAAGTTGGTGGTGTTGCTGCTCGCACTGGGGAAGTTAAAGAGATAAGGGAAAGGAAGGGGAGCAGGGAAGGAGCGGGGGGCGGAAAACAGGGTGGGCCACTGCTCCGGGCGCCTCTCACTCTCACTATGCCACTACCTCAGAACCATGTGCATCCCCACTGTTTGGTGACTTTTATGTGGTCATGAAAGAATGATGTAAGCTGCCTTCTTTCTCACCTTCTCATCACTGCTTGAGGAGGAAAAAAAAAAAATCCAAGCCATTTGTATGGTAACACAGGTGGTCTGGCTCCAAAATGGGAGGCAGGCCTTAATGAATCCGACCCAAACACTGGCACTTTAAACCTGTAGGAAATCTGCAGCTGTATTCTGGCTTCCAGGTTACCAGGGCAACCAGGATCTGCTTCAGTGACAAGAAAACACCACAAATTAGAGAGCATCTGCATGCATGTAAATTGTAGGTGCTTGAGAAAGTGAAATGTATTATGTGGAACATTTCTTATTGTTTGAGAAAACCACCCATCTACTGACAGAATTGTATGCCTTAACTTTGTGTCCTCTTGTAATTCAAATTTACACACGAAGATACTTGAATAATAGGAAATACCCAATTTGACATATGTTATTTTATATTAACTATTTTAAGTGCCTTCCTTGGCAAGTTATTTCTTTGCATAGGTTCAGGTAGATATTAAAAAAGAAAAAAAAAAAAAAAAAGGGAGATCTAACTAGGTACTTGGGACCTGGGTTGGCCACTGTTGGAAACAGGATATTGGGCTTGATGGACCTTCGGTCTGTCCCAATATGGCGATTCTTATGTTCTTACTTTCTGTCACGTTTGAGGGATTTTACAAATGGATAAAACAAGTATTTGTTTAATTTAGAACCACATATTGAGCAGTGCTAAGTGAATAGGAGCTGCTGAATACCAAATATAAAGAAAAGCAAATAAACCGTTTTTATGTGGTAGCCGTGGCTCTGTTTATATTACCTTTGTCCCTAATTTAATCAAGTCTATGGATATAACAGAATTTTTGTCTTTGACTGTAGGCTGTGCTATTTCATTATAATTAATTTTCCATGATTTGCTAATGATCTGAGGTAAGGGAAAAATGATACTTGTAGGTTATTATTTTAGAAGCCATATACTGTACATGATTTCCCCATGGAGATTCTGTCATTTAGACATGCAGGCCGCATCCATGTGGAAATAGTGATTTTGGGATGGCCTGATCTACATTTTAGAAAAGAGGCATATTGGGTGCTTGGCTTGGACAGTGCTAAGGTACGAGTATTTATGTCTATGACATATTCTGTAAAGCCTGTGGATATTATGGGCAGAGAATCTAGATGTCGGCATCTGTTCCTGGTATAAATCACGAACAGATGCCAACCTCACTTGCCTTTTGGACCTTGTTGCTGGTGCTTGTGGTTGCTAGAGGAGATCTGAGAGCTTTTTGATTGCCTATCATCTATGTCCTCCCCCAACCTCAAGCACCCCTCAGACTCCCTGTGTCTGCCACCTTGCTATCTGATCTGTCTGTCAGTCTATCTGTAGCAGTCTCTGTTGAAAAGGTGATTGTGCCTTTTTGTGTGGGTATGGGAGTGTGTCTGTTTCACAGTGAATGTCTCTGAGTGTATATATGTGTTGCATATTTCCAATAGTGTCCCCTTAAGAAGGCAGTTTTTTACACGCCGAAACTGAGATCCTTGTTGGGACTATTTGATTCAAATAAAGACTTGATCATTGGTTGAAAAGACGCCTCGCTTGCCTTTCTGATTTGTTTGTGCATATCCCAAGGCGAGGTGTTCTTCTGTTTGCCAGGCTGCTATTGTGAAGCATACCTGCTGACCGGTGTGTGTATGTATCACTCTCCAATAAAGGTGGAGGGCCAGAGATATAAAAATGGCTGCCCTCAATAGCTCACACATAGAATAGCAAAGGGCCAGGCGGAGGCATCCTTATGATAAGATATATAGGCTTAGGATCCAATTTCTGAATACTGCCATCCACCTTCTCTGCCAGAAGTTTGACTCTCTCCTTCACTTCACTATACTGAGGGGATAGCCCTTATCAGTTCACCTAAAAGTTACAAAGCTCTTGTCTTGCTTGTGGTCCCTGTAGGCCATAGTCAGTCTACAACTTCATTCTGTATCATACAGTTTCTGAGGGCCTTTCGCAATAAATGCTCTACCAATACAGGCATCCCACACGTTATGCAGCTCAGACATTGCTATGACCCAGTTTTATGAAATAGCCCACTTCCCATCCATGTTGGGGGCTACAAATTGCATATACAAGTATGTAGAAAAGAAGGAAGGGACCTACTGAAACAGAAAGGCTTTCAATTTATTCTCTTAGACTTCTGCAGCTGGCATCATGATTATTGCAGTTGTCCGGGTCTCACCTACCCAGATGTGGTGAGAACCGTACAACTGCAACAATTAGGATTTTTGTTTTTCAACATGCAACTAGTCAAGGGCATGTCACTGTTACCTTCCCCAGATTCCAAGGCTCCTACCATAATGTGCATATCTTGACTCACTCTGGCAATCCATGGTAACCGTATCACCAGGAAATAACTGTTAAGCTCTCCACTACCCAATATACATAATGCTGCATACATATACTACACCACTACACAATACATATACTCCACTACCCAATACATAACGCTGCATGCATACTCATAGGTGTTGGAATGGGGGGGGAGGGGCTACAGGGGCCTCCCCCCAAATTGCCCGGCATTATGGGGGAGCAAACAGGGCAGCTGCCCTATCTCCTGCAGTAGCCTACAAGCGACTTCACCCATGCTCTAGGGCTCTAATGTTGTGCATGCCGGCTTCCCAACCCTTCTCCGCCGAAACTGGAAGTTTCTTCATGAGGGGGGGGGGGAAGAAGTGAAGCTGGCAAACACAGTGTTAGAGCCCTGGAGCATAGGTGAAGTCGCTTGCTGGCTAAGGCGGCATTGGCGGGAGATAGGGCAGGGAGGGAAGCTTCAACACATTGCTCCAGCTTGTTTCGGGCCTTCCTCACTGCTGGGTCCTGCCTTCGTGGAAAAAGAAAGTAGGTGGGACCTGGCAGCGAGGAAGGCCCGAAGCAAGCAGGAGCAGCGAGTTGTGAATGCTGTGCTGCGATAGGGAAGGAGGAAGGAGGGAGGAGGGAGGAGGGATGGAAGAGAGAAGAGAAATGCTGCTGCTGCACCCAATTGGGGAGAGAGAAGGAAAGAGGGAGAAGGAAGACCATGGAAGAGAAATGCTGCTGCCGCACCCAATTGGGGAAAGAGAGAGAAAGAGGGAGAAGGAAGACCAGGGAAGGGAGAGGAGAGAAATGAGAGATGCCAAGTCCATGGGAGGGAGGGAAAGAAAAGGAGATACCAGAGCATGGAGGGGGAAGGAGGAATGCCAGGGCATGGGGGAAAAGGAGACAGATGCCAGACCAAGGGAAAGGAAGGAAGGAGGGAGGTAGAGAAAGGAAGGAGAGGAGATGCCAGGAGAGGAGATGCCAGATAATGGAGGGGAGGGTGAGATGGAAGGAGAGGAGAGAGATGCCAGGGCATGGGGGAGAGAAGGGAAACTAAGGAGACAAATGACAGACCAGAGGGAAAGAAAGGAGAGGAGGTGCCAGAGCATGGAGGGAGAGATAGGAAAGGAGAGGAGAGAGATGCCAGAGCATAGGGGAGGAGGTGGAGACAGAAAAATGGAGAGGGGGTGAAGCTAAAATGAATCATGTACAAAGGAGAGAAGGGACACAGGATATACAGTTTATTGAAGGGACATAGAAAGAGGGAAGATGCCGTATGGATGAGAGAGAGGGCGGACACTGGATGGAAAGGACAGAGAGGACGGACAGTGGATGGAAGGGGCAGAGAGAGGGTGGACAGTAGATGAGGTAGAGAAAAAGGGCAGAGGCTAGGTTGAATGGGCAAAGAGAAAGGGCAGATGTTGCATGGAAGGGAGAGAGGAGAAATGGTGCATAGAAAGAAGAGCGAAGAGAAGATGATTAAAGCAGAAACGACAAAAGGTAGAAAGAAATTTTTTTGTTGCTTTTTGTAGAATCAAGCAGTATTGTAACTGTATTGATAAAAATTTATAAGTAGGAAATGGAAATAAGGCAGTTTTTTTTGGACTAAATCCCTTTTCTCAGGTCAGGGCAGGATACCATAAACGCAGTATACTGCACTGTCCTGAAGAAAGATTTGACCTCTGAAAGCTAATTGAAAAATGGATTAGTCCAATAACATGGTATTTTCTTATTTCTCATTATTTGTTTTATTTCTATTTGTTAATTTGTTAATTTGTAAAGTGACGATTGTTTTGTATCAGATTTTTTTTTTTAAATTTACTACTACTACTACTGTTTGCATCTACTGTCTTCATAAATTTTCACAGTATTAGGGGATATGTGTCACTGCTTCTGTGGTGTTGCATTGTATGCAGAGTCTTGCATCTTAGGGTTTCATTTTTATATATTAGTACTTTTAGTTTGTGGTCCCATATTTGCTTAGGGGTTATCTGTGTTCTGGTAGGAATGAATGTTTAGAAGCATACAGTGTGCTTTGTGTAGTTTAATTTTGTGGTTAACTTTTATATGTTGTTAATAAGATTACAGTACTCCCGCGATATTTGCAGAGGTTCCGTTCCAGGAACCCCCGCGAATCTTGAAAACCCACAAATACGGTTTTTCATGGGGGAGGCGGGAGAGGCAGGAGAGAGCAGCCAGAGTGCCAGTGAGTGCAGGAAATCATAGTAACATAGTAACATAGTAGATGACGGCAGATAAAGACCCGAATGGTCCATCCAGTCTGCCCAACCTGATTCAATTAAAAATTTTTTTTTTTTTTCTTCTTAGCTATTTCTGGGTGAGAATCCAAAGCTTTACCCGGTACTGTGCTTGAGTTCCAACTGCCGAAATCTCTGTTAAGACTTACTCCAGCCCATCTACACCCTCCCAGCCATTGAAGCCCTCCCCTGCCCATCCTCCTCCAAAAGGCCATACACAGACACAGACCGTACAAGTCTGCCCAGTAACTGGCCTAGTTCAATCTTTAATATTATTTTCTGATTCTAAATCTTCTGTGTTCATCCCACGCTTCTTTGAACTCAGTCACAGTTTTACTCTCCACCACCTCTCTCGGGAGCGCATTCCAGGCATCCACCACCCTCTCCGTAAAGTAGAATTTCCTAACATTGCCCCTGAATCTACCACCCCTCAACCTCAAATTATGTCCTCTGGTTTTACCATTTTCCTTTCTCTGGAAAAGATTTTGTTCTACGTTAATACCCTTTAAGTATTTGAACGTCTGAATCATATCTCCCCTGTCTCTCCTTTCCTCTAGGGTATACATATTCAGGGCTTCCAGTCTCTCCTCATACGTCTTCTGGCGCAAACCTCCTATCATTTTCGTCGCCCTCCTCTGGACCGCCTCAAACAGGGAAAAAGTTAAGTTTTCAGTAAAATGTGGGGGGTTACAACCCCCCAAACCCCCCACAATGCTCCCACAACGCGGTGCGATCTGTATTAAGTAAAGTGGGGGGGTTCCCCCCACACTCCCCCGTTGTAACCCCTAAAAACAGTCTTTTTCTTCGGCGGGCGCCTCCACGCTGCGCTCAGTTGTCTGCTCGCGCCTTTGTCCTAGAGCGCTTTTGACCTGACACCACCTTGATGCATGCTCTGGTTATCTGGCCAGTTTGGGCACCTTTCTGACACTTAGACTCTTCTAAAACAGGTCTAGTTCTAAACGTATAAGTTCTGTCCAGGATATCTTGCAAAATGTTTGATTATTGCAACAAGATGTCTTTGAGACTGCATAAAGCCTGCCCAAAACACGCCAAGTGCTGCTGATTTAGGATGCTTTTTGGACATCTGTATCTTTTGGTTATGGGTCCCAAAGCCGCTTAAGTTGATATTCAGCACTTAAGCAGCCATGGGTAAGCGCATTGTGTTGCTTCAAGGTATCTGACAGTGGAGGGATTTTGTATTGCTGTTACTAATGTGATAATAGAATTTGAACTTATATTTATTTTGTTAAATGACAAGTGAGAAATCTGGGACTGATGTGTTCCATACAGCTTTTTGATATAGGACAGGCAGATACATACTAAGGAGCTATTAATCAAAAAATATAAATGTCCAACAAGTGTTCTAAATCTTCACATGTACGTCCGGATTGGCAGGATGTCCAAGTGCTGATAATCGAAACCGCTTTTCTGGACATCTAGTGAGGTGTCCCAGCTTCTGTGCATCCAGAACTCAAGATGGACGTGGTGGAGGTGTGTTATGGGTGGGTTTTGGGCGTGCATAAGGCCAGGTTAGACTTGGATGACTTGTAGTGATAACTGAACGTTTTCCAGGACATCCTGGATGAAATTTAGATGTTCAGACCTAGACCTGTTTTAGAAGCATTTAAGTGCCACAAAGATGCCCAAACTGATCAGATGACCACTGAGTGCATCAAGGTAAGACATTCCCACACTCCCCCAGTGCTCACTGACCCCCTTCCACCACACAAAAATAAGAACAAAAAGGTACATACCTGGTTCTAGAACAGCAGCATCTGGTATAGGGAAGCCTAGTAGAGTAACACACAAGTAGATGTGCTAACGAACCATAGAGAGGAGGACCCAGACCCATAAAGCACACTAACTACAACATCTATGGTATTACGTATGAGCTCATCAAAACCCACCCAAACCCTACTATACTGTCATATAGGTGCCACCTGCAGCCATAAGGACTATTGAGGTGGTACACAGGTGGGTATAATAGGTTTTGGGGGGTGTCTTGGGGGCTCACCATAAATTATAAGAGGGTTGTGGTGAGATATACATCTGACACCCTTTATGTGAAGTTCATAGCAGCGTCCTCTGCTCTGTTGGGATGTCTATGTGACCAATCCATTACAATGCTGGCCCCTCCCATGTCTAAATGGTCTGGATTAGGATGTTTTGAACATGGACGTTTTGGTATTCGAAAATGGCCAAAAAAGATAGATGTCCTAAGGGGCCACGATGTTCAAATAGGCTAGCGGTTTTGAAAATAGATGTTTCCCCATCCTGAGATACGTCCAAAGTTGAATTTAGATGCACTGTCGAAAATGCCTCCCCACACTTACAGTTAAATAATAAAATATTTAGGTGTCCTTTGTTCAGCTGTGAATTTAAGTGTTTGATGTGTCACAAACATGAACATTGTCTTTCAGCTGTGTCACAATAGAAGAAAGGTTGAGAACCTCTGCTGTATAGTAAAGGTTTTATTCATTCAGAAACTTCTTTCTCGTGTACAGTATTTTCCCACCTCTATATTCACTCTGCTCAGAGCAAATCCCAACACAAAGTTAAGCAAAGCCAGCCTCGTTTTGGATGCCATTCCTCTTACCTTCAACCATCCCTCAGACAAATCTTTTGCTTATCACATAGTGCAGAAAAAAAGTGCTTTTGTCCTAAACAATAAATATCCAGCATATCTGTAATAGGACATGCTAGCATTTTGAGAATATCTATTACAGTTTTGCTTTGCAATCCAACTGTGAGTAGAGAATCTCCTGCTGGAGAAACTGGGTTAAAAGGAAATAAATTGAGAGCAATTATGCATTGCATTGATAGAAATGTGACATCAGTTATGAAGTCCTTTGGCTGAAAACATTTGAATTGAGCAGCTGAAACAAAGGCCAGCTGTGCAAATATTGCCTTATTTGTTTGGCTGACTCTCTAAACACTGCAGCTGTTAACAAGAGTTAAATGCATATACTAATACAACAGCAGGCATTTGGTTTTTGTTGTTGTTGGGTTGTTTGTTTTTTTTTAACTAATGTAATGATCACTAAAAAGCTAAAGGTTTGTGTAGATATCTGTAGGCAATTTGAAAGTGATTGTGAGAAATCTAGGAGTAACCCCATATAATACAAGAATAGTTACTATGGGTACCATGAATTACCAGTGCCTTGGGGGATTCTTCATAAACATAAGAAAATAAGAATAGCAGAGCAATGGTCCATCTAGCCCAGTAGACCGTCCTCACGATGGCCAATCCAAGTCACTAGTACCTGGCAAAATCCCAAATAGTAGCAACATTCCATGCTGCCGATCCAGACTATGGACTTTTCCTCCAGGAACAGGGCAGGGCTGGGGGCAGAATGGGGCGGACCCAGGCATCCTCTTTTTTCCAGATGCAAAATTTGGTAACCCTATGCTTACATCCATGGGCTGAACTAACCTCAGATATTCAGTGCTGGGGCATGCGCAGTTCCTGGCATTGAATATTTGGATCTTGGCAATCACCCGGACGTTTAATCAGCAGCCAGTCAATATCCAGACCGGCGTCTGTTAACTTCACTGCATAAAGGGAAGGGAAAGGGATTGGGACTTATATACCATCGTTTTGTAGTTTTACAACCACGTTCAAAGTGATTTACATACAGAAGCGAACAAGAAAAGGACCTGAGTGTACTGATAGATAGGACCCTGAAACCGTCGGCACAATGTGCGGCAGCGGCAAAGAAAGCAAATAGAATGTTAGGCATGATAAAGAAAGAAATCACGAGTAGATCGGAGAAAGTTATAATGCCGCTTTATAGGGCAATGGTCAGACCACACTTGGAATACTGTGTCAAACATTGGTCTCCCAACCTAAAGAAGGATATAAAATTGCTGGAGAGGGTGCAGAGACGAGCAACGAAGCTAATAAAAGGTATGGAGAACTTGGAATACGAGGAACGACTTAAGAGACTGGGATTGTTCTCCCTTGAGAAAAGGAGACTGCAAGGGGATATGATCGAGACTTTCAAAATACTGAAAGGAATCGATAAAATAGAGCAGGAAAAAAAATTATTTACATTACATTACATTAGTGACTTCTATTCCGCTCGTACCTTGCAGTTCTAGGCGGATTACAAAGAAGCTAATTGGACATTTCCAGGAAAATTACAGTATAGGAATTAGGATTACAAAGAAGCTAATTGGACATTTCCAGGGGATTTGCAATTTAGGGAGCTGTATACATGGTTGATACTTTGGAGAGAAAAAATTACAAGAGAGGGTGAGACTTTGAGGGGGGATTTACAAGGGAGGGGAAAGAACAAGGGGAAGAGTTAAGATATTTTTTGAATAGTAGGGTTTTGATTCCTTTTCGAAATGATTTGAAGTCGCTCGTTGTTGTCAGCAAGTTGGAGGTGGAGTGGTCAAGTTTCGCTGCCTGCGTCGCTAGTAGGTTGTCAAACATCTTCTTGTGCTGGGGGGTAAGTAAATGGGGGTAAGTAAATGGGGTCTGAGTTCTTCTTTGTCTAGTAGTAAGGTTCTGATTTAGGCGGTTGTTTAGGTAAGTGGGGGCAGTGCCATTTAACGCTTTGGCACTGCCCCCACTTACCTAAACAACCGCCTAAATCAGAACCTTACAATGTCCAATGTGACACGGACAAGAGGACCTGACTAAAGCTAAGGGGGGACAAGTCCAGGACAAATATCAGGAAGTTATGCTTCACGCAACGAGTGGTGGACACCTGGAATGCTCTCCCAGAGGAGGTTGTTGCGGAATCCACCGTTCTAGGATTTAAAAGCAAACTAGATGCACATCTCCTTACGAGAGGCATAGAGGGATATGGGTGACTAAAATTAAGCCAGGTGTATGCCTGGCTGGGCCTCCGAGTGTGCGGATCGCCGGACTTGATGGACCGAAGGTCTGATCCGGAGATGGCAGTTCTTATGTTCTTAGGTAATTCCCACTGATTGGGCACAAAATTTGAAAGCCAGCAACCCCTTCCCCCCCCCAGTGATGTCAGAAGCAGTTCAGAGAGAGTATACAGTGAGAGTCAGTGCAACAGTTTTAATATTTAAAAAACAGTGTGCAGCATGACTGCAATTGAGCAGGTGAGGATGAAAAAATAAAAGCAGTTCAGGGAACAGGGGAACTGCCTCTGTTTGGGAGGGTCTGAATAACCCTCCCATACAGAATAACCAAAGTCGCAAATGCCAAACACTCCTAGAAACATAGTCGGATTCAAGCCCCACAAAATTTTCCCAGCTGCAGTCTGCATAGAAAGAAAATCAGACTCGGGGAATAACCAGAAGAACGGTGCGGTGTTTCCCACAGCGCCGGAAAAAACATGTCCCATCTCATGCACGCTGCTATAAACCGACACCTGCACAATCAGCTGCACATGGACGCAACAAACACCGATGAAAGAGAGCCTCGGAATAAACAGGACTACTACTGCTGCACAGAAACCCAACGAGGAGAACAAGTGCGAGCATGAAATCGCACCGCTACTGTCGTGCTGTAACCAACAAGGAAACCAAGCACGTGCATGCAATGGGCAGGAAAGTCCCGGCTCCCTCAACGGATTTCTAGTCATAAAACTGAGCCTCAATAAAATATCCATTCCTTAAACGTACGTTGACCGAACCCACAGTACTAAGAGGAGACCTGTACTACTACTATTACTACTATTTATTATTTCCATAGCACTGTGGGAGTGTGTGGTGCAGTGGTTAGAGCTACAGCCTTGACACCCTGAGGTTGTGGTTCAAATCCCACACTGCTCCTTGTGACCCTGGGCAAGTCACTTAATCCCCATTGCTCCAGGTACATTAGTTAGAGTGGGAGCCTGCTGGGACAGTTAAGGAAAAATGCTTGAGTACCTGAATAATTTGTAATCTGCATAGAATTGTAGGATATGCAGAATATAAATTATTATTAAAGAAAAAAGATGCATGCAGTGCTGCACATTAAACACGCAAGAGACTGTCCCTGCTCAAAAGAGCTTACAATCTAATTATGCCTCAATGCTATAAAATGCCATGGCTAGCAGCGATTTTTGAGTTTATTGCAGCATTTTTTTCAAGATTGCGTTTTTTTGAACATTGTGCCAGGCAGCAGGAACTATATAATACATATCGCAAGTAACCATTTTGGTTTGATTTTTTGCGATTTGGCGCCATCTACTGGGCTACCCTTTACACCCCTGAGGAAGACCTATTTGGCCAAAACACGGACTGTGTTGGGGGTCTAGTATATAATTTATTACAAAGGACTTTCAATGCCTGTCACGTTTTATTCATACATATATGTACTTTTAACCTATATTTGTTAACATTCTAATAAACTAATTGTCCTTATAGTAGTTTGACCTGTGTCCCTTACCCACCCCCTTTTTCCTCTTACAGTTCACACTAGGGTTGTGATTTTTTTCCTTTGTATTATATGATACAATGGTTGAAGGCACCACATTAATGCTGAAATAAATAAGCTAAATAAACTGCATATTATGGCAGCCATATCTTCTTTGCCAAGCTTCTGCTCAGACATTTACAACAGATTCTTTGAAGCTCATAAAAACTGGGTGTGCAGTAATTCCGGAGGCTTCACTAAGGCATCTGTTTCTTTACATTGATAAATAATGCATATAAATATTCCTCAATGAATTCTGGGTTAAAAAATTCCAGGATTTGAGCTTGGTAAAAGATTTATGAATTCAAGATACATTATTCATTTTTGTAATTTTCATGTGTGCACTGTAATGTAAGGTTTCTAAGCATAGTTTGCAAAGACGAAACATTATACGCCAAGGAATTTACTGGAAAGGATACATACACATGAACACAACCATTCCTTTACAAACACTTTATGCACAAAAATCCTCTATAAAATGATCTCCTTAAAGGTCATTTACATGTGTAAAAACACTTTTATAAAATTACCTTAGGGATTTTCCCCAAATTTTGTATATGACATCTTAAGTTGTGCTCATAAATCAGTTTGCATAGCCAATTTGCATTAGTAGTTTAACAAGCCTAATTGGTGCTAATTGGTAATTAACATCTCATAACTGATGCTACTTGGCACTAAGTAGAAGGTACATTCTTAAATTGCTAGGCAGTTCTAGTGTGTGAATCTAAAAAGGGGACATGGCCAGAGGAGGAGGATGGGCGGATCGTAGACGTTCTTAAAATGTATGTGCACTGATATAGAATATGCCTGATGCACACACAAGTTAGATGCAGGTATTTAGGACTGGTTTTCCTTGGCCTAAATGTGCCTGCCTAAAAGTTATGATGTGCACTGGCACTTAGTGCGATTCTTTAAGGTGCGCGTACTTTTATAGAATCGTGCTAAGTGCCATTCTAGTAGGTGCGGACTTTTTGTGCGCCATATATTGTCACAACCCTAGCCTTAGGGCTAGGCTTGTGACAGTCAAATCTCCTCCAAATCCTTCCCTTCTCTTGAAAAGGGCTGATCACTGCAGCAGGCTAAGTTCTGATAGACAAACAGGGTCTCTGTTTCCTTTGAAACCTCAGTCTACAGAACCCCAGGGAGTAGAAGAGGAGTGGGAGAACAGCCTGTTGCAGAGGGAGGAGACTTATTCAGAAGGACAGCCCAGGAGTCAGTGTCAGAGAACATCTAAGGAGCCTCTGCTGGGGCCAATTAAGGCTAAACTGAGAGGCCAGCAGAAACAGCAGGTTAGCCCTCCCCCTTCCAGGTCAGGGCGTGGCCATCTCAGAGCATTAGAGGCTGTGCTGAGGAAGAACAAATCAGTCTTCCCTGGGTCAGCCCAGGAAGCAGTCTCCAGGGACTGGGCTCCTGACTTTCCTAGGAATGAGGATGTTGAAATGGCAGAGGTTTCCACTGTTCCTGGGGTGAACCAGCCAGCTTGCCAGGAAGCCGTGGAACCTATGGACACTGCACAAGAACCAGATGAAACACAGATGGACCAAAGTTAAGTTGAATTACCTTTTTGACTGTTTGCTTTTGGAATCTTGTTTTCTCTGGGTTTGTGGGGAAGCACCAGTCAAGGGCTGACAGCATGAGCAGTGCTGAGCTAACTGCTGCAGCTGTACCTTAGGCTGGTGACAGAGAGGAAAAGTGTGGAGTTTTTGTACATTTTTTCCTTTTGTTTTTTTTTGCCTATTTTTGGTGAATGAATGTATGGACAAGGAAGTAGTGGGGAGAATCCACAGAATATCCTCAGGGAGGGATTGTGGGGCCAATTTTGTTGGCAAGCTTTTAAGCTAAAGTGGATTCAGCTACTCCCCTCCCCCACCAACTGTTTGTTAGGTTGGCTGGGGAGGCCTGTTAAGCCAGGCTTAGGCAATACATTCATTTGAGTGTGCAAGACATTTGGGAACAACCAGCAGAAACACTGGGTGTTCCAGTAGCCATATTGCTCTGTGCCCTTGGTGGACTGTGTGACTGTGAGGGCAAGGCTACAACAGTACTTTTTTTTTTTTGTTTGTTTAAACTTACCTGCCAGAAGGTGTATAGGCTATGTTTTTGCAAGCCTGGATTTTTCTTTGTATTGATTTAATTCAAAGACTAAGACTGTAGCAATTGCTACTTTAAGAATAAAGTCAGACACGAGTTACTCTAAATTTTGATTGTTTCTGACATTTATTTTGCTTATTATTGTGACGAGAGCCAGCAGGACCTTCAACATCCTTTGAAGGCACGGCGAGTTCGGCGTTGGTGAGCATTGACCGGTGGTCGGTTACAAAACCCGGCACTGGCAGGCTCACAAATGGTGGCAGTGGTGGGATCTTTACTGCCTCCTGCTGGACATATTGATGAACTCTGAATTTTGAAAAAAAAAAAAAAAAAACGTTTTTGGGTTTTTTTTTTAGTTTGTTTTGTTGTTCCTGCATTGAAGCTGTTTGTTCGGAAGGACTCTTCTGGTGGTGGCCGCTGAAAGGGACGAGTCTTCCGGGTAGGAGAGCCGAACACCCAGAAGGAAGCAGTCGGAGGACGAAGCTGTGGGGACCGGAACTTACCCGCGCTGGACCTGTTCCGGAAAGTGGCCGATAAAGGACCAGACCCGAGTTCCGGAGGAGCAAGCCGTGCGGAGAACGACTGGAGGCCAAGGAGGCCTAACAACCAAAGGCGCAGACTCACCCAGACTGCTGGTAAGAGTACCTAAGCTAGAGGGTGAGGGGGAACTGCAACATTGGCCAGTCTGTCCTGTGGTTCCGCACTTGGATTTGTTTTTTTTTGTTTACTTCTGTTACAGAGCCGTGGAAGATGGATCAGCAACAGTTGATGGCATTCCTTGCTGCGGATCGGCAGAAGCAGAGCGAGGACCTACAGGCAGTCTTAAAAGCCAATCAGGACCTCTGGTATCGGTCTCAAGAACATTCTAGGAGACAACATGACGAGATGGTCATAGCAATGGGCGAGCAGACCAAGGCGCTGACCCAGCTATTGCAACAACCCTCGTCGACTACAGGTGGTGATCCTGGACTGAGCTATGTTCAACAACCAGCGGTAGGAGATAATCCTCTTTCTGTTATGAACTTATGCAAGATAACACCTGCAGATGCACCAGATGAGTTCCTAAGTGCATTCGAAAGGGTAGCTACCGCAGCTGGTTGGCCACAGGGACAGTGGGCTGTCCGACTTTTGCCATGCCTTGCCGGGGAAACTCTGGCGGCATTTCAAACGTTGAACCCAGAGCTGGCTAATAATTACCAGGCAGTTAAAACCCATATTTTGGAATATTTAGGTTTTACCCCAGAGCATTACAGACAAAAGTTCAGGACCACAATAATGAAGGATAGAGAAAGGCCTAAAGCCTTAGTACAAAAGCTATCCAAGTTAGCTGAGAGGTGGCTGCACTCTTGGTTAGGCGACCCTAGAGCTCTGTTTTTAGAGATCGTTAGAGAGCAGTTTCTGGAGTCAGCCCCGAAGAACTTACGAGGTTGGGTCCGGAGACAGGGATGCAAGAACCTTGCCCAAGCTCTGGAAGTGGCTGAGGCGTACTTAGACGCCCAGGACATAGTTGAGGAAGATAAAACAACCTCTGCTCAGAGCTTGGAGAAGGGGAAGGCAGGGCGGCCTCAGGGCCAAACTCACAAAACCACTGGGTATCCCAAACCCAAGGAGGCCTCGCAAAAGGAAGGTTTCCGATGTTTTCGGTGTGGGAAATCGGGTCATACCCAGAGGTTTTGTAGAGAAAGGAAGGATTTTGTGGTGACCCAAGGGAGCAACAGTAATATTCCCGAGGAATACCGAGTGGCGGTTTCTGTAGCAGGGAGGGAAGTCTCTGCCCTGGTAGACACGGGAGCCGAGCAATCGGTGGCTTCATGTCAGCTATGGAACCAGCTGGGAAAGACCCAGAACTTGGAGAGTAAGGTGGAAAAGGTCCCCATTACATGCATTCACGGGGAGTCCAGGGAGTATCCCCTCTGGCCTGTGACTGTAGCTTATAAAGGGGAGAGGACACGCATTCAGGTAGCGGTCTTGGACTCTACCCCTTACCCCTTGATTTTGGGAAGAGACTGGTTAGGCCAGACTCGGGCAAGATCCCCGGGAGGAAGCTGGAACCAAGGGAAGAGGGGAAAATGTGTGTTAGGAGATAAGGTGGAAAGTAAAAGGACCGGCCCGGTAGGGAGGTGGCGTCAATTCAGAGGGCCAAGACCAAAGGGGTGGTGTCCCTCTATTCGTTGGGCCCCTCTTTCTGATAGGGCCTTGGCACCAACCCGAGCCTATGCTAGGGCAGCGGGGTTCGATCTTTATGCTGCCCAAACTCAAACTATTCCAACTAGAGGCAGGGCCTTAGTAATGACAGACATCCAGGTGTCACCCCCGCCAGGTTCCTATGTTAGGATAGCACCACGGTCAGGGTTAGCCCTGGAGCACGCATTGGACGTCGCTGCAGGAGTAATTGACCCTGATTTTAGAGGCAATCTGGGGGTACTGTTAGTGAACCACGGGGATACTGACTACAGCATTCAGGTGGGGGACCGTATTGCCCAAATGGTGTGTGAAAGGATGTGGCACGCCAAGTTGGAACGACGGGAACGGCTCCCTGACACCAAGAGGGGACAGAAGGGGTTTGGGTCCACAGGAGATAGGGCCCAAGTATCTCTACCTGGTCCTGATTCCTCAGGTGCCGATAAGGGGAGTCCTGAGGAAGCAACCCTGTCCGCAATACGCGCTGAAATATTAGCCCTAAGAGGAGAATTAGGGACAGTGCAACAAAAGTGGGAAACGAACTTAAAGTCCCAGGCGGAAGCCAGTTTCCTATCATGGAAGGATCCACTGGACCGGGCTAATGAGAAGTCCAGAGAGGAGACTTTAGCCCAGTGCCAGCGGGAATCTGAATGTCTTAGGAAGCTGCTAGACCAGATGAACGCCCAGTTGAAGCAAGTTAAAGGGCAGATTGAGGAGAGCCAAGCCCAACAGCAAGCAGTCCAACACAGTGTGGGTGAGATAAAAACATTGTGTGGGGAACTAGCAAAGGACCAGGGGCGTACGAAGAGTTGGGCTGAACTACAGCAAGCTCAGGGGGAGCAGCTGGAACATCATGCCCAACATTTTGAACGGGTTGTAGGAACATTTAAAGAAATGGAACAAGAGATGAATGACATACATCAGCAAGTCACTCAAATGAAAAAGGAGGAACTAGGGGGAATAACCAATGTTATATCAGCCCTAGCGAAACGAGTGGATGGGTTGGAAAGGGTAGAGAACGATGATAGGGTAACCTCAGAGACAAGATATGAGACCCCTGTATTGCAGTGGCCCGATGATTTCATGGACCCTGACCCACCACCCATCAGTCAGGGGAAAAAGATTAATAAACCCCGTAGGCGTTATTGATCGCCCAGGCAAAATGAGCACTAATGTGGATAGCCTTTCCAGAATGCAAGAGTGGTAAATCTACTCCAAAAGCTAGGGATGTTCAACCCTTAAAGGTGAGGGTATGTCACAACCCTAGCCTTAGGGCTAGGCTTGTGACAGTCAAATCTCCTCCAAATCCTTCCCTTCTCTTGAAAAGGGCTGATCACTGCAGCAGGCTAAGTTCTGATAGACAAACAGGGTCTCTGTTTCCTTTGAAACCTCAGTCTACAGAATCCCAGGGAGTAGAAGAGGAGTGGGAGAACAGCCTGTTGCAGAGGGAGGAGACTTATTCAGAAGGACAGCCCAGGAGTCAGTGTCAGAGAACATCTAAGGAGCCTCTGCTGGGGCCAATTAAGGCTAAACTGAGAGGCCAGCAGAAACAGCAGGTTAGCCCTCCCCCTTCCAGGTCAGGGCGTGGCCATCTCAGAGCATTAGAGGCTGTGCTGAGGAAGAACAAATCAGTCTTCCCTGGGTCAGCCCAGGAAGCAGTCTCCAGGGACTGGGCTCCTGACTTTCCTAGGAATGAGGATGTTGAAATGGCAGAGGTTTCCACTGTTCCTGGGGTGAACCAGCCAGCTTGCCAGGAAGCCGTGGAACCTATGGACACTGCACAAGAACCAGATGAAACACAGATGGACCAAAGTTAAGTTGAATTACCTTTTTGACTGTTTGCTTTTGGAATCTTGTTTTCTCTGGGTTTGTGGGGAAGCACCAGTCAAGGGCTGACAGCATGAGCAGTGCTGAGCTAACTGCTGCAGCTGTACCTTAGGCTGGTGACAGAGAGGAAAAGTGTGGAGTTTTTGTACATTTTTTCCTTTTGTTTTTTTTTGCCTATTTTTGGTGAATGAATGTATGGACAAGGAAGTAGTGGGGAGAATCCACAGAATATCCTCAGGGAGGGATTGTGGGGCCAATTTTGTTGGCAAGCTTTTAAGCTAAAGTGGATTCAGCTACTCCCCTCCCCCACCAACTGTTTGTTAGGTTGGCTGGGGAGGCCTGTTAAGCCAGGCTTAGGCAATACATTCATTTGAGTGTGCAAGACATTTGGGAACAACCAGCAGAAACACTGGGTGTTCCAGTAGCCATATTGCTCTGTGCCCTTGGTGGACTGTGTGACTGTGAGGGCAAGGCTACAACAGTACTTTTTTTTTTTTGTTTGTTTAAACTTACCTGCCAGAAGGTGTATAGGCTATGTTTTTGCAAGCCTGGATTTTTCTTTGTATTGATTTAATTCAAAGACTAAGACTGTAGCAATTGCTACTTTAAGAATAAAGTCAGACACGAGTTACTCTAAATTTTGATTGTTTCTGACATTTATTTTGCTTATTATTGTGACGAGAGCCAGCAGGACCTTCAACATCCTTTGAAGGCACGGCGAGTTCGGCGTTGGTGAGCATTGACCGGTGGTCGGTTACAAAACCCGGCACTGGCAGGCTCACAAAATAGAAACAGCTCGCAAATGCTCCTATTCACAATTTATACCTAGATTATGACACATTATTCCCCCATTCATTAGATCACTATGGAACTCTAGGAAGTCCGTGAAAACCTTCCCTTTTTTTTAAAAATTGTCTTTATTAGCAATTGCAAAGGGAACATACAACCAGGTTCATTACAAACAGAACAAACAGATCTGGCATAGAAAACAGCACGAGAAACCCATGATAGCAAATGAAGCACAAAACAGGAACCCAAGGGCCGGATGCCCCAACACAATTGACATTTTTGAAGTACAAAACCCCCCAATCAAACGCATTCAAACCCCAAGTACTTGGCCTCAAACCGCAACAAGCAGACAGCAAACACTCCACATTCATACCCCCAAACAACCAAACACCCAAAACCTTCCTATTTTCAAACCCAGCTCCTTAATGACCGGCGCCTCCACCCTGACGAATGGAACTCATAGGCATCTCCTAGTACATCAAATGGACTGCCACTGAAACTCAAATGCCACCGCAAATATAACTTAAATATCTGCCAAACTTACTGACCACTCCAAGCACAACATAATTGTGCTTCATACTGAAATTCAAATGCCATTCCCAGTAAAACTTAACTGTGCTACACACTGGAAACAAATGCTATCTATCAACCATGTACACATCTGCAACGCAAAAGCTCTATTACCTTTATGTTATGTTATGTCTGTACTGTTAATGCTAATTGACGTGTGGAAAAATAGTTTGTTCAACTACCATGCAACTATATTTGAACAAACTGATAGCAGCTGATTTTTATACCAAGACCTCAAACACCCGAGACACTACTTAATTAATTTTGTGTCCCAGCTGCTATCAGTTTGTTCAAATATAGTGGCGTGCACTGTGAATGCTGCAAAATCAACTATGCTATGTCCATTTAAGTCTTGTTTTGTCCAAACTGTGAATGTACTCTTGTAACCCGTTCTGGGCTAAATAAATGATTGAATAAATAAATATGGCCTTGTGTGCATATATATGCAATAATAAGAAGGTGTATGCTTTTGTATGACCTGCTTGTGGGCATATTCAGAAGTGGCGTTTGGGCAGAAGCACAGTTCATGGGTATGAATAATTTGTATGTGTACTGTGTTCGAATCTATTACTAAAGCTGTACGACTGCAAAACACAGCAAAACCTTAGATTGCAAGTAACTTGGTTTGCAAGTGTTTTGCAAGACAAACAAAACATTTTATTAAATTTTAACTTGATATTCAAGCGATGTCTTGCAATACAAGTACATACAGTATACACACATCACAACTGAGCCGATGGTTCGTCTCTCTCTGACACTGCAAGAGTTTAGTGACTGTTCTAAACGAGCAAAGTTTTGCAATACAAGTACATACAGTATACACGCGTCACATCATCACAACTGAGCCGATGGTTCATCTCTCTCTGACGCTGCAGGAGTGTAGTGACTGTTCTAAACGAGCGAGGTCTTGCAATATGAGTGCGTATAGTATTTTGTATTAAAGTTTTTGGGTTGTGGAACAAATCGTCTGAGTTTCCATTATTTCCTATGGGGAAATTCGCTTTGATATACGAGTGCTTTGGTACCTATAGACTTAGGGAAAACAAGGGGGAAATTACGTCTCTGATTTTAGAATTTTGAGAGAGTTGGTTGGTTTTTAAAAAAAATCTGATCACAGAGGGCCAGATACTATAACTGGTGCTAAAAAAATGGGTATCGGAAAAGGCTGCTGCTAAGCGTAATTCTATAAATTTACAGAATTGTGCTTAATGCAGATCCACCTACCCTTACTTTGCGTTCCAGACTTACACTTGCTGAAACTTGGTGTAAAAAATTTGGCGCACTGATCCATTATTCAATAAAAATGCACTTTTTGGAATGCTCCTGATCCACCCATACCCCTTCTATGGCTATACTCCCCTTTTGAGTTACATGCTATGGGATTTGGGTGCCTTATATTATAGATTAGCATGCAGCCAGATATGTGGGAAAATCCTATTTAGTACCAATTAATATCAATGATTGGCTGTTAGTAACCAATTATTGTTTGTTAATGGCTTGTTAGCCAATTGACTTGCATTTGTATCTTAGAAGAATGCCCAAATCTGGGCAACCCAATCTGGGTGCCGTATATAAAATCTGGTGGAGAGAGTTCAGGGGAGATGGGAAATGGCTGGGTTGCAGAACATAGCCGGTCTGCATGAGAGGGACTGATAAAAGAGGTTTTGTATAATTCAGAGTGAATGTTTGCATGAGTTTCAAGAGAATTGAAAATAGTTTGGATGGGGAAGTTAAAGCTGTATTGTTTATGATGACTGTTTATCAATCAAATATATGAAGAAAGATAATTGAGAAGTATTTTAAGGAGTGTGAGAAAGGAAAAGAGTTTTGAATCTTGACCATTTAAACTTTGGGTGTGATAGCGCCTAAGAGGAAAAAAGTGCATTTGATACTGCAGTGTATTTGGTATGCGTTATCTGATTCTTCTCAATGAAGAGGAGAATTTTAAAGTACTTGTAAGAAAAATCACAGTACTGAGAGTGCAGGCACTGAGACGAGAGTACACTGTTTGAAAGAAGTATAAGGAACAGATCTGAATTTCTTCTAGAAGCATCGTCTCTCCTAAACATCAGAAGAAAGAGGTTGTGGGACCCATATGAAGAGGTTTACTGCTATAGAAGGTTGTGTAAGAGGAAGTTAACATTTCATTTTGTGAGAAAATTAATACATATTGACTTTTGAAATATATGTTGGAAAGAAGGCTCAAAGTGAAACCATTGAAAATCTGGAAGAGTTGTGCTTAGTTTAAAACCTTTTAATTACAGCCCTGCAGTGCTTGTAGGCTGAATAGTCCTGCAAAGAGATAGTTTTAAAGACATTAAAGGCTGTGTATAGGAGACTGGGAGCAATTTCAGACTTTGAATGATTTCCTATATAAGAAGAACATTTTAAATTAAACATTTGAGAGAAGGTCAAATGCAATTTAACCTTCAATGGAACAGAAGCACTGCTATGGTGTCTTGAGTTTTCAGCACCCTACATAGGGAGTGGGTTCAGTTAAGGACTTTTCAATTACCTTTTTAGCTTTTGGGGTCAATTATTTTTCCCAATTTATTAGAAAATTTAATTTTGAGGAACACAAGAAAAAGATTTATATGCACACAAGGAGATTGTCTGTGTAATTAATTTTTAAAGATAATGAGTAGGTGCTGCCATCTTTACCTTCACTGCTGTGCTGGAACCTTCTTCTCTGTAAAAGGTGCCCATCCTATCCCAAGACAAATGAAGAACTGAATCCACAAAAAGTAGAAGACCCATGGAAAAGATACAGTATATTACTGGAAACACACACAAAAAAATAACTGAAACTGAAAGAAAAAAAATAATAACATTTGAGTTACATAAGAAAAGGAAAAATAATCAGTTCTTAGTATTTAGTTAGCTATTTTAAGATTAAAAGTTAACCAGTTGACTAACTAAATTAAGATACTTATCTGATGTTACAGTTACAGTATTACTGAGTTTATGGTTGATTTTGTATAATATATTCCTGTTGCAAGAGTTGCATGGTCCAGGGTAGATGCTTTTAGGAGTTAATCACATCTTACAGCTATGCCATCTACATGGGGAAATGTTGCTGTATAGTGATTCTACATCTGTTGTGACTAGGTGAGTGCAGGTTGTAGTTGCATAATGTTTCTTACTTTGTTCTGAAAGTTTATGGTGTCTTATATGAAACTGTTTTTCTTGTGTACTAGTGTTTTGAAGATTTCATCTATAAATCCATCCCCCATGGGAGTTTACTGGCTATCTCTCCCAGACTGCAGCAAACCTAGAAGTTTAATACCGGTGCCATATCCAGCAATCAGATTTGAATTTCTGGTCAGTAGTATAATGGGTACCCCTCATGTCAAAATGATTGACAGCTGTCAAAGATAAGGATGCCACGTCACCGGAAATGCACTTTCTGATGATGTCACCGGAAATGAGGTGTTTGACCCCGGAAATACGCTTTCTGATGATGTTAGCGGAAATGGGAGTGCCTGCCCCACAGGAAGTGCACATCCTGTTGACGTAGGCGGAAACAGGGTAAATGAAGTGCCGGAAATGCACAAACAGACACACACACAAAAAAGGCTGAAATACACTCAAGACCCTTGAATCCCCATTTTCTTTTTTCGTACAAGTCCTCCGCATATATGTAATTAGGTAATTAGGAACATGCCACCCCATTTCCTGCATACATTCTCAATCGTGAAAAATATACTTTTCAGATGTTTAAAGTCATAAAACATAAGTGCATGTCATCACCGTTTAGGGGTTCATGGCATAGCTTACACATCCTACCCTTATATTTATGTTTTCTCGTTCACATAGAACTCGTATTTCTGACATAGTAATTTAGATAAACATGCCACTTCATTTTTTCTGTGCCAGCTGCAAATGTCTATCTAAACAGTCTTTAGAACGACAACACCTCTTGCTTTTAGGACATTCCTGTTGTACACCGACATTGTTCAAACATGTCTATGCCAAACAAAGACGACACCATAATGTACAGGAGTGGTTGTGAATATAAAGCTTCGGGCAAAAAGTACAGAAGTTATGCTCTCCGTAGATTTTTTTTTGGTTTTTTACATCGGTTATGCTGTAGAAATGGTCATTGTAAAGCAACAAAGAAAACAGTTTTAGGATACATGGGCTGATATGATGTTTTAAAGCAAAACCACAAGTTTGTATAAAACACAACTCTTATATTTATCTTTAAATGTTGTTCGATGGCTGCTACATCATCGAACCGTTATTTTTTTTTTTGTAAAATGTACCGCCCACTCCAAATCTTTATGTAGCTTTTCAGTACCTGTTAACAGCCCAACATCTGTTAGTTTTATCGGCAACATAAGTGCTGTAAGACTACCAGCAAAACACTGGTTATTGCCTGTGTTGTTCAAATCTATTAAGTACATCCTTTTTTCTGCAAAATCTTGCTAAACAGTATAGATTTTAACACCCTACAGGCCCCAACACCCTTGTTTCTTATTACAAGTACAACAACATGGAATAAATCACAGACCTGTATTTCTCTGTGACTTTGAATGAGTTTAGCAAGCTGGTCTAAGAAATCATCAGCATCTAGCAATTCAGGATTTAATTTACCAGAAAACAAGAAATTGTGAAAAAACAATGAATGTATATGCACTTGCACGTAGTCACCGGGCGAAAATCTGTTGCTATCATCGGTTTTTGTTTTTAAACTCATGGCCCATGCATATTTTGACAGGCTATCTATTACCGTTAAGATGTATTTGTAACCGTTGTTATAACGAGCAAAGGCTGACATGTCAACTAAGTCACTTTGCCACTGGCTGCCAGCTTCTGACACCATTGTTTTATTTCTTTTAAAATGGATTCTAGCAGGTCTGTGTAAATTGTATGCGTTTTGACTTTGGACTGTAATATCGCTCTTTTTAGCCTCTTGAAGTAGAGGGTTAATGCCTCCATAGCTGCTTGCCGCATTTGGATCATAATAAATATGCTTCAATAAAGATGCCTTTATCTCTACCCTGTCCCAGTCAGCTCTGTTAACCTAGCTCTAAAAAAAAAAAAAGTCTTAAAACTCTGCCTTTTTAACAGTGGCTTTTAGGTGATAGTGGGCTGTTTTTTTCCCAGATTGTTAAAGATCTAAGGCATACGTCACTATGACAACACCAGGGGGCCGGGACATGTTCAGACAGGTTTAAACACACCTCCCCCTCCCCCCCTTGGCTTTATCAGGGGCTGCAAGGGGCATATCAGCCGTCACCATGACAATCTGGGTATTGCCCATCCCCACAGCCATTAACTCAGGTTTCGTACTGTCTGTTAAAAAAACACCAGGAAAGAAAAAAAATGCAACTTTACAGGTCTTTTACTCTTCTGTGTGACTTGTGCACTGCTCTTAAAACCTGGGGTCTGTTTTAAAAAACAGGAAAGAATTTGTAAATGTCTTTTTTTTCTTTTGTGATGGCTTGTTCATTGCTCTAACCATGAGATCTTAAAACCTGTCTTTTAACTAAAAGGCTGTTAAAATAGACACTCTTTTTTTCTGGCCACATCATTTCCGGGAGTTCGACTAAATCTGTTTCCGCTAACATCATCAGAAAATGGATTTCCGTCTCATCAGAAAAGCACATTTCCGGCGCTTCATTTACCATGTTTCCGCCTATGTCATCAGAATGTGCACTTCCGGTAGGGCAGGCACTCCCATTTCCACTGATGTCATCAGAAAGCATATTTCTGGGGTCAAACATGCCCCCATTTCCGGTGACGTCATCAGAAAGTGCATTTCCGGCGATGTGGCATGGGGGCAGGGCATGGGCAGGGCATAGGAGGGGCCACCACCATTCATTCCTATGGGAGGGGGAAGGGCATGGGCAGAGAGTGGGCAAGGACTGGGCGGGAGGGGGCGTAGTATGGGTGGTGCCTTGGCGGGGCTAAAGCAAAAGTTGGCATGGAGTGGGTGAGGCATGTGCGGGGTATGGGTAAAAGTGGGTGGGCAGTGGGTGGGGTTTGGGCAGAGAGTGGGTGTGGTGTGGGTGGAGAGTGGGTGTGGCTTAACCCAGAAGTGAACGCTGATTGGTCGATTCTTATCTTTGACAGCTGTCAATCATTTTGACTTGAGGTGTCTCATTATACTACTCTGGTTTATTTTTGTCTGGCTGAGATGTAACTGGCTAGACCAATATTCAGTGGCTAGCTGGCTAAATCTCAACGGCCAAATATAAACCACCTATATCTGTCCGGCAAACTTAGCTGGTGAGCTGATGAATATTGGCAGTGACTGGCTATGTCATGCAACATAGGCAATCACTGGCCAATCCACTAAGCCAAATATTCAGTGAGAAAGCTAACTGAATATTGAAGAATAATTGGCAGCTATGTGCTATTTAGCTGACCGGGAGCCATTCCCAATTGGCTAATAGTGCTGAATATCAGTCTCCATATATTCCTCCTGTGAGTCTCCCAGAACCAAGTATGATTGATATGCCATGATTTCCAGGTTTACCTATCATAGATAGCAGAGCTTTTTTGGCTCTTCAGCCAACCAGGAACAGGACATTGTCTTGGTAGGATTTTTCTGTTCTTTTTTCTTCCAGGTATAAGTACTTCTGCAACCACAGTATGGCTGGGAAACATTGTGCCACCAAAGCTGCTGCTCAGATTACAGCTTCTTTCTATGTGCAGACAGAAAATATTACCCAGGCAGAGTGAGTGGCTCCATGTGCAAGCTGTCTTCAGCATGAATCCCTCATGGAGTTTGTAGACATGTTATGGTTACGCCCAGTATCAGGTGATTTGGCGAGATTTGGGGAGCTCCGCCCTTTGACTTTGCCTGACTTCTACACATAGCATAAAGCTCACTGCGATTTTACTTTGCCTGGGCTTGGTTTTTCATGTTCGTTATGTAGGGAAAACTTATTTGAACAATCACTGTACCGCCCCACTGAAGGTGTGGACTTTGTGAAAATTGCATGGGTGTCGTGGGAAGAGCAGAATACTGAGGTTTATTTCCTGCTGGAACTGCAAGGTGGGCTTCACTGACATTCTTGTGGTGCCTTGATTTTTGAAAGTGGCAGTTGCACTGAAGCCCGGCTGGACAAGGAAACCGTGAGTTGGAAAGGTGGCCGAGAAGTATCATTTGTGCCTGTTGTAACCCTCTGCTTTGGCTAATAAAACAGAACTTTATCTAAGAACATCGGTGTTTGCCTCCAATAGATAGGATTTATGTTTTTGTTTGCTTCTGTTCCAACATTTAAATTTAATATGAAAAGAAAGAGACGAGAAAGGGGCAGGACTGCTGGGATCCAAGATGGCTGCTGTTAGCTTGCTGCAGTAAGGACACCACTGATTGTCAGTCTTGTCTCGAATAATTATGCCGAAAAGACAGGGAAAGAACGCTGGTGGTGCCTCCCGGCAACCGATAGCCCCTTCGATCACAATCGATGACCTTCTTCGACGTCTACAGCAAGAACAAGAAGCGTCGGGGACTAGCCCGCTTGGAATGCCGCCGCAACCTCAGGGCTTGATGTCACCTTAAGCCCCGATGTAAAGATGCCACCTCTTCAGCCGCTGCCGCAGGCAGCCAGCTCTCTGCGGGATCAGAGAGCACATGAAGAGGAAGCACTCTTATCTCGATAGGCCAGCATGTTGGAGGGCTCGCTGACCGAGACATCTCAGAGTGATTTGTTCACTCTGCCAGGACCTGCGACCGGGACAACTAAGGCTGAGGGGATACAAGACTTCATTGAGGTAAACCAAAACTTAGAACAACCTCTCACCACACAAGCATATCTTTTTTCAGCTATTAAACCATCAGAAGTCACCCTTGAAGCGTTATGGAATTTGGTGGTAAATTTGGGTAACTCCTTAAATCCCCAAATTAAAAATTTGGACAGAGAAATCAAAGAACAGAAAGGAGAAATGAATTTCCTAAAACAAGATATATCCTTGCTAAAAACAGATGTACAGAAGATAGACAATGAACTAATATTAGTAAAAAATAATCAAGATTTATTGGTCAAAGACAACATAATTATGAGGAGGAAATTGGAAACTCTAGAGAATAATAGTCGAGCTAATAATTTGAGGATTATAAATTTTCCTAAGATCTTATCAATTTCCCCCCGAGAAATGGTGAAGCAATATTTTATGGAGATCTTACAAATTCATGAAAGTTTTCTATCCCCTCTTCCTGTTAAATCCCAAGTGGAGAAAAAAAAGAAAAGGTTGGGGAATCTCAGGATGAACCATTGGACATCTCAGCTATACTGGAACAATCGGATAGAGAAGTGGCTATCCCAACCACCCTCTTGATGTCTGTGGCTTTGGCTCCAGACAAGGATTGGACCTTAAAACTTTTCTTCAAAAACAGATCCAAGGACTTCCTGGGATATCATATCCAGATATTTCCTGATGTCTCCAGAGAGACTCAAAAAGAAGAGAATTCTTAATGTTGAAACCTGGAGTGACTCAAATAGGGGGTCTTTTCTTTTGAGATATCCATGCAAATGTGTAGTCAGATACTGTTCTTTAAAATATGTTTTTACAGACCCATCTCATTTGATAAGTTTTCTCTCAATGAAACGTCTTGAGAATGGAACAATAACTGCGCCTAATAATAAGGATTAGTTCTCTGTGCTGCAGTAGTTATATGGCTTTTCTTAGATAAATATGTGAGTTTAATCTCTCTACTCTTTAAGTCTTGGATCCGAGATTGGAGGACTAGTGTGTGATCAATTGAGCTTATCTTATGTGTTTTTATTTTAATAATTTGATGTATCGTTCAAGTTTTGAAAGTTAATTTAAGTTAATATGGTATGATTACACTTTTCTGTACAAGATGTTTATGCTTGGCAATTGTTTAAAATAAATATATAAAAAGAAAAGAAAGAGACTGCATATTCCAGCTATTTTACATGCCTGTGTTCATTTTTTTGGGAGTGGAGGCTTCTATTTTAAAAAATTTATTTATTGCAATGACTCTGAAACAAAAATACAGATGCCATGCTGGTTGCATATGGCTGATAGCGGATATGGGAAGAGAATGGTGCTCTAGAACTGTGGCTGAAAATCTGGGCTCATTGAGGCCGTGCAGATTTAGAAAAGTGTATTTTGCAATCAGCAGGGAACATAAAGTGGAGTGGCACTCTAGTAGAACTAATAGATTTTAAATATGGTGATTTCAAGTGCATAATTAACTGTGAAGATAATTAGTTAGATAAAAGATATTAATTGGAAGGTAATATCACAGGGGGTATAGATGATTGCTTATCCTTGGAGTATTAGTATGGTATTTCTAATGATTTATAATTATTCAATGGGGTATAGGTATTAACTATTTGTGTATGAATTGACTGTGCTGAATTCGTAGAGATTTTATTGTTACATAAATATTTCTCTGATTGGGGTATTAGTATGATATTTATAATGATTTATAATGATTTGAGGAGGGTAAATATGTATTTGATATTTTATGAATTTGCCAATTATAATTACCTGTCTATTTAAAATTTTATTATGGGATCACAATGTCTATATGTATGAATTTAGATAAGTGCTGATTTATATATCATCTCTTATATTTCAATTCATTATGGTTATATTTATGATTGGAAAGGGCATATTTCATCTTCATGAAATATTTTTCCACACATAATAGATAAAGTTAGCATTTAGCGCGCACTAATATTTAGCGTGCCTTAGTAAAAGACCCCCTAAATTCTTCTCCGCCTCTCCGCATCAAAATTGTATTGAGACCTCTGTAACTTTAAACACCAAAATTTTTCCTATCCAATCCACTATTAAGATATTAGGAGTAATTTTTTAATCAAAATTTGACCATGAAGAATCAGGTCGATGCTCTGGTACGAAAAGCTTTCCATACATTATGGAAATTGCATACCATCAGAGCTTATTTTGATGTCTCGTCTTTTAGACTTTTAGTGCAGTCCCTGGTTCTGAGTCAGCTTGACTATTGTAATATCGTCATTCTGGCTAGTTCTCCCCAAAAATCTTTATAGACTTCGTATTATTCAGAATTCGACTGATCCTCAATTTGAATAGGTTTAACTATGGGCTCCTTTTACGAAGGTGCGCTAGTGTTTTTAGCGCACGCACCAGATTAGCGTGCGCTAGCCGAAAAACTACCACCTGCTCAAGAGGAGGCGGTAGCGGCTAGCAGGCGCGGCATTATAGCGCGCGTTATTCCACGCGTTAAGGCCCTAACACACTTTCGTAAAAGGAGCCCAATGTTACACCTTTCTTTCGGCAACTGCACTAGCTGCCGGTTGAGGCCCATGTGAAGTTTAAGCATGGTTGTTTTTGTTTCAAGGTGCTAGCAGGTCTTGTACCTAATTATCTCGTGGACTAATATACATAACATTTCAGACACTCACATGCTCTATTCACTTTCCCATCTGTTAAAGGCTGTAAATTGAAAAAGATATCATCAACGTCTTTTATCCTGTCATGCGGTATCTTGGGACAAGGATTTGAATCGTTTAATTATGACCTCTAATACTTATCAACAATTTAGGTGACATCTAAAAACATATCTGTTTACTAGATCCTTTGGGTAACTGCCAACTCCAGACTGCGCCCTTTCTCTCTTGCTGCACCATATGCCCAGAACAAAGTGCCTGAGTCAGCACGCCAAGCCCCGGCACTATTCAAATCCAGAGTAAAAGTCCACCGCTTCGATAAAGCATTTAACTCATAACCCCTTCACCCTAAGCCCCTACTTGTCCTGTTGTCTGTTAATTATAGATTGTAAGCTCTACTAAGCAGGGGCCGTCTCTTAAGTATGTTGTACAACACTGTGTATGCCTATCAGCACTATAGAAATGTTAAATAGTAGTATTAGAAAAAGAGGACAAGATGAAGCAACTAAAGCTTGAGAAGAGAAGTGTCAAAAAAAAAAATCCAAATAATCTTTAACACATACTGGCCGATATTCAGCAATTTATAACCAGCCAGATACAGTGCTGACCAGTAAAAATAGCGCTTAACCAGTTAAATGTGAATATTCAACATGATACAACCAGTTATCTGTGCTGAATATTTGTGGTTAGCAGCTAAAAGCTAATTAGCCATATCAACTGGCAATTATCAGTGCTGAGTGGCTAAATTTAGTAGCCGAATCAGACCACATAAATAGTAGTCCTAACTAACTTCAGCTGCTATAAACTTAACCAGTCAGTGCTGAATATCGAGTTAGCCGGTTAACATTATAGTGGCCAAACCCCTCTCCCCCCCCCCCGGATACTTAATGCTGATCACTGGAAACGGCCTAGCATTGAATATCCGTGATCAGCTGACTGTGGGAGTTATCTGGGCTGTCTCCCAGTGGCTGGATATTGGGCCAATACTGTTTTAAAAAACAGTTCAATTATAAACCATAAAACTACTGTATATGCTCTGACAGGCTGCATCCGTAATTCGTGTTCAGCAGCATGGAGACAGACCTCAGCCAAATCATGAGGAAATTTACAGAGTAAGTCTGCCTTAAGGGCTTCCCTTCGGTGCCACTGTGCAAGATATAAATTATTCTAGCTACAAATAACCACCTGATTAGATTGTGGAAATGTCTGCAGCCTAACCCAGTTTATCATTTAGTTTTCTGGCTTTCACCTGTGTTCCACTGTTATAGAAAATTTTGAGCCAATGATGTTGCCTTGATTTCATTGATACAGTACTGGATTTATATTCTACCTATTTTTCCTAGGCAGATCACAATTCTACACAGAGAATAATCAGAGACAGGTTGAAACATAACAATACAATTAAAAAAATTAGAAATACATCTTTTTGTTTTCTCATTTCTTCTGGTTTTATTTTATTTTATCTATAATGTTCTTCTTTCCGCGTGACGTCGGAGGGGGATGGACTAGCAGATCGCGGGATCTTCTTCAAGCTTCATTGGCTGCATTGCTGTCGGTCGATGCTGGGGGGGAGGGCCGGCGTTGTTGTTGTCGGATGGGGGTCCATTGTTGTGGGGGGGGGCGGCATTGTCATCATCGGGCGGGGGCCCGTTGCCGTGGAAGGAAGGGGGGGCCCGTTACCGTCTGGTATGTCATCCTTCAGCGGGCCCCCTGACTATTTCGGGCCCTAGGCAAGTGCTAGTTGGCCGATTGATTTTCCAACTCTTTCCTGTTGAATAAAGGTAATTAAAATTGCCCGTTTTTTGTTGCCTAATTTGCCAGCTTTCCTAAACTCTGTAAACATTTCTTCATCTGTCTGATCATTCTGTCCTGGGGGAGCGGTAGTACAGTCCTACCTGTATACTCCTTCCCTTCATAAAAGGAGCCCTTAGTGTTTGAATCTTAGCAAGATGCAGGGCACTGCAGGTTATACAAAATGCAGCGGCACGATTGATAATGGGATTGTCTAAATATGATCATATTTCACCACATCTCCAAAAATTGCATTGGCTTCCAGTCGCCTTCAGAATACAGTACAGTATAAAGTAATGATGATTTGCCATCAGTTTTTGTATGGAAACATCCTAGAATCGTTTAAACATAATATATTTAGCTACACAACAAAAAGATCTTTGCGTTCTGAGAATTTACCTTTACTGAGGATGTCTATGAATCCAAGACTTGTCGAGACTGGTAAAATAACTTTCCCTTATTCAGGAGTTAAGTTATGGAACTCCTTGGTGGGTCAGATACAAAATTGCTGTGAAAAGGGCAGGTTTAGAAAATTACTTAAGACGCAGTTATTTGTAGATGCCTTTTTCTAGCTAGCTCTAGTAAAATTGATTAACTATCCACGATCTTTATCATCCAAATTATGATATCTTTCTGAGGATTGTTTGCATGTTTATTTTATCACATCTATTTTATCATGCATTTGTTTTATCATGTGTTTATTTTTATATTATGTACGTAAATTATGTAAACCACTTAGGAGTCCTTTTACAAAGGCGCGGTAGCGGTTTGACGCGCTGAATACCACGCGTTAAACCGCCTGCCATGCTAGTACCTAACGCCTCCATTGATTAGGCGTTAGGATTTTAGGCTGCCGCGGGGATTAGCGCGTGATGAAATGTCCAACGCACTAACCCCCGTAGCGCGCCTTGATAAAAGGAGCCCTTAGTTTTAAAATAAATAAATAAATAAAACATCTCTCACTCCGTCTCTTCGTCTCTTATTCAGCTCAGTCCTAAATATCTCCCTCCACCTAAGCATCTTTTCTCTCATTCCTCTCTTACCAGGGCCTTCTTCTTTCCCTCTTCTTCCTGCCCCCCAGAACTAACGTCTCTTCTTCTTCCTCCCCCTGTTCTAGGATCAACATATTTCCCTTTTCCCCTTCCCACCAAGTACAGCACCTTTCCTTCTCCCTCCTCTCTCACTTGCCCCTTGGCCCAGCAAATTTTCCTTTCATATCTCTCTTCCTGCCGGGACAGCAGCAGCTAATGTATAAGTGGTAGTGATCATTGCAGAGCCTTCATGCTTCCGTGTCGCTCAGCCATCCTGCCCTCTCCGACATTCGCTTTTTGGTGTCTTATGGAGCAGAACAGCTGGAACATCAGTGACACGGGAGGGTGAAGGCTCTGCAATGATCGTTACCCTTTATAAATTAGATGTTACTGCCCTCTAGGAAGGTACAAAAGGGAGAGATGCTGAACTGTCAGACAGGGTAGGAGGAAGAAATTAAAATAATGGGGCAGCACCAACAGCAAAATTGGACAACGCCAGCTTGAAATGTTTGGGGGAGGAGGGGGAGAGGAGGTCTCTCCTTGTACCCCCAACACTGCCCATAACTGTGACTATTATTCCCCAGAATGAAACGACGTGGAGCCCTCGCTGTTCATTTGCATTGTTTTATTGCTGACCAATGGCAAACGCCTTCAGTGACTTGGTATCCAGAAAGACATTTCTGTCGTTGAAAAGAAGAGCCCTGGCTATGATCCGTCATTTCTAATGACATTCTCTCGACATTTGATTAGCTATTTATTCCTTTTTGATGAAATGCCATTTATTTACAAAACACAAGTCAATAAAACACATTACAAAACTGTGATATCACAGAGCCAATATTTATAGGTGCATAGTTCATGCTCACTGAAATAATGTGGAGATATAAACAACTGTCACAACGAGTCATCCTTAAAGGGACAACATAAAAGAAGTATTTCAATATAAAACAATACCAAATCACTGGCAACTTGACAACAAATGTGTACAAGTACAGCTTTGAAAATAAGTAGAGAAGTAGACACTTAGGTGTTTTCTTTCATTGAAGACACAGGCCCAACAGCATAACCATGACTTTACCACCAGATATACATTTCAGTAGAAGGGAACCCCTGAAATGGAAGCTGGTTATAGCCAAAAACGCATCTGTCACTGCTAATGGGAGACTTCAAAGTACACTATAAAAACTATTAAAATAAAAGAATTTTACAACTTGATACATTGGAACATAGCACTTATACAGGACAGGATTTCATATATTTCTAGACGTTAGGAGAGAGGTGGTCTCATGCTTCGGGTTCGTAATCTCGATATTCCTCCTGTGCAGAAGACAAGAAACCAAGATCAGTACAACCGCTGCAGAGCGAGGCTAGTTTCAAGACCAGATGAAAAAGAGTGCACACAAAAGCCAAATGTGAATTCTGGGTGTCTATATGAACTTTTTTTTTTTAGGTTATACAGCAAATATGTAACCTGTCATGTTTTTGCCAGATGGCTGCATCAGAGGTAACTATTGCACACATCTCTGAAAAAAACAAAAAAAAACTCTGGAGTGACGATGTTCCTAAATGGACTTTATTTGAAAGTGTCAAAGTTCCAAAGGTACACTGAAATCATCCACATAAAATAATTCCATCCACATAAAAATAAATCATCCACATAAGAGCCTTAAAGGACCTAGTCCGCTAGGGATACAGGACCCAACACGGTCCACGTTTCGACAAAAAGTCTTCTTCAGGAGTCCCTGGGGGTCCTATAAAGGTGAGTACGTGGGAAACAAATGGATAAAAACATTTTAAAGTCATAATTATTTACAAAATTAAAAACACCGAGGTTCTAATTCTGTAACCAGCGCCGTTGTCATTGGATGCTGATTGCGTGCCAATCACATGATGGCACCAAGTACAGAACTGCACCTCCAGCAAAGATAGGCACTGGAAATGTAGGCCAGGGTTTTACTGGCCTACATTGCTGGCACCTACCTATGATGTGATTCGTGCCTCTGTAAGCAATTTAGGCCGCCGAACGCCACTTCTGGCATTAGGCATGCCCACAGTGGCATTAGGCAACGTACAGCACCCACAGAGGCACGATTCTGGCCCTGATTTTTTAAGTACCGGTAGGCACCTTGAAACTCAGTTAAAAATGTGTTTTATAAAACTGAGTTTGGTTGCCTACCGGCACCTAAAAGAACTGGCGCTGAATAGAGAATCCGGGTCTATGAGATCTTTTTACAAAGTTGTGCTAAGCACTAACCTTTGCTTACTGCAGCAAAAAAATTGCATACTACGGGTAGGGTTACCAGATATCCGGGAAAACCAGGACATGTTCTCTTTTTAGAGGACTGTTCGGGTCCTGGATGGACTTTCCGAAACCCGGTAGTCTGGGTTTTGTACAGCCCCGACAAGCTCCAGGCGCTTCTGGAGGGCCTCTGTCATATACATCCGCGCATGCTCAAGGCCTTCCAGATGCGGCCATAGCTTGTCGGGGAAGAAGATGAGTCTTCGAGGTGGCAGGGCTAGGGGTGGAATGAGGTGGGACTTGAGATGAAACTGGGCAGGGCTGAAGGCAGAGCAAGACAGAGATTGGGTGGGACCATGCATCTGGGTTTGTGAGGCTCCAAATATGGTAACCCTAACCATGGGGCACTAAGACGTCCCATAATAATTTTGGGATGTGCTAAAAAATAGAAGTACATTTTTGGTAAATAGGTGTGTCTGGGGGCAGAGAGTGAGCTTGTTCTGTGCTATTCAGCACAGCTACATTGCTGCATGTTAAGTCATTAGCACGTGCTTAGCATGTGAGCCCTTCCTGCTTACATAATAGGTGGTGGAAGAGGCTCACGTGCTAATGGTCACATGCTAGTGGCAAATTCAGACATTTTACCCCAGCTGTAAAAATGGCCTTAGCATCTGCATAAGGGCGTGCCAAGGCCACTTTTTACTGCTGTTTGGTGAAAGGGCCCCTAAGAAAATATCAAAATTAAAATTTATGCATTAAATTAATAGAATGAGAAAAGGAGTATGATTCAGCTATATCAGGCCTGCACAACTTCGGCTCTCGCCAGGCCAGGTTTTCAGGATTTTCCCAATGAATATGCATGAGATCTATTTGTATGCACTGCTTTCAATGCATATTCATTGGGGAAATCCCGAAAACCTGACTGGATTCGGCCCTCGAGGACTGGAGTTGTACAGGCCTGAGCTATATGAATATGTTCTGTATATACACCTTTTGTTCAGACCTTTTCTGTGGTGCATCAATATGCATTTTTAAATCATATTTTCAAGGCTAGACAGCAACTGGCTGCCCTGTGCACTTATCCATTCCATTCCCATAATTATGTTTTCTTAAATGTGTCATTTTCCAAAAAGTACACACACCTGTGAAAAACTGCACTGGAGCAGTAAGTAACAATCCTGAGATGGCGAACCAAAACTCCGCTTCTAAGTCCACGGTAAGTACCCTTATTGCAAAAGATTCGCTAGGAGACACTTTAACTCATAAGGAGCTTAGTAAACACCAAGAGTGGAGAGCTATGAATGTTAACGCACACAGCCTGGGGAATAAACTTCTAGAACTGGAAACAGAAATGGTTAATGCAGACTTAGACGTGGTGGCTGTGTCCGAAACATGGTTCACGGACTCTCATGGGTGGGATATGACTATACCAGGATACAACCTGCTTCGCCAAGACAGAGAGGGTAAGTTAGGAGGAGGGGTAGCACTTTACATCAAAGAGCACATTAAGACAACCAGGATCACGAATGTCAAGTATACTGGGGAATCCATCTGGGTAAACCTGGCCAGAGGCGGAGAAAAATGCCTGTACCTTGGTGTGGTATACAGACTTCCTAGACAATCGGAGGACAAAGATGCAGAATTAATCGAAGACATTGAGAATATCACCTTGCGGGGGGATGTTGTTCTATTAGGAGACTTCAATATGCCTGATATAGACTGGAACACACTCTCAGCGACAACTTGTGATAGCAGGAGGATATTAGCGTCCATGAAGGGAGTACAGCTCAAACAAATGGTGCTAGAGCCTACTAGAGCCCAGGCCATCCTGGACCTGGTACTTACGAACGGGGAAAGCATCTCGGAGGTCTCGGTGGGAGAAACGCTAGCCACCAGTGACCATAACATGGTATGGTTTAACCTTAGGAAAGGCTTCCCTAGATCTCAATCAAGAACAAGGGTACTCAATTTCCGGGGCACTGACTTCGCACGCATGGGAGATTTCGTTCATCAGACACTACAGGTTCAAGAAGTAACTGATAATGTGGAAGCTATGTGGTCAACCTTGAAATCAACCCTTCATGAGGCAACTATCCGCTACATTAAATCGGTAAATAAACAACAAAGAAACAAGAGACCCAAATGGTTCACTGATGAGGTCTCGTACCGCGTCAAGGAGAAGAAAAGATCATTTCTCTTATACAAACACACCGGGGAGAAGGAAGCAAACACTGAATACAAGACAAAGTCTGCAGCAGTCAAAACAGCAGTCAGGGAGGCCAAACTTCGAATGGAAGAAACTCTAGCGAAGAACATTAAGAAAGGGGACAAATCCTTCTTCAGGTACATTAGTGACAGGAAGAAGAACACAAATGGGATAGTACGCCTTAGAACGCCAGACGGGAATTATGTGGAAACAGATTCCGATAAAGCCAAACTGCTGAATGATTACTTCTGCTCTGTCTTTACCTGCGAGGCACCAGGGCAAGGGCTAAGGCTGGAAACAAAGCAAAGCATGGAAGATCCATTTCAGAATTTTGAGTTCACAACTGCTGATGTGTACAGAGAACTGTCGAGACTCAAGGTGAACAAAGCCATGGGACCGGACAATTTACACTCACGAGTGCTCAGGGAGCTATGCGATGTTCTAGCGAAACCGTTGGCCATGCTCTTCAATCTCTCCCTAAGTACGGGGAGAGTCCCCCTGGACTGGAAAACAGCTAACGTCGTTCCTCTGCACAAAAAGGGATGCAGAGCAGAGACTGTGAATTACCGACCAGTGAGTCTCACATCAATAGTGTGTAAACTCATGGAAACTCTAATTAAAGGTAAATTAGACACGATAATGGATGAAGGGAATCTAAGGGATCCCTGTCAACATGGATTCACCAGAGGCAGGTCATGCCAATCCAATCTTATAAGCTTCTTTGATTGGGTGACAGGAAAGCTGGACTCGGGAGAGTCTCTGGACATAGTATACTTGGATTTCAGCAAAGCGTTTGACAGTGTCCCACACCGTAGACTATTAAACAAGATGAAATTGATGGGTTTAGGCGAGAAGCTAACTGCATAGGTCAGTGATTGGCTGAGTGGAAGACTTCAGAGGGTGGTGGTCAACGGCACCCTCTCTGAGACATCGGAGGTGACTAGCGGAGTACCGCAGGGCTCAGTCCTGGGACCATCCCTTTTCAACATATTCATAAGGGACTTGACCCGAGGGCTTCAGGGTAAAGTAACACTGTTCGCCGATGACACCAAACTGTGTAATATAGTATGACACAGGATCTGATCACGTTAGAAAACTGGTCCTCGACACGGCAGCTGGGCTTCAACGCTAAGAATTGTAAGGTCATGCATCTCGGCTGCGGAAATCCATGCACAACTTACACCTTAAATGGAGAAACACTAGCTAGGACTTCAGAAGAACGGGACTTGGGAGTAATCGTCAGTGCAGACATGAAGGCTGCCAAACAAGTGGAGCAGGCCTCATCCAAGGCAAGGCAAATGTTGGGATGTATCAATAGAGGCTTCATCAGCCACAAATCTGAAGTCATAATGCCGCTTTACAGAACCATGGTGAGACCTCACCTGGAATACTATGTGCAATTTTGGAGACCACACTACCAAAAAGATGTGCTTCGAGCTGAATCGGTCCAGCGAATGGCCACTAGAATGGTCTCCGGACTCAGGAGTCTCTCATACGAAGAAAGACTGGGCAAACTACAGCTATACACTCTTGAGGAGCGTAGAGAAAGGGGAGACATGATTGAGACATTTAAGTACATCACAGGTCGTGTCGAGGCGGAAAGCGATATATTCTTCCCCAGGGGACCCTTGGTCACAAGGGGGCACCCGCTCAAACTCAGAGGAGGGAAATTCAATGGTGACACCAGGAAGTATTTCTTCACAGAAAGGGTTGTAGATCACTGGAACAAACTTCTGGTGCAGGTGGTCAAGGCCACCAGTGTGCTTGACTTTAAGAATAAATGGGACATCCATGTGGGATCCCTATGGGGGTCGAGCTAAGGATCTGGGTCATTAGCACTCAGACTTGATGGGGTGGGTCAGAAGAGTGGGCAGACTTGATGGGCTGTAGCTCTTTTCTGCCGTCATCTTTCTATGTTCTATGTTTCTATTTTATAACAGAGCACCTAGGTTTTGAAGGCAGATGGGTGCGTAAACTCTGAATATTCTATACATCTTGTGCCTTTCTAAAACTTTCTCACCAAAAACTACCACACAATGTTGCCTTTTCCTATGTATTTGTCCATGTAAGAATTTGCCATATGCGAGCATTTTATGAAGTATGTGCATAATTGCTGATCTCATCTATTCTCTAATTCTGGGAACACCTACACTTAGATTGCATATTTTGACAGGGCAAAGCTCTGTCAGACTGGGAGCAGGGACCATCACATGTGGAAACTCCAGTATCATCTCGAGATCCCTGATTAAAGTATGATGGAATGCAATGGCTAGTCTTTAAATAGACAGGTTGAGCTTCTGCTGACCTCTGAAAAGGAATGCCATTGCCTAGAGTAGCCACAGGGTGGAGCTCCAGGGCTCTGTGGATGGGTTAAAAAAGATATGGCAGAATTCCCACCTGGAGATCCCTAGAGGGAGCTCTAGTCTCCTGGTCCACTTTGGCCTAGAATGAGGTTCTGTCTTTTTACGGGCTGATAGTTAGAGGGCCCTGTGTTACTAGGAGAATAGAGCCTTGTTCTTTTAAGAAAGAAGCCCAGTTAGAGAAGGTTTGGGCTTTCACCAGAAGAGAGTAGAAGTGAACATTATAGAAGGGTGGGAGGAAGACTCTCCCTGATAGATGGTTAGGTTTGATGCAGGGGAGGGGCTTTTATGCTCCAGCTCCAATACAAAGTTTTTCTTCAGGTGGCAGACAGATGGAGCCTGGAGAGGACTGCTGCTTGTAACAATTATGAAAGAGGAAAAGGAATTGCTTATGACATAAGGTAGTTGAAGAAGGAGTGTTCTCCATGTACATGCCCTTAGAGAGCCTATAGAGGGTGATGTTTTGCAAAGGGGAGGGGGGGGTTATATGATTTGGAAAGGTGGGACTTTTGAGTGAGGTATGGAATGCCTGGTTTTCAGACCCAAGTTGAATTAGGTGCAAAGTTAAAAGTTGAGAAAGAGGTTCAGCTCAATGGTTTTGACTGGTGTTTTCTTTTGATTTCAGCTGGGAGGTGGAGTGATGGTACCATGCAGGGAGTAGAAGTAGAGTTAGCAGACATCCGGATTTACCCAGACATGGCCTCTTTTTAGAGGACTAACCAGGCGTCTGGATAGCAATTGTCTGGGTTTTGAAAAGCTTCAAGCTCGGGGCTGCGTCTGGAGGGCATCTGTGCACGTGTGGATGCAACGTGGTGATGTCACACGCACGCGCTCATGCATGTGATGTCATCACATCACACCTGTGGGTGCTCGGAAGCCCTCCAAATGTAGCTATCAACTCGAGAAGAGGTTTGGGGGTCGGGGCTGGGGTGGAACAGGGTGGGGCTGGGTGGAACTGGTGGACCTGGGGGGCGTGGCCACGTGTCCGGATTTTGCATTCATAAAATCTGGTAACCTTAAGTGGAGGCTGATAAAAGAAAAATCCCCTTGTCTTGTTAGAGCCACAGCAGTGAAACCCTGAGAGAGAGAAGCAAGATAATTCACATAACAACGTAATAAGACTTTCTGTTAATCCTATTCTCTGTGTGTGAAAGGAAGAATCAGGAAGTACAAAAAACGGCAAATGTAAATCTGAGCCTCCATGGATCAGTAGTCAACGTCCAAGGGGATTCTCACTCTGACTGTAATAGAGTCCAAAAAGGAGGACTACTATTCTCCTCCCCCCCCACCCAAAGCTTCTTGTTCTCAGTAATCTTTCAGGATCAGGTTAGCAGTTGCAGACCCTGTGCGAATCAGTTTAATGCCCCCCCCCCCACCCCTGCAACTGACGATCTGCCTTGTCGTGCCAACCCCTCCCCCTCTCCTGTCCATAGTCAGTTTCATTAAAATGGGCATGAGCAGGGGAAACCTGCACTACTACTACACATGCTTGGTTTGTGTACATATGGGGGTGGGGCTGGCACGGTAGTGGCAGAAGGAAGGCACCACTGGCTGCCAGGTTATGGGTACAGGACTGATTCTGCCAGTGTGATATAAGAACATTAAAAATAGCCTTACTGATTCAGACCAATGGTCCATCTAGCCCAGTAGTCTGTCCTCAGGGTGGCCAATCCAGGTCACAAGTGCCTGGCAAAACCCCAAAGAGTAGCAACATTCCATGCTACCGATTCAGGGCAAGCAGTGGCTTCCCACATGTCTCTCAATAACAGACTATGGACTTTTCCTCCACAAAATTGTCCAAACCTTTCTTAAAACCAGCTACACTATCCGCTCTTACCACAGCCTCTGGCAATGTGTTCCAGAGCTTAACTATTCCCTGAGTGAAAAAATATTTCCTCCTGTTTTAAAAGTATTTCCCTGTAACTTCATTGAGTCTTTGTAATTATTTGACAGAGTGAAAAATTGATCCATTTGTACCCGTTCTACTCCACTCAGGGTTTTGTAGACTTCAATCATATCTCCCCTCAGCCATCTCTTTTCCAAGCTGAACAGCCCTAACCTTTTTAGTCTTTCCTCATACAAGAGGAGTTCCATCCCCTTTGGTCGCTCTTCTTTGAATCTTTTCTAGTGCTGCTATATCTTTCTTGAGATAAGGAGACCAGAATTGAACGCAATACTCCAGATGAGGTCGCACCATGGAGCGATACAGAGGCATTATAACATTCTTAGTATTGTTAACCATCCCTTTTTAAATAATTCCTAGCATCTTGTACCTGTGATTTGGGTTATTCTTCCCAATGTGCATCACTTTGCATTTCTCCACATTAAATTTCATCTGCCACTAGGATGCCCAGTCTTCCAATTTCCTAAGGTCTGCCTGCAATCTTTTACAATCTGCATGCGTTTTAACAACTTTGAACAGTTTAGTGTCATCTGCAAATTCAATCGCCTCACTCATCATTCCAATTTCCAGATCATTTATAAATAAGTTAAATAGCATCAGTTCCAGTACAAATCCTTGTGATTCTCCACTGTTTACTCTCCTCCAATGAGAAAAATGACAATTTAACCCTACTCTCTCTTTTCTATCTGATAACCAATTCCTAATCCACAGCTGAACTTTGCCATCTATCCCATGACTCTTTAATTTTCCCAGGAGCATCTCATGAGGAACTTTGTCAAAAGCTTTTTGAAAATCTAGATACACTACATCAACTGGCTCACACTATATCATCTGGCTCACCTTTATCCACATGTTTATTCACACCTTCAAAGAAGTCAGGCAAATTAGCAAGGCAAGATCTCCCTTGGCTAAACCCATGCTAACTCTGTCCCATTAAATCATGTTTGTCTATATGTTCCACAATTTTATTTTTTTAAATTGTTTCCATCATTTTGCACAGCACTGAAATTAGGCTTACTGGTCTGTAATTTCCCGGATATCCCCTGGACCCCTTTTAAAAAATTGGTGTAACATTGGCCACCCTCCAAACTTCAGGAACTACAGATGATTTTAGCAACAGATTACAGATCACTAACAGCAGGTCAGTAATTTCATGTTGGAGTTCTTTTAGTACCCTGGGATGATACCATCCGGTCCAGGTGACTTTTCAGTTTTAACCTGTCAATTCGGCTTAGTACATCTTCAAGATTCACCGAGATTTTTTTCAGTTCCTCCACATCATCACCCTTGAAAACCATGGATAAAGGTGAGCCAGTTGATATAGTGTATCTAGATTTTCTTAAAGCTTTTGCTAAAGTTCCTAACGAGAGGCTCCTGAGAAAATTAAAGTGTCATGGGATAGGTGGCAAAGTTCAGTTGTGGATTAGGAATTGGTTATTGGATAGAAAACAGAGGGTAGAGTTAAATGGTCATTTTTCTCAATGGAGGAGAGTAAACAGTGGAGTGCCACAGGGATCTGTAGTGGGACCAGTGCTATATAACTTATTTATAAATGATCTAGAAATTGAAATGACGAGTGAGGCGATTAAATTTGCAGATGGCACTAAACTGTTCAAAGTTGTTGAAACACAAGCGGATTGTGAAAAATTGCAGGCGGACCTTAGGAAATTGGAAGACTGGGCGTCCAAGTGGCAGATGAAATTTGGTATTTGAAAGTTTGTATATTTACATCGTATATATTCAAGAACCAGAAAGATATATTATACAAACTAGGTTGGAAATTTTTTTTTGGCCCATGAAGCTCATCTGAGGCCTTTTTATCACAACATTTGGATTGTTAGTGTTTGGAGCTTTTGTGGTGCTAAAGCAGTTCACTTTGTTAGGCAACAGTTTTCTCTTTCCTTTATATATGAGTAATATTGTATTAACTGTTGGTATTGAGAGCTTACTCACACTCCAGTTAAATTTGGGGTAATTGAAATCAGCAAGTAACAAAGCTCATACTCTATAAACAAATATATCTATATAACTCCCTACAATTCCACTCAGTACTGCCAAATAATCACTCACAGATAGAGGAAATACACCACTGCAATCATACACCACACACTAAATTCAAAGCAGAAACAGAGGGAAAAGGAGCACAAGAGAACCAGAAAAGAAAAAGAAAGTGGAGAAAAAGCCTCAGTTCAGCTTCCTGGGCTCAAAAAACTCCACTTTCTCTCATATGGGCTCCGTTTTTCTGAATCAAAATGTTCACTGAATCAAGTATCAGCAGTAGTGCAATCACTAGCAGTGATATCTTTGAATGTGGCTTTTGCAAGACTCCTGAAGCAGCCTCGGTGAAACAAGGAAGTTCCCTGTTGGGTCCTGTACTGAAGACGCCATTTCAAGTTCTGCTGTCCTGCATGTGCATGTTCGTTTGGGGGAATCATGGCACGAGAGGCATGAGATGACCGGCAGCTAAGTATCTGTTTTTTTTGCCATCTCATGCGCTGAGTTTAATCTGTGCTTGTTAGTGATTTTTGAACTTTCCCTGCATTTTCCATGACTTTTGGATGTTCCAATCTCCAACTGGGGAGTGGCTACCACTGATACTTGATTCAGTAAACATTTTGATTCAGAAAAACGGAGCCCATATGAGAGAAAGTGGAGTTTTTTGAGCCCATGAAGCTGAACTGAGGCTTTTTCTCCACTTTCTTTTCTGGTTCTCTTGTGCTCCTTTTCCCTCTGTTTCTGTTTTAATTTAGTGTGTGGTGTATGATTGCAGTGGTATATTTCCTCTATCTATGAGTGATTATTTGGCAGTACTGAGAGGAATTGTAGGGGGTTCTATAGATATATTTTTCTATAGAATATGAGTTTTCTTACTTGGTGATTTTACATACTCTTCCCTATTAATTTGGTAATTGAAATCACCCATTATTATACTGTTGCCCAATTTGCCAGCTTTCCTAATCTCTGAAAACATTTCTTCATCTGTCTGCTCATTCTATCCCGGGAGATGGTAGTATAACCCTACCTTTATATTCCTTTCTTTCACACATGGAATTTCTATCCATATGGACGCCACACTGCTATCTATGTCATGCAGAATGTTTATTTAATTTGATTCAATCCCCGCTTTAACATATAGCGCAACCTCCCCTCCAATTTGATCTACTCTGTCCTTGCGATATAATTTGTACCTGTTGATTGTCCTCCTACCACCAGGTCTTTGAGATGCTTATTATATCTACCTCATCATTCAGTGCTATATACTCTAACTCTCCTATTTTATTTTTTAGGCTTCTAGCATTTGCATACAGACACTTCATATTGTGTTTTTTTCCATGTATCTACAGGCGCTGAGAAGATGATAGAGATAACGACATCTTTACTCTGCTTCTCTCTTAAGCATTCTTTCACCATTTCTGAGACATCTCTATTGGAACTTCCTAAATGTTCTGATTCAACAATATCCTTCAAGAATGCTCCACATAAAACCATCTGCTCCTGGGCAACTGTCAGCTTTCCCCCCATCTTAGTTTTAAAGAGCTCTATCTCCTTTTTAAACGTTAGCGCCAGCAGCCTGGTTCCATCCCGATTAAGGTGGAGTCCATCCTTTTGGAATAGGCTCCCCTTTTCCCAGAGGGTAGCCCAGTTCCTAACAATAGGGCGCCTTGGAGCAATGGGTCCTGTGTGGCTGTTCCTGTTGCCCTGCTCCTTATTCCTTAAACCTCTTGTACCCAGAAGTCTCTATCAAGCTTTTGCTTCGTCTTAGTGAACTCCTGTGTATATCAGCTGTATGTGCATGTTATCTGCATTGTTAGAGAACAGTTTATAAAAAGCCTGTTTCTCCCATACAATGATGTTTAACTTGTTGAGATATCTTTTAAAATTGCCCTCATGGAGGGTAATTGTATAAGAGGGTGCTAGGGGTTAGCATATATGCTAAGGAATATGACTTGAATGTAAGTACAATCACTTATACATGCTTGAGAGCCAATGTAAAGCCATGCATGTTACTTTATCTATATGTGTATCTGTTAACTCCACCCATGTTCTTCTTAAACTTCACCTCTGTGCATGTCCACCAGCAAACTACGCATCATTATGTCATGACATGTACATTTACGTCAGTCAGTATTTTATAAGGGGTCATTTACGGATATATGTGGCTACAGAAATGACTTTATAAAGTTAGTCCATAAATTATTAATAGCATGTAGTTCTATATTAATCTGTTTGAACTGTCAAGGAAGAAATCTATAAACAGACCCCAAAGGAACATTACAAAAAGTCATCTCAAGGTGTTTAACTGGAAGAAACAAACATAAAAAAATCAATGGAAAGTCAGAGACAGAGGAGAATGTTGTGAATTATTGGGTTGAAAACAGCATACTTGTTTATTGGGGATCAGAGTAGACGATTACATTTAACAAATAAGAAAGAATCTTAATAAGAAAGATAAAGGAAATAATCCTTGAGAAAATAAACATACAGGATATTTTCATATATGAACCTTTCTTTAGTGAAAATGACATGAAATGTACATCTGAGTTTAAATAATGAAAACCCCCCACAACCCTATAGAAACAATATCCTACTTTGTGGCTTACTGTCCGGCAAGAAATGGGACAACGATCTATCAAGCAAGTTATCCAGTCCTTTCCCCCAAATCATCTGCCCCTTAAAAGGAGCTTGCTCAAGGTGGCCTTAGACGTCAAATTTCCCGCCCACTGCCTGATCCAGAGCATTTTGTGGGCGGTGACTAAATGAGGTGGCACTTTACTCAAGACCCTGAGCATGTCAAAAATGGTGTTCACCACTTAGGGTTCCATTTACAAAGGCACATTAGGGCCTTAACGTGCAGAATAGCACGCACTAAAATGCCCCGCATGCTAGCCGTTACTGCCTCTTTTAAGCAGGCAGTAATTTTTCGGCTAGCGTGTTCTAATCTTGTGTGTGCGCTAAAAACGCTAGCGTACCTTAGTAAAAAGAGCCCTTAGTCTTCCCTGGCCCTCTAAAGGGCACTCCACTCCCTCTGAGGCAAATTATGGTAAGCCCGCACCATAAAGGAAGCTGTGGCCACAGCTTTAATGCCTAATGCTAATGCCTCAAAGTGTCATCTGAGGAATAAGTCCACCTGTGATCTTGAGTATCCTTCAGGACTATTTCACCTTTACTAGGCAGACAAGTTATTTTAATAATTTGAGTCACTAGAGAGTCCCCATTAGGTGTAGTAAATAAATGCTGGAATTCAGAAGTCATGGAATACAATTTCATCATTGCCCTGGCCCCCATCAGAGGACCATAAGGTGTCTCCCAATGCTCCATTATCATCCTGGTAATCTCTGGGTGTGAAGGGAAACATGTGGACTCTGACTTGGTACTGCTTAACAGCGAGAACTGGGCAGTAAAAACCTGCGAGGACTCCAAATTAAACTCTTGTTAAATCTGCCAGCTTAAATAGCCTGAGTCAAAAAGCCAAAAAGAGAGGCAATATAACTCACACAGTACTAAGCTGTTGAGTGACAAAAAAGAACATAAACAAACAAAAAGTCACTCCATATGTATTAATCAGAAAAAAAATCTAAAAATATTCTTCTTTACTGTTTTTAGGAACTGTGCTCAGAGACATGAAGGCTATAAAACCGCCTCACCACCCAATCATTGCATAGTTCAATACAGTGTCAGAAGAATGGTATATATCTCTCTAGTTGATTACGCAAAACCAAACAGGTTATAGCTTTATCATTTTGGGTATGAAACTTTAAAAAGAATAAAACTTAGCTTTAGAGAATCGCTGGTTCTGACGTGCACATTTCGATACTGCGTCAGGGAACCGAAAAGCCACTGCTGAACCGTTCGTACCTCCTCATTATCCAGTGGCCGCTGGATAATGAGGAGGTACGAATTTTTGCAGTTAGCACCGGAGTTCTAACAATATATGACTTCATTGCCCACTTTTTTGGAAGGGTTCAGCAGTGGTTTTCGGTTCCCTGACGCAGTATCGAAACGTGCACGTCAGAACCAGCGATTCTCTAAAGCTAAGTTTTATTCTTTTTAGAGTTTCATACCCAAAATGATAAAGCTATAACCTGTTTGGTTTTGCGTAATCAACTAGAGAGATATATACCATTCTTCTGACACTGTATTGAACTATGCAATGATTGGGTGGTGAGGTGGTTTTATAGCCTTCATGTCTCTGAGCACAGTTCCTAAAAACAGTAAAGAAGAACATTTTTAGATTTTTTTCTGATTAATACATATGGAGTGACTTTTTGTTTGTTTAGCTTAAATAGCCTGGGCAGCGTAGAATCCTCTCCCTGATCTAGGGCTGTCACCGACCCCTGGTCATCTGCCCCAATCTGAGAACTAGAATCCTCCAAGGGGGATGCATGGTGGGAGAGCAGCAGAATTGCATCTGACCCCATATCATCCCAGTCCTTTTCTGACAGGGCCTCCGGCTCCCGCAGCTCTACCCATTGTAGTGAGACCTCGCTTTGTAAAGGTAAACTCCTGTGAGAGCTATCCACCTGACACACAGACGACCCTTTATGTTTCTGGTAAGTTGCATGCATCAAAGTCATAAAATCAGGGTCAAAGACCTGACTTGGGACCTCCAAGGACCTCTGCCGGTATGCCACATGTCTCCTCTCAGGGTCAGGGGTGTCTGTGTAAAAGCGCTTCATTGGCAAGTTGCATTTAAGAGGCTATAACAAGGCTTTACGCCCCGCATCTCCTGACCCATGAAGTGACCAGAGAGGGCTAAGGGCATGGCTTCCACCTCCCATCGTGTGCCTCACAACATACGATAGAAAGACGTTCGTTATCTGACCATCCAGCGTAAATTTGGCATGTTATAGGGACTAAACCACCTGAGGAGTTTATAATAATCAATTTAAACCAAAATTAAGGCAGAAGGAGGCTTCTGCAATAAAATCAGGAAATTTAAGATGGCTGTCACGGCAGCATTTTAGTGACAAAAAACAGCCTGTGGGAGCAAAACTGAAAGTTCAAAATTACTGAAAATAGGATTTTTGAAGTGGGGACCCTTGGTACACCTTCAAAAACCCTTAGTTTTGCTGAATTCAGACCCAGCCCAATTTTTACATAGACAGTAATGAGCTGTACTCACACATTCTCCATTTGCTGTGTTTCTTACTTCAGTTGGACATGGAGAAGGTATTTCTGCCTCAAACAAGCAAGGGTAGCTCCAGTCACTTGTCTCTTTCAGCTGCCTTTTATTCAGGTACCAAAAACCTGAAACCCTCATCCCCTCACATTCCCACACGATTCTTCGGGGTAGGGGATGCAGCCTTGCATGATAAATGGAAGTAGCAGAAGAACTCAATTTAGGGTTACCAGACTTCCGCATTTCCCCGGACATGTACTCCTTTTGAGGACATATCCAGGGGTCCAGATGGCTTTTCAAAACCTGGCACTTTGTCCGGATTTTGAAAAGCTTTCTTCCACATCATATCGGGAAGGAAAGCATCCACGTATGCATGGATGTCCTGTCCGATGAGAGCAGGCAGCGAGGGGCGGGACTGGGGTGTGATGGGCGGGAATGGGTGGAACTGGGCAGGCCTGGGGGAAGGTATAGGAGGGTTGGATTTTCCAAACAGAAAGCCTAACTCAACTGCTGTGTCAAACTGCTGCTCCAAAAGTTAAGGGGGAGAAGGAAAATACTATGCAAAAATATAATCAGCTTCATTTCAAATGTATTTTTTCACACACAGTGCTGTCTTTTTACAATAGAGTTTCATGAATATCACATGTAAGATTCTTACCTCAGAAGGCATTTCATTAGCCTCATTATCAGGGTCTACTGGAATGTTTTCTGTGTTATCCATCATTCCCTCCTGTGGGAAACCCTCTTCATTCTAATATGAAAAAAAGAACAATATATTTTACCTTTATAGCTGTTTATACTGCTACTGTGGTTTAGTTTTAATAATAACATTAGACACTGGCAGTAGAGAAAAGGGCCAATGAAAGAGTTAAAAAAAAATACACCTGGGGAATAAAACTGACACATTTGGTATTTCACATGTAAAAGAATCTGGATTCAATTTAGCCAAAATCTTTGTGAGATGTGAAGGGAAAATTGTGGAGTTGAGGGGGCGGGGGGGGGGGGGGAGGGGGGGTGGAGTTGAAACTGAACTGACATAAAATCTGTTCAGAAGATATTCAGCAAAACAAGGAAAATATGTCAAAATTTGGAAAAGCTCTTTGTAGTGCTATGGAGAAGCCACCATAGCCTTTCTGTTTATGAATTCGATTGTACCACACAGAAAGCTGTGTGAAAGAGACATTCTCCATGCCACTAGGGTAGCGCCACTGCTGCACCAGCCTTAAATGCTGGTTCATTTTAGATGGTTTGTTAGATGGTTTTGGGGTTGTAGATCACACATCTGAGTCCCTCCGTGCTACTGTGTTGAACCAGCTGATAAAATCCCTAGGAAGACCAGGAGTTAGGAGAGATTGAAGAAAACACAGTTCCTTTAGCTCAGCCCTGCCAAGAGGGAGGATCTTCGGGCACCAGCACCGGCATGTCCTGGTGCATGTCCGGTGCATATCCGGTGCACGGTGCTGGTGCCAAATTGGGGTAAGGGATGCTGTTTGGGTGGGTGGCAGATGCCGGATCGCGGGGGGGAGGGGGATGCGCGACTCGAGCAGGGAGAGGCAATGCCAGTTTAGGGGTGCAATGCCGGTTGTTGGTGGGGGCATTTGCTGGCCGGGGGGCGATGCTGGTTCTCGGGGGGGGGGGGAGGGAGCAGCGCCGGTGGCCTCGAGGGTAGGGGGTAAGGTGAAGCAGCACCGGTGGCCTCGGGGGAGGGAACAAATCAAGCGAGTTTCCCTTATTTTCTATGGGGAAACTCGCTTTGATATACATGCAATTTGGTTTACAAGCATGCTTCTGGAACAAATTATGCTCGTAAACCAAGGTTCCACTGTACCTGATTAGATTTTTGGCCATCACTTAAGTCAATTTAATTGTTTTGTAAACTTTGCTTTGAATCCTTTGGAAGATTTAGTGGTACAGAAGACACCACATTAAATTAAATGCTAGAAGTCTAAAAAATAAGATTGGAATGTTAGAATACATTGCACTAAATGAAGATGTAAACATAATAGGCAACTCAGAGACTTGATGGAAGGAAGATAACCAAATGGACACTATGTTACCAAGGTCCAAATTATTTCAAAATGATAGTGGATCAAATTGATGAAGGGGAATTGCTACATGTTAGGGATATCACAAAATCAAGCAAAAAATAAAATAGTGAGGAATATGGATATAAATTTTGGGCCATATTCTATAAATGGCGCCAAAACTACTGGTGGGCCAAGTTAATTGAGAAACGCTATTTAAAAGGGTGAAAAATGGTAAAAATAAAGCACCTACTGCGCGTAAATAAAAGGTGCTGGAATCATGCCTACATAGGTGCTTTAGGACGCTGAACACCAAAGTAGGCATGGCCCATGCCAGAAGTGGTGTTAGGTGACCTAAAGCACCTTCATAGGTGCGATTCACGCTAAGGTAGGCGCTGGAAATGTAGGCCCAGAAAACCCTGGCCTATATTCCCAGTGCCTATCTTTGCTAGGGGATTTTGAAAATAGTGTATAGCTTGCCATCATGAGCTGATCATGGCAGGAGAATCCCCAATCAACTAAGCTGGAAGAACTCCCTGAAACCACGGCTTCAGGGAGTTCTTTTAGCTTAGTTGATTGGGGATTCCCCTGTTGCGATTAATTGAACTGGCAAGGACATCACCATTTCCTCTCTCCTTCCCTCCCACCCAACTATTCCCCAACCCCCCGCCAAAGAAAGCCCCTCCCACCATGCCAAAAACCCCACATATCCCTGACACCCTGTAAGCCCTTCACTTTCTCCGACATAGCTTCACACTCCTGACATCCCCCCAGCCCCCCTGCTGATATATCTACCATCCAATACTTTTGGGTGAAACACTGGCAGGAGGGATGCCCACTCCCTCCTACTAATAGGGCCGCCTCTTCAAAATGGTTGCTCTTCCCCCTCCCAGTACATCTTGGGATGCACTGAGAGGGACCTAAGGCAGCCCTGATTGGCTTAGGGTCTTAAAGTCTAAAAAGGGACAATGTTCTGTACAACTGTTTATAAATCACAAATGGAGCCTTCAATTTCGATCTGGTTTTGGTGAAGCCTTCCCAAAGATTCACTTGTCTACATTTTTACATCATCTGGGAAGGTAATTGGATTGTCTTTTAGACTTGGGTATAGAAGAGAACTTAAGCTCTGTAGTGGATGAAAAGGAAAACAAATGTCTATTAAATGTTTATAATGCTCTTTGATGCCAGCAATGATAGATGAATCTGTTGCAGTAACAGTAAGATGCATGAGCAGCTGGGCACATGATGGAAGGATGTAGCAGATGGTAAGATTCTAATTAGAAGGCAAGGCTCTTGTTGCCACATCAAAAGCAGACAAGACACATTTTAGTTTATTTAAATCCAAAAGCAGCTTCTTCAGTTTGTTTTAATCATTGAATTCAGTTGCCAATTGTCTAGGATGTGTTAAGTTTTTACTAGTCTCAAAGTTTTTAGAGACTGACCCCAGGACAAAGTTTGTCCCTCTCTGTGTCCTCATTCCCACCCATGGTTAACTGCCAGTACCCGTCCCCGTGTCATTCTCTATCAGGCATCTGAGAGCAGTGGATCATGTGCTATCTAATTAATTCAAAACATTTCTGTCAAACTGGTTAACAATGCTAAGAAATCAGATCATGTTACGTCTTTGCACACCAGTTTCCAATAGCAACATAAATCAAATTTAAGAACCTTATGTTATGAAGTTTTCAGCCCAGGGAATTTACCCTGTTAACTATAGTTTGTAGTAGAGGCAGTGGAGAGTGAAAATGATCCAGTTTCCCTAGTTCTAACCTATTACTGAAGAGCTGCCAAGTTACCCAATTCTAGAAGGGAGACTGTTTTTAATTCAGTGTTTTACGAGTATATGTAGTCCCTCATACCATCAATTGAAATCAGCATTAAAGGTCCCATAATTTACCAGGATAGGGTTGCAGAAATCCAGGATTGGTTCAGAATTTCCCTCCTGGAACCAGGTAACTTGGCAGCTCTCCAGTTCTACCCGTTAAGGCCTAGATTCACCAAACTCACCGGTCTGGATTGTTGGGCAATTCGTGGCCGAGTTCTGCCGGGTGACCAATTCACTACAGAGTCCTCATGCAAATTATGTGATTGGACGCACACCCCACCTCGACACCATGGATCGCTGCAGAGCGATCCAGACGCATGCACAGACCATCCTCGTTGGCTGTAGATGCGATCTGAGCATGCACTTGCTCTCCGTACAAGCTTGAGGTCAAAACAAAAGGGGGAGGGGTGGCTGCGCATTCAGGAATCATTTCAATTTTTTGTGCAACCAGAATGGAACAGAACACGCTTTGCAGCCAGACTACGGAACAGAACACGCCTTGTGCAGCCCCGCGTTAAACCCGCGGGTTAAAACCACGGGCTCGCACTGCGCCTTTTGCACAATATATAAAAAGGGAGATGCATATGTACAGTAGTATTTTGATAGTTTTATTTTTTATTTTGATACTGGGATTTTAGGGCGGCAGAGAGAACGAGAATCGGCAAGGACGTAAGCGACTGGTCCTTAGCAGTCGCTTCATTTTGGATCGGCAAGCCCAATCAGCGTTTCTTCTTCTGTTAGTGAATTGATGGCTTCCTACTTATGCGTGCCATTTCCCCTCATTTGCATGGGTGGATTGGATCAGGGGGGAGATTGATCGGCCAGAAGCTTAATGAATCGGGTCGGGGTCGGGGAACGCTCGCAAACTGGTTGGGACATGATCGGTGAGCTTAGTGAATGTAGCCCTAAGTTTCTTTATTCACAACATGTGCTTGCATAGTTTCCACGCTCACTCACATACTATTATGCTATCACACCCAAAGCTAGGCTATGCACTTCTCTGCTACTTATGGAGAGGTGAAATGATGGCGGGGAAGGGGGTCCCGGGTAGATGGGCCCACAAATATGTTTGCCTAAGACCTAATATAGAACCCCTTTCACAAAGTCTTAGTAGTTATTCTCCTAAGAACATAAGAACAAAAGAATTACATACTGGGACAGACCGAAGGTCCATCAAGCCTAGTATCCTGTTTCCAACAGTGGCCAACCCAGGTCACAAGTACCTAGCTAGATCCCTAGTAGTAAAACAGATTTAATGCTGCTTATCCTATGAATAAGTAATGTAATTTGTAATGTAATGTAATTTATTTCTTATATACCGCTAAATTCCGTTAGGATTCTAAGCGGTTTACAGAAAATAGACAATAGGGTGCATTAAAATTATAAGTAAGATAGGTACTTAGAAATTCCCTTACTGTCCCGAAGGCTCACAATCTAACTAAAGTACCTGGGAAAATGACAATTAGTAGAGTAATGAAGAAATAAAAATAGAGATAGATGAGAAAAATAAGAAAATAAACATTTTAATAAGACTACAATGATCTGAAGGACTTTGAAAGGTTGAAAAGAGGGGAGATGGGAAATAGAAGCAGAAGGGAGAACCGTTGAAACTATAGAATTCTGGGGAAACTTAAATGAAATTTAAAATAATAAAATAAAAACAAAAACAAGTGGCAAAACAATGAATGAGATTTAAAATATATCATAAACTAAAAAGAAAGTGAAAAATAAAAAACAAAAACAGTCAAGACTGAAGTCCAGCTTGAAATGACTTCACTGCTTTGGCTGCCAAACTTCTCCAGATGTCATCCGATCCTTGTCAACAAACCGGAAGCCCCAAATCCAGTGTCTCCGGTCATCAACTCATCTAAGACATTCACACTCGCCTCCTGCATGCCAAATTCGCTGAATCTGTCTCCTTTCTGGACAGGCACCGCCCGCGCCTCTCTGACCGTTTGCGGCGCCTCGATGACCGTGCCGCCGGACCAACCATGGCCTCCCGGTGGCGGTGGTGGTCGTGGGGGTCACTCCTATTCATGGCTGAAGCTAGCGGAGTGTTCCCGGCTGCTACTGGGGGGCGGAGCTTGCACTCACGCCGAGCCCCGGAGGAAGAGAGGTGGCCTGGGAGTCCTGGAGGTGCCAGCCGAGGTGTGAGCAAGCAAAAGGCAGGAGTAGGCAAACGGCTCAACAACCGCAGTTCAGGAGGGTTTCTGGCTGCTTCTAGGGGGCGGAGCTTGCTCACACGCCGAGCCCTGGAGGAAGAGAGGAGGCCTGGGAATCCTGGAGGTGAGCAGGGAACAGGCGGGAGCAGGTGAACGGCTTAACTGCCACAGTTCAGGAGGGTTCCCGGCTGCTTCTGGGGGGCTGAGCTCGCTCACACGCCGAGCCCCGGAGGAAGAGAGGTGGCCTGGGAGCCCTAGAGATGTCAGTTATGGTGAGAGCAGGCAAAAGGCAGGAGCAGGCGAACAGCTCATAGTATCTTCTGATGTTTAGAATTTACAGCTGGTCTTTTCTCATAACGCATATACCATATGCTTCTTTTGCTTGGTTGATGTCCTTTTAGAGGATTTTATAATTAAATAGATGAAGTATAGTTGTTTAAAAGGAGGGAGCTTATTATTATTATTTAAATAGGAGTTTAAAAGTAGTGGATTTCCTCAAACCATCTCAATAATGGCCTGTGAATTTCTCTTTTAGGATATAATATAAGCCTTTTTTAAAACCTGACTAAGCTAATTGATTTCACCACATTGTCCGGAAAGAAATTCCAGAGTTTAATTACATGCTGAGTGAAGAAATATTTTCTCTGGTTTATTTTAAATCTACTACTTAGTAGCTTCATCGCATGCCTTCTAGTCCTAGTATTTTTGGAAACAGTGAACAAACGTTTCACATTTACTCTTTTCACTCCTCTGTATTTTATAGACCTCAATCATATCACCCCTGAGCAGTGGCATAATAAGGGGGAGGCGATCCGCCCCGGGTGCTGTAATGGTGGGGGCACGGGCTCTTCTCCTCCTTTCTGACCCACTGCCGCGTGCACGCCTTCCCTTTCCTCCCTCGTACCATCTTAGGGCTAGATACACAAAGCTCTCACACTGCCTGATTTTTGACAAAAGGTATGGGGGAGTGTTGTCATTGGTTGATAGTCTTTGAGCTGGGAGGGGGTCTGACCCAACTCCCCCAGCTCACAAGACCACCAGGTGGGGTGGTGGGAGTGGTGATAGAGGACTGGGAGATCGAAAAAGGGGGGGGCCTTAGTATTAGGGAATATCAGGGGGGTCCCGGTTTTGGGCCCTCCTGACAGCAGGGCTGTGGTTTTTTAAAAATGCTGTTCTGTCTGTGTTGTGTTCACACAACACACGCACAACACTTACCGGCAGCTCCAGAATTGCTGGTAATTAATGACTGGAAACAAGGGTGGATTCCCTTTTGTGCATCACTAGGAGAGCTATTTTAAATACTAATGATCTCCTAGTAATGTATTTGCAGAGAGCTCTGGGGTTTGGGAAGAAGGGGGTGCGTGCGTGATGGGGAGAGGGTGTGCACAGTAGGGGGAGGGGGCACAAATGCAGCGGGGGGCTGCGGAAGTATGTCTATGCCCAGGTACCCTCTACCCTTGCTACGTCACTGCTCCTGAATTGTCTCTTCTCCAAGCTGAAGAGCCTATAGCAAATGAACCAAAGTCCATTGGAACTGAATGGATGTCAGTGCATTTGCAGTGCTTTGTTAAAGGAGCCCATAGTTTTAAGCCAGCCCTTACTGTAGTAGAAGAGACCTATTCCATAAATGCATTCCTGACCTCCCAGTCCTTATATTTTTCTAAATGTTTTTTCACTTGCACTCTTGGGGAAAGGAGCACCTAGATCCCCTATCATATCTCCACCTTTGCTTCATCGACTACAGCAAAGTTTTTGACTCTGTGGATCACAATAAACTATGGAGAACTCTAGTACAAATGGGAATACCGAAACACATAACTCAGCTGATAGAGAGCCTATATGAAAATCAAGAAGTTTCAGTGAGAACTGAATATGACAACACTGATTAGTTTCCAATAAAACATGGCCTCAGGCAAGAATGCATCTTGCCACTTTACCCATTCAACCTCTATTGTGAAACCATCTTCAGAAAAGCAAATTTGGAAGAAGAGAGTGTTGATTTCAAAGTTGGTGGCTGAAATATAAACAACCTGCGCTATGCAGATGATACAATGCTCATCACCAGCAGCAAAGAAGACATGCTATATCTTCTGAGAAAAGTCAAGGCCGAAAGTCATAACATGAGATTAGAACTGAACATAAACAAGACAAAGGTCATGAACACGGAAAATGATGAAGATTTTGAGAATGAAGGTGATAGAATAAGTTGTACAAGATGTCAATCTCCTGGGCTCTTTTGTTAACAAAGAAGCAACTAGCAGGGAGGAAATCCTCCAGAGAATAGCACATTCACTTTTCAATGAAGGCTCTCAACAAAATATTCAAAGGCAAGGAAATAACACTCCAAATGAAGATCAGAGTTGTCCATGCACTCATTTCTCGGTGGTCAGTTACGGATGTGAAAGCTAGACACTATGGAAATAAGACAGAAAGAAGATATTTGAGCTTTGGTGCTGTGCAGGATTTTAGGCGTGCTGTGGATCGCCAAAAGACCTAACAAATCGATTCTGGAAGAGATCAAACTGGCTATGTCACTCGAAGCCCAAATGATGAAGTTACGACTGTCTTATTTTGGTCACACCATCAGAAGAGAGAGAGATCACTGGAGAAGGACATCATATTTGGGAAGATTGAAGGAACCAGGCAAAGAGGGTGTCCTGCAATCAGATAGCTGGACACGTTGAAAACAACTATAGGGATGACGCTGGAGGACCTTTCCGGTCTATCACAAAACTGATTTCTTTTTAGATTCTCAATTCAAGTTGCTAGGACTTGAGCATGAGTCGATGGCACTTAACAACAACAATTTGGAAGACTGACAGTTTTACTGTTGAATTATCCAGCACACTATTACACTTGAGGTGCCTAAAACAGGTGTCCTAAATTACTAAAGGTGAAGCTATGGCCCCTTACAGAATGAGCAACAGCGCTGATGATGACTGATACCCACTTAGTGGCCATAAGAAAGGAGAATGGAAAGGAAAAATGTTAAGGAGTACTTTAGGTTCAAGGACTTTGATTTACAATCCTTACTGTTGACTTCTGTATTGTTTTTGCCTACTTTTGAAGGACTGTGTGTATTGTACGTATTAGTATCCTTGTGCCCTTTCTGTCGCTTCAAATTTTTGCTTTCACATGCTCTTCCTCCCTCTATTATACTCTGTATTGTACCGTTTGGTTCACTGTTTTTCTCTCTCTCCTCTCCCTTCCTAAAGCGACAATCACTCCCTACCCCTTCTAGTGCAGCCTTCATTTTCAATGAGAGGCTGGATATATTAACCTTCATAGTTTCTGCCACCACAAGTTCCCTGATTTGATTGTGTACTTCTGATTACTGTGCAGTTCTTTAAACAAAAGCTATTTATGACTCGTTTCTTCAGCTGAATTCCTTAGGTTCACTTATTAAGCTTTTGCTGACATCTTAATCACCATATCCATCTACTGCATCTGCAATTAAGAAGCTACAGATAATACTTATCTTTGCCAATACCATGTTCCTAGAGGTGTGCATGCTGATATTAGTTCCTCAGTTTTCAAAACAGAAAAGCTTTTCCTCAGAAGATACACAACGGGGCTTATGCTCCTGCAGAAGTACAAGTCTTAGGGGCTCATTTTCAAAAGAGGAAAACACCCAAAAAGTGGCATAGAGACAGATGGATGAAAGAGGAGCAAGACTTGGGTGTGATAGTATGTGAAGATCTTAAGGTGGCCAAACAAGTTGAAAATGCAACGGCAAAAGCTAGAAGGATGCTTGGGTGCATAGGGAGAGGAATGGTGTGGCAAATCTAGTGCCGTTCCCAACTTGCCACAGGTATTAGGCAAGCCAATATTAAAGGGGTTTAAAGTACATCAGAGAAGTTTCCCCGATGAGCAGGCAAGTGGGGCTGTCTATCCCAACTCCAGTCCTCACAGTCAGGATCCTTGGCAAAAAAGCTCTGTGCAGTACCAAGGGAAAATTTGTAAAAGCAAGCAGAAAAGCTCCTCTTTTCCCATAAAGAAAAACCAGCAGTTTTTCCCAGACTGCAATCTACAGTCTCACCAAAGGGGGAGGCAGAGAGAGTACCTTACCATACCAATTCCACATACAGTAAGTGTAGGCAGGACTCTCTCCTATATAAACCAGACCCTGAGACAGCACAGGAGGCCAGCAGCAGAGAGGAAGCAGAGCCATTGAAACCACCCAGAAGGAGCAGAACAGAGCCAAAGATATTATCTCCTAGCAGCCACCAGTCCAGGTCAAAGCCTGATGGATGTGAGTGAATCTGAGGAACTATCTACCCCAGAACTGACTGCTCAACAGGAACCTATGGAGGTTGGTGAATTGCTTATTTATGAAGGCGCCATGGAGCTGGCTTAAACTTCTGGGCTTTATCGTGAATATATTTTGATTGTGTGAGCTGCTGCCTAAAGCTTCTATTTAAATAGCAAACCTGAATAGAGACATTGACATAGAGACATTTGCCTCTTTGCAGATAATACCAAAATCTGCAATAGAGTAGACACGCCGGATGGTGTGAATAACATGGAGAAAGACCTTGCTTGAAGAATGGTCTGAAATTTGGCAGCTTAAATTTAATGCTAAGAAATGCAAGGTCATGCATTTGGGCTGCAAAAACCTGAGGGAACAGTACAGTTTAGGGGGGTGAAGAACTTATGTGCAAGACGGAAGAGAAGGACTTGGGTGTGATCGTATGTGATGATCTTAAGGTGGCCAAACAGGTTGAAAAGGTGACGGCGAACGCTAGAAGGATGCTAGGTTGCATAGATAGAGGTATGGCCAGTAGGAAAAGGAAGTATCGATGCTTCTGTATAAGACTTTGGTGAGACCTCATTTAGAATATTGTGTACAATTCTGGAAGCCACACCTTCAAAAAGATATAAAAAGGATAGAGTCAGTCCAGAGGAAGGCTAATAAAATGGTGTGTAGTCTTTGTGATAAGGCGTATGGGGACAGACTTAAAGATCTCAATCTGTTTACTTTGGAGGAAAGGTGGGAGAGGGGAGATATGATAGAGACTTTTAAATACCTACATAGTGTAAATGTGCATGAGTCGAGTCTCTTCATTTGAAAGGAAACTCTGCAACGAGAGGGCATAGGATGAAGTTAAGAGGTGATAGGGTCCGGAGTAATTTGAGGAAATACTTTTTTACAGAAAGGGTAGTAGTTGCATGGAACAGTCTCCCGGAAGACTGTATCATCCCAGAGACTGTGTCTGAATTCAAGAGGGCCTGGGATAGGCATGTGGGATCTCTCAGAGAGAGAGAAAGAGATAATGGTTACTGCGGATGAGCAGACTAGATGGACCATTTGGCTTTTATCTGACATCATGTTTCTACTTTTGTGACTAGGAATTTTTGTTTTTGGACCTTTTCTGGACCTTGGGACTAATTAAGTTGGCTATGCCAAAAGGAACTGTTTTTGCTGCCACTAAGATAAAGTTCCTGTGAAGCTGTGAGTGTCACAAAGGAACTGCTGCAATTTTTGGACTGTGACGTTAGTGGAGGGGGGGAGGCGGGGAAGGGGGTTCTTTTTAACTGGTTTTGCTCTGGAAGGAAGTTTTATGGACAATTGCTAGCTACTTTTCAAATCTACTGATAATGCACTCAAGTATTTTCTGATTTTTGCTTTGAGTGAAAACATGTTTCTTACTGCAAGCTGAAGACCGGGCGTGGCCCAGCTACAAATTCTCAAGCTACAGCAGCCATCTTGTAGCCACTGAGGATTCTCTCTCCATTGAAGGGTGCATGTTTTGCCATCTGCCATCTGCCATCTGTTATTACTGTTGCACATTGTTGGCCTTTATGCGTTGCATCCAATGTGAAGTGAATCCATTAGGACAGAAGTTTTACCACCCTTCTGCTTGTTATTTATTCATTCAGTGGAATGGTAGTTTGGCCCTCAATCTGATAGCAAAGAAGCCCCACTCAGCTGGACTACAGAGGTACAGTGCCCAAGATTATTCCTCTTAGGAAAAGTTTTTGGGGGAAGTGAATCCTGGGGAGGAAAGACTGTTTGACTTTGAACAGGAATTGTTGCCCAGAACCCAGGATGCCTGTTACCCAAATCACTGATTAGGACAAGGGAATCACAGACACAGCTAGAGGAAAGAATTTGGAGTTTTACAGTATTTGTTCAATGTTGTACAACTGCAAGCTGTATAGTAAGTCAGAACTGTACTGTTTAGCTCTTAAGTTTGGTAAAAGAATTGAAACACCCCACATTTGCCTCTGAGTTATCTTTGGAAGAACTATACACCAGAATCTTAAAGTGAAATATTGTGCTGAGAGCAAAGTAGGAAGAGAATTGGAAAGAAATAAGATTTCTATGAAAGTCCTGGGGCATGATTCCAATCATGACCTTGCTGAGATTTGAAAACCCCCTTTACATAATATTTTTGTTTAGAATTCTCCTATTATAATCTTTGGTTTCTCCCCAACCCAGGCCTGACACTCTCTCAGCTGTTACCCTTCTTATGTTTGACTCTTCCTAGCATTTTTTTTTTTTTAGCATTTTGTAGATCTCACATCCCAAATTAAGCTTGAACCTCCCCCCCTACTTGATTGCCATCTCCCAAAAAGTCACATAGATGACTTATAAATAAACTGAGTGCGCTCAGTATAAACCTTAAAGTGAATGAATGGGTCAGAATTTGGTTGAGTGGAAGATGACAAAGGGTAGTAGTAAATGGAGTCACTCTGAGGAGGGAACATTACCAGTGGAGTGCCACAAGCAGGGCCGGATTAAAGGGTAGACCCAGTAGGCACTTGCCTCGGGCCTAAAAACATCAGGGGGGCCCACCGGTATGGTGCTATGACCAGGGCCAGTGTTAGGGGAGGACAAACAGGTCAGCTACACTGGGCCCCGCTGTCCAGGCATCTCTTCCCTTTGCCGGGCCATCTCCCTCCCTTCACCACGCTTTTCCAAACCAGTTTTCTCTCTCAGAGAGGCCCTGATGTGGCAGTCATTCTCACTAGTTGCACGGCAGAAACCAGAAGTTGTGTCAGAGGAGAAGCTTCAGGGCAGCCGTGTGCAACTAATGAGAATAACTTTCCATCAGGGACCGTCTCAGAGAGAGAGAGAGCTTTGGTTTTGGAAAGCGTCCACGAAGGTGAGGGGAATGGAGGGAGATGGCCCAATAAGGGGAAGAGGTTACGTGGTGCTTTAGGTTTATTGTGTGGAGAAAGGGGATGGGGAACAGACACTGAATGGAAGGGAACATCAGGGGGGCCCACCGGTATGGTGCTATGACCAGGGCCAGTGTTAGGGGAGGACAAACAGGTCAGCTACACTGGGCCCCGCTGTCCAGGCATCTCTTCCCTTTGCCGGGCCATCTCCCTCCCTTCACCACGCTTTTCCAAACCAGTTTTCTCTCTCAGAGAGGCCCTGATGTGGCAGTCATTCTCACTAGTTGCACGGCAGAAACCAGAAGTTGTGTCAGGGCAGCCGTGTGCAACTAATGAGAATAACTTTCCATCAGGGACTGTCTCAGAGAAAGAGAGAGCTTTGGTTTTGGAAAGCGTCCACGAAGGTGAGGGGAATGGAGGTTACGTGGTGCTTTAGGTTTATTGTGTGGAGAAAGGGGATGGGGAACAGACACTGAATGGAAGGGGGGTGAGAGAGGGGGACAGATGCTGAATGGTAATGGAGGTGGCGAGAGAGGGGCACAGACGCTGAATAGAAATGGGGGTAAAAGAGGGGAGCAGATGCTGGAAGCAAGTGGGGAGGAGAGAGAAAAAAGGCCACATGTTGAATTGTGGGAAAAGGATAAAGTTAGACACTGGAAGGGGTGAGGGAAAGAGGTGGCAAGTTGTAGGTAGACACAATGAAAGAGGGAAATCGAGGACTGAAAAGTAAGAAAGAATTTAGACAGAGGCAAAAAATAAATTGAGAAGGAAGACCAGGGAAGAAAAGGAGGAAGGGAGAGGAGAGAGATTCCAGAGCATGAGAGGAAGGGGAGGACACAGATACCAGATCTGAAGGGAGGAAAGGAGAAGAGAGAGATGCTAAAATCTGTGGGGAGGGAGGATGGGAGAGATGGAAGAGAAGACAGATGCCACACCATGGGGGGAGTGGAGGGAAGTAGATGGATTTTAGGCCAATGGAGAGGAGGGAGAGATGGAAAGAGAGAGGCAGACAGTTTTTGGAAGAGGCATAGAATGAGAGCAGATGCTATATGGGAAAGGCAGAGAGAGGGCAGACAGTGAATGGTAGGAAGAGAATGATGAGAAGATGAGGAAAGCAGAAACCAGACAACCAAGGTAGAAAAAAATTTCTATTTCTTTTTGCTTTAGAATAAAGTATTATTGTAGCTGTGTTAATAAACGTTTATAAATAGAAAATGGAAATAATTTGATCCTTTTTATTTGACTAATTTTGATACATTTTTTTACTAATTCAGAGACCAAAACCCCCTTCCTCAGGCCAAGACAGTGATACTAACAGCAGTATAGTTTACTGACCTGATGAAAGAGGTTTTAACCTCTGAAAGCTAATTGAGAAATTTATTAGTCTAATAAAATGTCGAGCACTAAATTTTCTTCCTGCCATGTCCCATGCCTCCTACCCCAATGCAAAATATAAGTTGGTGGGCTTCCCAAAGCCCTGCTGGCTGAAAATCTCTTCCTTTAGGAAGGAAGGAAGGGGGGATTGTTCAGAGGTGTTTGGGGATTGCATAGAAGAAAAACTGTACATTGGCACTGGTATAGTAATCTTTGTTGTTTGTTTTGAATTTTAAAATAAAAGAAAAAAGAAATCAAATGGAAATAAAGAAGTAAATAAGAAAACAGCTAAATAATTGGGGGTGAGACAGGGTGGGGCTGGGCAGGAGGCCCAGTGTACTTGTGTGTCTAGGGGCCCTCGAAGAATTAATCCTGCCCTGGCAATAAGGATTGGTTCTTGACCTGATCCTTTTTAACATTTTTGTAAGTGATATTGTGGAAGAGTTGTCTGGTAAAGTTTGCATCTTTGCAGATGACATCACAATCTGCAATAGGGTGTAGATAACATGAAAAGGGGTCTAGCGAAGCTTGAAAATGGTGAAGAATTTGACAGCTGAGATTTAATGCTAATAAATGCACGGTCACGCATTTGGGCTGCAAAACCCAAGGGAGAGCTACAGTAAAGGGGATGAAGTACTTCGGTGTATGAACATGGCTGGTTTTAGACATGCCGGTGCCCAGGGCACTGTCAATTGAGCAGCACCATTAAAAACCAATGAAAACAGTTTAAAAAAATGAATTTGGGGGTAGGCGCCTACCTGAAAAGTAAGCGTGGTTAGAGGGTGGAGGTTGGGTGTGGTATTTTATGCTAAGAAAACCCTGGTCTAATATACAGGCGCCTAAGTTTGTGAGGCCTACTGGTGCCTAACTTTGAATGACATGTGGCTGGTGCCATTTCCCTAGGCACCTACCGATTTAGGCGCCATTTACAGAATCATGCCATAAGGGCTCCTGCACTAACCACATGCTAATTTGCACAAGGCAGTACACGGTGCTAACCAATTAGCATTGGGCATGTCTACTCTCTGCCTCCAAATATGCCTCCAGGGCCAACAAAATATTTTCAGTTTTTTTAGCACATAAAGTAGTGCACACCAAATCCAAAACTACCTGAGTGCATCCCCAGGGTAGTGGATATTAACCTGCAGTAAGCACACCATAGTGCTCACTGCAGCTAAGTAAACATAATACAACATTTGTATACCGCATTACCCTTCAGATCTATGTGGTTTAACAGAAGCAAAATATTGCTCAGTTCTCACTATTCTTGCCCAAGGTAACACCTGAACAGCCATATTACATTTCTATCTTCTTTCTATTTAAGTATCCCTTGTGTGGCTCACTGGTAGAGCTGCTGCCTCTCCACCCAGAGGTTGTGAGATCAAATCCCAGTGTTGTTCCTTGTGACTCTGGCAAGTCACTTAATCCCCTAGTACCCACCATTTTGAAAGTTCCCATTCCCTTGTATCTATCCCATGCATTTTTGAATTTATTCTCAGTTTTGGACTCTACCAGCTCGCTCAAAATGGTGTTCCAAGCATCCACCACCCTTTCTGTGGAAAAGCATTTTCACACATTACTCCTGAGTCTACCTCCCTGCAACTTCCTCCTCTACGTCTCTGAAAGAAGTTTGAATATTAATACCTTTCAAATACCTAAATATAAAAAAATCCTCTTTCAGAGAAGTAGAGGCAAAAGTAGGACTGCTATTTAAGAGGTCCCATGCTTGGTTAGCTTTGCAGGCACTATCTCTACACAGTTAATGCAGCTGTGTTCTAAAAAGATTTGGAAAAATCTAGAGGTAAAGTCCATAAACCTGAGGAAGGCCACTACTCACCCCTGGGGGCAGAAGCATAGAGTTTGGCTACTTTTGGAGGTTCTGCCAGGTACTTGTGACCTGGATTAGCTACTGTTGGAAATAGAATTCTGGGCTAGATGGCAGTTATGTTCCTATATTCTTAAGATGATGATGAAATAACAGGTGCAACTTTAAAAGGGCAAATTATTTGTTTAAAATTATAAGTGCATATTAAGCAACAGCTCTTAACTGCATTTAGATATAAATTCAAACAGATAACTCATCTCATTAAGGTTGCACAGCTAGCCTACCTCTAAACATTGACCCCTACATTTTTTAATTTGGCTGAAAATATGTGCTGAAATTTAGGTGCTCAGTTGCTTTTCATTTTTGGTGTCAATGTGAATGATACAAGTAAAGCAAGAAGAAGACACATTAAATGCATATTAAATTTTTTAATTTACCAAGGAGATAACAGTTTGCTGAAGAACAAAATCTTCATTATTTGCAATATTAAGAACATAAGAACTTAAGAGTTGCCATATTGGGATAGACTGAAGGTCCATCAAGCCCAGTATCCTGTTTCCAATAGTGGCCAATCCAGGTCACAAGTACTAGGCACGAACCCAAAAGAGTAAAACAGATTTTATGCTGCGTATCCTAGAAATAAACAGTGGATTTCCCCAAGCCTATCTTAGAAACATGAAGGCAGATAAAGGCCAAATGGCCCATCCAGTCTGCTATTCACAGCATCCATTATCTCCTCCTCTCCTAAAAAGACCCCATGTGTTTGTCTCATGCTTTTTTGAATCAGACACAGTTTTTATCTCCACCACCTCCACTGGGAGACTATTCCATCCATTTACCACCCTTTCAGTGAAAAAAGTATTTCCTCAGATTACACCTGAGGCTATCTCCTCTTAACTTCATCGTATGCCCTCTCACCCTGGAATTTCCTTTCAGTTGAAAGAGACTGGCCTCGTGTGTATTCATGTCATATAGCTACTTAAACATCTCTATCATATCTCCTCTCTTCTGCCTTTCCTCCAAAGTATACTGTACATATTGAGATTTTTTTATTCTGTCCCCATATGTCTTATGACAAAAAGACCACCAATCTTAATAATGGCTTATACACATTTCTTTTAGGAAATTATCCAAACCTCTTTTAAACCCCGCTAAACTAGCTGTTTTTACCATATTCTCTGGCAACGAATTCCAGGGTTTACCGTATTTTCGCGGATATAACGCGCACCATTGTAAAACGCGCACAGGGGTATAGCGCGCAGAAATCACGATGATATGTACAAAAACTTTTCTATACCGCGCTCAGGCATATAACGCGCATGCTGCCCGACTCTCCTCTGGCCACCCCGACTCTCCTTTCGCTCTCCCCGACTCTCCTCTGGCCACCCCGACTCTCCTTTCGCCCTCCCCGACTCTCCTCTGGTTGCCCCGACTCACCCTGACTTTCGGTGCACTGCCCCGACTCTCCTCTGGTTGCCCCGACTCACCGTTCACCCGCCCTGACTTTCGGTGCACTGCCCCGCCTCTCCGTGCCTGTCCCCCTTGAAGTCCTGTCCCCCCTTGAAGGTCTGCCTGTCCCCCCTTGAAGGTCTGCCTGTCCCCCCTTGAAGTCCTGTCCCCCTTGAAGGTCTGCCTGTCCCCCTTGAAGATCTGCCTGTCCCCCCTTGAAGTCCTGTCCCCATCCTGAAAGCCTGATGCCCCCCCTCGACGTCCGATTCTTCTCCCCCCTCGGCAGGACCACTCGCACCCCCCCCCCGAAGGACCGCCGACTCCCCGACAATATTGGGCCAGGAGGGAGCCCAAATCCTCCTGGCCACGGCGACCCCCTAACCCCACCCCGCACTACATTACGGGCAGGAGGGATCCCAGGCCCTCCTGCCCTCGACGCAACCCCCCCTCCCCCCCAGCCGACCCGCGACCCCCCTGGCCGACCCCCACGACCCCCCCACCCCCCTTCCCCGTACCTTTGGAAGTTGGCCGGACAGACGGGAGCCAAACCCGCCTGTCCGGCAGGCAGCCAACGAAGGAATGAGGCCGGATTGGCCCATCCGTCCTAAAGCTCCGCCTACTGGTGGGGCCTAAGGCGCGTGGGCCAATCAGAATAGGCCCTGGAGCCTTAGGTCCCACCTGGGGGCGCGGCCTGAGACACATGGTCGGGTTTGGCCCATGTGCCTCAGGCCGCGCCCCCAGGTGGGACCTAAGGCTCCAGGGCCTATTCTGATTGGCCCACGCGCCTTAGGCCCCACCAGTAGGCGGAGCTTTAGGACGGATGGGCCAATCCGGCCTCATTCCTTCGTTGGCTGCCTGCCGGACAGGCGGGTTTGGCTCCCGTCTGTCCGGCCAACTTCCAAAGGTACGGGGAAGGGGGGTGGGGGGGTCGTGGGGGTCGGCCAGGGGGGTCGCGGGTCGGCTGGGGGGGAGGGGGGGTTGCGTCGAGGGCAGGAGGGCCTGGGATCCCTCCTGCCCGTAATGTAGTGCGGGGGGGGGTTAGGGGGTCGCCGTGGCCAGGAGGGTTTGGGCTCCCTTCTGGCCCAACTACACAAAGTACGGGGAAGGCGGGTGGGGGTGTCGTGGGGGTCGGCCAGGGGGGTCGCGGGTCGGCTGGGGGACGGGCGGAGGTTCTTGGGGGGGGGGCGGTCGTTGGGGGGGGGGGGTTTGCGTCGAGGGCAGGAGGGCCTGGGATCCCTCCTGCCCGTAATGTAGTGCGGGGTGGGGTTAGGGGGTCGCCGTGGCCAGGAGGGTTTGGGCTCCCTCCTGGCCCGATATTGTTGGGGAGTCGGCGGTCCTTCGGGGTGAGGGTGCGAGTGGTCCTGCCGGGGGGGGGGGATGTATCGGACGTCGGGGAGTCGGCCGGGCAAGAGGGCTTGGGCTCCCTCTTGCTCCGATCGTGGATGCGGGTGCGGGTGGGAGCGCGTGCGAGCGGTCGTTCGGGGTGGGGGTGCGAGCGGTCCTGCTGGGGGGGTGAATCGGGCGTCGGGCGGGGTGGGAACTATGTTTAAAAACTTTTGTATACCGCGCTCAGGCATATAACGCGCGAGGGGTATGCGCGGTACGTAAAATCACGTATAACGCGCGCGTTATATCCGCGAAAATACGGTAATTACGCAATTTTTTTTTTTTTAAACTAACTTTCTTCAGGACAGATGTGAGCAATAAATTACAATAATATAAGTGAAATATGAAACATTCCAATAACAGTCGTGAAGGTAATGTAGGGATGAGGGAGAGGGAGGTGTGAAAAACAAGGAGAAGTGAATGGGTAATCAGAAGTGTAAAGTAGGGTAATTTTATAAGAAACCTAGATCTGTGTTAAATCCTTGGTTTCCTATTGCAGTACAAGCCATAAAGGGTCCCTTTTATAAAGCTGTGGTATTGATGTTGCCGCAGTAAATGCACTGAAGCCCATTCCTATGGGCTTTGGTGCATTTATGAGGGGCCAATGGAAAGTTCTCAGCCCAACCAAGAAGAGAATGATGTGGAGCCATGAAACTTATAAGTTATTCCACACTTTCTTGACAATTTTTGCTTCATTTCATATCATTGAAATGAAAAGTGTTAAGAAAAGTGTGGAATTAGCTCATAAGTTCCATGGCTCCATATCATTCTCTTCTTGGTTGGGCTGAGAACTTTTCAGCGGTCCCTCATTCTGTGTCATTGCTTCCATGATTTCGTAAAAGGGGCCCAAAATTGGGTTGCTTTGCCACCTTCTGATTACTCATCCAGCTCTTCCTGGAGCTGATGCAGAAAGCTGTGACAAGCCTAGCCACAGTGTTTTATACACATGCATTAATGGGGTGAACATAAGGTGTTATTTTTATTTATTTTTTCAATACTGTTCTTCTAGGGGGGTTCAGAATGGTTTACATGAATTTATTCAGGTACTCAAGCATTTTTCCCTTTCTGTCCTAGCAGGCTCACAAACTATCTAATGTACCTGGAGCAATGGGGGGGTTAGATGACTTGCCCAGGGTCACAAGGAGCAGTGTGGGTTTGAACCCACAGCCCCAAGGGTGCTGAGGCTGTAGCTTTAATCACTGTGCCACACTCCCCCCCCCCCCCACTTGCATGGAAGATATGGCTACAGATTGCAATACTATATATGGTAATGAGGTCATTAATAGGGTAATTCATCAAAGGGTAATAACGATTAGCGCATGCTGAATGCTAAAGACGCCCATAAGGATATAATGGGCATCAATAGCATTTAGCGCACACTAACGCAATTAGTTCATGCTAACGTGGTAGTGCCCTTTGATGAAGTGCCCCCTAAGTATTCCATGGCAAGCAGAAGAAGGGGGCAGCGGCTTTTGCAATGCAGGCAATGAAACAATTTTTTTTGCCAGGTCTGGGGCAGCGCCAGAGAATTTACTGCTAGCTTTTAAGATTTAACTGCCAGCTTAGCCTTCTGCAGCCAGAAGTGGCTGCACGTATAAAAGACTGATGGCAGGTAGCAGAGCTTGTGTTAATGTCGGAACAAAAACCAAGTGTCGGCACACCTCGGTGCCTATCCTTCAGGACATAAATGCCAGCCTGGCAATGTGCTAGGAATTGCAGAACAGACGCTGTTCTGTTTTTGTTCCAACAAGTGCGTAAGAATTCGCACTTACCGCAAAACCTTTGTGCACATGCATCTGTCAGGCTCCCCTCCAATTTGCATGCAAGCTCTGCGCGCAGAAAATTTGCACAGATTTATCTATCTTCATGCCATATGGTTTTATGCTCACAGTAGAAGCTGACATCTGCACGCAGTCTATCCACAGCTTTCTGTGTGTGTCTTACTCCTTCCCTCGCTCCCAGCGTACTATTTCCTTAGTCCAATAAAAAAAGGTATCGCCCTATTTTCCTTTCTTTTATTTTGTTTTATCTCTTTAAGGTGGACTAACTCAACAACCACACAACTTTATCTAATAAAATATTGTATAATACCATTTCCCTTTCTCCCCAGCTAACAAACTAAAACCCCCCCTTTTATCAAGCTGCACTAGAGATTTTTAGTACGGGCCGGCAAGGTAAGTGCTCCGATGCTCATAGGTATTTTAATGCAACTTGATAAAAAGGGCCCTAAATCAATACATTCTTCAGTTACATCCTTGCCCCCCTCCCCCCACACACACATGATAAACCGATATGAACAGAAGGCATTACTAATTACTTTCTAAAAGCTATGTGGCTCAGGTTGTTTTCTCTCATCGATCAGCAGCACATCTGAAGGTTGCTTAACATATCACCTTTACTGCATACAATCTGGTATAGCACTTGTAACCTAAATGCTTTGTAGACTGAAATGCACAAACTATGGGCTCCTTTTACTAAGGTACGCCAAGCGTTCTGGCGTGCGCTAAATATTAGCACGCGCGAAACACTAACGCGTGCATGCTAGTCTATGGACGCGTTAGTGGTTAGTGCGCACGTATATTTAGCTCACGTTAAATGAACGCTAAAACGCATAATGCACCTTATGTGTTCCATGCATGCAAACAGATGCTTTATCAAATTGTTACGTGCATCTCACATTCTGATTTTCAAGCAAGTGCCCTTTTTGCTGTGCAGTCTGCTAGAAAACATTTCTTACTCTGAAAACTGCTGCCCCCAGGCTTTTCTCTATGTAGTTACTTTTTACAGCAAAGGTCGGATGAAATAAACCCCAGTAACAGTATGTCATAAAGAATGTGTCGGTAGCTTGAAAGCGATGATCAGGAATTACCATGAAACATGTCAGACATAATAAAATGTATGATAATAAAGAAAGTGCCACATTTATCAGAAAGGGTGTCAGAGCCTATAAGGAGTTCAGCTATCCACGAACGGTCAAATATAGGGCAACTTCATATAAAAGGTTTGAAGAATCTCATCTAATAATATACCCGTTACATCTTTCCTTATCTCTTTATAGGCGATACAGCCAGTAGCACATCAGAAAATGAGAGGATTGAGGAAATATATCAATGGAATAGCTTCAAAAGGCAACTGACGCCAATCTAAGATTCCTAATTGGATGCGGCAGAAAGAGACAGAAATTCTCGCATTAACTGTTGGTTTTGGTGCCATAGGCTTGATCAAAAAGAATTTCCAAACACCCCTGGATAGGTTATCTATACATGGTACTTTTTACGAACTCCAGAGGGAAGCTCTCTTTGGGATGATGGAAGTTTTATGGTGAGCATTAGGAGTAAATTTAAGAGCCTGAGATCATACTCCAAATGGCCTTAGGAATGAGGTTCATTACCGTCACTGGGCATGCGCAGAACTAACCCACTTGAAGAAATTGTCCCATGACAAACCTTTACATGTAGGGATTAATAATTGCAGTGTGTTTCGGAGGGGCAGAGAATAACTGAAAAGAGTACCTGCCCGATATTGAGTGGTACTTAGCTGGATGAGAACGGCTCCCGACTGGCTAGGTATTGCTAAGCTGGCTAACTGTGTGACATAGCCAGTCACTGCCAATATTCAGCAGCCCCGGCCACAAATGTTTTTTTATTTAAATAAAAAAATACCTCCAACCCCCTTTCGAACATGCCTCCCTGCCCCCTCAGGCCATGGGAAACACCTGAAGATCCCCCATCCCCAGTGTCTAGGTAGGCCCCCTGGGTCCTGTTAGTCCAGCAAGGGGGGGATCAGCCCAATTAGACCACCCTGAATATCTGCCTCCTGGTGTCTAGTTAATCCAACCCCCACCCTGTGACCCCTTGCACAGGCCCCCAGTTCACATACCTCAAATGAAGCAGGAGCAATTCACACTCGCTCCTGCCTTGGGCGCCTTCGTCTTCATAATGGCGGAACCCTGCCTACACGGTGAATCCTGGGATGAATTGGGTGGGGCCAACCTATCATATAAGGGAATTTCTTATATGTTAAGTACCACTGAATATTCCCAGATAGTGTCACACAAGCAATTTGCTATAAGTGGCCTGGACACTCTCCTGGCTTTTTAAATTGCCTTGAATATCTAACCTTGAGAAAAAAAATCAGTTTCTTTGGCAACTATACTTAACACAGGAATGTTTAAACAGTGGTGCATGTAAACCTAAAGGGCAGTGAAAAAGCAAGTTCACAGCCTGCATAGAAAAAACTAGAAAAATCCCCCAAGAACTGGAAAGAATTACACATCACATCGGTAGGTGGGCTGTATATAGCAAAGCATAATAAAGTAGCATGGCTTTTCCACTGAAAACTGGGTAAACACAATAATACTGTTTTATAACAAACACACTGCAATCACGACTCTGACTGACTTGTAGAAAACGAAGAGTTGTAATCCCCAAGGATATTCTAATTACCAAATGATAAAAAGCTTTGCGCAAGAAACTGGACACAGAAGTAAAGGAAACCTCCCTCCTCCCCCCAAGAATGGCATTGCTAACAGAAGTGTCCATATCATGTGACTATTTTGAACCATGTGTGGAGAAAAAGATAGCCCTCAAGTCCAAAGAAATACTATCAGAAATTATGTAAATGTGGTAGAAAGATGGGAGCACTCAATCCGCATTCACAGTGAGTGTTATGCTTCAGCTTGATTTATTTGGACATAAGAGATTGATATTGCGGTGTTTGGGCTTTTTTGTGTACCTTTATATAGAGTGTCATTTTCCAAACAATAGAATATGTCCACAGTTTGACTCCTGAGGAAGTCACTAAGGTGAAGAAACACAGGCTGTGTTGAGTCTGATGTTTGTTTTAGTGCAATAAAGTCCCAGTTGAAGCATCTCTTTCATTTCTACTTTTGTGGATTGAGTGTGATATTTTGTAGAGGTGTTTCTCCGGGGGGTGGGGGGGATAGGGGGGTGTTGGTTTGCAGAAAGATGGGAGCAGCATTTTATAAACGACAAACAATCAGAACTGAGACATCCAGGTCAGGATATCTCAAGCTCCGCTGGTAATTTAGAACAGGATAGGCCGATGTAGAGCCTGTTGCAAACTGTATGTTAACGTGTCAATTACATACTAGAGCAGCATCTCTATTTTAGACCCATAAATGCCAACAATATCAATCAGGACACATGGCAGCATAAATGTGTATATTCTGAAATACCAAATCCAAGTTTATGTGGCAGAAGGTTAACGTTTAATGTTCAGAAAGGAGAAGGACTTTATATTTGGGTCCATGCTGAGGAAAGTCAGGGCACTATTTTATCAAGAACATTATTTATTACTGGTACAATCCACTGTGTTGGCCCAGTTGGACTACTGTAATTCTATTTATTTGGGTATTAAACAGGGCAGTTTAGATCATCTCCAGTTAATACAGAAAACAGCGGCCAAACTTATTTTTGGAAAGAGAAAGTACGACCATGTTTCCCCATTGCTAAGAAAACTCCATTGGCTTCCGGTCCATCATAGGATACAGCGTGCATGTGTGGTTTTCAAACTCCTTTATGGAATATTTGACTCTTTGATTCCCCTTGGTGGGAATTCCTTTAGATCCTGCTATTCAAGAAGCCATGGCACCTTCCCACGTCTAGCGAGGGAGGGTGACAATGAAAAAAAGGTAGGGGTGGGGGTGGGTATTCGCTTCATAAGACACACCCTTATTTCCACCCCCTTTTCGGGGGTGGAAAAAGTGCGTCTTATGGAGCGAAAAATACGGTATATGGTTGCTCAAAAGACCCCTGAGGCAGTATCAGGTCTCTTTCCTCTGGAAAAAAGAAATATATGACCCAGATCTTCAAGCATCTACATTCTTAATTGAGTCTTAAGTTAGGCACCATTTATAGAATCGCGCATAAAGTAGGACTTAGGTGCTGATAGGCATCCTAATCTTAGGTGCACTCTATTTATGCCAGGGTTTTCTTGGCCTAAATACCAGGGCCTAAGTCCAAAACTGGCACCTACCATACCAAACACATTCACGATCTACCCCCTAACCATGTCTACTTTCTGGTATGCACCTTGGACTAGGTGCCTATCGAGTTAGGTGCACACCATCCCAATAATTTTAATTTAAGTGAATTATGAGATGCTAATTGCTCATTATTAGCGCTGATCAAACTTTTTCAATAATTAAGTTAAGTGCTTAGATTGGCTTGGAGTGCTGATCTAGACCAGACATGGGCAAACTATGGCCCGCGGGCCCTATCTGGCCAGCCGAATTTCGTCTGCCCACAAAGTTTGCACGTGCTTTGGATCCAGCATGAGCAAGAACGAGCAACAGCCTCTGTGCCTCCACTGTTTCCAGTGCGCAGTGAAGCAGAGTGCCTGCAGCCACCCACTCGAGTGGCTCTTTTTGGTGGTGGCCAATATCCATGCGGAGAAGCTCCCAGCTGTGCGAGCTTGCTCCAGGCTCTCCTTGTAGAAACAGCAACGGTGCCTCTGCCTCCTCTTTCTTTCTGACTTTTTATAAATTAAGGGAGGGGAAGGGACGGCACTGGAGAGAGAATCCCTCCTCAGCCACCGCTTTCTAATCACATCACTGCCTACCGGGAGAGACCCCCATACTCGCTTTGTCAGTGGCCAAATGCCCAGCGCCCCTCCTCCTCCCCAGCCTCAACTGGGCTTGCGCCTCCACAACCTCGCTGTTCGACATCTCTGCGGGAGCCCTTACAAAAGCCCTGCAACGTGTTTGAAAGAAAACAAAGCCATGCCTGCAATCAAATAATAATTTTTTAAAAATAACAAAAGCGATTCGCTTTGTTTCTGAAAGGGCTCAGGAGGCTATGGAGAAGGAGGTGACCAGAGCTGAGATGGAGGTGCTGTTTGTCCACGTGAGTACAGAAAAACTGCCTGCTGGCCCGGCTCCCTGCATCCTCTGCCGTCACAGCTGCTCCTTCATCTTCACTGTGTTTTGTTTTTTATTGCTAGTGCTCTAAGCTAGTGAAAGTTGTGCGAGCTTGGTGGTTGTGGCTGGGATTTAGAAGAGTACCCCTCTCCTCCACCTTTTTTTTTCCCTTTCATTTTCTTTGAAGAAAACCCCCCCACTCTTTTTTCCCTTTCATTTTCTTTGAAGACCACTCTCCCCCCTGCTCTTAGTCTGGCCCCTCTGTCAAATTTAAGAACCTATTATGGCCCACGCATCAAAAAGTTTGCCCACCCCTGATCTAGACACTTTTCTTTAGTCATCTTTTATAGAATCTGGGCATTACTGCTTATAAGATGAGTGTTGGTTAGTGGTGACACTAATTGTTCATACCATGTTCTAATGTCAACATTAGCACATGACCACTGATGCAAAAAAGGGAACCAACAAGGGAGGACTGCAGAAATAATATACACAGCACAGGATCTTTATTGTTGTCAATAAAATGTTGGCCAAATGGTGGTTCTCATTTGTATGAAGACAGAACCCGACATGTTCTCCTGTTCTGCTGCTACACAGTAATCAAACTGGTTGTGAAACTGAAAGTCAGCCATTTTACCGCTGCATTAAAAATGGCCTTAGCATGCGGGAAAAACCGACATAAGTGCACACTAAGACCACTTTACACTACAACTTAGTAAAAGAATCCCAGAGAATATTCATGCTCCTCTTGAGTAGGTACTTGATAGGTTAAACCAGTGTATCGCAAACTGTGTGCTACACGAGATTTCAGGTGTGCTGTGAGGCGCTGGGGAGCAGGAGAGGCGCCTACAGGACGTTCCTCTCATGGAGGGCCTTTGCACATGCATGGACATCGACATGATGATATCACGCATGCACGTGATGTCATTGAATTGACGTCTGCGCACTTCCAGATGCCTTGAGCCGCAGCCAAAACGCTTAGAATGCCATGGCTTCACAAAGTTTGTGAGTCACTGAGATAAACAGAGCACCGTGAAACCTCTGATTGGGGAGGAAGAGTTAGCCTGCTGCTGATATAGTATGTAATAAGTTAAAGGTGCAGTGTTAATTATAGTCATTAGAGTTGATAGTTAGGGAGACAGTAGAAAATTAACTAAGTAGAGCTGTCAAAGATAAGAATATTGTTAGATATTCCTAAAGCTTAGCCAGAAAGTAGCAAAGCTAAATGGTGACAATAGAGCTTGATTTCTTTTGTAGATAAAACATTCTACTTAGTCAGTCCATACATTAGTAATAGCCTTTTTTTAGGGCATGTATGCAGAAGAATGATAATTCCATGGGAAAAGAATAAAATTGGACTGTATTATGATATATAGCACCATTTATATGACAATAGCAATTTATTAATTAGACTGGAAATAAAACTGGAAACAATACAATAGAAATATACTAAGGTGGAGACTAGGAATTCAAGCCAGCTTCTTTGTTGAGACACAGCATTGGAATGGGAGAGCTCAAGAAGGCATAAGAACGGTTGGTACCAGGATGCTTTGAGGAATGATTCTGCATCACTGCTACTTCTCATCTTCTCTGATCAACAGGGATGCATAAGTTCACCCAAGAAATATAGGGATCCTTTTACTAAGGTGCACTAGTGCGTATTAGCGCACGCTAAATGCTAACATGCGCTAACGCGTCCATAGGATATAATGGACGCATTAGCACGTGTTATCTTATTTTGTTAAGTGCCAATTTACAGAAACTAAATTCCATGTTTTTGGCGTTGTTTCAGATCATTGATTTTAACCATATCCACGTCATTCCTGTTTGGGCTGAGAACTTTTCAGCACCCCCTCATAACTTCTCCTCTGATCCTGCCCTTTTTCAGCTGATAGAATCCCATCCCTACTTCTCTGTTGATGCAAAGATGGATTAAAATGTTTAGGTATTATTTTCAAGCTTTCCATTAAAGACACAATAGTCCTTAATTCTACTCATATCATAAAACAAGTCAAATGTTCTTGTGAAACTTAGTCCCTAAAGAATTTAACATGGTAGGGAAGACTGGGTAGAATCCATATGATTCTGGATCCCCAAATTCTTTATCTTTTATCCATGTTACCATAGGTATTCTCACCCAATTTTTTCCAAGATATTAATAGATTACTATCTGCTTTTAAATCAGTGGTCTCAAACTCAAACCCTTTGCAGGGCCACATTTTGGATTTGTAGGTTCTTGGAGAGTCTCAGAAAAAATAGTTAATGTCTTATTAAAGAAATGACAATTTTACATGAGGTAAAACGCATTATAGTTTATAAATCTTTCCTTTTAGCTAAGTCTTAATAATAATATTGTAATTTATAGCTAAAGAGACATATGATCAAGAAACTGTTTTATTTCACTTTTATGATTATGATTAACATACCGAGGGCACTGATCAGTTGGTATTCTCTAACCAAAAGACAAATTTCCTACCAGATTCAGATCTTAAATCTCTTCTGGAGTGAGGTCATAACACTGAGACCACCTTCCAGAAAGTCCAAGAACTGGCTTGGCTTCTTAATGGGTTTTTTAGCTTCTGGAAACTGCTGGAACTCTTGTCCTGAGTGCCTGGCCGTTTCCAGATGTGCCTGCCTATCTTCACGTAGCCTGTAGTTGCCATGGAGACTCAAATGCATGAGCTTTCTTTTTTCCAAACTCCCTAGGTCACAAGTTCATACCCTCCTATTGTTATCTATAAGGACCTATTTTACTCCAACTGCTAGGGCTGCCCTTCATACACTAGTACACAGCAGACAATAATGATAATTTTAAAACTCTCAGCTTACAGCTGCACCCCCTAACTCCTCATTTCAGTTCCTACCATTTGACCAGTATTTTATCATTCTCCACCAGCCCTACAGTCACCAGGATATTTTACTGAAAGGACATGGGGCAGCAGAGTGAGTTTTGTTAGTATGTGATGCCATGTTCTGAAAATGTTTTGCGATGGAGAGGACATATAGTCAAGTCTCAAATTGAAAGAGAAATGCTGAGGAAAATCATATTCTTTTTCACAAAAATAAAATCATCCTACCTGAGTGTGGGTAATATGGATAGGCTAGGGTAGACTGTGGTATAGATGGATTTTGGGTGATTGGGGGGGGGGGAGAAAAGTGAGGTGGGGGATGAGGTGAGGTTGAGGAGGAAGAGAAACTGGCGGGACATTCAGTGCTTTTTTAGCTCTTCTTTTAACCATGAGTCCTTTAATTGTGTACACTACCAGCTTTGATCTGCATCTTTATGTTTGTGGCCTGGTTAGTTGTGTCCATGAACCTGCCTTACTTTGTTTTCCTTTTTATAGACAATGTGTACTGAATTAAGAACCTTCAATCATTTTGAAAAGTTGATACCTATGATGCCAGTGACTAGACATGGCCCGTCATTGATTATCCTGGGCTCTATTGGCCTACAGTACTCAGCGTAAAAAAACAAACAAATGCTGACTGCCATAAGCAGAATATTGACTGGTTGATTTCTAATGCAAAACTTTTGCTGCCTAGTGTTGGATGCAGATAGACCCCAAAATTAATTGGCCAACTGGCTAACTTTAGCAGCCAGATGGACCCACCTAAATACCATGTCTGTCTTTAGCCACTTATGACTTAGCCGTTCAGCCAATGAATATGCTATGTAACACATTTTTTTTTTGTTCCTGGGTAATATGTGGAGTTGATTGAGAATCTGGTGAAGAATTACAGTAAAATAGGCAATAGGATGTCTCTCAAAGTCTGTGTTCTTGATGCTCAAGGAGACATTCAAGGATAACATGAGAGCATACCTGGAAGAGCAAGGTGAGTGCTTACACCAAGATACACTGGACTTTGAACACTGCTACCAAGGACAATATAATAAGAACATGATGAGAGACTACATCTGGGGGCTGATTCGTGAAAGTGACTTACAATATAATCACACATCTCGAAAAACTACTCACTTTAAAATTTTGAATTTGGCATTTTCACATTTTAAATAGGTAAATTGCAAAAGCAAAGTTTTATGGAAATAACAAGATATTTTATATACTTTTTAGGCATGAGCAATTACATACCTCCTCTTTTACAAAGGTGCGCTAAGCTTTTTAGCACGCGCTAAACATGTGCTAAATCCTAATGCGTGCATGTTATCCTATGGACACGTTAGCGGTTAGCGCACGCGTAAAATGCTTAGCACACCTTTGTAAAAGAAGGCATGGCTGGCTCTGTAAACCAAGGTTATAAATAGAAATTCAGGGTCAGATTCTGTAAAGGATGCCTAACTTTAGGCGTCCACAATGTGGATATCCATCGACTTAGGCGTCCAAATAAAGTGGATAATAAGTCCAATTAAGGACTTTAACAAGCAATAATTGGAAGTTAGACATCCAAAGGCTGAATGCGATTCACAAAATAGGCATCCACAATTTTGTGAATGCTCATCGGAAAAAGCTGTGCTTAATGGGATAGGTGTGGGCGAGGTGTATGCGTGGCTTCAAAATAGATCTCCATTTACAGAATTGCATGCCACTCAGCGATCTAACGTACAGTCCTCCCCCGATATTCACGGGGGATCCGTTCCAGGAACCCCTGAAAATCTTGAAAAACCGCGAATACAGTTTTCAGCGGGAGAGACAGGAGAGGGCAGCCGGAGTGCCAGCGAGTGAAGGAAATCACTCGCGGTATGCTCCGACCGCCTGTTCCTCCACTAAAATCAAGAGGATATAAGCTTGGCTTTGAAATTGACATGAAGTTTTCTATCTGAGTGTGGTGTGATGGTTAGAACTGCAGCCTTAGCACCCTGCCATTGTTGGTTCAAATCCCCCACTACGCCTTGAGACCCTGAGCAACTGGAACAGAAAAGAAATATGATAAAGGAGCCAAATTTAAATGCCATATAGGATATAAGTGGTACATAAATAATTAAAAAATAAATAAAATATAATAGTGGTGCCAGCATTTTACTGCATACAATTTTAATGTAAAAAAAAACAGCATAAAATTGCCATTCTAATGATAACGATACCGTTATAGACATTATTAAGACATCTATGCAATGCCTAAAAGGTGATTCTGCAAAGGACGTCTAACAATATAGAAGTGCTTAGATTCGCTCAGTGCTGCTGAGCGCATTTCTCTATTGTGCATCTATGCATTATAGAATCACGCTCAGTATTCTGTTCCTGGCCATCTAAACAACGCCTAATATTTAGACGTCCTTTACAGAATCTGGTCCTCAGTGCCGGTCAATGGATATTAGCCCTGGCATTGAATTTCTGGGTTCACCACTGACTGTGGGAGGTAGCCGAGTTGCCTCCCGCAGTCTGAAAATCATTCCCTCTGTCTTTCCTGACCTCAGAGACTTCATCCATACAACCCCTTGGTCTCCAGTTCCTTCATGTCCCTGGGAAATGTAGTGCTCAAGGCTGCACAGTGGCCACTTTCACCTTGTTTTAGGGACGCCGAGGACCACTTTGCTAGATCTGGCACTGGTGCTTCCTCCAGAGTTGTGCTGCCCTGAGCATTGGTCAGGGAGCACAGGAGGTGATGGAGCACTGAGTGGACAGAAAGAGAAAGATGGTATTAGAGAGAAATACCAATGCCAGAGTCAGAAGGAGGGGAAGAAATGAAGAAAATAGGAGGACAGAGAAGAAAAAGAAAATGGAAAGAGAACCCTGGAAAAGGAAATTTTAGAAGATAAGCAAGAAGAAAGCAGGCATAAAAGAAACTGGGAACAATGCAACCACACAAATTAAATTCCTAAATAATAAATTTAGCCTATAGCACTCAGCATTTTGTTCACCACTTCTGTTTGGAAATTCAATGCAGGCCATATCTGGGCTCCGGCATTGAATTTCTAGGTTTACAGAGCTGGCTACAACTTAGCTACTTTAAGTGGGATATTTAGCACTTAACTGGCTATGGTGCACCAAGTAAAGTTTATCAGGCTGCATTAGGGTATTTTATTGCGGGTTGCTGTGGTAAAAGCTCCAGTGCTCATAAGAATTCTATGAGCATCAGAGCTTTTACCACAGCGGCCCATGATAAAAAATCCTAAAGCAGCTTGATAAAAGGGGTTCAAAGATAGGCTTGACTTTTATGTAGCTATGTTTATGTGGTGACCTGGGCTAGTTAAATGCTGAATATTGGCACTTTAGTAGCCAAGTGCTGACTCCACCCTGGAATGACCCCAAAATAGCCAGCTGAAAACGGGCGGTATAGCTCTGAGCATGAAATTTTAGTCAGGAGCCATATTTGGCTGGTTAAATCATTTTGAATAATGATATTAGGTGTCTAAGCCAATCAGGGCATTAGACCCCTCCCTGTGCATCACATGATGCACCAGGGAGGGAGAAGCCTGCTATTTTGGATTGGTGGGCCTCAGAGCTAGAGGGGCCAAAGCCCTTCTCCTGCTCTCAACTTCAGACAAAGGTATTGGGGGGGGGGGGAGGGGAAGTTGAAGGGTACGAGGAGCATCTGGTGGAAGAAGGGAGTTGGCATCCCTCCTGATTTTTCTTGGGGGGAGAAGGTAGGGTATGGATCATGATAGGGGGTGCCTGGCATGAAGGGGGGCCTCCATTGGCAGGAGGGAGTGGGCATCCCTCATGTCTCTCACAGGGGGTTCGGGGACCCATGGTTGTTGACAGGGGGGGAGGATTTGTAATGGCTGTGGCCGTGAGGGGGGGCGGTACTTTTTTTTTTTTTTAGTGGGGACAGATAAAGCGTGTAGGTAAATGCACAACAGCTCTGTTCATTAAAAAAAAAAAAGATTTCCTGCCCCGAACAGCTGAGTGGCAGGAGGCTGCTTCAGGGTTTCCCCTGCCTCTTAACTGTTTGGGCTTCACTTGCTGGCTCTGTGCGTGTGTGAGAGTCACTCTCACAGCGATCCATCGAACGGGAGAGATAGGGATTATGGAGAACTTCCGTGCAAATCATCTGCATGCAAACTTGTTTGTGCATTAATAGCTCTTTTGGAATAGGTCAAAAATCGGATCGCAGCTGACCCATGTGGTTTTACCAATCTGTTTAGTGCATCTAGCTCTTAATGCCCTTTAGTGGATGGGCCCTTTAAACAAGTGAAATAGCAATAACAAAAAGAGCGAAGATGCGAATAAAAATTTTGATTAGCTAGCACATCATTTCTCTAAGTACAGTATATTTTTACTCCCATTTTCCTTTTTTCCCTCATGATAAAAGGAGAGAATGAGTAAGAGGAAAAGTAGGGCAGAAAAGATATATGAAAAAAGGTAGGAACTATTAATACAATCTGCACAGGTATTGAAATATGTTGGAAATGAATCGATGGTGAAGAGCAGAAGAGAAGCGTGAGCGGACTGCTGGGCACGATGGACCTCGGGTCTGACCCAGCAGAGGCATTTCTTATGTTCTTATGAGAAGAAGAGAAAGTAGAATCAGGTCAATCTAAAGTAGCAAAAGAAAATACAGCCTAGTCATTCAGGCAAATTTTGCTCTGAGTGTCTTTATAACATATTAGCACATATCCTGCAGAAATAGATTGCTGGTGCTAATATTCACACTTGTTTGAGAGCAAGCTTAAATATTTGTTTGTAAAGTAGATACATGTGCATTTATTATGCAATAAGGGCCACAGTCTATACATGTCGTCTAAAAAATTGGGGCCGAAAAGAATGGCGCTTAGCATGGTTCTATAAACCACCGCCAGAGTTATACGATTTATAGAATCATGCCTAGCGTCTGTCCGAGTGACTAACATTTAGACCATTTATGATATTGAAAACAGGCCTAAATACCTGTGCCTAAGGGCTCCTTTTATCAAGGTGCGCTACGGGGGTTAGCGCGTCGGACATTTCATCATGCGCTAACCCAAAAACTAACGCCTCGTCAATGGAGGCGTTAGCGACTAGCGCGGCAGGTGGTTGAACGCGTGGTATTCCGCGTGTTAACCGCCTACCGCAGCTTGATAAAAAGGAGCCCTAAGTTTTGTGTGGATCGGGCACATTCTATAAAAGTACGCCTAACTTTTAGGAATGCCAACTACCTGCCCATGCTTCTCTGCTGGCCATGCCCCCTTTTGAGATTCACACAATAGAATTTACACTCACTACCAACTATATAAAATATGCGTAGAAAGTTGCACAAGTAAATTCTAATTAGTGTCAATTAGTGCCAATTATTACTTGTTAATTGCCAATTATTGGCGCAAATTGGCTTGTTAAACAATTAAGTTGCTCAAGCAAATTGGCAGTGTGCATACATTTGCTCACACAACTTTGGTCGCACTATACAGAATCAGGTCCTACGTGCATAGATCAAGACGCCACACAAACTCTTCTCTCAGGTACAGTATGTGCCTGATTGCGCTGTACATATTTTTATGCATGACCTAATTCTATACAGTCTTACTTAGGGTTACAGATGGCCGGATTTCCCCGGACATGTCCTTCTTTTTGAGGACATGTCCGGGGGTCCGGACGACTTTTCAAAACCCAACATTTTGTCCGGGTTTTGAAAAGGTTCCTCGAAATCGCGTTGGGCCTGACGAGATCAAGCAGTGGGAGGAGGGGGGGGCTGGAACGGGACTAGGGTAGGATTGGGGGTGGGACTGGGGTGTAACGGGGTGTGGATTGGTGGAACTCGGTGGGCCTAGGAGGTCTGGGGGGGGGGGGGTGTCCAGATTTTACTAAAGTAAAATCTGGTAACTCTAGTCCTACTCATTTTCTTAGATCTTCCTAGCAAAATCTTCCAACTATTCCATCAATATATCAATTAAGGCTAGATACTTCTCGGAGTTCTTCCTTTTGATGTTTGATCCCTTCTGTAAGGAAAACACCATTAGACGTTTGTTAGGAAAACTCATACAAGAAATTCAAAGTAAGTGCTAAGGCTTTTTGCAAAAGCTTTTGATTTGTCTTAGTCTTTGCAGAAGTAAGATTTCAGATTTTAGTCCTGCTGCTTCCCCTCAAGTGTCACAGTTGTAATGGGAGGTTAGGTATGTGTCTGGGGTAGGGGCTGGGGGTTTGGAGCTGTATGGTCTTTGGGATGCTTTGTGAGGGTGAGACCATTAGTGAGGCCATTAGGCCCTTTTTTTCCTTTAATGGCTCCTTTAATCAGTACAGCAAGCTACTGTAGTATTCTGCATTAACTGTCTGGCCTCTTGGAAGATAGAGTATAGTTACTTACCTGTAACATAGGTTCTCTGTGGACTGCAGGATAGTCGTGCTCAGAGAAAAAAAAAATCTCTCTGAGCTATTGGAGAGCTTATCTGCAAATTGGGAGCTGTTGGGACCAGTGCTCCCTCTAAGCGGGCGGGTGTTGTGGGCAAAATTTTTTTCGCTGTGCGCTACAAATATCGGGCGCCAGCGCCAACTCGCCCGATTCTCCTCTCGCCGCCCTGCCATCTCCGTACGCCGTGCGCTGTGACGTAAACTTGTGCGCTGCGATGCAATATTTTGTGCGCCGGCGCACGCCAGCGCAGCTTAGAGGGAACACTGGTTGGGACAACACCCATATGTGGCTACTCATCCTACTTGTCCTAGGAGAATCAGACGTTACAACACCTTTCTGATTCCTGTGGCCATGACCTTTCCTGCTGACTTTTGGGTCTTGAATTTCCTTGGCTTTAGAAAACCAGTGTGTCGCCATTGCACGGACTGTTGTTTGTCTCAGGATTATAGTGGTGCAACCATGTTTCATCAGCAATAACTAGTCATTCCAAAAAAATGTCCACTCGACTTCATTTCTCATCAGCATTCAAACATTCGGGTACCCATTGGCTGACAGCTTCTGCATACCCAGCTGCTCATGGATTATACACCTAACACATTCCCTGGATATCTGTAGTGTCTCAGCAATTGTTTTAGCTGATATTCGCCGATATCATACCATAATCAGGTCATGGAAATGGTCAACAATATCAGGAGCTGACACCATTTGAGGCCTCCCAGGCCTTGCTGCATCTTTATTCTTGAAATGCTGAAAGTTTGCACACCAGTTCTTCACTGTGGAGTATGATGGACATTTGTCACTCAGAGTTCGCATCATACATTCATGGATTTCCTTTGGAGTTTTATTCTGCAGGAGTAGGAAGTTCATGATGGCTCAGAAAATTCCACATTTTTCATTGACATGGTTCAATCAATGATTTGAAACAATGTAAAAACATAGCATTACCGTTCTGCAAACTGGCACTTTGCAAAATAAAACAACACTCTTTTTAGCTACAGTGGAAAAATAACGCTCAAAATTTAGGAAGTTGGTTGGGCTGAGATCTTTTCAGCACCCCCTCGTAATCTATGCATCATGTGAAAAATCCTTAAGAAAATAGTTAACATCCTTTCTGAAAAATCTCTGGCACGTCACCTCAGACAGTCTGATTTTAGATCGCAATACAGTTAGAGAGTCCATGGATTATATATTGTTATTGAACGAATCCCCTATGCTTGATTGTATCAAATTGTGGGATGCTTGGGTGGGGGATTTGAATGTGGAATTCTCTGATGAAGTACTTTTGAATGCCATAAAAAAGTTACCTTTGTATAGCAAATATGCAATTATGTGGGAACAACACTACAAATTGACCCTATGCCTGTATATTTCTCCTCGGAGAGCTTTCCTGGCGGGGCTCTGCTCGATTGCGGACTGCTTGCGCTGTGGTGCTCCGGATGCGGGCCTCGGCCATATGTTTTGGTCTTGTCCATCCATACAGACTTTTTGGGACGCTGTTTTTCTTTTTGTAGATACCACCTGGAACATTACAGTTCAGAGATCTGCCTTGGTGTTATTTGGTGCCACTTTGCATTTTCATCCCCGTCGACCCGGGGCCTCCACATTCCTTCGTTGGACTGCCGTGATTGCTATCAAATGCATTTTGCTTAAGTGGATGGAGGCGGAGGCACCTGATTATTCCCTCTGGCGTAGCCACATGATTACGTTGCTTTCTTGGGAAAGGAGGGGAGTTCAGGACATTTCTTCCTTGCCTGGGCGGGCCTTCCAGCGCATTTGGGAGCCCTTTTGGCTAACGTTGTCTCCAATGGCTCGTAGTCGCGTTTTGAATTGTTAGCCCCTGGTATTTGTTCCTTCCTTTGTTTATTATTATGTTTTGTTTGGCATCAGTGAGAGTGGGGAAGGGGGGATGGTTGTGGGTTGGGTGGGTAGGGTTGGTTTGCTGGATTATCTGTGAAATATAGAGCTGCATTGTTGGTTTTGTATTTGTTTCTGTTTGTTGTTTCTAATGATGCTCAATAAAATATATTTGACTTATATTGTTATTGACTATACCATACTCTTCTGTCCGTTTACTGTGTTCTCTAAATGATCACTGTTTGATTCACCCAGGTCCTAAACAGGCTCACCTCAAAGTTACCAGACAAGAAAAAGTTTTCTATTTTACTGCCTTGTTCATATGGAATAATTTACTGCTCTTAATAGGCAGCCTGTCCTCTCTTAAAGAATTTAAAATGGCAATAAAGACCTGACTTTTCTCATAAGCCTTTTGGATTTAAGGTTAAGGGGTTCATAATAAAAAAAAACCCCAACGTCTAAAAAGTGGCCTAAATGGCTACTTGGACGATCAAAAAGCCTGATCGTCCAAGTACCCATAATCAAAGCTGGTTTTAGACGTATCTAAAACTAGCTTAGTTCTTTCCCCTGCCACTAAACACACAGAGAGAAAAGAGGCGTGTTTAGAGGAGGGGAAAGGGTGGGAGTTGGGCCGACCTACACCTAGGTGTGCAGCAGGTATAACAAAAACCTTAGGCAGGTTACCTAGTCGGCACTTATATGTTTTGACTTAGACCAGTGGTTCCCAAACCTGTCCTGGGGGACCCCCAGCCAGTCAGGTTTTCCAGATATCCCTAATGAATATGCATGAGAGAGATTTGCATGCCTGTCACTTCCATTATATACAAATATCTCTCATGCATATTCATTAGGGATATCTGGAAAATCTGACTGGCTGGGGGTCCCCCAGGACAGGTTTGGGAACCACTGACTTAGACAAAGTCAAAACAGGTCTAAGTGCCGAAAAAGGGGCTGCTGAGCTGATCGTGGCTGCTGCGATCAGCTCAGCGGCCCCAGCAACCTGCCTACCCCCTACAGCAATGATCGCGGCAGGAGAGATGCCTCAACTCCCCTACCGCGATGCCATCACTTCTCTACCCGAACTGCTGCGACCCGCAGCAGGAGAGATGCCTTATCTCTCCTGCTGCAGGTTGTGGCAGTTTGGGTAGAGGAGTGATGGCATCGCGGTAGGGGAGATGAGGCATCTCTCCTGCCGCGATACATCACCCCCCCCCGACAACATCGGGGCAAGAGGGAGCCCAAGCCCTCCTGCCCCGCGATCCCCAACCCCCCCGATTATGTTTGGGGCAGGAGGGAACCTAAGCTTTCCTGTCCCGCGATCCCCAACCCCCCTCAATTACGTTCAGGGTAGGAGGGAGTCCAAGCCCTCTTGCCCCGCGATCCCCAACTCCCCCCGAGTTCGATCTGGCCAGGAGGGAGCCCAAGCCCTCCTGGCCTCTCGCCCCCACCCCCTACAAGATCGGGCAGGAGGGAGCCCAACCCCTCCTGCCCAGGCAGACCCCCTATCCCCCACCCCCCACTACAATATGGGCAGGAGGGATCCCAGGCCCTCCTACCCTCAACACAACCCCCTCAATGACCACCCCCCGAACCCCCGATTGGACCCCCGCTGACCCGCAACCCCTCTGCCGACCCCATGACCCCTCCACCCCCAATCTCACCCCCCATACCTGTTAAATGTTGGCCGGACGGACGGGTGCCAAGCCCGCCCGTCCGACAGGCCAGCTGGCTCCGAAATGGGGATGGATGGGCCCAGGTGGCTGAAACCTCCTGCTCTGAACGTAATCGGGGGGTTTGGGGATTGTGGGGCAGGAGGGCTTGGGTTCCCTTCTGCCCCGATGTTGGGGGGGGGGGGGTTGGGGTGGATTCTGTAACCGGTGTTGTTTTTGACAGACACCGGTTACAGAATCCAGCTTTTAGGCAAAGGACTGGCTCCTCCTTACCAGGACTCGAGTAAGCTTCTGCAGCTAGCATATGGCAGATTAGCCTTGGATATTTAATGCCGGTGTCTGCACATGACCTGACATTGAATACATAAGGCTAATTATGCCAAGGCAGGGAGCATTTAAAAAATGCTGATGAGAACAGATTGAATATTGAGCAATAATTTTAGAATTCTGTGTCTATAAAGGAAATAATGCTAAAGAAACACAATGAGATAGATTGAAATGTTAGGCAACAGTAGATTTTAAAAAATAATACAATCCTTCAAGTGCATTTGCCATAGGAGAATCGCTACCGCAGCTTTGTAAAATGGGCCCGAAGTTAGGACAACAAAATAGTTATCCTAAATTTACAGTATGCAGCACTGGTCTGAATATCGGCTGGTGATGGTTAACTAACGGGACACTGGGTATACCTGGATATTCCTTGAATATGCAGGGTTAGGTCAGCCCACACCTGTAAGTGGCTTGCACACTGCTTACCACCAAGGGTTGAATATTCCCCTCCAATAATGGATACATTTATCATGCAATTATTATTTATTTGGATTTTTTTTTTTTTTTTATTTATTTATTCGAGTTTTATAACATTATTACATATACATAATAATAAAGTAAGGAACATAAATAAAATTAATACATCAACCACAAAGCTATCACATAAATTCCTCTAGTCCTCATAACTATGGGAGGGCAAGTACTATATATTCTAGCAAAAGTCACATAAACATGATCATATAGACCAAACATATTAGTGTTTAGAAATTCAAAACTTATTTGGATTTAAACTAAACTAAACTAAAACTTAGCTTTATATACTGGGTCTTCAGCCAGAAAGGAACTCGACTCGGTTAATAGTAACTAAAAAATACTTAAAAAGTAACAATCAGAAAATATTAATATGAATATTTTCCAAAGTGTTTGGCAAATAAAATAGTTTTTAAAGATTTACGAAAAAGTTGAAAAGGACAAGGACCCCTTAAAATAAGAGGAAATTCGTTCCATAGTTGAGAAAATTTGAAAACCAAGGACTGACTGAAATTCTTGACTCCTTTGATTCCTTAGTAGGTCGCTGAGCTTCATTCAGGTACCTGTAAGTAAATCTCACTATGATACAAATGATAGCAGTTGACACTTGCTGACTCTTGGGGTTTTTTTTTTTTTAATTTGTGTTATAATTAAATTGACTCACACTGCATTCTATTGGAGAAATTGTCAGTTCTGATTTTTTTTTTAAAAATGTTTTCACCATTGCTTGTTACTCTGTCTCAACGGCTCTAGGCTGAATATCATCATGCTCCAATATTTATAAACCTCTCCAACAATTCCTCTTCTAATCCTTCAGTTTATTAAAATGGCTGCTTGAGGGCAATCTTCTTCCCCAGCCATTTCTTTTTATTATAAGCACAATATTTGTTTTACAATCATTCCAATAACATCTCTTTGATTGAAGAGCCCTTTTTCTAGCAGGAGTTAAAAATTTGCTCGACCTATTTACTGTGTTTCTAAATGCTAACAGTGACATATTTAAACAGAAACATACTATTTATTATTACTAGTTAGAAGGGAAATATATGGGATAAACATCTTGGTAATTTTATATTAAGTCTCAACACCTATCTGGCATTTAGAAAATTGTTAAAAACATACTTTTTTTTTTTTTTATAATTCTTTATTCATTTTATAACTTACATCAAGTACATCAACATTGGTATTAACATTTTAACATAGATATATCACTTGAAATTCTACAATTAATCATATCAAATTAAATTTATCCCCTTCCCTCCCATCCTTTTATATTTCATAAAAACATTTTCCAATAATAAATACCCCCTCCCCCCACCCAATTACTAATCAGGGAAAAAATATATATATACTCATTCTTTACAATACTTTTTAAACTAACGGATTGTAATTCACTGTGAATGTCCAGTATCTTTACTCTGTAAACTGCATAGAACTGAGAGGTAGCTACAGTATACAAGCATGTTATGTTATTTTAGTACAGGTCCCATTTTATGCTGTGAGACCTTGTTACTAGTGCTGCTTTCTCAGTTGAAGAAGTTAGGCATGAAGGGGGCTGTTTTTGATTGGTTTTCATCTTACTTGCTGGGCAGGTCCTTTTGTGTGAGAGGGGAACGGAAGATCTCGGCCAAAAAGCCAATCAGTAGAAGAGTCCCCCAGGGTTCTGCCCTGTCTGCAGTTTTATTTAACATTTACATGTCATCTCTTGGGCAGGTTTTTCATACCTTGGGGGTCCAATACAGGATCTACGCAGATGATATCCTCTTCTTTTTTCCGATTGAAGGTCAACAGAGAGAGGTTGAGGTGTGATTGAACCACTGTATGACATAAGTATGCAAATGGATGCCCCAACATGGACTAAAGCTGAATGTGAATAAAACAGAACTAATGATTGTAAGGAGAGATAGTTGGTTGGTTGTGATGATGAGTTTGGCTATTATGGGTGAACTGATACAGGTAAAGAAGGAAATTAATATTTTGGGAGTTTGCCTGGATATGTCGTTGAATATGGGCCAAGTTTTGAATATTGTTCAAAAGGGTTATGCTTAACTTCGTCTACTACAGTGATTCCCAACCCTGTCCTGGAGGAACACCAGGCCAATCGGGTTTTCAGGCTAGCCCTAATGAATATGCATGAGAGAGATTTGCATATGATGGAAGTGATAGGCATGCAAATTTGCTTCATGCATATTCATTAGGGCTAGCCTGAAAACCCAATTGGCCTGGTGTTCCTCCAGGACAGGGTTGGGAACCACTGATCTACTATATAGACTGAAACCTCTCCTGACAACTTATGATTTCAGAATGGTGGTACAATCGCTGTTTTTGAGTAGGCTAGACCAGTGTTCTTCAACTACCAGTCCATGGACCAGTGCCGGTCCACAGAAATTTCCTGCCGGTCCACATGACCAGCACGTGCATCAGGCCCGTGTTCTTCAACCGCCGGTCCACAGTGCGATCGATGCGGCGTTATCTTCAAGCCAGCTCCCTCTTCCTCACTGATTCAGTGCACAAAGCCATGGGCAGTGGCTCCTAAGCGCGTCCTGCGCCTGAACCGGAACGTTGCAACGTCAGAGGGAAGGCTTCCAGATGAGGCACGGGATGTGCAAGAAGCTGCTGCCCGCAGCTTTGTGCACTGCATCAGTGAGGAAGAGGGAGCCGGCCTGAAGATAATACCGGGGGCGGCATTAAATGGCCAGGCGGGAGCAGGCCAGAAGGTAAGACTGGAGGGAGGGAGATAACAAAGGTAGGGGGGGGATGATTTTATTTTTGAATTTAGTGATGGAATTATGTCAATTTTGAGAATTTGCATCTGCTGTCAGTGTGCTTTGTGTAGTTTAATTTTGTGGTTAACCATTATGTGTTGTGAAAAATAAATGGAAAAAATAGTGTTACAATTAATATTATTATGGGGGCGAGGTCTGGGGTGGAGATTGGGTAGAGATGGGCGGGATATGGCCCACAATTTAGCCCAGTGTTCTTCAACCGCTGGTCCACGGACCGATGCCGGTCCACCGAATAATTCTTTTATTTCTGCCGGTCCATAGGTGTAAAAAGGTTGAAAAACACTGGGCTAGACTATTGTAATTTGTTGTTTCTGGGGTTAGCCAAAACTAAGCTGAGGTTATGATGAACTCCGCGGCCAGATTGATTAGTGGGGTAACGAGAACATCTCACATTAACCCTGTATTAAAAAGTCTACACTGGTTATCGATCAAACAGAGGATTTATTTTAAAGTACAGTGGTGCCTCGCATAACGGCCGCCTCGCACAGCGAACGCTGCGCACAACGAACTTCTTGTCTTGATCCGTACAACGGACTTCGTTTCACACAACGAAGTCGCCCGAGCTGCATCGCTTAACTAGCGCTACATATTTTAAACCTCCCCCCGCCGCCACCGCATATTTTTAAACCTCCCCCCGCCGCCACCGCATATGTTTAAACCTCCCCCCGCCGCCACCGCATATGTTTAAACCTCCCCCCGCCGCCACCGCATATTTTTAAACCTCCCCCCCCGCCGCCTGGGCCTGCGCTGATCTCTGAATGGCTGCAGTCAGCTCTCGCGGGACTCACAAGAACTAACTGCAGCCATTCGGAGATCGGCATGGGCCCACACAGGCGTGCAGAGGAATTGCTCCTGATCTCTGCGCTTCTGGCCTGTACGCCACTGGCTGGGAAAGATGGGAGGAATTAAAAAAGGTACTGGGGAGTATGTGGGGGGTGATTATAATACACAGCAAGGATCAACAAAACCCCTGTCTCCCCTCCCCTTCACATATATCCCCTCTATATCATGCTAACAGCTCTAACAAGGTAAATTTATCTTTTTTTATGTCATCTTAGCATATTTTATGCTACAGAACGAATTATTTTTTTTTACATGTATTGTTATGGGAAAATGCGTTTCACATAACGAACTTTTCGCATAACAAACTTGCTCCTGGAACGAATTAAGTTCGTTGTGTGAGGCACCACTGTATTATCTTTGGTGCACCAAACTTTGCATCAAACGGTACCATATTGGTTTCAGTGTCTCTGGGAGATGTATAGATCTGGTAAAGCCCTGCGATCAGTTGGTAGTATGAAGTTAGTATGTCAATCAGCTATGAATATAAGATATGTGTCTACAAAAACAAAAATGTCTACGATTGCTGGGATGTCTTTAAGGAATAATTTATCTGGTCAAATAAGATTATGTGTGGAACATTCTATTTTTTAAAAAACTGCTTAAAACTAAGCTATTCATTGATGCTTATTTATGATACAGTATGACAATCGTTCCTCTGACATTGTTTTGCCTTCCCTTTACTGTAGTTGATGAGGACTTGTTGAACGTATTATTAAGGGCAACTTTCATATGTCATTAGCTATACATATGACGATTTTGGATTACTGTGTTTTTTTAATGCTTTTATGTGTTACTTTGGAAACCGCTGAGACTTTTGGCGGTATAAATTTTTTTTTATAAATAACTAACTAACAATAAAATAACCTATTTTAACAATGGACAATGTTCATAACTTCCCTCTTAATGTCATTTTGCTAGGTGTTTTTGTCTCTAAAGTCCTCGCTATTGAGGTTGTGCTATCTATAGAAGTAGTCAGGAGAGGACCGTGGAAGTACACTGAGATATGCCTCTGCAATCGGCAGCACCTCATTAGCACCATGGGCACTGAACTGTGAGGTGCCACAAGGATCGATACTGACACCTGTTCATTATATTTACCTCAAGCCATTAGCTGAGTTAATTCAGTTGATGGACACTGACTTCTGCATTAATCACCTACAGCAGAATTTCACAGGGCAGGGAAGAGGAAAGAAGTGTGCTTTCCAGTTAACACGTGTCATTAACCCACTTTAATTCCTAATAGGGATAGCACAGAACAGTTAATTACACCTTCAGAAGTACAATTAACTACATTCTGTGTAAGAAGTCATGCTTTTAACAGGTAGTAGTAATTGTTGCCTCATGTTTACACAATGGCTTCCTTCTACCAAATGCCCCCCCCCCAATTACTGCAGAGCTTTTGAGCTGTTACAGGTTAACTTTTGCATTAACTGCAAAATCTTAATATAGTAGATTTATTTATTTAAAATATTTATATCCCCCATATCCCAAAATCTGCCAACATGCTATTGTATAATGTTGTGTGCCCAAAATGTCTCACATGTAACCCAAAATGGGGCGTTGCAAAACTTTAGGCTCAGTGTTCTAGAACAGTGTTTCTCAACTCGGTCCTGGAGTACCCCCTCGCCAGCCAGGTTTTCAGGATATCCACAGTGAATATGCACAAACTTGATTTGCATCCACTGCCTCCATTATATGCAAATTTCTTTTAGGCATATTCATTGTGGATGTCCTGAAAACCTGACTGGCAAGGGGGTACTCCAGGACCGAGTTGAGAAACACTGTTCTAGAACACTGGTTACCAACCTTGTCCTGGAGGACCACCAGGCCAATCGGGTTTTCAGGCTAGCCCTAATGAATATGCATGAGAGAGATTTGCATATAATGGAAGTGAGAGGCATGCAAATCTGCTCCATGCATATTCATTAGGGCTATCCTGAAAACCTGATTGGCCTGGTGGTCCTCCAGGACAGGGTTGGGAACCACTGTTCTAGAACACTGGGGTTGTACGCCTAACTTGTCCATCAGGATTTAGACCAGATTTCAGCAGGTGTTAAGTCTGTGTTCAAAGTCAGGAATCTGCACGAAGTGCTAATTCTATAAAAAGTGCTCAGTCTGTAGCATCCTTTATAGAATAGTGCTTGGCGCAGATTTTTCCCTTGCCTAATTTTGAGCAGCATCTACTAAATCTGGTCCATTGTGGATGCTGAAAGAATAGTGCATCCTCTTTACACATAGGGCCAACTGCTACTATTATTTATTATTTCTATAGTGCTGAAAGGTGTACGCAGCTCTGTACATTTAACAATCAATAGATGGTCACAGCTCAAAAGAGCTTACAATCTAATTTGGACAGACAGCACAACTCAGGGTTGGGGAGTTTCTGGCAGAAGGTATCTGATAGTGATTGGGAGTTAAGAGCTCTTGATTTGGGGATTGGAGAAGGTTTTGGGTGGGACAGTTTTGGTCTTTGTGCATCTTTCTTGGGTATTTTGGTATATTGTACTTTGGAATGCTTGGATGACTTTTTCCCTGGTTGATCTGAGTGTGGAGGGATGAGGTTGGGGGATTGCTATGGAGGGGGGAGATTTTCATTTTTTCTTATCTCATCATTGTTTATCTTCAGTGTTGTTTTGTTTTGGCTTGTTTCTCTTTGGCATTGAGATATGTTTCTATGGAGTCCTTGTGGGCCTCCAGCTGTGCTGTTGTATTAGTGTGTTTTTCAAAAAATTTAATAAAAATTTGCTTGGAAAAAAAAGTGGTCTTTTTGCTTGGATTTGAATACTGCTGCAGACAGAACATGACATATTGACTCTGGCAACCTGTTCCAGGCACACGGCGTGACATGAAAGAAGGGATGGCGTCTTGAGTTGGTGGTGGAGGAAAAGGGTACAGCCAAGAGAATAAGGCAGAATTTGGCAGCTCTGCAGTGAGAAAAGTAACTCCCTTTGCTAACAGAGACTGCTGGCTTTATTTTGGGGTTTAAGATATTAAGTCTTTTTTTTTTAATAATGGTTGCTGCTGCTTAGAATGGCACTTGGATCAGGGGTTGTGAGCACATGTGATCACACCAGCATGTGAAGGCAGTGCAAATGACAAATCATTCTGCTGAAATTCTCACAGGCACTGTTATATGAGAGCATCAGCGCTGGCACCAAGTATTCTCAGTTTCAGTAAGAAAAGCAATAACATTAACACATCCAGTATCAGAAATGAGGCATCACTGGGGAATTTGCATTATGTAATAGTTTCTTAATTTCTGCAAATACTGATTTTTCTGTCTTCTGCTATGCACTACCTAGATTTATTGTCGAAATAGCAAAAAAAAAAAAAAAAAAAAAGCACAGACTTGTCTCAGTGAATTGCATCGTTGTCATGGCAACCCCACAGTTGGCAAAGATCAGAGGCAGTAAAATAATGAAAAGCTATGAATGGTTTTAAATGAAGAACCTGAGAGGAAATAATTCACCTAAACTGGCTGGAGTACTGAAAGTGCAATCAATGATTCCTGACTCTGGGGTCAGTGAATACTGTGATTTAACAGGTGTGTACATAGCAGCAACTTTGTGACCCATGATGCAAAATTAAGGAACTCAGAGATAAACAACATGATGCTCTGGGATCCTTTCACTAAGCTGCGATATGAATTGGCCTTAATGCACCCTTATGCAGGTCTTCCCATGTGCTAAGGCCACTTTTACCACAATTGGCAAAAAATGTTTTTTCCTGTTATTTTCATTACTAGCCCATGCTCTGTTATCATTAGCATGTAGCCATTGTAAAAAATTACTATCTGAATATTTACTGCCATCTATTTGGATGGTATAAAGACTCCCGAATTAACTGTGTGCTGACCAGTTAGTGTGCAGTAAGGTAGATGCATTGTTTACCGCAAGAATGCCCACTCTTCACCCTGACACAACCTTCAAGAAATCCCCCATAATAATTAATGCATGGTTAGCACGTGCACCTGTCAAAATTAGCATAGCACGCTTTAGTGCATTCTGCATTAGGCTTTTTTTTTTTGTTGTCTTAGGCCTGAATTCTTGCCTAACGCAGCTTAGTAAAAGAGCCTCTCTATTAGAAGAGACAAAATATTCCAAAAGTCATTCCACTGAAATTATGTCCATGCCAAACCCCAGAATTCTAGTTCTATGCTCTGTTTCTTTATCAGGAGAAAGGATAGTAGCCATGTTTAGGGAACATTGCAACATATGATATTCATAATAATAATAATTTATTTTCTTATATATCGCCCAACCAGAAGTTCTGGGCGGTTCATAACAGAAAAAAACGGAATCATTTCAGCAAAAAGTACAATTTCATAATAACAATTTCATGAAAACACTGCTACATACATCAATCAAATATGACATTAGTTAAAATATGGTTCCAAAATTTTATTATCAATTAAAACATAAAATAAAAAATTATAAAAAGATAAAACACCTCATCATGAATATAAAATCAACATTCTTGTTTATAAAATAAGTGAGTTTTTAATAATTTCCTACATGTTAAGTAAGAATAGGTTTGGGCCATCAATGGATTTAAGGCACTTCAATTCCCCTCTCAGTGCTTCTCCTCACTATACTCTGAAATTGACTATTACTTTGCTATAAGTCCTAAGCAAAGACCTTCTTTGTAACTCAGGGCTGCCAAATTGTCCTGTTCCAGGACGGTGCCATTATGGCCAGACCTGGTTTCCAGCTTACATCCTAAAGCAGCGTGGTATTTGTAGCATCTGATTCTACCCATTGAAATGCATTGGATAGGGCTGTGAGAAATCCAGGACTGACCTTAAATCCTGTTTCCATAATTATGGTAACTTGGTAGCTCTGCAGGGAGAGAACGCAATTGTATGCAAGAACTCACACAGCTGGCTCTAGAATATACTATACTGGATGCTCTCCAATGCTAATAGAGTTCTTTTATTGATTTTCTTTATTTATAAATGATTCTCACATTTCACCATCACAATTTTCACATGGACTATAATCTTTATTAGTATATATACATATTTTTCACCTCACTAGCACATATTCTTCATGTTACTACATTGCATTCCTTTTTTAAATCAAGGGGTCCTTTTATCAAGCTGCGGTAGGGGTTTAACGCACGTTAAACCGCCTGCCGCGCTAGCCGCTAACGCCTGCATTGAGCAGGCGTTAGTTTTTTAGCCGGCCGCGGGGGTTAGCGCGTGATGATAGTGCCCGAAAAAAGGAGCCCGAAGTCTGTTTTGGGCCTAGGAGGTTAGCGCATGATGAAATGTCCGACGCACAAACCCCGCTAGTGCGGCTTGATAAAAGGTCCCCCAATTCTCACTTTCATCACGTTCACCATCCCATCCCATTTCTTATTCATGGGACTCTCTTCGCATAGTCATATGTCAATATATTTATTTATTAGGACAATAGGCTTACACTGTATTTTCTTACAAGGTGCTATTAATTATTCCCCTAAGGTGATGTTGTGGATCACCCTTAATACCTTGTAACTAAGGTGTACCAATCAACTTTTCATGGCCCTCAGAGATGTCACCCAGGGATCAACACGATCATATCCCTCGGCTTTACACACCCAATCGTCATCGGGTCAACTCTAATGTGCAAATAATGTATAAATTTTAACGTTTCTTTTTCTTTTTTTCTTATATGTGTTAAACTCTTATTACTAATCTTAAAACAATAAATATGACTGTGAGTTTAAAGTATCCACTTTAAACTCACAGTCATATTTATTGTTTTAAGATTAGTAATAAGAGTTTAACACATATAAGAAAAAAAGAAAAAAAGAAAAAGAAACGTTAAAATTTATACATTATTTGCACATTAGAGTTGACCCGATGACGATTGGGTGTGTAAAGCCGAGGGATATGATCGTGTTGATCCCTGGGTGACATCTCTGAGGGCCATGAAAAGTTGATTGGTACACCTTAGTTACAAGGTATTAAGGGTGATCCACAACATCACCTTAGGGGAATAATATATTTATTTAAGCATTTATATACCACTTATAGTCTAAGTCAGGGCTGCCCAAGTCCGGTCCTCGAGATCTACTGGCAGGCTAGGTTTTCAGGATATCCACAATGAATATGCATGAGAGAAATTTGCCTGCACTGCCTTCTTGGTATGCAAATCTCTCATATGCATGTTCATTGTGAATATCCTGAAAACCTGACTTGCCAGTACATCTCGAGGACTACATTCAGGTACTAAAGCATTTTTCCCTATCTGTCCCGGCAGGCTCACACTCTATCTAATGTACCTGGGACAATGGGGGATTAAGTGACTTGTACACCCCAAAAAATCTTCTATACAGGAATAAGAAAGAAAATCAAATCCAACTCCTATAACTTTCTCACTTATATTCAAGCAATGATTTACTTATGCCACAATTTCATTGAAAGTTTCATGCACATCACATCTGAATGAGGGGGAGAGCCTCAGAACCCTGTGCGTAATAATGCCAATTACTGCACTAGAAAGGGAAAAGATCTTCACCGGCTCTTGACCCCCTTCCTACCTACAGCAGACACAGTAAATGTTTCAAAATGGTGTCAGAAAAGTCAAAACTACTTAGCTACAAGCTACCTACAAGCTAAGTAGTTTTGACTTTTCTGACACCATTTTGAAACATTTACTGTGTCTGCTGTAGGTAGGAAGGGGGTCAAGAGCCGGTGAAGATCTTTTCCCTTTCTAGTGCAGTAATTGACATTATTATGCACAGGGTTCTGAGGCTCTCCCCTCATTCAGAGGTGATGTGCATGAAATTTTCAATGAAATTGTGGCATTAGTAAATCATTGCTTGAATATAAGTGAGAAAGTTATAGGAGTTGGATTAAGTGACTTGCCCAGGGTCACAAGGAGCAGTGTGTGATTTGAACCCACAACCTCAGGGTGCTGAGGCTGTGGCTCTAACCACTGCACCACACACTCCCCAGAAGGAGGTTATCCATTACCGAAACACGGACCGTTTCGAGTCTGCACCACTGCTGTGTGTTATAAGGATCGACTTTACATTGTCTGCATCACTTTTATTTGGGAAGAACATTTGTCATTAAAGACTTTTAGATTAATAACAACAGTTCCACAGTCTTATTTTTTTTTTTTTGGTAAATACTGATGCACAAATTGGGTGCATTTCCCCACTATACTGTAACACTATGTACATCTTTTGTGAATACCTCTGACCCACCTATGCCCCTCCCACGGTCATTATCTCTTTTGAGTTGCATATGATCCTATTCAGACACCCATTGTTACAGAGTAGTGCACAGCCAGATTGGTGTACAAATCATAATTAGTGCAAATTAAGTGCTTGTTTGGCTCCAATAATTAAATCATTGGATCCTATTTGCTAATTATCTTAGGCACCCAAATTTGGGTGACCTTTATAGAATTCGGGGGGGGGGGAGGGGGGTTGGTATCCAGTTGGGGGCAAAGGTGAACTCTGGTCACTGTAAAACTCAACTTAAGGCAATGGAAACAAGTATACAAAATCGTAAGATCAACGATGTTGTAAACCCTATGGGAACCCGATTCACCATTCGTGGCTTCATCAGGGGTCAAATTGTGCAGCGTAGCCCTATTAAAGAGACCAAAATGGTGCTGAATTCGTGGGAGGGGGGTTGGTATCCAGTTGGGGGCAGAGGTGAACTCTGGTCACTCCCATCCCAGCAGCTTCATTTTCAAAAAGGCATCGCTTGCTCACACATTCATTTTATTTATTTATTAGGATTTATTTACTGTATTTTTGAAGGAATTCACTCAAGGTGGCGGACAGCAGTAATAAGTCAAAGATAAGCAATAGACAATTACATCAGTAAAAATATCCAAATAATAACACCCATAGTATGCTTGATTACAGTGTTAACACAATTCTCAATAAAACATTTTAATAGACAGCAAAGGGTATAAGCAAAGATGGAACAGATAGATAAGATAGAGTAATAGGATTAATTTAAAGAAAATTTCACGTGAGGTCAGAAAGATGCTTGAATATGATCTTAGCTAGGGTGGGAATGGATACATAGTCTGCTGTAGTCTGCGCAGTATGTCACTCTTTGTGTGTGGGACTAGCAAGTAGAGAATGACACGGTGACAAAATTCATCACCGTTCCCGTCCCCGCGGATAACCGCGGGAAATAATCCCTTGTCATTTTCTACTGTCTATTTCAATCTCAATCCTTCTAAACCAGCATTCTTCAAAGCAAAGCTTGAGGGTCAGTGGTTGTGGCCATTCATACTCTGATTCTTCCCTCTCTCCTTAAAAAATGACATGAAGACGGGGACGGTGATGAATTTTGTCACCATGTCATTCTCTACTAGCAAGTTAGAACATAAGAAGAGCCTTACTGGGACAGATCAATGGTCCATCTAACCCAGTATCCCGTATTCACAGAGACCAATCCAAGTCACAAGTACCTGACAAAAACCTAAATTAGTAGCAGCATTCTATGCCATCGATCCAGGGCATAGAAGCAATGGCTTCCCCAATGTCTGTCTCAACATCAAACTATGGACTTTTCCTCCAGGAACTTGTCCAAACATTTTTTAAACCCAGCTACATTAACTGCTCTTACCTGGGTGAAGAGCCAAGCTTTCACCTGCTTGTAGTACTGCAGGATAATAAATCCCACAATAATTTATCTGCAATAAAATTATTGGACTTTTAGACCAATGATTCCAATGACAGCCCTAAGCTAGGGATCATAAAACAGTGCTCTTCCTTGAACCCTGCAATCATGGGCCCTGAATTTGACTACTAAGTATATCCTCTGAATGATGACCAGAGAGCACTGTGCCAGCCTCTAATCAAAACTTTAAGGAAAAGAAAAAAATTGTGCAAAAATATTGACCACGATTAATAATAAGCAAATTCATGGAGTCTATGGGAGATGATATTTGATAACTGTAGTGTGAATAAAGAAGGAAAGCTTGGTCCCCTGATACAGGTTTCCCAGTCCTATCAACATTACAGAAAACTTTTGATCAGGAGGGAAGTGCATATTATGTAGGTTACAATCTTTTGCAAATCTGTCTGTGATATTTTTTTATTTTTTTTTTAAGTTCCAGTAATTTTTATTGGTTTTATAAACAATAGAGTTACAGAAAAGTAAGATAAGCTTCCGAAAAGTACGGAAGAAATCGAAAGAGAAGGACACCAGCAAGTATATCACATTGCATAACAATGGATAGTGGGTTATAAAGAATAATCAATAATACGATACAGCAGGTATATAGGAATACATCAGCTATCAATAATGAGCATGAATATAAAAGAGATACAAAATATAAAATGAAGTGTGACATGTGCGTACAATGTCAAAAATAAACATGTCTGATTATAGTCAAACGAAATCAATCATATAGTTATCAAATCGGTAAATACAGCAACCAAATTAGTGCTCATAATAAACATATTGAAGATCACTATTAGTAAGACAAAAAGATCAAGTAAGTGTACAGTCAAAGGTCCATACCACAAAAGTCTAGCATAATCGACCAAGTTTTAGTGTAGGAAAGCGAAGCGTTACAACGATCCGCCATGTGGCGTTCGTATTTATTATGGAGACATACAGAATTCCACCATTGGTTGAAGTCAATTTTTGTAAAGTCTTTCCAATTTTGTAATATTATTTGAAAAGCAAGAAATAACAAAAGGGTTAGAAAGCAGTCATGATACATAGAGAGAGGTGTGGAAAGAGCTAGGGATCCCTGAATTATGATATCAAAAGATAAGGGGTCATTAAGAGCAAAAATTTTGGTAATCATCTGCCAGATAGATGTCCAGAAGATCTGCAAATGGGGGCAATCATATAGCATATGACATAAGGATCCTTCAAAGGACTTGCAGGTCCAGCATAGATTGTCCGAGGATCTCATGACTTTAGCTGTTTTGGTGGGAGCCCAGAAGGCTCGATGGTAAAGGAAGATTGCTGTTTGTTTATGAGAGGCAGAATGAAGGGATTTAGAGTTTGGTCCACATAGTAGTCCAGACTCCATCAGTGATAGGAGACTTCAACATCTGATTCCACTTGGTTTTGGAAATTGGGAGTGCAGGAAAACATTTAGATTGAATAAGTTTATACCAATTGGAAGATTGACCCCTGGAGGCTGAAAAGGCAAAAATCTTGGAGTGTAAGTCAGAGTTAGTATGAAGAGAAGAAGGAGAAGAAAGTTTCGTAGCAAGACAATGGTGTAATTGTACCCATCTAAAGTATTGAGAAGTGGGGATATTAAATTTTGCCATAATATCGGAGAAGGTAATCCAATTGTCGTTTATAATAAGATGTGATAAATTCCAAATTCCTTGACGATGCCAGGTTTTCCAGGCCACAACTGCATTATCAATCTTTAGTTTGGGATTGTGCCAAATCGGTGCTAGTATCGATTCACTCAGTTTTTTCTCTGAAAGGGAGTCTATGCGATGAAGCGCCTGCCATGTGTTAAGCAAAATTGGATTTTGTTTGGCTAGTGGAGGAAGAGGAATGGCAGGAGCATGCTGTAGAATGGAGGGGTCTACAATCGAGTGTTCTAATGACAGCCATATGGGTATTGTGTTTGAGGAGCAGTGAGTCAGCCAAATGGAGCCTTGAGATAACAAGAAACCATAGTGATATTCCCGAAAACTGGGAAAGTTGACTCCGCCTTCTAGTTTAGAACACTTCAATTTACACAATGCTATGCAAGGTTGTTTGTTTTGCCAAAGGAATGACGAGAGAAGGTGTTCAAGTCTTGAGTATATAGAATGGGGGAAGAGGCAAGGGAGCATGCTTAGTATATAATTGACCTTGGGCGTGATCATCATTTTTATGGTAGAAAGTCTGCCCCACCAGGATAAATTCAAAGGGGACCATCTGGAAGTGCAAGAACGAATAATAGAAAAGATAAAGTCAGAATTGAGTCTTAGGGTGGAGTCAAGCGAGGATCCAAAATATAAGCCTAGATATTTAATCTTAGTAGGGAACCATATAAACCCGTATTTAGAAGATTCAGATTGAACGTCAATACAGTTAAGCGGAAGAATTTCAGATTTAGTGACGTTTAATTTATATCCAGAGATGGTAGAATAGTGATTAATTTGTTCAAGTACGTATATTAGGGATTCAGGCATGACATATAGAAGAATATCGTCGGCATACGCCGAAAGTTTTACTGAGAAGGGACCTGATTGAAACCCTTCAATCCTAGAATCAAATCTAAAGGCAGCTAAGAGTGGTTCTAGGGCGAGATTAAAAAGTAATGGGGAAAGAGGACATCCCTGTCTCGTACCACGGGATGGAAAGAAGGGTTTAGAAAGATTTCCATTGATCATGATCCGAGTCGTTGGATGGGAGTAGAGAACTCCAATCATGGATATAAAAGATTCGGGAAAACCATACCAACGGAGGATATGAAAAAGAAAATGCAATTTGAGACGATCAAATGCTTTTTCAGCATCAAGGGCTAGGATCAGTAGGCGGTCGGAGTGAGATGAGGCATGTTGTATAATGTGAGAAAGTAAGCGGGTGTTATTGGAGGAATACTGATTGTTCAGAAGCCTGATTGATCAGATGAGATGAGAGAGGGAAGAACAACCTGTAATCGAGAAGCAAGAATTTTGGCAAAAAGTTTTGCATCGACATTGATTAAGGAGATGGGACGGTAGTTTTTAACATCGGAAGGATCCTTACCTGGTTTGGGGAAAACAATGAGTGTAGCTTCTGTAAAAGACCCTGTGGAGTGACCCTGATCACAGAGAGACTGAAAAAACGATAAGATGAAAGGTAGTAGGGTAGGGAGAAAGGCTTTGTAGAATTCAACAGTAAGGCCGTCCGGTCCCGGAGATTTATTAGGGGACATGGAATTAATGGCATCTGAAATTTCTTGGGTTGTAAAGTCAGAGATAAGTGAAGTAGACTCTAATGGTGATAAAGAAGGGTGAGGGAAAGATAGAAACGTTTTGAGATGGGCACCAGAAGGAGAGGTTTCAGAGGAATATAGATGCTGATAAAAATCATAAAAGGCGGAAGAAATGCCAGTAGGGTCCGTGAGGAATTGATTATTTGAGTCTTTGATAGAAGATATTGTGGATTTATCCTGGGATTTTTTAAGGTAATTCGCAAGTAAATGACCTGGTTTATTATTGTCCGCATAGTAAGTAGAAGATTGGGCGAACACCGATTTAGCAGCAGATGAGCTCAACAAAGAATTGTATTGGAGTCTAAGGTTTCGCAGGTTCGTCAAGGCTGTAATATCAGAAATATCGGAAGTGTGGCGAGATTCAGCTTCACGAATACGGGTTTCTAGATCCAGTTGTGATTGTTTCCGAGAAGAGTGAAGGCGTGTAGTGAACTGAATAATAGTGCCCCGTATGTAAGCTTTGAAAGCATCCCAGGTATTAGTCCAGTTGGTGTGTGAGGGGATATTGAATTGAAAAAATTCTTCTATAGCAGTTGTTATGCAGTATGTAAACTGGGCCTCAGCCAGAAGTGAGGAATTGAACCTCCATTGTTTGTTACAAGGTGAGAGAGAAAAATGAGAGCATGTGATAGAGATAGCAGCATGGTCAGAGACTGTAATGGAGTGGATAGAGAAGCGGTGATATATTGCAAGAGAGAGGAGCTGGTTAGAAAATAATCAATCATGGAATAGGTGGAATGAGGTGCAGAAAAAAAGGTATATTGGTCAGAGTCATTATGGTGAAGCCTCCAGGGGTCAGTCAATTGTAGCTGAGACAAAATATCATGTAAGGCATACCATGATTTAGGTTTTTTATATATGGCATGTGATTTTCTATCTTTCAATGGATCAAGAATAAGGTTGAAGTCTCCTCCAACAATGACAGGAGTGTCAGGGTCCTGTAAAATATGATTAGCTAAATTATGAAAGAAATCTGGGGAATCCAAATTTGGTGCATAGATATTAATAATTCGCAGGTTGCGATTGGAGATTGATAGCTTGGTACTTACCCATCTTCCGTATGTATCATGAGAGCTGGCAATAAGGGAAATGGATGGGTGTTGTCTTATTAAAGTGAGGACACCATTCTTCCCATTCAAAGCAGGAGAGAATACAGGAGGGCAAAATCCCTGTTTAATGAACTTGGCTGAGTCTGAGTCATTGAGATGAGTCTCTTGTAGGAGAATGATATCAGATTTAAGATCATCAATATAAGATAATATTTTACGCTTCTTGATCATATTGTTAAGACCTTTGAAATTTAAAGAGGTTTAAGGACATTGTACAAAATATAAAATAATCTGCATGAGCTTTAGAGCATCTAGATCAGTGTGGGATATCAAGAGGTAAAAGAACTGAGCTGTATGTAGTGTCAATGAGGAAGCAAAAGCAGAAGTAAACCCAATTATGCAAATAAAGTAAAAGCATATATAGCAATGAGACATACCTGGTATGGTGAGAGGAAGGCCCATTGCACTAAGACAAAAGGCACTAGCTGTGGAAGGCTGGAGTAGCAGGAAAAAGATAGCCAAGCAGAAATCCATACCAGCAACCAGTGTAGATAGATTATGTAAAAGAAGCCCTGGGTGAGCTCTATGAATTTTACAAGCAGCAGGGTCAAGAGGGTTCATTGTGAGAGCTAAGTACACATCCTAAAAGCAACAATGGCTGATTAAAAGCAGCCAGTTTAAACCTGTGAGTCAGAAGCACAGTGAGGTGTGACTAATGATAAGTAACAAGCAGAGCAGCATGCTGGAAATAAACTGATATAGAGAACAAACCTGAGCAATCCAAATACAGGAGTGAGACCCCTTACCATGCAGGAAAGGATTTGTAGGAGATAGGGAGAGTTTGCCAGAGTTGAGAATATATAGATGGTACCGGGAGAGGGGCAAGCGTGGTCCCCACGCACCCGACGGATCCCGCGGATCCAAAACCACACGGCCCCAACAACCCGAGGCCTGCGCCGGTCCGCGAGTGATATTTAAACACTGTGATCACTGCTGGATTTAAAGTCTGGTTGCACATTTAAATATATACCCAAATATTCAGCACCTACTGATACCCTGATATCTGGGCATGGACTGACCTCTATATGTTTTCTTTCCTAACATACCTGGACAGTTATTTATGTACCAGCTCTGAAGATTGGCAGCATCCAAATAACTTCTGGCTACACCCCTGGAACACCCTAGAACTGGATAGTACTGAGGTGATTAGGGAAGATTTTCAGCGCATTCTACAGATAAATGCATGGAATACTGCTATTATTTGGGTTTCTGCCGGGTACTTGTGACTTGGATTGGCTGCTGTTGGAAACAGGATACTGGGCTAGATGGACCATTGGTCCAACCCAGTATAGCTAATCTTATGTTCTTATGAAAATCCAGCAACACTGATTCAGCAGCACTGATCTGAGTAGGAGTATCTCCTGCTTGAATAAGAACCAGTGGCGTACCAAGGGGGGGAGAGGGGGCGGTCTGCCCCGGGTGCACGCCTTGGGGGGGTGCACAGCCGGCTGTTCTCACTGCCTCTAACGCCGGCCCTGCAGCTCCGGACTTCCCCACAACTGCTCCCCCATCCGATCGCTATTATTTTAAATGTTATGGCAGCCACGGCGCTGTATCCATCAGAGGAGACTTCTAACCTCGGAACTCTTCCTGCAGCCACGGCCTGCCTAGGCGGGAACAGGAAGTTGCTGTTGCAGGAAGAGTTCCGGGGCAGGCTGAGGTTAGAAGTCTCCTCCGATGGATACAGCGCCGCGGCTGCTATAACATTTAAAATAATAGCGATCGGGGGGGAGGGGGAAGTCCGGAGCTGCATGGCCGGCGTTAGAGGGACTAAGAGCTGATGGTGCCGCAGGGTCCCGCGTGGGGTGGGTGGGAGGAAGAAAGAAGAGTAACCGAAGCATTGGCAATTTGGGGGGAGCAGGGGTGGGGAAGTCCAGAGCTGCAGGGGAGAGCGTTGCTGTACCCAGATGGAGGGAGAAGGAAGATGAGGGAGGGAATGAAAGGAGATGCCAGGGCTTGGAGGGAAGGAGGAAGGTATGCCAGACTAAGGGAAAAGGAAGGGGGAGATCTCAGAGCATGGAGGGGGAGAGAAAGATGGACGGAAAGGAGAGAAATGCCAGAGAATCAAGGAAGGGCAGATACCAGATTGTGGGGTGCAAAGGAAAGAAAGGAGAAGAGAGAGATGCCAGAGCATAGGGCATGGGTTGGTGACAGAGAGAAAAAAATGGAGAGGTGGCAGAGCTGAAATCAATCATGTACAAAGGAGAGAAGGGGCACAGGATAGATAGTTATGAAAGGAGCATAGAAAGAAGGAAGATGTTGTATGGAAGAGAGAGAAGGCAGACATTGGATGGAAAGGGCAGAGAGGGCAGTGACTGGAAGGGGTGAGACAGAAGGTGAACAGTAGATGGAAGGGGTGTCGAGAGGTACAGACACTGAATGGAAGTGTGGGGAGAGGAGGGACAGACACTGAATGGAAGTGTGGGGGGGAGGAGGGACAGCCACTGAATGGAAGTGTGAGGGAGAGGGGGAGCAGACGCTGGAAGGAAGTGGGGAGGAGAAAGAAAAAAGGGCACATGCTGGATTGAGGGACGAGGATAGAGTTAGATACTGGAAGGGGTGAGGGAAAGAGGTGGCAAGCTTTAGGTAGACAGTAAAAAAGGACATTGATGAGAGGGTAGTAAGAACGTAATCTAGACAGATGCAGAAAATAAATTGAAAAGGAAAATGAGGGAAAAAAGGGAAAGGGATTGCAGAGGAGAGGTGTGGGAGAGGGAAGGAGAAGAGAGAGATGCCAGACCAATGGGGGTGAAAGGAGAGATGGAAGGGGGAGGCATACAGTTTCTGGAAGGGGCATAGAAGGAGAGAAGATGCCATATAGGGGAAGAGAGACGGCAGACAGTGGATGGAAGGAAGAGAGTTACAAGAAGATGAGGAAAGCAGAAACCACAGAAGACAAAGGTAGAAAAAAATTTTCTATTTATTTATTGCTTTAGGAGACATGTGTCACTGTTTCTGTGGTGTTGCATTGTATGCAGAGTCCAGCTTCTTACTGGTTCAATTTAACCTTTATCTATGTACAGTATTTCTATTTTATCCCCCCTTTTACAAAACTGTGGAGTGTATTTTAGCGCCAGCTGTGGTGGTAGCAGCTCTGATGCTCAGAATTCTACGAGCGTCAGAGCTGTTACCACTGTGGCTAAAATCTACACTTCAGTTTTGTAAAAGAAGGAGGGGTTAGTTTGTGATTATTCCATACTAGGCAAAGGTATTTTCTGTGTTCTGTGTGTTCGAAAGACATGTTTTTTTGTTAGGCTTGACTGCAGGATTGATCTGTACTAATCTGACTTGTTTAGTTTTACAATGGGTATTTTGATGTTGTACTGTTCAATGCAGTATGTAAGATGCTGCCTTTTCATAGGTACTAATGTGCGATGTGTGGCTTGTTACTAAAAATCATGTTTTCTGTACAGATGGGGGGGTGTGTCAAAAAATGATGGGCCCCGGGTGTCACATATGCTAGGTACGCCACTGATAAGCACTGCTGAATATTTATCTAAAGCCAAATTATTATTTTATCTTATGAAACTTTTCAATTGTCATAATAAATCAGATGACATTAGAATCTTCTTGGGCCCACATTTGTTAAAATAAGAATCGGAATCCTTCTTAGCTTGCTCATTTTTTTCAATGGAGAGTAAACAGTGGAGTGCTGCAGGGGTCTGTACTGGGACTGGTGCTATTTAACTTATTTATAAATGATCTGGAAATTGGAATGACGAGTGAGGTGATTAAATTTCCAGATGACACTAAACTGTTAAAGTTGTTAAGACGCATGCGGACTGTAGACCTTAGGAAATTGGAAGAATGGGCGTCCAAATGGCAGATGAAATTTAATGTGGACAAATGCAAAGTGATGCACATTGGGAAGAATAATCTGAATCACAGTTATCAGATGCTAGGGTCCATCTTGTGGATTAGCACCCAAGAAAAGGATCTGGGTGTCATCATAGACAATACGGTGAAACCTTCCCCCAATGTGCGGCGGGGGCTATTAAAGTAAACAGTAAGCTAGGAATTATTTTAAAATGGATGGTTAATAAGACTAAGAATGTTATAATGCCCCTATATCGCTCCATAGTGCGACCTCACCTAGAGTATTGCGTTCAATTCTGGTCTCCTTATCTCAAGAAAGATATAGTTGCGCTAGAAAAGGTTCAAAGAAGAGCGACCAAGATGGTAAAGGGGATGGAACTTTTTTTGTATAAGGAAAGACTAAAACAGTTAGGGCTCTTCAGCTTGGTAAAGAGACGGCTGAGGGGAGATATGATTGAAATCTACAAAATCCTGAGTGGAGTAGAATAGGTACAAGTGGATCAATTTTTCACTCCGTCAAAAATGACAAAGACTAGGGGACACTCGATGAACCAACAGGAGGACATTTTTTATCACTCAGAGAATAGTTAAACTCTGCAACACATTGCCTGAGGATGTGGTATGAGCGGATAGCGTAGCTGGTTTAAGAAAGGTTTGGACAAGTTCCTGGAGGAAAAGTCCATAGTTTGTTATTGAGAAAGACATGGGGGAAGCCACTGCTTACCCTGTATCGGTAGCATGGAATATTGCTACTCCTTGGGTTTTGGCCAGGTACTAGTGACTTAGATTGGCCACCGTGAGAACGGGCTACTGGGCTTTATGGACCATTGGTCTGACCTAGTAAGGCTATTCTTATGTTCTTATGTGTGCAAGGCACAGTCTCTATCCACCGCTGTGTAATCAGATACATGCTTGCTTGCATTACGTTTTTTGCTATCCTTATGATTTATATTATCAACTCCATGTGTACTCTCCAAAAATACAGTTTACAACTGTGCATGTAAGGTCATGCAACTAATTAGAGATGAGATGAGTTTTGGATCCTGAGCCAAAATGCAAACACCATCTGGGGATGCTTCAGGAGTAGGGGGAGGAGGTTGGAGGCACACAGTTTGGACCACAAGTCTTTGCCAGATTACTAAAATCTGCAGATCGTGATCCAATAAAATGTGCTCCTGACAAATAGCCAGTTGGAACTGTGCCTTTTTCAGTGAGAACATTCGCAATGTAAAAATGACTCCATCTCTGATTAGTAATGTGACTCTTCATATACCCTTGCAAATGTGCTGATATTCAGCCCTTAACTAGATAAGTTAAGTCAAAGACAGAACTGTTATTTATGCAGTCCTATATGCTTGGTTAACTTATCTGGTTAAATGCCGACTCCACTTCCACCCACAAAATAGCTGGTTCGGCTTTAGCAGCTAGAGGGGATATTAAGTAGCATTATTTAGATAAGTGCCCCTGAAAATTCCCTCAGGGTCCAGTCAGTGTGAGTTAAGAGCCAACAGCTGAATTTCTCCTGCTTCGGTGTTTGAGCTTTGCTCCGCCTCCTTTTACCACCTGACTGCTGTTGCTGCTACTCTGCACTTTACCATCAGAATCCTGCTTTTCTGCACTTTACCATCGGGACTTGGATGTTACCTGCTGTTGTTTGCTGCTATTCAACTTTTTAATCATCGGCTCTTTTCAGAGCCAACAGCTGAATTTCTCCTACTTTGGTGTTTGAGCTTTGCTCCGCCTCCTTTTACCACCTGACTGCTGGTTCATTCAAAAGACCAACAGGAACTTGTTGCTACTCTGCACTTTACCATCAGAATCCTGCTTTTCTGCACTTTACCATCGGGACTTGGATGTTACCTGATAATGTTTGCTGCTACTCAGCTTTTTAATCATCGGCTCTGTTGATAAGTATAACCTTAAGTTGTCTTAGATTCATTTCTATTACTGGTTTTAGATATTTATTCTTATATTTTACTTATTGATTGATGATTTATTTAGTAATTGATTTGGTTGTATTATAATGACTTCTATGAATAATCCTTTGATTTTATTGGGTATTTTATACCTACTTTGTTATAAAAGCTGGGCTATTATAACTGAATTTTCTAATCCCATTCCAGTACATCTATCCGATAGATGCATTTTGATTTTCATATAATTGTTCTGAAGATGGGCCTTTTCAAATATCAGTACTTACTTCTAACCGGAGTCTTCCTAAACCCCATTCAAGTAGACATAGAAATCTGATTCATATTAGTCGACAAGACCCTATTGTAAATACTAGCTTTATTATCTTGAAAGGATTATATTTGAACATTAGAAATAAAACCTCATTAATAAAAGATTGGTTATGATATTATTATATGCAGGAAAATGAAATTATTGAAAGATATTTATGTTACCTGTATAGATAATAGTGTAATATGTGGAATATCTTTTGCTCTTTCATTTGTATGACACTGTTTTTGATTAAAAACCAATAAAGAATTAAAAAAAAAAGTTTGGTTAGAAGATTCAAAATTAGATTTTCTTTTTCTAACAGAAACTTGGCTAATATCTAATGATGACCCAATCATAAATGAATGTGTTCCACATAACTATAAAATCTTACCTCTCTCCAGAGATGGAAAGAGAGGTGGAGGTTTTGCTATTATTCTGAAAGATTCCTTTGATTTTATAAAGGTTGATTCATTTTCTTCTAATGATTGGGAAATATTAACTTGTCATTTGTCTCGTTCAGATTTAGTTGATGTTTTAATGGTAACTTTATTTTATATCCCTCCGAAGAAATGGTATATTTTATGAATTTGTTTTATCTCATTCAATTGCTGGTCCATATAATTTAATACTTGGCGATTTAAACTTACATTTAAACCAGAAGGAGAATTCAGAGGTGAAGTATCTCTTTCAATTTCTTTCTTCCTTAGGATTTTTTTTGATCTGGTTTAGGAAAAACTCACGTAAAAGGCCACCAATTAGATTTGTTGACCTTTTCATCAAATGAATTAATTGATCCTAAGATAGGTTCCATCATCCTATTTGGAAAGAGTCTATTTGGTCTGATCATTATATGTGTAATTTTAAAATTAATTGGCAAGAAAATACATTAGGAGTGATAAATCAAAAAAGTTTTAAGAAACTCATGTCAATTTCTAGTAGAGGTCATATTAATCAAGTTGAATTTTGGGCCCATCATGATTTATTATCAATCTCAGGTCAAGAGGAGAACTTTTTATCGGATTGGAATGATTCTCGATTATCAATATTAGATCAAATAGCACCACTCAAAACGTATTTAAAATAAGAACATCAAATAAATGGTATGACAATGAATTATTAGAATTAAAAAGATTATTGAGAAAGAAGGAAAAAATTTGGAGACAATCAGACAAGGTGGAAGATAAATCAATATGGAGATTAGAGATAAGGAATTATAAAACCTTGATTAGGGAGAAACGAACCAAATATTATGCTCAAAAAGTAAGAAAATCCAATATAAATAGTAAAGAGTTATTTAAATTAGTTAATAATCTCTTTAATACAAAATCTAAAACAAAATGAAGGTTAGAAAGTCCACCATCAGCAGAGGCTTTAGCTCAATACTTTGAAGCTAAGATCCATAATTTAAGAACTCACATAGATTCAACTTTGTATGCAAATTTTGAATTATTTTCATCCCAATCAAATGAGGGAATCAGGGCAGATATGTCCTGGTCCCAATTCAACTTTCCTGATTGGGTAATGTTTTGTAACTTATTTTCTAAGTATGCAAAAAAGAATTGCCAACTTGATGATTGTCCTCCAATTGTAATGAGAAATGCTCCGCTCATTTTAAAATCAAAACTTTTTGATTGGATTGTATCATTATTAGTGGCTAGGTCGTTTCCAAGTGAGATTGGTCAGATTTTAATCACCCCTATTATAAAGGATACGAAAGAAACTATAACTAATACATCCAATTTCAGACTAGTTGCTTCTGTTCCCTTATTTACAAAAGTGATTGAAGGTTTAGTAAATGTGCAATTAGTTAATTATTTAGATAAATTTGAAATTCTACACAATTTTCAATCTGGCTTCTGCTCAGGATATAGCACTGAAATAGTTATATCCATAGCCTATTCAAATCGGGTTCAAGTGCAATTATTCTACAACTGGATTTGAGTCGTGCTTTTGACTTAGTTGACCATGATGTATTACTAGCATGCTTGGATTCCATCGGAATTTAAGGTAGGGTATGGAATTGGTTTCAAGGGTTTTTGAAAAATAGGTCTTACCAAGTAGTCAGTGTTGGTTAATACTCTACCAGATGGGTAAATGAAAGTGGAGTCCCTCAGGGTTCACCACTTTCTCCAACTTTATTTAATGTTTACCTAGCACCTTTATGTTATTTATTACATAGTTTATAGGTAAAATTTTATGTTTACGCAGATGACATTTCAATACTCATCCCTCTAACTGAACTCACTTTAGAAGTGTTAAGTTATATAGCTTGTATTCATTCACAAGTGGAAATTTGGACATCTACATTTAGATTGAAATTAAATCCGGGCAAATCAAAATTCTTTCTAGCTAGTCCTAATGAAAAAATTACTGAAACAACTTTACTTCTAAATGGTCAATCTTATTCGATATCTCCTACACTGAAAATTTTAGGGGTTATTTTAGATCGGTTCTTATCTTTTAATGCTTATACAGATTTTCTGGTTAAGAGATGTTTTATTGTCCTCTGGAAACTGCGTACTGTTAGGAAATATATTGATTTTATATCATTTAAAATCCTGGTTCAATCTTCAATCCTTTCAATATTGGATTATTGTAATGTTATTTATCTGGGATTGTATAAAATAACTACTAGCTGACTAAAAATCATACAAAATATAGCTATTTGTTTGATTTTTAATCTGAAAAAACACGATCATATCAGTGTATATTATCAAAAGCTTCACTGGCTACTGTTTGAGGCTAGAGTGTTATTTAAATTTGGATACATTTGTTTTAAAGTTTTATTCGGCTTAGTGCCGACTTACCTTGTTTCTCATTTTAGTTTTTTTATTTCTAAGAAAAATATTTGTAGGTCGGTTGGTTTTATTTTCCTTCAGCAAATGCATGTTGTTACAAAAATTTTTTAGATAGGACCTTAGCATTCCAAGCAGGATTAATGAATTCATGTTTGAATCTTCTTGTTTCTCCATTTCTTACTTACTATCAATTTCGAAAAGATCTTAAAGCCCACTTATTTAAACAATCTAATATACATTATTGATTTTTATATTATCATGTAGTTATAATGTATTTTCAATCTTTTTATCTATACTTATTTTAGTTTATATTGTGTTTTCCTTATTCATTAGTTTTAATGCTTGTATTAGTTACTTAGAATTTTATTATGTATGATGTTATTATTATATTGTATGCTCAGTACCTATTGTATAAACCGCTATGAACTGCTGGTTAGGCGGTATATAAAAATAAATTATTATTATTATTTTTATCTTAACCGATTAACTTACTTTGAATATCAACCCCATATAAAGAATGTGGAAACTTTTGCATTCACATTCCATTTGAAAATTCTCAGAGTTTTTAAATGTGCAAGTTGTGGTGGTGGTGGGGGGGGGGTAGAGTTGTCACCAATTATTTATTTATTTAGTGGTATTTACTAATCACCTTTATGAAGAGAGTCTAGCAGTATCACAAGATTCCTGACCTGTGATTTTAGGGGGAATTCATAATTTCCAAAAGGTATTTTGAAGTCAAGTATTTTTTCATTTTGTTAGACACCCAAAGAATCGCTATTTATGTAATGCCATGCTGTTTCTCTGCATGGGATTAGGCAAAGAAAATGGCACACTTTCAGTTTGAATATTTAACACCTAGAAATCCTTTGACTAAACTGCATAGTAACATAGTAACATAGACCCGAATGGTCCATCCAGTCTGCCCAACCTGATTCAATTTAAATTTTTTTTTTTTTTCTTCTTAGCTATTTCTGGGCGAGAATCCAAAGCTTTACCCGGTACTGTGCTTGGGTTCCAACTGCCGAAATCTCTGTTAAGACTTACTCCAGCCCATCTACACCCTCCCAGCCATTGAAGCCCTCCCCTGCCCATCCTCCTCCAAATGGCCATACACAGACACAGACCGTACAAGTCTGCCCAGTAACTGGCCTAGTTCAATCTTTAATATTATTTTCTGATTCTAAATCTTCTGTGTTCATCCCACGCTTCTTTGAACTCAGTCACAGTTTTACTCTCCACCACCTCTCTTGGGAGCGCATTCCAGGCATCCACCACCCTCTCCGTAAAGTAGAATTTCCTAACATTGCCCCTGAATCTACCACCCCTCAACCTCAAATTATGTCCTCTGGTTTTACCATTTTCCTTTCTCTGGAAAAGATTTTGTTCTACGTTAATACCCTTTAAGTATTTGAACGTCTGAATCATATCTCCCCTGTCTCTCCTTTCCTCTAGGGTATACATATTCAGGGCTTCCAGTCTCTCCTCATACGTCTTCTGGCGCAAGCCTCCTATCATTTTCGTCGCCCTCCTCTGGACCGCCTCAAGTCTTCTTACATCTTTCGCCAGATACGGTCTCCAAAACTGAACACAATACTCCAAGTGGGGCCTCACCAATGACCTGTACAGGGGCATCAACACCTTCTTCCTTCTACTGACTATGCCTCTCTTTATACAGCCCAGAATCCTTCTGGCAGCAGCCACTGCCTTGTCACACTGTTTTTTCGCCTTTAGATCTTCGGACACTATCACCCCAAGGTCCCTCTCCCCGTCCGTGCATATCAGCTTCTCTCCTCCCAGCATATACGGTTCCTTCCTATTATTAATCCCCAAATGCATTACTCTGCATTTCTTTGCATTGAATTTTAGTTGCCAGGCATTAGACCATTCCTCTAACTTTTGCAGATCCTTTTTCGTATTTTCCACTCCCTCTTCGGTGTCTACTCTGTTACAAATCTTGGTATCATCTGCAAAAAGGCACACTTTTCCTTCTAACCCTTCAGCAATGTCACTTACATACATATTGAACAGGATTGGCCCCAGCACCGAACCCTGAGGGACTCCACTAGTCACCTTTCCTTCCTTCGAGCGACTTCCATTAACCACCACCCTCTGGCGTCTGTCCGACAGCCAGTTTCTGACCCAGTTCACCACTTTGGGTCCTAACTTCAGCCCTTCAAGTTTGTTCAACAGCCTCCTATGAGGAACTGTATCAAAGGCTTTGCTGAAATCCAAGTAAATTACATCTAGCATATGTCCTCGATCCAGCTCTCTGGCCACCCAATCAAAAAATTCAATCAGGTTCGTTTGGCACGATTTACCTTTTGTAAAGCCATGTTGCCTCGGATCCTGTAACCCATTAGATTCAAGGAAATACACTATCCTTTCTTTCAGCAACACTTCCATTATTTTTCCAACAATTTTTCCATGCAGAAGATGCTAGTGTGAACCCACATTAAGTCCTACCACATTTTAAAACCGATGGTGCTAATTGTATTAAGCAAGATATAAGGGGGAGGGGCCCATAACCCAATATGTATGAGACACTCCTTGCCTGGAAACTTGAAAAGACACACACACACACACACATATATATGAAAAGATGAAGTTGAAGAATAGAAAAGCTTCAGAGATTGGACACAGCATGCTGAGTACAAGCTTTTCTGTTACCAGTGAAGCAAATAGAAATATTTGATATTGGTCAAGATATGATGTCTGGAAACAAGGCACTGAAGATGTGGCAGTCATAACATAACAGTAGGCTATAGTTAAAACTCATAACTTATAAAAAACAGAACATAGGCTAGTGGTCAAATTGACTTGATAATATTTTTCATTGTTCCCTTGACAATGCTTGGGAAGCAAAACATTTCTGTTTATAAGAACTAACATATTTTTCATTTACAAAGGTAGAGGAAAATATTGATGAGCTTATAATTATGAGAAACTATTTGAGTTGAAACTAACCAACAGAACATTGTTGGAACATGCAGTTTATCATTGGATCTTAATGAAGCAATTGTAATTTAATTGGAAGATGGACCAGCTAAGTATGTTTAATAATGAATTAACTGATGATGTCATAATCCCAATAAAGTGGCCTGTCACTTGTAATTTGGTGAGATTCTTGGTTGGCTCCCTACCAGTTAGTAGGACGCCAAGAACTCCCAAGGCCTTGAATGTTTTAACTACACCTTTGTGTCTGGTAATTTTTTCCTTGGCCTCCTCAAGAGATGGAAGAAAGATCTGAGGGGGTATAAAACCTGTTCACGTCATTATTTAGAGCAAACAAAACCAGCCAATATAATAAAGAACATATGTTAGCTAATTAGCACAGGTATGGGTTCAGGCAGAAGTTTTTGGACATTCATAGGGATTCCAATTTTTCTGTAATGGCCCCTACTCTGTGGAATTATTTTCCATTATACCTTAGGGCTGAAAAATCATAAAAAAATTTTAAGTCTCAATTAAAATACACCTTTATTATAATCTTTCTTTTTCTCACTAAAATAGTTTTTCTTTCTCCCTTAACTTTTGTTGTTTCCCTTTTTGTTTTTTTCCTAATAATAAATTGTAAAATCTATTCTTCCCTCATTTAGGGCTCCTTTTACTAAGGTGCGCTAACATTGCCAAGCGCGCTAACCCCGTGCTACGTGCCAAAAACTAACACCAGCTCAATGGAGGTGTTAGCATCTAGCGCACGTGCTAAAACCACTAGCACAGCTTAGTAAAAGGAGCCCTTAGTCTATTTGCGTCTGTAATTGTCATGGTTATTTACATTACATTACATTACATTACATTACATTAGGGATTTCTATTCCGCCATTACCTTGCGGTTCAAGGCGGATTACAAAAGGTTAATTTAAAAAAGACAGAGTTACAGTGATTTGCTAGAGAGGTAAGTTGTAGATCTTAGGAGCATTTAGAGGTCGTTGATTTTTTATACCTTTTAACCTTGTTTCATTTTTTTTTTTTTTGTACACTGTTTTGATTTAAATTTTTTGTTAGTAACTGCAGCTGTAACTGACAGGGCTGAATGGAGAAGTAACAGCCAGTGACGGGTAATGCGTGCATCAGTACGGTGTATCATTCTACCAAGACTGTGGCTGCACCTAACTCCACCTTAAGAAGAACTTTTAGGTGCAGCCGTACAATCAACAATCTGGTAGCATGGCTATTGTTAACCAAGGTGCTGCAGTAGCAGGTGCACCTGCTGACTTTTATCTCCCCCTCTGAAGCCCCCAAATCAGATTCATATCCACCTGATAGTATCTTATAATTTATGTGTGTATCTGTATGCTCTGCCATGTGCCTACCAGCAAAGTACATGCCATCAAATCAAAGCATATACTTTTCCACTGGTCAGTATTCTATACGGGGCCATTTATACACTTTCCTGCCACCAAAAAGTAGGCATCTCCTTAAAGAATTACTCCTTTAGACCAGATTCAGCAAATGGCATAAAAAATAGGTGCAAAAAAATAAAATAAAAATAAATCAGCGCTAAACGCTATTCTATAATGCAGTGTCTCTCAAATTGTTTTTTAGCTCCACACTACAGAATTTATTTATTTATTTCGATTTCTATCCCATTCTCCCAGAAGCTCAGAACACAGAATGACACAGGAACTACACTACACTACAGAATGACACAGGAACAAATTGAGTTCCCCGCAGGAACTCAATTTCCCCGTCCTGTCCCCGTAAGTTTTGTCCCTGTCCCTGTTCCTGCCCCATTCCTGTAAGCTCTGCCCTAACTGCACAAGCTTCGTACACTTATGATTTTAAAGTGTTTGAGGCTTGTGCGGATGAGGACAGAGCTTGCAGGAATAGGGCAGGGACAAGAAAAGAATTCGCCGGGATGGGACAGGAAAAATTTGTCCCCGTGTCATTCTCTACTCCGCACACTAAATGGAAGAAGTTGAAAGGTATGCCATTGGTAGTTTCACTACCAGCAGGGCCTCCTAAGGTGGACAGGTTTCAGTGGAGATGTCAGATTAATGATGTACCATCTGTCTGGGCAGCAGCAGATGGGCAGTGTTGGAGGCGGAGGATCGCATTTATTGCAGCAACATCGAATTTACACTGTGGAGAAGAAAGGCCCAGAAATCTAATTCTGTATTCTGCCATGAAAACTTGATGATATTCATAAAGTCAATAGGACTCGAACATGAGTCGACGGCACCGTGTATAGGTAATTGTCACAACGGTGAAACTAAAAGTAGATAGAATAGAATTGCTTATCAATGTGATGGATGTTCTTGTTTTTGAGTGCAAATTAACTCAACATGGCCGACAGCCGACAAGCAAGCATGCATTTTATCATTCACCATCTGCAGTTGTTCTCTTTTTTTTCGATTTCAATTTAATTTCTGTCAGAGCTGAAAATCCAAGTTCGCAAAGATAAGAAGATCCAAACGGTACTAAAGCCTTGGTTGTTTTGCTGCTCAAGTTAGGACAACTACTGCATAAAAAATAAAAATAAAATTACTTGCTGTTAGTTTTCAAGGACCAATTACATCAAAGAAATGATGCTTGTCTGGGCGGTTGTATCCTTAAGCATACCGATGCTCACAACATTGACAGACTCTTGTGTATGTGATGTACATGTCATCTATTCTAATGTATACTTATGAAGGGAATTTTTAAAAAAATAAAGTAAAATTCTGGACTCTCTCATGGCACACCCGGAATCTCTTTGGGCACACCACTGTCCCGTTGCACACAGTTTGAGAGATACTGCTATAATGGGTGCTCCAGGTTGAACAGCCCTTATTGAATAGCACCAAGTGTAGATTCACACACTCAACTTTGTGTGCGATGACTTATGCCATAAGAACATATGAATAGCCTTGCTGGGTCAGACCAGTAGCCTGTTCCCATGGTGGCCAATCCAGGTCACTAGTACCTGGTCAAAACCTAAGGAGCAGCAATATTCCATGCTACCGATACAGGGCAAGCAGTGGCTTCCCCCACGTCTTTCTCAATAACAGATTATGGACTTTTCCTCCAGGAACGTGTCCAAACCTTTCTTAAAACCAGCTGAAACCTGGCATAAATCCTAGCATGCAAGTTGGGTATGGATCCCCGGAATTCCACAACACTGTATGTATCTTTTTGAAATACACCTGACCCACATTGCTCCTCTTGTGGCCATGCACCCTTTTGGATTGTGTGCACGAGGATTTGGGCATGGACCTTTACAGAATCGTGTGCAGTCAGAACCACATGCAAATGCAAATTAGTGTCAATTAATGTCAATAATTTCTAGTTAACAGCCAATTACTGATTGGTAAATGGTTCATTATCTAATTTATTTGTGTGTGATCTCCGAATCACATGCATATTTGGGTGACCAACTTTGGGCACCGTTTATAGAATCTGGGATTTTATAGCTTTGTGTCAAATGCTGATTGGTTTATTGTATATGTTTATTGCTAAAATGCTATTTAAAAGTAATGACAACTTCTGACTATAACTGCTTAAAACTTAGTCAACATCCACAGCTGCTCAGCTGTAAGACATCATGATTTCACAGGAACAGTCTCTATTTTAGGAACTCTGAGGTGGAAAATCCCATTTCAGCTCTTCTAAAATGTACATCCGCTTGAATGGTTTGAAAATTATGCTTTACACTGTATCTTTTCCATATCAACATATTTACCTAGTATCCACTCTGCCATGCTAATCAGCTTGTGCCACATGTACTGTATCCAAAGAAAACCTTAAAATATGCTGTGCCCAGGAACAAGCTTGGAGAGTAGGTAAGAGATGATGAGCTAAGTTTACTGCGCTGGTCTCTGCCCATATTTTTACTGAGTCCACAGAATCCCTCTCTTAACATGTCCCATTCCGAGCTATCTCTCTGTAACTTCCGTTCCAGCACTCTCTCGCCATCATTTGTTTTGCACTATTTCTCGTCTCTGTTCTCCATTGTTTTTCTTCACTGCACCTCTCTCCCACTTGCAGTCCTTCCCTCCTACATTTTATAGCACTGAGGTATAGGGTAGCATTAATACTCAGGCATGAAATAAAAAGTTCCAGAATTAGCGTCTTCTAAGTTTCCTTGTAATCAATAGAGGGACAATTCTATTTAGACACCCAAGGGTGTGTAGTAGAACTTATTCTATAAAGGAACCTAGCTTTCACTGTGCTTAACCTTTAGATGTGTGCACTTATGCTGGCATGTGAACACTTAAATGTGGCAGCTCCCTGTGTAACTTATAGTATTCTATAAAGTAGACACCTACATGGAGGTCCTATGTTCCGCCCTATGAATGCTCCTTTGTAAATATGTGCTATTTTAAATAATCTCTGGGTTGCTGGCGATTGAATATATGGTAAAAAACGAACTGCTGTTTTCGTGTCTCTTTTATATATACTTGGGGCACTTAGAGGGCTATAATAATGTATACCATTTAATATATACTTTTGTTGTTCTCTAGGGGAAGTTCCTTGATAAAGCTAATATATAGCGAAACATGTCGGTATGACAATCCCTGGGCCAGAGACCACAAGTTAAAGAGCTAAGTATTGCTTCTTGAAAAATTGAATTAATTAAATCAATACAAAAACTTTAACAAAAGTAAAAAATGACATACAAAAATGATACAATTAAGCTAAGATAGGACCCGATGAAGATTTGACACGTAAAGCTTAGGGCAATGAGATTGAATTGAGCCCTAAGTGGTGCCGCTGAGGATCCTTAAGAACGTTATATGAATATGTATGCATGAGGGTATACCAAGGTAGTAGACGGTTTGCTATCTTTGGAAGAATAATTTTAAATAAGCAGGCATTTGCAGAATAGTGGTTGGATGGCATGCTAGCACATACAAATATTTATGTGTACATGCAGAATGTACATATATGCTAGTATTCTAACCATTTAACACACGCATATACTTTGCCACATTTCAGTCACACACAAATGCAAACACATTCACCCCTTCCCCCACAGGCGCACGCACACACAAAACACACTCTACTGCAGTGGTTTTCAACCTTTTTCATGTAAAGGGTGGCAGTATGAATATGCAAAAGCTTTGAGAGCCACCAAAACATTTCAAGCTTACACATACAACTGATTTTGTAAACTGCCTTGACCTGCTTCTTCAGACTGGGCATTAAACATTAAAAACTAATACTAATATTGATTCTATAACATTTCAAGGGTATATTTTAAAAATTCACTTCATTTTGGATTGTCAACAATGGCAGTTTCCAAAAATGAGACAACTGAGTAACGCACTTAAGAGATTTTTTGCAGTTACCATATCAAGTGGTCATTAAGCATGAAATATTGATTCTACAACATGAATAAGATATATTTAAATTTGCTTAAATGTGGCTTGTCAACTGTAGCAAATATTCTGTGTTGGGGCATTTTCGACAGGACGTCTAAGTCTGAGTTTGAACGTTTTGGGAAAAATATCCCAAAATCCAGTAAAGTAAATAACCATTTTTGAAACAGCAAAACGTCTTAACTTTAATTTTGAAAATGACCATTTCTAGTTGTGTTCGCCCTTAGTGCATCTATCTTTTATAACCATTTTTGAAAAAAAAAAATTTCAAAAGAAAAATGCATACAAAACATGCCATTGGGACATCCAAGCAGCCAGCATTCTTAGCACACTGGCCAAAAACAGCTCAGCAGAACAGAGGGGCACTCTAGGGGGGTACTGCAGTGAATGTCACATTAAAAAGTCTTAGGTACACATTTGCTTCTACCCTATTATTTCTATAGCAATACCAGATACATGCAGTGCTGTACATTAAACACACATGAGACGGTTGAAGGGGCACATATAATCCTTGCATATATTCCTTGTAGAAGTTTTCTGTTCCTGATTGAACTACTGAAAACATGTTGTATGTGCCAAGAAATTACAAGGCCATTTTCTCTTTGTGTTCTGAGCTCTGTGTCTTACATCTTGTGCTTTAGAGAGATAAGAAACATTATCTAAACTATCCCACTAAACCCCCCCTTATGTTTGTTACCTCTTTCTAATGTATCCTGTTACCAAATATGGTCTTTCCTACAGTCATAGGCTGAAAAAACTAACCCATGCATAATGCTATATAAATGAATGAAGGACTCATAATAAACGGATATCTCCTGGAATATGACATGGTCTGTTCTTTCTAGGGAGGTGCCCCCAGATGCATCTGTACCAGAGATGACAGAGTATGTGTGTGAGGCAGTATTGGGACCAGAACCGTTTCAACGGTCACTGATTGAAAGAGCTTACAATCTAAAGATGACAGACACACTGGACAAAAATGGTGAATCTATATATGCTGCTCATGTAGGGACATACAAAGGGATGAAGAGTTTGAGAGGGTAGAGGACTATAGAGGGAATGACAAACAAATATGGTGGTGTACAAGTTTGTAGGGTTAGCTTAAACACAGCTTTAAAAAAGTGGGCTTTCAGCCTAGATTAAAATACTGCCAGAAACGGAGCTTGACATACCAAGTCAGGCATGCAGTTCCAGGCATACGGCACTTAGCAAGAAAGAAGGGAGTTGGCAGTAGAGAAGGGTACAGACGAGACTTGCCTGACAAACAGAGTTCGTGGGGCGGCGTATAGGGAGAGATAGGAGAGGAGAGATATCGAGGAACTGCAGAATGAATACACTTGCATGTTAGTCAGAGGAATTTGAACTGTATGCAGTATTGCACAGGAAGCAAACAAAGCGACTTGAAGAGAGGGATAACATGAGCGTAATGACAGTGGTGGAATATGAGGTGTGTGACAGAATTCTGAACAGATTGAAGGGGAGAAAGATGGTTTAGCAGAAGACCTGCAGGAAGTAAGTTGCAGTAATCTAGGTTAGCAGTGACGAGAGCGTGGATGAAGGTCTTGACAGTGTGCACATAAAGGACAGTCCGGATTTTAGTGACATTACATAGAAAGAAGCAACAAGTTTTCGTAGTTTGTTGGATATACAAAGAGAAAGAAAGAGATGAGTCAAAGACAACCCCCGAGGTTGTGAGCTGACAAGACAGGGAGATTGAGAACTTTATTCATCGAAATAGAGAATGGAGGAAGGAGAGAGGCAGGTTTAGGAGGAAAGATAAGCCTTGGCGGTGAGACATCCAGGTAGACAGGCAAGCTGATATTGCTACCTGGGGCTATGAACCTGGATTCCCATAGAAATTTCAGGTGAAGAGAGAGGTAAATTTGTGAGTCGCCAGCACAGAGATGGTACTGAAAACTGTGGAAGATTAGAGCTCCAAGGGAGGAAGGGTAGATGGAGAAAAGAAGAGGTCCCAGGATAGAACCCTGAGGTATGCGGGCTGATAGTGGAATAGCAGTGGAGGAGGATCCTCCAGAGCATATGTTAAAAGCTGCGATGGGAAAGATAGGCCGAAAACCATGAGTTAACAGAGCCCTGAAATCTATACAAGGATAGCATATTGATGCTTATGAAGTGATCTACAGTATTGAATGCAGCAGAGGATGAGGATAGATTAGAGGCCTTTGGATTTGGCCAGGAGAAGGCAATTTGAGACTTTAGCAAGGGCAGTTTCTATAGAATGGAGAGGGCGAAAGCCCGATTGAAGCGGGTCGAGAATAGCTCAAGATGAAAGGAAATCAAGACAATGGCAGTGAACAGCATGTTCAAGTAGCTTGGATAAGAAGGGAAGGAAGGAGACAGGGTGATAATTGGACGGGCAGGTAAGGTCCAGCAAAGTTTTTTTTTGAGGAGTGGCACAATGTTTGAAGGCATCAGGTATAGTTGTAGAAGAGTGCAATAGGTCGAGGATATGGCAGATAGCGGGGATGACAGTAGAAAAGATGGTGATCAGAAGACAGGTGGGGATGAGATCATAGGAACACGTAGTGGGTTTGGAGGAGGAGAGAAGATGTGCTGTTTTCTTCTTTGTGATTTCAGTGAAGAAAAGGCGACAGGGGTCGGCGGAGGGTCTGAGGGCTGGATGGGAGGAGGGAGAGGTGGAGGCGATACGGTTGAGAACTCAAGGTTAATCTTGTGAACCTTGTCGTGAAAATATTCAGCCATGGTCTGGAGGGAAAGCAATGGTGAGCTCACCATACAATATAAAGGAGTTATAGTGAGATGAGTACATGGGACCTTTTATGTAAAGTTCACTGCAGTGCCCCAAGAGAGCCCCACTGCTCTGCTGGGATATTTGTGTGGCCAGTCTACTATGAATGCTGGCCCCATCCTACGTCCCAATGGTTTTGTGCGTTTTTCATTTGGACATTTTTTTTTTTAATGATTCAAAATGATAAACACATCCAGGAAATGGCCATTTTTGAAATAGAAAAACATTTTTCTGGTTTGAAAATGGCCATTTTTTTCTGTTGACTGGATTTTTCCAATATTGGATTTGGACGTGATTTTGAAAATATCCCTCCACATCATCTAAAACTGTCATTTATATTGCATCATCCCATGCCACATTTGGCAGATATTTTATTGAAGATTTATAGGAACATAATTGATAGGATTGCTATTGTGGCCTAGGTGGCATTACTCAGAATTAAAGGAACATGCTAATGTAAAGCATCATCTAAAAGAACATAATCAGTGCCTCTGCTGGGTCAGACCAGAGGACCATCATGCCCAGCAGTTCGCTCACACGGCAGCCCATCAGGTCCAGACCTGTTACGTAACCCTCTATCTATACCCTTCTATCCCCTTTTCCTTCAGAAAGTTGTCCAATGTCTTCTTGAACTCCAATACCATACCCTGTCCTATCACACTCTCTGGAAGCGCATTCCAGGTGTCCAGCAGATGTGGGTGCACCATCCCCTGATACAACGGCAGGATAACTTCTTTCATTCTGGTTGTAATACCCTTCTTGATTATACCTAGCATTCTATTCGCTTTCTTAGCGGCCGCTGCGCACTGTGCCGACGGCTTCATTGTCTTATCCATTAATATCCCCAAGTCCCTTTCTTGGGTGCTCTCACTCAATAACAGCCCTCCCATCTTGTAGCTGTACCTCAGATTTCTGTTTCCCATATGCAAGACCTTACATTTCTCTACATTGAACTTCATCTGCCATCTCGTCGCCCACTCCCCTAGTTTGTTCAGGTCCCTTTGTAAATCTTCACATTCCTCTTTAATACTAGCCCCATTAAGTAGTTTGGTGTCTGCAAATTTTATTATCTTGCACGTCCCTGTTTCTAGATCATTTATGAATACATTGAATAGCAGCGGTCCAAGCACCGACCCCTGTGGAACACCACTCGTGACCCTCCTCCAGTCCAAGTAGTGGCCCTTCACTCCTACCCTCTGCTTCCTACCCGCCAACCAATTTCTGATCCATCTGTGTACATCTCCTTCCACCCCATGCTTGAAATGAAACCCTTGAAAACCAATAAACAAGACACAGGAGTTTTTGAACATAATCACATGGGAGCACTTATGAAATACCACCTGGCTTTGTGGGAGGTGTAAAGATACCTGCTAAATATGTATGTTATCGATGCACGTTATGCTGAAGCAAGTGCTAAATATGGTGCTTTTTGTATTAGAATAAAACTATATTACCAATTGAAATCTGCATGCACAACTTTCTACGCCGCCAGTCAGGTATTCCTTTTTGATTGAAATGTCTGTGAGATTTTATAGTTGAAATTTTAGAAGAGGGAATGATGTAGTAGGGTTAGTTTGCGCACTGTGCCGACGGCTTCATTGTCTTATCCATTAATATCCCCAAGTCCCTTTCTTGGGTGCTCTCACTCAATAACAGCCCTCCCATCTTGTAGCTGTACCTCAGATTTCTGTTTCCCACATGCAAGACCTAACATTTCTCTACATTGAACTTCATCTGCCATCTCGTCGCCCACTCCCCTAGTTTGTTCAGGTCCCTTTGTAAATCTTCACATTCCTCTTTAGTACTAGCCCCATTAAGTAGTTTGGTGTCTGCAAATTTTATTATCTTGCACGTCCCTGTTTCTAGATCATTTATGAATACATTGAATAGCAGCGGTCCAAGCACCGACCCCTGTGGAACACCACTCGTGACCCTCCTCCAGTCCAAGTAGTGGCCCTTCACTCCTACCCTCTGCTTCCTACCCGCCAACCAATTTCTGATCCATCTGTGTACATCTCCTTCCACCCCATGCTTGAAATGAAACCCTTGAAAACCAATAAACAAGACACAGGAGTTTTTGAACATAATCACATGGGAGCACTTATGAAATACCACCTGGCTTTGTGGGAGGTGTAAAGATACCTGCTAAATATGTATGTTATCGATGCACGTTATGCTGAAGCAAGTGCTAAATATGGTGCTTTTTGTATTAGAATAAAACTATATTACCAATTGAAATCTGCATGCACAACTTTCTACGCCGCCAGTCAGGTATTCCTTTTTGATTGAAATGTCTGTGAGATTTTATAGTTGAAATTTTAGAAGAGGGAATGATGTAGTAGGGTTAGTTTGCTGCAGTTTGTTCTATTGTGAAGATTATATGAAATAGTCTGTTTGTTTTGTTGTAATCCACCTTGGTTGTAGGCGGAATTTAATAAATAAATAAGCGCATTCTATAAAGCGGTACATAAAAAAAAAAGAATAAAACTATATTTTCTTTGCTTTTAACATATCTCATTTTTCAATCTATTTCATTTTACTTTCCTGTAAGTAGTTTATCTATTTTATTTAATGAAAACAGGTTCTATATTGTGGTCAATATTTTTTTTAATGCTGACCAATTCAGGCTTTTCTATATTTGGATATTCAGCACTGGATCAGTCCTGCATTCTGGCATTGAATATCCTAAGTAATTGGCTAGCTGTCCAGATAGAGCTGCTGGATAAATCCTGGATTCTCCCTAATACTGCACAGATGGTGCTGAGGCAGTCTGCCTGGATTTTCATAGCCCTATCTGTGCAAGGGCCCTCAAAAATCCAGGTGAGTACCAGTGAGCAGGAATTATCCAGATAAGAGCCACTCCTACCCAAACAGCAACTGCTGAGTATCGATCTCATAGTTTAGTGAGGGAACTTTGAAGAAGAACACAGCTGGAAACAGTGGCTTGACTTGCAGTGCTACGTGCCAGGATCTAAGCAAGAGCTCTTCTCAGTTTCCTGGATGCTCTCATTAACACTAGAATTAACACCACAGGAACACTTTACTAATAATGTTGCACAATGTCCTATTAAAGTACATAAAACCACAGTCAGCAACCCGTTGTTCTTAATCTTTGTTCATTTGTTTGGTTTTAGCATAGTGTGTGCATGTTACAGTCAATGCAGTGCAAAACCAGTATTAATGCCACCTTATGGAAAGCCCAAATGTCAAACCAGTGTTGGTGGTAAATAATCTGATTCTGACTGCATCAGATGCTCAGATCGAAAAGGAAAACCTAGGAGTCCTAGCTTACTAGCATTTTCCAAACTGAAAAATGGCAGGCCCATTATTCATAGGGAGCTATCCAGGTGGGATCAGCTTCTTACCAAGATAATAAGAACATAAGAACATAAGAATCGCCTCTGCCGAGACATACCATAGGTCCATCATGCCCAGCAGTCTACTCCTGCGGCAGCCCCCCAGGTCAATGACCTGTAAGTGATCTAATGCTCCAAGCATTTTGTACTGTATAATATCCCTCTAATTATACCCTTCAATCCCCCTTTCCTTCAGGAACTCGTCTAATCCCATTTTGAAACCCAAAATCATACTCTGCTCTACCACCTCTTCTGGAGGTGAATTCCAGGTGTCCACCACCCTCTGAGTGAAGAAGAACTTCCTAGCATTTGTTCTAAATCTGTTTCCCTTCAATTTTTTTGAGTGCCCTCTAGTTTTTGTTGCCCCCGCCAGACTGAAGAATCTGTCCCTCTCTACCTTCTCTATACCCGTCATAATCTTGTAAGTTCTATCATATCCCCTCTAAGTCTCCGCTTTTCCAGGGAAGAGAGCCCCAGCTTCTCCAGCCTCTCAGCATAAGGAAGGTTCTCCATGCCCTTTATCATTTTTGTTGCTCTTCTCTGGACCCTCTCGAGTGTCGCCATATGCTTTTTAAGGTACGGTGACCAGTATTGATGCAGTACTCCAGATGCGGTTGCACCATTGCCCTATACGCTGACTGGACCAAACCGGTCATTCTATGGCACGTGCCTGGACAGAGCCACTGAATAATCAGGCAGACCACTGTGGCTCTATTTCGGTCAGGGTGGGAAACCATGGTCCTCAAAGGCCACAACCTAGTCAGGTTTCAAGATTTCCATAGGATTTTAGGGTTCTGTATATAGCACCATACCCTGTTTGTAAAAATTGGTGTTCACAACCAATTTCCACATGCAACTTGTTTAACAAGTGAAGCAATGGCAAAAATTGGAAATTAACACTTCATAACTGATGCTAATTGGCATTCATTAGAGGTTACGCCGAGAGTGTGGCGCAGTGGTTAAAGCTACAGCCTCAGCACCCACGCTGCTCCTTGTGACCTTGGGCAAGTCACTTAATCCCCCCATTGCCCCAGGTACATTAGTGGATAGTGGTAAATAAGTGGATAAAGTTAGGACAACAAGCTAAGGCCACTTTTATCATATCTGTAAAGAATACTTTTTTTCTATTAGTTTCACTTTTGGCCATGTGCCAATGTTACCATTAGTGTATAGTCATTAAAAAGAATTAGGGGTCTTTTTATTAAGCTGCATTAGCTGCTAACAAACCACTAATGCAACATTAAAAAATAAAGTCTAGCATGGGATGCATTAATGCGTTCTACATTAGTTTTGGGAAATATGCACACTGTATGGTAAATATTTTTTTTTATTTTTTTGCGAGGGCTATGTCGGAGTAGAGAGAGAGCATTCCTGTAGTAACCAGTTAATGTGTCTACATTACTGCCTGCTAACTGGTTAGCACACAGTTAACACAGGAGCCCTTACTAATTCCTAATTAGGTGGCAGAGAGTACTCACACGGTAAAGATGACTGCGTGCTAATGGCTCTTTGTGAAGACTCGTTTTGTCAGGTTGGCTATATCTTTTCCTTTTGTTGTTCTCGCACCTCTTTTTTAATGCCTCTTTAGTATACTATTTAGTATACTATTTATTTTAATATGGTTTATCTGATTTTATTCTTTTATTACCCCTGATGCAGACGTGTTTTCCACGTCGAAAAAACAGTACTGTGTTGGGTATGATTTGCTTAACCTGGACATTAATAAACATCTGTACAGTATCCTGTTGGTTTCGTTGGCTTTGTTCAACTGGTCAAAGTTTCATTGACCCGTCCCACTTTTTTCTTGTCTCCTGTGTGCTAATGGTAACATTAGAGATGGCCATAAATGAAATTCATGGAAAATAAGGGATTTTTATTACCTAAGCATGCAGAAAAGACCTGCAAATGGGCTTGCCGAGGCCAATTCTTAGCACAGCTTATTAAAAAGACCTCTTAAGAAGATGCTAAGTGGTCCAGTGCTAACTGCAAAATTGTCAATTAGTACATAGTAGGTGTCGTGCATTAATTGCATTGTATTATCCATGTCCATTCTCTACTCATGCCCCACCTAGTTATACCAACACCAAAATTCTTGAACTTGCAAATTAGCATGCACATTAAAGGGCTCTTTTACTTAGCAGATAGGATAGCTAAGGTTGCTGTCTGATATTCAAAAATTTAAGAAATTATTGAAAATAACTTTGTTTATGGAGGCATTCTCTTGACTGAGCTAGGATCCTAATTGAAAATGTTGGTTGCATGATGATTATGTTTGTATTTTTGTAAACCGCTTAGGTCTGGGTGGGTTAGAAATTTTTTAAATAAATCAATATATTTCCCCCTCCATATTCACAAGGGTTAGGGGCAGAGCCGGCCCACGAATATTAAAAAACCGTGAATAACATTTAGGGCCAACTCTGAACCACCGCTGCCTTCCTCCTGCCTCCCAGACCTCTCCACACCTTACCTGGTGGTCTAGCAGTGAAGTGGGACAGGAGCGATCTTCCTACACTCCTGTCCCATGCAGAGCTGTCAACAAAAATGGCTGCCGTGAGTTCCCGTGGTCTCACGAGACTTTAGCAGGAACTCATGGCAGCCATTTTTGTTGATGGCTCTGCATGGGGTAGAAGTGTAGGAAGATCGTTCCTGCCCGCTTCATCACTAGGCCACCAGGTACAGTGTGGAGAGATCTGGGAGGCGGGGTGGGTCAGGGTCTAGAAACTCCCAAATAAACGAAGTCATGAGTCCGAAACCTGCAAATTTGGAGGGAGAAGTGTACATAAAATAAATAACTAGCATGTGGGTTTTCTGTATGCTGAGGTCACTTTTAGCATGGCTATAAAATGGCCACATTTTCCATTTTTGCTATAATAGCCATGTGTTCGTGAACCCTTAACTATATCTTTTGTCTAGGCTGTAAGGGCTTCCATGTTAATCATGTGCTAATTAGTTAGCATAGCTGTGTCCACTTTCCACTCCCAAACGAATGCTGCAAATTATTCTACGCTAACGTCTGCCAAATATTTCTTTCATTAATTTTGTCCTTTCTATACTGTGAATGTACCTTTGTAACCCGTTCTGGACTCCTTTGTGAGAACGGGCTAAATAAATGAATAAATAAATAAAAATAAATAATGTTAAAAAATAAATTTGGATGGATCTCAGTATAGAGGACCCAGGAATAACGAAAAGGCTAAGGTCCAAAATCAAGCTATCCACTGGATCACCAGGGCACAGGATGATCAGCATTATCTTTCAGCCAAAGTGGCCTCATACCCTTTAGGACAATCTGCTACTGGCAGCCACTAGAGCAGGGGTGCCCACACTTTTTGGGCTTGTGAGCTACTTTTAAAATGACCAAGTCAAAATGATCACCCAACAATAAAATTTTTTAAAAAACACAAAGCACATTGTACGCAGAGAAAATGTTAATTATCATTTATATTCCGGGGTTTTTAAAGAGGTCAAGGCAGATGACTCTATGCATTGCACCTCAGTAACAACCATACAAAAATAGACAAATATACCTCCTCCCATTTTACTAAACTGCGATAGCAGTTTTTAGCACAGGGAGCTGTGCTGAATGCTCCGCGCTGTTCTCAACGCTCATAGGCTACCTGTGCTAAAAACGTTATTGCGGTTTAGTAAAAAGGGGCCATAGTGCAAAATATAGATAGCAGATATAAATTCTCAAAACGGACACAAAATAAAACCATTTTTCCTACCTTTGTTGTCTGGTGATTTCATGAGTCTCTGGTTGTACTTTCTTCTTCTGACTGTGCATCCAATATTTCTTCCCTTCTTTCAGACTCCTGTATGCTCTCTCCCCCAACTTTTTCTTTCTTTCTCCCTGCCCCCTTCTTTCTTTCTGTCTCCCTGCCTTCCTTTCTCTCTCTCTCCATACCCCCTTTCTTTCTGTTTCCTTTCTTTCTTTGCCTCCTTGCCCCCCCTTCTTTCTATTTCCCTGCCTGCCCCCTTTCTTTCTTTCTCCCTGCCCTCCCCCAAGCCACTAGGTTTTTCCACCACTGCCATTGGGGAACAGGCCCTCAAGCCACAAGGTTTGCTGCCGCCATCGGGGAACAGGCCCCCAAGCCACCATCGCCCCAAGCTCTCCCTGTAGAAGTGTCGCACTGACCAGAATTCCGCTCCCCGATGTCAATTCTGACGTTGGAGAGGAGTTCCGGGCCAACCAGGCAGTGATTGGCTGGCTCAGAATTTCCTCTCCGACGTCAGAATTGACATCGGGGAGCGGAAATCTGGTCGGTCCGATGCTTCTGGAGGGAGGGTGGTGGGGGACGTCGGGGAGGGGAAGGCTGATCATCCGGTAGATAGGTGCCCAATCTACTGGTCGATCACGATCGACGTATTGGGCACCCCTGCTCTAGAGGCTCAGGGCCCAGTAAGGAAATGGAATACCATGCCAGTGCTTAAATCAATATGGTGATTACGTCAGCTAAATATTAGGGTTATGGGTCATGGATTTGATATACTGGCTTTCTGTGGGTACAACCAAAACAATTTACATATATTATATGCATGTACTTTTTCTGTCCCTAGTGGGCTCACAATCTAAGTTTTTGTACCTTGGGTAATGAGGGGCTAGGTGAGTTTTCCAGGATTACAAGGAGCTGCTGTGGGAATTCAACTCTTTCACATGTCTTTTTGTTTTGTATTTTGCCCAAAGAAGTGTACACGATTCACAAAGTATACTACGTATTGTGACAGGGAAGCTCCTGTCACGGTGAAAACTACTACTAAAACTCCCCAGAATGCAGCACAAGGCTGGATAAAACCAGGCATGGAGTCAGGACAGCTGGCTCAGGCAAAAGAAGGCAAGCCCAGGCAGGTTCCAGCACAGCTGAAGAGCCAATTAAGAAAGGCTCTGCAGGCCACTGATTGCCCCTATCACTCCTTTCCTGAAGTCAGGGAGAAACCTGAGGCTAATTTAGAAGGGGGTGGAGTCAGACCCCGGGGTTGGCCTTATAGGAAAGATCAATTTACTAGAGAGAGGAAAAGAGAGGAACCTAGAGAAGGAATGAGAGTGAAGAGAGAGGAGAACCAGAAGGAGTGGTTGAGAAGCCAGACTACTCACGTGGGTTCCAGGTCACAGAGGGTGCCTCAAGCCCAGCAGGAACGTAGGGCAAGAAGCTCACACCTAGGGAAAGGTGTTACTGCCCTGGAGAGGTATTGTGACTGGCAACTCAAGCCCCAAAGAGCAGGGCTGGGAAAGCCTCCCCAGAGAAAAGCTGCAGATAGTTTTGCAGACGTACAGAGAGGGGGAGGGGAAGCACAAACAGAAAGAAGTGAAGAAACTTCAAGCCAGAGTTCCCGGGAGTGTGAATGGGAAATGGACAGCATACTAAGTAATGAGATAAGTGAAGAGGGCATGGACCTGGGAGAATATGATGTTTGCATGTCCTAAGTTAAACTCCTGAAGAACGGTCTCCTATTGTTTGTATACCCGACAGCATGAGCAGTGCGGGCAGAGTTAACAAGGTGCTAATCAAGTGTTAAACAAATGCAGAGAGCTGAGAAGGAAAGGCTGGACGCAAGCCGTGCTCAGCTAGCTAGGCTCATAAAAGGTGAAGTCCAGAGTGAGAGCAATCAAGCCCGGCTGGGGCTACGAGCCAAGGAAAGCATTAACTGACTTATACGTTTGCTGGGATTTTACTTGTGATAAGGAAGTGCCATGGTGCTCCTTAATAGAACCTGGACTGTAAGAGTATAAGGGGGGAGAGGCCCTCTAAGCACTGTAACCAACTGAAGTGAATGTTTTATGTTTTTTCTTCTGCTGTTGTATTTTCTTTGAACTTTGGGTTAGTAATAAACCTGATACTATATTCTCACGAATCCGGTATCCGGGTCTTCCTTCCACTGCCCTATAAAAGGCGTATTAAAAATCTTACTTGTGGTCCGGGCCGTAGTTTCCCACTTACTCAGGGACGGGCCCGGTCACAGTATATTGGGAAATAGCATGCACTCTTTCCCGATAGCATACACACGTGTGATTATTGTACGCATGCCTTATTGGAAAAGAGTGCACATTCTTACAAAGTAGAGCACATTATCTCACAATATTTAGGGTTACCATATTTGGAGCCTCACACACCTGAATGTATGGTCCTGCCCTGCTCTGCCCCAGCCCTACCCCCTCCAAGCCTCATTTTCTTCCCTGATGAGCTCTGGCTGCGGATATGTGTGATGCCATCCGCGCATGCTTAGAGGCACTCCAGATGTGGCCGGAGCTCGTTGGGGCTTTCCAAAACCCAGACAAACTGCTGGGTTTTGGAACGTCCGTCTGGGAACCCAGACAGTCCTCTAAAAAAGAGGACATGTACGAGTTTCCCGGACGTCTGGTAACCCTACCAACATTGCCTCACTCTTTCTGAATAGTGCACGAAAACTACAAGACAAACTAAACAAAAATTTTTGGGTTGCACACCCCTACTCCACATTAAACCCAATATTTTTCAATCCTGTCCAACATACACCAAGGAAATAGCTCTCTTAAATGTTCTCAAAAGTATAAGCATTGGAGAGAGCTAGAAGGAAACAGTCCACATAGCTGTTTTCTAGGCATGTAGGAAATGCCTTTGAAAATAGTCTGGTATATCATTAATCTCTATTCTGTATTAGTCAATGCTCACGTGTTTTAGCAAGTGTTTTTTTTATGGCTCACTTGAAAATGTAGAATGAGTTTTGTTCTTTGAAAATATTGACTTATCAATTCAAAGATATCATAATATCAAAATGATTGTTTTATGTATAAATTGTGTATTTAATAGAGCGTTTTATGAAATATTTATGTTCAAGTAATTGTATTGCACTGTCAAAGTTTAAAAATCAATAAAGATTTATAAAAAAAAAAAAAAAAAGATATAATAGATGTGTAGATCATCCAGATACAAGATGACTGTGTGGCAGCCTCTTAGCTGAATTACTGTGTGTTATTACCATCTTTTTATTAAGCAAATATAAAATATTGAAAGAAGTAAATGTTAACAATTCTAATGTTTATACAGCGTATTATAAGGAGAAGCGGGACCGCACCAAGCTACAGCTATATTCTGTGTAACTTGTCCACTGGCACTTTTCCATCCCACCCAGTTCACCACTGCCAATCACAGGAGGCTGAGGGAAGGCTGCACGGCTCACACAGCCCTTGGTATGCATAAGTACTAGACACTGGATTTGTCTTTTTATGTCCTTAAAATTTACCTTAATGACCTCTCTTTTAGGTAAATCTGTGCTACCCAGTATTCATCATTCACTGGGCTTCAAAGAGTCACATCTCAGGGGTAGTTTTTAAAATGAGAGTATGCATAAATGATACATACATTTTATCTGTCTGGGCATCAGTGAATTTTCAAAAAGTAGGTAAATGCATATATTTTAAAACCTAACCCTGGGATAGGGTTATCAGCTGTCAGGATTTCCCCGGACATGTTCTCCTTTTGAGGACATGTCCGAGGGTCTGGATGGCTTTTCAAAATTCGGCACTTTGTACGGGTTTTGAAAAGCCTCCTCTAAATTGAGTCGGGTAGCAGGTAACAGGGGCGGGGCAGGGATGGGTGGAACTGAGCGGACCTGGAGGCGGGTCTAGGGGTCTGGATTTTACTATTGTAAAATCTGGCAACCCTACCCTGGGAATTTATGTACCTGCTCTTTACTAAGTATATTTTTTTGTGGCTAATTTATGTGCTTATATATGTATATTCAAAAGCATTCAGATAAATTCAAACCCCTTCCTACCCCTACCCCCAGACACTTTTCCTTATACAGCCTGTATGAGCCAATTCTATAAAGGTGTATTTTTATTTGGAGCAAATAAACACATATATATCTTAGGTGCAACTTCTTCAGCAGCTATAGGGCTGATGTAAATGCCCTTACCTAGATTGCTAAACAAATGTGTAAATTATAGTATTCCATGATTTACACACATAACTGTGTATCCTTCCCATGCTCTTCTTAGACCAGTGGTTCCCAAACCTGGTCCTGGAGGTATCTCAAACAGTAAGGTTTTCAGGAAATTCACAATGAACATTTATGAGAGAGATCTGAATACCAAGGAGGCAATGCAGGAAATCTATCTCATGAATATTTATTGCTGTTATTCAGAAACCCTGATAGGCTAGGGTGCCTCCAGGATCAGGTATGGGACCCACTGACCTAGACTCTTCCCATGTGTACAGCCACCTTCAAAATATATGCCATCACATTTAGGTGCCATGGAGAGATGGAGGTGACTTGATCCTCAACCAAGTCACTTCCACCTCTCCTTCCTCCAGTCCATTCTGTCAACCTCCCTTAAACTTCTGCTGCCTTTTATTACTTTTCTGAAATCACTGAAGAAGAAATTGCGCTAACTTTTCAAAATGATTGGGGGTGCTCAAAAGCTCTGCCCCAGACTGCACCCTCATAATAATAGTACTAATTGTAATGCCATTTTTCCAATCATTTTCATATATACATACAATATAATTTTATTAACAATACATAATGGTTAACTACAAAATTAAACTACACTGTAAGCTTTTCAACATCCATTCCTACCAGAACACCTGGCCTTGGTCACACATGCAGAACACAGATATGCAAATACAGGACCACAAACTAAAGTACTAATATATACAAACGAAATCCTAAGATGCAACACTCTGCATGCAGTACAACCCCAGAGATATAGAAACAAATGCATTTCTCCCTGAACAGTGCATAATATAGACAGGAGATGTAAATTCACAAAACTGACACATTTCAATCACTAAATTTGAAAATAAAATCATTTCCTCTACCTTTGTTGTCTGGTGATTTTATTTTTCTAACCATCTTTTTCCCAGTCTCTCGCTGCACTTCCTTTTGTCTGTGCTCTTAACTGGGTTTCTAGGGCCATCTTACCCATTTGCTATTTTTCTCTCCTTCACTTTCTGCCCTACATCCATCTTTGTGTTAACTTTTAACATTCAACTTTCTTCTATTTTTCTGCTTTCTTCTCAAAATCTATCAACTTTTCCATGTTTTCCTTTCCCATCTATCCAAGTGCACTGTCTCCTCCCTCTTTCTTCTCCCCATCTATCCATAAGAAGCATTTCTTATATCTCTCTTCCATTCCACACCATTGCTGTGCACCATATCCTCCCTATCTCACCCTCTCCTGTGGTCTGACATCTGTCTTCCCTCTCCCCCCCCTCCTATGGTCTGGCATATTTCTCCTCTCCTTCCCACAGCCTGACATTTCTCCCTCTCTCCTTCCCTCCCCTTCTAGTCTCTGTCTCCACCTGCTCTCATCCTTCCCTGCCCCTACCCACACCACTGGATAATTTAGAACAGCTCCAGGGTCCAGGTATCTCTTCCTCTTCTGTCCATCTCCCTTCTTCCCTTCCCCTCACCTTCCTGGTCTCCTTTCAAAGTCAAATTCTTCTTTTTCAAAGGGGCATGTGCAGATGCCCTCCTGCCCGAAGAGAGCAGGCAATGGGACGGGGCTTGGGCAGGGGTGGGATTGGGGCAGGTCTGGGGCGTAACGGGGTGGGGATGAATGGAATTGGGTGGGCCTGGGGGCAGGTCTAGGGGATCTGGATTCTACTAAAGTAAAATTTGGTAACCCTATATGAGGCCAATCCTGGCTCGCAAGCAGCAATTTTCCCTTTCGACCTGTGAGGCTGTTATACTGTAGGTTGCTGACTCATGGTAAAACAAGGAACAGTAAAATTTTGCCTTTTACTGTACCTCAATAACTTTACCCTACAGAGGGAGTTATCAATGTGGGTTACCATTAAGATAAGTTATTTACTAATAACTCTTACTGTTTCAGCACAAGCCCCATTTTGTGCATTGAGATCTGGTTACTAATAACTCGGATTAACAGTAAAATAACTCGTCTTAATGGTAGCCTACTTTGATAACTTTCCCCCTTAACTCATACATTAGTTGATTTTATCTGTCATTCTGGACTGTCACTGCTGTCAAATTCTTTCTTCCACTATGATCACTGCAGAAAGCAGATGGGCTGGCTTTTCTCTTTCTTTTTCTTCTCCTGCATCAAGTTGCTTTTGCCTGCTTTCTGTTTTTTTTCACTTCATCTCACTGTTGACTTTTGTTTCCATGCTGGGAACACTGTGTTCTCTTTCTCTTACATTATGATGACAAAACTCTCACGTTATCTGCTTTCCAATTGGAAGGGACGCTTGTTCTTAGCATCAAATACTAGCTCAGGAAAGGATGAAAGATCCCGGCAAGTGACTTCTTATAAGTTTCCCACTGAGCCTTTTAAAATGTAAGGCAGGTGCATAGCTGTTTTCTCCAGAAACTTAATTTAAAGTGCAGTTCCTCACAGCCTAGTATTCTTAGCTTTTTTTCTGGATCTGAAAAGCCAAGGGGGGTGGGGAGGAACACACACTGTCCAGACTAATGTTGAGGTAGGACTAGGAACAACAAATAAATGGTAACCGTTTTTCAGACAGCCAGTGTGATGCACATTGTTCAAGATGGTTTACGACACAACACAATTTATACATCAAAAAAATATACACATAATACAAAAAATTATAGTGATATTCTTAACTATAAGGAAGTCCAGGACATTGTTGTCTGACTGTCCCTATCTGCATGGGGAAGTCATCTACCCTAGCCTTACTATTTGGTATAGGAGAAACCATTAAATAAATGGATATATTCATTTAATTTATGAATCATGTTATAGTATAAACTTGATACAGTTTATAAAGATATGACTCAAACATTTCTAAGATATATAAATAAAATAATAAACCCTCTATAAAAATAACCCATCCCCCTCAAATACTCTATATCAGTGGTTCCCAACCCTGTCCTGGAGGAACACCAGGCCAATCGGGTTTTCAGGCTAGCCCTAATGAATATGCATGAAGCAAATTTGCATGCCTATCACTTCCATCATATGCAAATCTCTCTCATGCATATTCATTAGGGCTAGCCTGAAAACCCGATTGGCCTGGTGGTCCTCCAGGACAGGGTTGGGAATCACTGCTCTATATGATTCTAGTCAAAACAACAGAAGCACTCTATCTAGTGTCTGACAACCAAAAGCCACGGAAAAAAGTCAAGATTTAAACCGTCTTTGAAACCTTGGATAGTATTTGAGCGGTCTTTCTACAGTGAGATTGTTTCAAAGCTGGGCTGCTAACACAAACAACCTTTTTCACTGTAGTGGTGTAGCCATGAGTGCGCCCAGTAAGCACAGACCCACCCGCTTTGGGATCAGACCCACCTAGCAGCAGCACAGCTGTGATGTGGCTGGTGGGGATCCCCAAGTCCCACCAGCTGAAGACTCCTAAAATCTCTCCCTTCCTTTCCCCACAGGTGATAGGGTCTTTCAACTCCATCAAACACCTCTGCCCCTTCCCCCGGTACATTTTAAAGCCTTCAGTTCTTTGCTGGCAGCGAGCAGCAACTCATACCAACTGCTGACACCAGCCCCAAACCTAACTTCTGACTCAACTTCCTGGTTCCTGTGGAAACAGGAATTTGCGTCAGAGGGAAGCCATGAAGCTGACATGAGCAGCTGGGATGTTTGTGATATATTGATGTTTTATTGATTTAAAGGAAGGAGGAAAGAGTGGCCTAGTAGTTAGAGCTATAACCTCAGCACCCTGAGGTTTTGGGTTCAAGCCCCATGATGTACATTGTGACCCTGGGCAAGTCACTCAATCTTCCATTGTCCCAGGTATGTTAGATTGTGAGCCTACCAGGACAGAGAAGGACAAATGACTCAGTACTTGAATGTAAACCACTTAGACAAGAAGGACATGGCAGTACTTGAGAGTCCAGAGAAGAGCAATTAAGCTGATAAAGGTTATGGAAAATCTCTCATATACTGACAGACTAAAAAAGTTGGGGCTGTTCTCCCTGGAGAAGCAGAGACTTAGAGGAGACATGATAGAAACCTTCAAGATCATGAAGGGCATAGAAAAAGTAAACAGGGACAGATTTTTCAAACTATGGGGACCCACAAGTACAAGGGGGCACTCAGAGAAATTGAAAGGGGAAAAGTTTAGAACAAACGCCAGGAAGTTCTTTTTCACCCAGAGGGTGGTGGATATATGGAACGCGCTACCGGAAGATGTGATAAGCAGGAGCACGCTACAGGGCTTCAAAGAAGGTTTGGATAGGTACCTGGAGGACAAAGGGATTGAGGGGTACAGATAGGAGTGGAGGTAGGTTTAGGGTTAGGATTAGAGGTAAGTTACAAAATTAGTCTAGGACCACTGTTCAGGCAATAGGCCTGATGGGCCGCCGCGGGAGCGGACCGCTGGGCAAGATGGACCTCTGGTCTGCCTCAGCGGAGGCAACTTCTTATGTTCTTATGACAATTAATAGGCAGTATATAAATAACTGCAGCGATCAGTAAGGACGGAGGGAGCATGATAGGTGACCGCGCGCGTTCCCTCCCTTAACTGCAGGGACAAGGCCATTCACTGCTCCACGGAGCGGTGAATGGCCTTGTCCCCGTAGCCACAGTGAACACAGTTTTTCCCCCACCGTTTGGTAACAGCCACCGTGTCATTCTCTACACAGAAGTGAAGGGGAAAGGAGTGTGAGAGAAACAAAAGTGAAAAAAAAAATAAATAATGAAGGCAAAGTGTTAAAAGCTTGTAGAGGAAACATTTTCATTTTAGTTAAACTGGTAACAGCAGCATGTCAGTCAGAGGGGAAGCAGCAAAACCAGATGGTACTTTGCTTCACTAGTGTAATTAAAATGCATTATTGATACTTGCAAATTAGTAGAAGCCCAGTGAAAGATCCAGGATGCTATGGGCAATAACACTAGGTCAGTCTAGTCCAGTGGTTCTTAACCTGGGTTCGACCGAACCCCAGGGGTTTGGTGAGTCAGTCTCACGGGTTCGGCGGAGGTCAAAACACACCTCCGACTCATATAGCGCTTCGGTCACGTTCAATCATCTATCAGTTATTCAGTGACTTTGATCAAGACCGATCGTGTACTCGGTTTCTTGATCTATCAATCTATAACGCCTTATATACATCAATCAATTCCTGATCAAAATTTGGGATTTAACTGATAGATGATTGAACGTGACCGAAGCGCTTATGATTCGTGATGATACGCCCCGCTTGTCCATAATTGGCTGCAGGTGATCACGCAACATCGCTTGGCCTATCTGTGCTGTTGTGATGGTACGTCGTGTGATACCTATCTTAATATTTTAATCCCTTACTAACTATGTCGAGCAAAATAAGAAAGTGGTCGGACGAATAAGTACAGTATGGATTCACATGTATAACGGAACGTGATGGGAGTCAGCGTCCTAATTGCATGATTTGCAATGCCAAGTTGAGTAATTCTAGTCTAGCTCCGGCAAAACTAAGGGAATAAAGAAGGGTTCGGTGAACACGCATATGAAACTGGTGGGGGTTCAGTACCTCCAACAAGGTTAAAAACCACTGGTCTAGTCTAAACACAATTGCTACTGACTGGAGGAGTAGCCTAGTGGTTAGGGCCGCAGCCTTAGCACCCTGAAGTTATAGGTTCCAAGCCCAGCACGGCTCCTTGTGACCTTGGGAATGTCACTTAACACTCCATTGCCCCAGGTAGGTTAGATGTTATTGATTGTGAGTCCACTGGGACAGATAGGGCAAAATACTTGAGTGCCTGAATGTAAACTGCTTAGGTCAGGGATGTCAAAATCCCTCCTCGAGGGCCGCAATCCAGTCGGGTTTTCGGGATTTCCCCAATGAATATGCATGAGATCTATTTGCATGCACTGCTTTCATTGTATGCTAATAGATCTCATGCATATTCATTGGGGAAATCCTGAAAACCCGACTGGATTGTGGCCCTCAAGGACCGACTTTGACACCTGTGGCTTAGGTTATAAGCAGTGTATAAATGCTATAAATAAAGAAATACTTGGGAATACATCAGTTGGCTCAACTATCTATTTATTCAGTTTTCTACACTGTTCTTCCAAGGGAGATCAGAACAGCTTACATGAATTTATTCAGGTACTCAGGCATTTTTCTCTGATGTCCCAGTGGGCTCACAATCTATCTAATGTACTTGGGGCAACGGCTTGCCTAATTAATTAAGGAGAATCTGTGTTTATTTTTACGCAGCAGAGTTAAATAAACACAGATGCAGTATTTAACTCTAGGCTGGCATTGGCCATGAGGAAAATCCTGAAAGCAGCACATTTCCTGAAACTGGCACAGTAGACACAAACCCTGTCTGCCCTCTCCTGTAGCTGTCCGTGTAGCGCTTAACCCTTTCAGGACCATAAGGATCGTAGGCCAATTTTTGTGGTTTTGACGATATTTTTATGGTAAAAAGGGCTTGCAGATGCCAAAAAATTGATTTTTTTGGTGAAATATCATTATTTTTTTTAAAAAAAAATCAAACTTCTGGCTTATGGACAGTGTGGCAAGTGAATCTTCTCGTCAATCTGGCAACGACGCTAATGAATGAATGTCAGAACCAGTTTGTTTACATAAAGGCAGTATCCTATGGAATCCGTACATATCAAATTTAGAACTGTAGACTATCCCAATCAAAATTGATAGGATTTTAAAGTTATGGGACAAATATGTCCCTTGGTCCTGAAAGGGTTAAATCCCAAACTTCCCTCCTAGGCTTATTATGGTATGCAGATGTGAGTATATACAGTAACAGCTAGAACCAGTGTCCTCCCCCTCCCCCAACCCCACCATCACAAAAGCAGAAGTTTATATATTGGGTTTATGGTTCTGCCGAGAAGGTGGGTTTTGTCTGAAATCTAGAACAGTCAAAGCAAACCTGATGAACTGTTTTCTCCGTGAGCCAGGCCACCCTTAAACCCATTTTCAATATGACCTCTAAATCCAAGTTTAGACTTTTTGCAGAACATGCACGAAAACCCAGTAGTGAACATGACCATTTTTTTTGTCTCAATAATGTCAATTTCTCAGACGTGTTTGTGCACCACCCATCGTACTTTACGCTCCTCCAATCAAAACTTACTGTTTATCCCATCACTAAGATACATTAACACTATGGCCCTCTTTTACAAAGGTATGCTAAGCGTTTTAGCGCGTGTTTAGCACACGCTAAATTAATGCATGCGCTAACCGCTAACACGTCCGTAGGATAACATGCACACGTTAACATTTAGCACTTGTTTAGCGCGCTATAAAGCATAGCGCACCTTTGTAAAAGAGGGGGTATGTGTACTAGTATTTTTTCTGTTACAGCCCCTACAATCAGGAATTCGGCACCGAATCACATAAGAGAAACTACGTCCCTCAATAAATTTAAAAGCAGTTTAAAGGCTTTTCTTTTTAAAGATGTATGATAGTCCTTTTAAGGACGGTAATGGAAGTCTGTTCCCTTCCATTAGCCTTGTATTTTCAGATAATTTGCCCGTTTCCCCTTCCATCTGTTTTCCCCTCTCCCCATTCTTTTCTATCAAAATATTGTAGTTCTGCCCAGTTATCTCTCGTATCAGTAAGTCATTGTTTTTTTTAGTGTGTCTGATATTTGATAAGGCGGTATATCTAATTTTTAATAAACCTGAAACCTGATTTTTAAAAAAGTACAAAAGAAAATTGCACAAAAACAAGCCATTGGGATGTAGGAGGGACCAGCATTCTTAGTAGACTGGCCACACAGACATCCCGGCAGAGCAGTGGGGCACCCTAGGAGGCACTGCAGTGAACTTCACATAAAAGGTCCCAAGTACACGTCTCACCTCAGTGGCATAGTAAAGGGAGGGGGTCCTCCTGGGGCACCGTCTTGGTGAGGGCTCAGGCACCCGTCATCTCCACTGCCCCCCCTCCGCTGCATAAGCACGCTGCTTCCCTTCCCCCGTACCTCTATAACGTTCCTGGTATGAACAGCAACCCCAACCTGCTGTCGTGCCGGTGTGATCTCTTCCTCCGACGCCACTTTGTGGACTTGCACCTAGGAAGTGATGTCAGAGGAAGAGCCGACACTGGCGCGACAGCATCTTGGGGGTTGCTGCACATGCCAAGAAAATTACAGAGGTACGGGGGAAGGTAAGTGACGTGCACACGGCAGGGGGTGGAGAAGAGGGCAGCGGAGGGGCACTACCACCTCTCACCCTCGGTACACCACTGGCTCACCATAACCCCCTTATATTATAGTGAGCCCTCCATAACCTACCCAAAACCTACTGTGTCCAACTGTATACCATATCAATAGCTCTTATGCCTGCTGGTGTCACCTATATGTAGGTACAGTGGGATTTTTGGTGGGTTTTGGAAGGTTCACATATTCTACCATAAATGTAGTAGTTAGAGTTGGATGTGGGCCTGAGGACCCATCTCTATAGTTTTTAAAAACAAAAATAATTTATATTCCGCATATTCTGCAATTCTATGCGGATTACAAATTATTCAGGTACTCATTTTTCCCTAACTGTCCCATTCTATCTAATGTACCTGGGGCAATAGGGATTAAGTGAATTGCCCAGGGTCACAAGGAGCAGTGCAAGATTTGAACCCGTAACCTCAGGGTACCAAGGCTGTAGCTCTAACCACTGCTCCACACACTACCCTAACCACCAGGCTCCTCCTGGAATCTGCTTGTTGCTCTAGTAGGCCTAGTCATAACATCTGAAGCTCTCATACAGGCAGGTACTGTATGTACTCTTTCATTCACATCTTTGGGGGTGGGTGGGAGGGAGTCAGGGACCACTGGGCAAGTAAGGTAGGGTCAGGCTCTCATCTCTCCAGCAGTCATCTGGTCAGTTTGGCCACCTTTTGGCAGTTATTCATTATTACAACAAGTCTAGCCTCAAACGTCTAAATTGTGCTTGATGATTGTAGAAAAATGCCCAAATCATAAGCCCAGCCTAGTCCCACCCAAACCATGCTCTAGATGCATGCTGGCAAACAGCATAGAAATCTGTCTACAATATGGCTTTCTAATGCAGCAATTTGGAAGGTTTGGCATGAAAAACGCCCATCTGCCTCTTTATGCCACTATATAGCTTTCTTTCTAATAATCCTCAATGTTTTTCTGGAATTCTGCTACTGGACTAGTAAATGATTACAGAATATCTCAAGGACAGTATTTTGGATAGACTTTATGAGATGCATTCTGCTCACTTACTGCAAATATATTTCATCCTCAAACATTAATACATTTCTCTGACTCCCTTCCTGCCTTGTATCTCTGATATGCCTCCGGATATACCCGACTACTCTTGACTTGCTAAGGTAACCTGAAAGTCTTTCTGTATCATCACAGTCTCTTCCTCTTTAAACTGCTCTGGATTGTGGTATACAAAAATAAAGTTATTATTATTATTATTATATGGCGCATTGCCTCTACATTAAGAGCTCCTTTTACTAAGCTGCGGTAGCGTTTTTAGCGCGTGCTGCAGATTAGCTCGTGTTAACCCTGCGCCACCCCAATGGTGGCGTTAGCGTCTAGCGCGTGCACATGCTAAAATCGCTAGCACAGCTTAGTAATAGGAGCCCTTAGTGGGAAAGTTAATAAGGTGGGCTAAAACATCACAAGTTAGTTGTAAGATAACATCTTAATGGTAGCTCATGTTGATAGCTAGGTCCCTATATCTGTACTTAGCATAATTTTATGATTTGTTTCAGGCTCAGATCAATAATCGTGATCAAATGATTACGAATAGATTTTCCCTAAAAAGAAAGCATACACACTAGTCATGTCAGATCGCTTTCCTCTCAAACATTATAATGCAGAAAAACTGGTGGTCTGTCTGTAAAGTTTGGTTTGGATAGATGCCCAAATCATTTTACTGTCCTGTAGCATGATATGCATAATTTTATGGGGTATCTGAATTATATAAATTTGAACTGTGTTGTTTTGAATAGTAAGGCTTTTTTTCCCCTTTTTATGGTCCATAGTTTTGTTTTACTGAAGTGCTCCCTCAGCCAATTCAGGAAAGTTAGAATGTACGCATTGAAAAACTGTTCACCAGAGCTTGTGAAAATGAAGGATCCTTTCTAGCCCAGGATACTCTAAAATAGAAACAAACAAGCACTGCTTAATAGGAATATTTTTATGGTAAAAGCCAAAGTGAAAGATGTAATTCTGAGCAGTTGTTGGAATGTAATATCACTCAATGTAAATACTCTGGGAACTGGTAAATTGGTGAAATTACTAGCTCAGTGTTTTATGGATTTTCTGAAGTTACATAATGAATGAAAAGTGTATGGTCTCATTACAGAAATGTCACAGTTTATTACAGAGTAGAATACAATACAAACTGAATTTCCTGCAATTAAAACAAATTGCTTTGATCAGAATAGCAGTAGAGTGCCGGGAACACATTTTCATATACTTATTGTTAGAAAAACATGCATAAAATGTAGGGTAATTCCATAACCGCATATGTGTAGCTACACCTGCCATGTGTGCGTAAGTGCTGAGATAATTGGTACATATGTGCATTACATGCCACTCTATAAAATAGCACATCTTAAGTGCATAACTACTTAACTGTAAGGGCCGTATCCTGGGCGGTACATGAGGTGGGGCATGTCCCCAAGTTATGAATGTAGGGGTCGATATGTAAAGTGATTTAACCAGCCAGAAACAGATCCTGGCTAGCTAAATCACCTGTTTGGGGTTAACCACTAAATTTCAGTTGGGCTTAACTGGTTAGTGCCGCTGATAACACCTGGTTAGCGCCACACTGCAAACTGGCTATTTTGAAGGTGTTCTAGAAGGGGATTCAGCACATGGCTGGTTAAGTGCCAATATTCAGCACTTAACCAGCCAGATTAACCACATAAACAGGACCACATAAAAGTTGGTCCTATCTTTATGCAGTGAAGTGCTGAATATATAGGACTTAACTGGTTATGCGTTATCTGGTTCCAGAAACCTGGAAATTCAATGCTGAATCCCGGATATGGCCCATCATTAAATATCCAGGTTTTACCCTCCGGTGGCAGTCAGCAAAATGCTGATTGCTGTTGGATGAATAATGGGCCCATAACATACAGAACATTTTACGTTAACTCACAGCACATGGAAGTTACACATTTGATGGGTAGAGCTTAAGTGCACTCGTCTACGCCTGTCTTTGACCTAGCGTAAGAGAGTGTACCTAATATTGGCTTAAACTAGTATTCTTATAATGGCATCTCTGTGCCTACTATGTGGCACCCAGTTATAGAATGGTTTAGCTATTTTAAAGCAGAGATAATGTTCCCCCTCCCACGCCCTCCCATTCTTTGAAGTTATGAACATAAGAACATAAGCGTTGCCTCTGCCGGGTCAGACCAGGGGTCCATCGTGCCCGGCAGTCCGCTCCCGCGGCGGCCCCCCAGGTCCATGACCTGAAAGTGTTCCCTACCTAACCTAAAATATCCATACCCTATTCGCTCAATGTCCTGTACGGTAAACCTCTATCTGTACCCTGTTATCCCCTTCGCTTCCAGGAAGTCATCCAGTCCCTTTTTGAACCCCAGAATTGTACTCTATCTTATTACCTCTCCGGGAAGCGCGTTCCAGGTGTCCACCACCCTCTGAGTGAAGAAGAACCTCCTTGCATTCGTTATGAATCTGTCTCCTCTCAGTTTTTCTGAATGACCTCTTGTTTTAGTTGTCCCTGCTAGTCTAAAGAATCTGTCCCTCTCCACCTTCTCTATGCCTTTCATGATTTTATAAGTTTCTATCATGTCCCCTCTCAGTCTCCGCTTCTCCAGGGTAAAGAGCCCCAGCCTGTCTAACCGTTCGGCATATGAAAGGTTCTCCATACCCTTTATCATCCTCGTTGCCCTCCTCTGGACCCTTTCGAGTATTGCCATGTCCTTCCTGAGGTATGGCGACCAGTATTGGACGCAGTAATCCAGATGTGGGCGCACCATTGCTCGATACAGTGGCAGGATAACTTCCTTCGTTCTGGTAGTGATACCCTTTTTGATAATGCCCAACATTCTGTTCGCTTTTTTTGAGGCCGCTGCACATTGTGCCGCCGGCTTCATTGTGTTATCTACCAATACCCCCAGATCTTTTTCTTGGCTGCCTTTCCCGAGTACCCTCCCTCCCATCGTATAGCTGTACATGGAGTTCCCCTTCCCTATGTGCAAGACCTTACATTTCTCCACATTGAAGCTCATCTGCCATTTTTTTGCCCACTCACTCAGTTTGTTCAGGTCGCTTTGCAATTCTTTGCATTCCTCAACAGTTCTGGCCCTGCTGGAGAGTTTTGTGTCATCCGCGAACTTGATAACTTCGCACTTTGTCCCCGTTTCTGGTTATCAGAGGCTGAAACACTTCGCACTATTTCCTCAATTTTCTATACCATTCTCCCAGGAGAGCTCAGAACGGTTTACCTGAATTTATTCAGGTACTCAAGCATTTTTCCCCGTCTGTCCTGGCGGGCTCACAATCTGGGGCAATGGGGGGGATTAAGTGACTTGCCCAGAGTCACAAGGAGCAGCATAGGTTTGAACCCATAACCTCAGAGGTCCAAGGCTGTAGCTTTAACCACTGCACCACTCTAGAAATCAAAATGTAGTAGAAGAGAGCCAAGTAAAGGACAATGAAGCCATTGTGACATCACTGATGAGGTTGGCTCTTATTGGTGGAATGAGGCATTATGACATCACAATACCAACTCCAATTATCAGAGGCTGAAACACATGGGGAAGAACATATCAAAAAATAAATGAAAATTAAAATGGGAAACACATTGAGGGCATCCGATAAATGAGAATCTCCTTTTAGGTGCTTTTTTGGCATATATATACGAGCACATATGCATATACTGTATATGCTCATGGTCTAAGCATTTACCTGTATAATACATAGGCAAATGTTATTGCTTGCATAAGAACAAAAGAGTTGCAATACTGAAACAGACCAAAGGTCCACCAAACCCAGTATCTTGTTTCCAGAAGTGGCAAACCCAGGTCACAAATACCTAGCAAGATCCCAAAGAGTAAAATAGATTTTATGCTGCTTATTCTAGGAATAACAGTGGATTTCCTCAAATCCATCTTAATAATGGCTTATGAATTTTTGTTTTAGGAAAATAGCCAAAGCTTTTTTAAACCCTGCTAAGCTAACTGCTTTCACCACATTCTCTGACAATGAATTGCAGAGTTTAATTACATGTTGAGTGAAGAAATAGAATTGTCCCCCTCTTTGTACAGTGCTTAATTAGTACTACAGAAAATTCCTTTTTTTAAATTATAATCTAATAACCAAATTTATCTTAACTTTAACTCAATTCCTCAATATAGATCCAAAATGTAGAATCAGCGAAGTATAACAAAGAAAATGGAAATAAAAAATTAACAATTATTTTGGCTGAGACAGGAAATCAATCAGTCTAAACTAAGAGTGCTTCATATTCCTCCTCCTATTTTCAGTCGAGCCGCTGACAAGAAGGTTGTCAGTTGGCTAGGATAAAAAAAACAAACATATTTTTGCATTTGATACACTATCACACATTTACATGGGTGACGAAGAAAATATGTCGCCCCAAGAGCTATAACACCTGGCTTTAACAACAAAAATTCACGTCGACGTTTTTGTGTATCTTTTGACAGGTCTGGATACATTTGTATTTTATATCCTAGAAAATTTTTCTGTTTATTTTTAAAGAAAAGTCTTAATAGCCAGTTTTTATCCAGTGCTAAGGCAACTGTAAGAAGAAGTATTGCTGGCTTTGCGACTTCCTTATCTGAAAGTTCCAACAATGTAGAAATATTAAGCAATTGTTGACCTTCATCTTTTAACTTTTCTTCCCTTTTAATAGGTAAATAATACACTTGGGTGAATGACGGTAATAGTTCTTCAGTAATTTCCAACACCTCCATCATGTAATGTTTCAACATGTCTCTCGGAGTTACTGCCGCAACTCTTAGGAAAGTTAATTAATCTGAGGTTATTGCTACAGGAAAAATTTTCTAAAGACTCCAATTTTCTTCTTAAATTGATATTGTCTCTCACCAGTGTTTCTGAAATTTGTTTAGAAACTTTCATTTCTTGTGAAGAATTTAACGCTGAATTTTTCAAGACCTGTAAATCAACTTTTATATTCTTAATTTCAGTTTCTTGAGTATTAATTTTATGCTCTAACTGAGAGAGCTGAGGATTTATTGTTTTAGCCAAATCTGCCATAAGATCCAAAATAGCTTCTAGAGTTACCTCTTTGGTTTTCTTTAATATAAAGGAAAGGTTTTTTTTAGAAGAAAAATCAATGTTCTCACCAACTATAGTTCCCTCTTGGCTGCAGCTCTCCTGCTCACAAGCAAACTGTGGTGTTGGTAAGTCCCCAGAAGGTAAAGGAATACCCTGTGAGTACAGGGTTTCCGACTCCATGCTCCCCTCCAAGTTCCCATCAGCCTCTGGGAAGAGTCGAACACTGACACCCGATGGCTCCTCCACCTGCGGGGAGCTGGAAATCCAGGGAGGAGGGTGAGGCACTCCAGCATCGGGGCTCAGGGTGGTTTCAGGGCACAAGGAGAACGCCTCCGTTTCCCCCCGGCACGTCTCCAGTGGGCGCTCCGACGCTCCCGTGACATCCTTCATTCGATACAGGAGCTCATCTATGTTGCCGAGACCGGCCGGGCCCTCTCCGCTTCGGCATGTTAAAGGTAATTAAAGCATGAAAAGTAATTAGGCGAGCTCTCTAACGCAAATCAACTCAGCCAAGTAGTTAATCCGCCATCTTGGATCTTCTACTGAAAATTCCTGGAGAGAAGCCATTTGAATTTTCCCATTTCTCTGTTCTTTAAATATTGTCCGGACAAAATTTAAATCGGTTACATGTAGAAGGGGAAAGTTTGTGCCAGGGGAAAGTGAAATGCTTAACCAAATAATGATGTTATTCGGTGCTGTCCAGTTAAGCCAGGCCACAGCAGTATCCAGCCTAAAGTAAATCAGGTAAATTAACTGGTTAAAATGCCCAGTGGCTAATTACTGTAACAAGATAAATTTCCAAATATCAAATTAAATGTAACTGTGCAGACTCCCTGCATAGCTGCACTTGAAAACACCTGGGAAAATAACCTCTCCGCCACTAACCCTCCTCTTTTACAAAAGCCGGCAGCATGGGCCAGCACCGTAAATGCTCCAATGCCCATATAAATTGAATGGGTGTTGGAGCATTTGTCATGCGGCACTCGATTGCATGGCTTTGTAAAAGGGGGCCTAAAATAGGCACGATGCACCCTCCTGAATCCTTAAAGACAGGCCAAGACTGGTGAGAGGGAATGAACAGAGCAGTGACAGGCCTGACAGCTCCCAACGATGCACCCCTTAGTATCATTCCCAAAAGTAACACCTCTCCCTGCGCACTGCGAGGAAAGACTAACAGGTCAGGCCATGTGAGTGTATGTGTGTGTACACACATACATACACACACACACATATCAGTAAAGATAGCCTGCAATTTTTTTAATGGCTTTTGTCATTTTTGACAGATTTAGGTGGCAATTCTATAAGAAGGTGTCCTCTTTTAGGGCTAGATTCACTAAGCCCACGGATCTGATATGATCCGTGAGCGATCCGACCCGTAGGTGGGGGGCTGATTCACGAAGCGTCCTCATGCAAATGAGGACGCTCGGAATCACGCCCCAACCGACTGCACGGATCGTTGAATAGAGTAGCAAACTTTTTTTTTCTTTTTACACTTTACTTTTTATAGCAAGCCCATGGTTTTAACCCGCTTTAAACCCAGGGATTAAAACCACGAGCTTGCACTGCGGTGGAAGGCCAAGAGATTTGGGGCAAAAGCAGGGCGGCGATCGGGGCAGAGAGCAGGAGAGTCAGGGGCAGAGAGCTGGAAAGTTGGGGCAGAGAGAGCAGGAGAGTCGGGGCAGAAGCAGGGCAGCAATCAGGGCAGAAAGCAGGAGAGTCAGGGCAGAAGCAGGGCAGCGATCGGGGCAGAAAGCAGGAGAGTCGAGGGCAGAGAGAGCAGGAGAGTCGGGGCAGAAGCAGGGTGGTGATCAGGACAGAGAGCAGGAGATGCAGTCGGAAATGACGTGAGCGACTGGTCCCCAGCGGTCGCTTGTTTGTTGATCGGCCAGCCCACTCGGTGTTCCAGTTTTTGGTTAGTGAATTGCTTTACTTGCCGTTTCCCCTCATTTGCATGCGTGGATCGGATCGGATTGGAGGATGATCGGCCACAAGGTTAGTGAATCGGGTCGGAGGGAAATCGGGTCGCTAAGTGGTCGGGACTTGATCGGGGGGGGGGGGGGGGGCTTAGTGAATCTAGCCCTTAGTTTCTTCAGTGCTGTGCAGTGAGAGACTGTTTTTTAATAGCATCTAGGTGCCTAGAATCCATGACAGAATACTAGCATAGACATGCTTTGTTGTGCTTAAATGTAGGCACGTCCATTTATACCAGGTCAAGGGCAGTGTAAATGCATGCATCTAAGTGTGAGATGCAACACATATAACTTATAGTATTCTGTAAATTGCATGTGTAAGTGGAAGCACCACACTAGCTCCTCCCATGCTCTACCTAAGGGCATGCCCCCCTTACAGTTATGTGCTATAGCACTTATGCACATGTAAACTGAAAAAACACCATGTATACCTTCTTTCACATCAAGCAGCATTGTGGGGTAAAGACCTAGATCAACTGCTTTCGCCCATTACTTATGAGGAATTCAGAAAACGTCTAAAAACTCAACTGTTCCTAAAGTATCTAGACAACTGACCCACTCATCTTCTTTCTCCTCTGTCCTATTAATCTCTTTCTCCCCAACAACGCATTTCCGGTCCTATTAACTCTCCTATTCCCACCTCTTAAATTCAATCAATTTGTACCTCGCTTAATCTATTGTAAACCGCATAGAACTTAACGGTATTGCGGTATATAAACTGTTATTATTATTATTAAGCATGTGACATTTTTCTGTGTACCTATGGATGCAAGGCTAGTGTAACTGCAGGCACCCATTTATAGAAATGCTTTTTTAGTGGGGATGTAAGTAGGATTAATAAGTATGAAAGCAGAAGTAGGGCTAAATGTACCAAACAGAAATATATGTAGTCTATGCTATAGGCTGACCAAATTTAGGTTCTGGTTTCAGATTCAACATCAAAACTGGCCTGAAATCTGGGGTCAGGTTTTGACCCAAAATGCCAGTGCTGCCAGCAGTCATTTTGACATTTGGAATCTGGATTAACAGGAGCAACTTTTCCAATCTCAATATAGATGCTGGGACCTTAGGCAGAAAGTCCCGTAACCATCAAGGAGGACCTGGCCATGCGTAGGAGTAGGTAGGCATCGTTCCTGCACCCTTTACCCACCAATTACATTACATTACATTACATTAGTGATTTCTATTCCGCTTGTGCCTTGCGGTTCTAAGCGGATTACAAGTTAGAAGACTGGACATTTCCAGTAGCATTGCAGTACATATAATCAAGAATGCGTTAAGTTACAATTGTTGTTCTGGACTTTTCCAGGATAAATTGGTAGTAGATAGTAGATAGTGATAGGTTGTTTAGACGAATAGAGATAATATTGTCCGGATTCTGTTGTTTAGACGAGTAGAGATAATGCTGTCCGGATTCGGGTGTTGCTGGTGGTGGTGTTTGGGTAGTCATGAGAGTATTTTCTAATACTTTTGTGAGGTTATGATGATGGGAAGTGTTTTTTGAAGAGATGAGTTTTGATTTCTTTTCGGAATGCTTTAATGTCTATTGATTTGGTCAGTAGATTGGTGATGGTAGTATCGATCTTTGCTGCCTGTGTCGCTAAAAGGCTGTCATATAGTTTCTTTCGTCGTGTTCCTTTGAGAGGGGGGTGAGTGAATAGGCTCTGGGTTCTCCTTAATCTGTGTGAGAGGTTACGGTGTAGTCTGTTGTTTAGGTAGCTGGGTGCTGTTCCATGTATTACTTTGTATAGTAGACAGTAGAATTTGAACTGGGATCTTGCTTTTATTGGTAGCCAGTGTGAGTCTAAGTATGCTTTGGTGATGTGGTCATATTTGCCTAGTGAGTAGATGATTCTGAGGGCTGTGTTCTGAACTGTCTGTAATTGTTTTATCATGTAATTTGGGCATGATAGGTATAGGCTGTTACAGTAATCTACAATACTCAGTACTAGGGATTGTACTAATATCTTGTATTGATCTTTGTTGAAGAATTTTCTTATTTTTCTTAGGTTACGTATTGTGAAGAATGCTCTTTGGATGATTTTGTGGATTTGAGACTGCATTGTGCAATTTCTGTCTAGTAGGATTCCCAGGATTTTGAGTGTGCTTTGCATTGGGTACTTGATTGTATTTACTTCTAGTTCTGTGAGAGATGTTTTTTTTTCCCTTTCCAGTAGTAGGAATTTAGTTTTTTCCGAGTTCAGTTTTAGTTTATGACTTGACATCCATTTTTCTACCGTTTCCATTATCATTTTCAGGTGGTTTGTGGATAAGGGGTCTTGAATATTAAAGGGGAGGAGGATAGTTATATCATCTGCGTAGCTGAATGATACTGTGTTTAGGGCGTCTAGGGTTATGCCTAGGGATGCTATGAAGAGGTTAAATAATATGGGTGATAATGGTGATCCTTGTGGTACTCCACATGGGTTTGACCATGGGTCGGATATGTGCTCTTTTGATTTGACTTTGTATGTTCGTGTTTTGAGGAAGCTTTGGAACCATTTGTGAACATTACCTGAGATTCCTATTGCGTCTAATATCTGGAGTAGTGTGTGATGGTCAACTAGGTCGAATGCCGCAGAAAGATCGAGTTGAATGAGAAGCAGCTTGTTTCCTTTGCTGAGGTGTTGTCGGGCAATGTCTAATAGTGATACCAGTAGAGTTTCTGTGCTATGGTTGGATCTGAATCCAGATTGTGATGGATGTAGTATGTGATGGTCTTCAAGGTAGTTGGAGAGGTGTTGTGCGACAAGGCCTTCTGTTATTTTAATGTATAGAGGGATTGAAGCGATTGGTCTATAGTTTGCAGGATTATCTATAGGACCTTTGGGATCTTTTAGGATAGGTGTAATTATGATTTCTCCTAATTCCGGTGGGAAATGACCTTCACTTAGTGTTGTTTGAAGCCATAGTGTGAGGCTAGCTTTAAATTTGGTGGAAGCTGTTGCTAGTAAGTATGAGGGACAGTTGTTCAAGTCACATGAGGATTTGCTGTATTTTTTGTAAAGCCTGTTCAAGTCTGACCATTGTATCTTTGGGAAGTTTGTCCATATCCTGTCTGCTGGGATTGCTTCATCCGTTTTGGGATTGATTCGTATTTCTTCTATGTTGATTCTTGAATTGTTGAATGTGGATCTGGTTGTGATGATTTTGTGTTTGAAGTGATCCGCTAATTGGGTGGCTGTGGGAGTTTGGTTTCCTTGGGTGGCGAGAAATGGTTTGGTATCGGTGAGATTTCTTAAGATGTCAAAAAGTATTCTTGTGTCTGGTTTTTCGGTGCTGATGAGTTTGGAGTAGTAGTTTTTTCGTTTTTCCTTCAGTTTGGTATTGTATTGTTTGATTAGGATTTTCCATTCATCTTTGATGTGGTTGTGTTTTTGTTTTTTCCATGACCTTTCTAATTGTCTGCATTTTCTTTTTAGTTGTAGAAGTTCGTCGTCGAACCATTTATTAGATGGTCTGTCTATTTTGTTTTTGTTTTTTATTGGAGCAAGTTCGTTTAGTGTAGATTCACTGAGGGTCCGCCAGCTGTTTATGAATTCTTTGGGGTTGTTGGGGTCGATTTCGGGGTCGACTGTGTTCCAGAATGTGTGAGGTTCGATTTTCGGTCTGAATTTGATGAGTGTTTTCTTTGGGATGGGTTTGTTGTTATTTTGAGCCCAATTGATGGTGAATGAATATTTGAAATGGTCTGACCATAGAGTAGGGTGCCAGGACCCGTTTGAGATGTAGATGTTTTGTGTGTTTTGATTTGGAGATGAGTAAGCTGCTATATCAAGTTGATGACCTTTTTCGTGTGTGGGTTCTGGGTTGAGAATTTGATAGGATAAAGTGTTGAGGTATGAGAGTATATCTGTTGTTTGTTTGGATGATTGATCTTCTAAGTGGAGATTTAAGTCTCCGAGGATCAAGTTATGTGTGGAGGAGAGTGAGTTCTGGAAGATGAATTCTTCAAGTTCTTGTTTTGAAGTGTTCCATTTACCTGGTGTAATGTAGCAAATAAGACAGTTCAGGTTTCCATTGAGTGATTTGTCAGATATTTGGCAGGCTAGCAGATCAAGATAAGGGGTGGAGTGCTTGGTTAGTACGTCGATGTTGAGATTGTTTTTTGTTATGATTGCTAGACCTCCTCCTCTTCTGTTTTCTCGACATACTACTTCAAGTTTATATCCTTTGGGGCAGAATTCTGTGATGCTTGGATCTGACTCAGAGGTGAGCCATGTTTCGGTTAGGAAGAGACAGCCTAGATTGTCTTTGGTCAGCCAATCTTTGATTAATTCTGCCTTTGGGCTGACGGATCTGATGTTCATATATGCGCAAGCAATTGTAGTGTATTTTGTGGTTGGTGTAGTGGTTGTATTGATGATAGTTCTTGGTGAGGTTTGGTATTTTTGTGTGTTTGCGTTAGGTTTTGGTGGGGGTCTTTTTCCCCAGATGGTGGGGATGCTGGCTTGGCTGGATAGTGGGCATGGAGTTAGTGTTCTAGTGGTATGCAGTTTTCTGGTATGTTGAACAGGTCTGTGTGTTGTTGTTAGGATAGGGATGGTTTGTATTTGGTAGCCTGTGGTTTTCCATTTTGCTATAAATGTGGCAATTAGTATGAGGGCAAGAATGAGGTTGTGTGTACGCAGTGCCATTTTTTTTTTTTTAAATTTGTGAAGATTGCGGTTTGGTAGTTATTTGAGTTGGTTGTGAGAGTGACACTGTAGACTCAGGAAGGGGCTGCTACTGGAGAGGTGGGGGGGGAGGTCACAGGGAGGGGGGTTGCAAAAGGGCTGCCACTGAGGTTTGGGTCTGGGAGAGGGTACTTGTTGGTTGGATGGAGGACAGAGACATTGTTGCTTTTGGCAGAAACAAAGTGGTCAGTTTCGGTTGTAGATTTAGTTTCGGCAGAAACCGAAGAACCTGGTTTCAGTCAGGCTTTAATATGAAAGAATTATGAGAAAGAAGTATGAATGAGTAAGAGGGAATGTATGATTAGTGGGGCTTTTGGAATACTTTGATGATATGAGAGAATGGTTTGACACCAGCTCATTAAAAATATGATTCATGATCATCTGTACTGAAAGAGTACTAGTAGCAAAAAAAAGTCTTCGAGTTCTCTATCTTCACTGGTTTTTCATATTCAGTGAGAAGGCTGTGCTGCTGTAGATGAGGAAAAAAGTTTGCAGAGCCTGGCTCCAATGAGAAAAAGAAAGTAATTATACTAAGGGGCTGATTCTACAAACGGGCATCCTGATTGTAGTCGGCAGTAGGTGTCCTACCGCCATCTCACAGCTAATAGGATGCACTTTTTATTTTTTAATGCAGGTAGGTAAGGACACCTACATTGTAGGCATATGTTGTGCACCTACGGAGATATGTAGAGATGCTTATGGATTACAAAGGCGCCACAGAAAGTAGCTTTGGGCTTCTGTAAGCGTCCCTATATGTCTCCGTAGGCGCAAGACAGATGCCTTAAATTCAGGCCTGTAAAATGCTGGCCTACATTAAAGGCATCTGTTAGTAAAAGTAGACATGAATCTCTACAGGATGCCAATGCATGACTGACACACAATCGGCAGCTGCTTCTAAGGCAGCCGTTGAGATCAGCATCCTTTAGAGCAGTGGTTCCCAACCCTGGCCTGGAGGACCACTAGGCAGTCAGGTTTTTCAGGATAACCCTAATGAATATGCATGAGGCAGTTTTGCATGACTTTCATTCTCCATTATCTGCAAATCTCTCCCATGCATATTCATTAGGGCTATCCCCAAAACCCGACTGGCTGGTGGTCCTCCAGGACAGGGTTGGGAACCACTGCTTTAGAGCAGGGCTGCCCCCAAGTCCGATCCTCGAGATCTACTGGCAGGCCAGGTTTTCAGGATATCCGCAATGAATATGCATGAGAGAGATTTGCCTGCACTGCTTTCCTGGTGTGCAAATCTCTCTCTCATGCATATTCATTGTGGATATCCTGAAAACCTGGCCTACCAGTAGATCTCGAGGACCGGCCTTGGGCAGCCCTGCTTTAGAGAATCCGGCCCTAAGTGTCTTCCCATGTCAGATGCAGGAACCAATGTGTCATAAAGAAGGCTGAGAAAATTACTGCAATTGCGAGCTGTGGGAGTAAAGGACTACGGGAATTTAGGAAAGGTGTTTAGGTGAAGGGATAAAGAAAAAGGCACAGAAGGTGTTAATGGAGAGTTTACAGGGATCCACTCAAAATTTATCCCTTAATAATCTGCCCTTAATAAACCCTTTTTACAATAGCTGATATTCAGCAAGCAGAAGCCCAAAACAGTAGGAATGAATAAACATTTACATCTTTAGTATACTTTGAAGGGTGACAAAGCACAAAATCTTATTCCAGTTTCCTGTCTTTTTTGGGTTTCCCTTCAGTAATGCAAAAACCATAGAGCAATTTGTAGTGGAAGATTAGCCAAGTGAAGGGTTAATTCTGTGTCACAACTTTTTCATGCCTAAATTTGCCACCATTTCTACTTATAATTTCTTTAGCACTACTAGACGTATACTGTGCTGTTAACCAAATACATATGAGACAGTCCCTGTCCCACAGAGCTTACAATCTAATCAAGACACAGAAACAGAACAAAGAATTAGGGAACTACTTATGGTAGGAATGATTAAAACAGACAATGGTACTGAACAAGTGAATAGGTGTTAGGAATTATAAGTAGCCTCAAATTTAAAAGAATAGGGTGTATCTTCCAATTTTTTACTTACACTCATTTTTAAGTATTGAAAATAAAATAATAGGAAGAGTCTAGTTTCCAGTCCCCTACCAGTCAACTGTTTATTTAGATTCTCATTAAAAAAAACCTTGTTACATATGAGGTCACAAAATGAAATACTTTCTTCTTCTATAAGTATCCACACATGTAAAACCATCTGAAAACTTACTGTGTTATTCTTTACTAGCGTTTTAGCCCGTTACATTCATTACAGTAACGGGTGCTAGAATAGCCCCACCTATACCCTGACTCTTACTCCACCCATGCCCCGCCTCTACCATGCCCGGAACCTGCCTCCCACTGATCCCAGTCCCACCAACTCACCTTTCATTATTTCCTTAGTCCTCTGTACCCTTTTGGCCCTCATCGATCCTCTATTGCATTTATCACCCTTTCAGTCCCAGCTCCATTCCTATCTATCCTTCCTTCCATTGCCTCCAAGGCCATTCTTCCTGTCCCTATATTCCACCCCCACCCAGCTTCTCTTCCTTTTTTACCCTTTCTCTTGTACCCCACCCCAGAACCAATTTCTCTGTCATCTCTCCCCTGCCCCTTCCCACGCTACTCCAACTATCCACCCCCCATTCCAACATCTGCCACTTTAACCCTCTACAGCCAACCGCACCCCAACACCAGAGCCTGCACCAATTCAAACCCCACCCCCAATGGTATCCTCAGACCACTCTCTCCAGCTCCTGACTCCCCCACCTATCTCCTCCCCGGCCACTGCACTGAATCTTTGGGCAGGCTTGCAGCGGCTTGCCCCAAAAGCTGCAAAAAAAACCCCTTTGAATATTTCTAAATACAGTAGACTCTCCCTATCACCCCCCACCCCCATTTGTAGGTCCAGTATCTGTTCCTCCCTTCTCACCCTCATTTCTGGTCTAGGTCACTTTATCTCCCCCACTTCTCAACCCTCCCCCCTCCACACTTATGGGTCTAACATCCATCCATCTCCCCTCCCCAGCCCTTCACCCTGATCAAATTTAAACTTAAGCTTAATTAAGAGAAAACTACGTAAGTTTTCTCTTGCCAGTCCGAACAACAAGATTACGGATATAATACTTCAAATAAATGGTCAGAATTTTGCTATAGCCACTTCTATTAAGATCTTGGGTGTAACATTAGATCATTATCTAACTCTAGAAGATCATACCGATTTAATGATAAAAAAATGCTTTGTGATCCTTCGAACCATTAAAAAATATTTTGACCTAGCATCCTTTAGGTCAGTGGTTCCCAACCCTGTCCTGGAGGAACACCAGGCCAATTGGGTTTTCAGGCTAGCCCTAATGAATATGCATGAAGCAAATTTGCATGCCTATCACTTCCATCATATGCAAATCTCTCTCATGCATATTCATTAGGGCTAGCCTGAAAACCCGATTGGCCTGGTGTTCCTCCAGGACAGGGTTGGGAATCACTGCTTTAGGTTATTGGTTCAGTTTTCAATCCTACCTGCCCTTGACTATTATAATATTATTTACTTGGCATCTCATAAAAAATTTTTAAAAATAGAATACGAATAATACAAAATACTACAGTTTGTTTGGTTTTTGGGTTGAAAAAATATGATCATGTGAGTCCATTTTATCAACTGATTCATTAGCTGCCATTTGAGGCAAGAATTCTGTTCAAATTTGGTTGCATTTGATTTAAGGCACTGTTTGGTCTGGCTTCAGGATACTTGTCCTCTCAATTTAAGCTACATAAATCTAACAAAAATACCTGAAAAAATTGTAAGTTCATATATCCTTCTGTTAAAGCTTGTCGTTATAAGAGGTTTTTGGAAAAGACATTTGCCTTTCAATCAGAAAAAATGAATTCTTGGTTAAGTATTTTGATTCCTCAAGCACAATCATATTATATCTTTAGGAAATTACTGAAAAATTTGTAACTTGAACTTTGCTGTATCCCCTCTTATATGTATGTTCACTGATTGTACAGTTCTTCTTTGATGTGTACCACCTAGAACTATATGGTAGGGCGGTATAAAAGAATAAAGTTTATTATTATTATTATTTGTGGATGAAAACAAGATTTGTAACAGAGTAGACACTGAGGAGAGTGGAAAATATGAAAAAGGATCTGCAAAAGTTAGAAGAATGGTCTAAAATTCAATGCAAAGAAGTGCAGAGTAATGCATTTGGGGATTAGAAATCAGAATATGTGCTGAGAGGTGAGAGGCTGATACGCACGGATGGGAAGAGGGACCTTGGGGGTAATAGTGTCTGAAGATCTAAAGGTGTAGAAACAGTGTGACAAGGCGGTGGCTGTTGCCAGAAGGATGCTGGGCTGTATAAAGAGAGGCATGACCAATAGAAGAAAGAAGGTGTTGATGCCCCTGTACAGGTCGCTGGTGAGGCCCCACTTGGAATATTGTGCTCAATTTTGGAGACCGTATCTGGCGAAGGACATAAAAAGACTTGAAGCGGTCCAGAGGAAGGCGACGAAAATGGTAGGAGGTTTGTACCAGAAGATGTATGAGGAGAGACTGGAAGCCCTAAATATGTATACCCGAGAGGAAAGGAGGGACAGGGGAGATATGATTCAGATGCTCAAATACTTCAAAAGTAACAACATAGAACAAAATCTATTCCAGAGAAAGGAAAATGGTAAAACCAGAGGGCATAATTTGAGGTTGAGGGGTGGTAGATTCAAGAATAATGTTAGGAAATTCTTCTTTATGGAGAGGGTGGTTGATGAGTGGAATGCACTCCCGAGGGAGGTGGTGGAGAAGAAAACGGTGACAGAGTTCAAACAAGCGTGGGATGAACACAGAGGATCTCTAATCAGAAAATAATGGGTATACATTGAAGGAACTAAGGCCAGTACTGGGCAGGCTTGTACGGCCTGTGTTCCGTATATGGACATTCAGTTGAGAATGGGCTGGGAAGGGTTTCGATGGCTGGGATGGTTAAGATGGGCTGGAGTGAGCTTTGGTGGAGACTCCAGTAGATGGAACCTAAGCACACTACTGGGCAGGGCTTTGGGTTTCTGGCCCAGAAATATCTAAGAAAAAGGACCATTTAAACTAAATTAATTTATGGAGCATGTATGGTTGGGCAGACTGGATGGACCACTCAGGTCATTTACTATGTTACCATGCATTTTTTTTTAAATCTGATTTGAGGCTTATGGTGTTGAAGAGGTCCCCAGCGGCCCTCAAGCTGTTCTGCCTTGAAGAGGATGCAGACCCTCTGGCGAACTGTCTGTTGTTAGCAGGGCAACCATAAAGGAACCTGTCTAACCAGCCTGCACTAACAGTTAAGGAGTGTGTGGACCATTTCCCAGGGAGGAAGGCTCGCCTCTGATTTATCAGGAGCTTGAGCACAGGCTGTTTTGCCCTGCAGTTATCCTGGAGGGGTTTAAAGGGTGCCGGCTGCGTTTTTCCTGTTCATAAGAACATAAGCAATGCCTCCGCTGGGTCAGACCTGAGGTCCATCGTGCCCAGCAGTCTGCGCATGCGGCGGCCCAACAGGTCCAGGACCTGTGCAGTAATCCTCTATCTATACCCCTCTATTCCCTTTTCCAGCAGGAAGTTGTCCAATCCTTTCTTAAACCCCAGTACCGTGCTCTGCCCTATTACGTCCTCTGGAAGCGCATTCCAGGTGTCCACCACACGTTGGGTAAAGAAGAACTTCCTGGCATTTGTTTTGAATCTGTCCCCTTTCAACTTTTCCGAATGCCCTCTTGTTCTTTTATTCTTTGAAAGTTTGAAGAATCGGTCCTACTCTACTCTCTCTATGCCCTTCATGATCTTGTAAGTTTCTATCATATCCCCTCTAAGTCTCCTCTTCTCCAGGGAAAAGAGACCCAGATTCTCCAATCTCTCAGCGTATGAAAGGTTTTCCATCCCTTTTATCAGACGCATCGCTCTCCTCTGAACCCTTTCGAGTAACGCCATATCTTTCTTAAGGTACAGCGACCAATATTGGATGCAGTACTCCAGATGCGGACGCACCATTGCCCGATACAATGGCAGGATAACTTCTTTGTTCTGGTTGTAATACCCTTCTAATTGCCTTCTTAGTGGCAGCTGTGCACTGTGCCGTCGGCTTCATTGTCATGTCCACCATTACCCCCAAGTCCCTTTCTTGGGTACTCTCATTCAATAACATCCCTCCCATCGTATAGTTGTATCTCGGGTTTCTGCTTCCCACATGTAATACTTTACATTTTTCAACGTTGAACTTCATGTTGTAGTGCGAGGGTCGGTGGGGGTCTGGCAGCCTGAAGACAGAAGGGTCCTGAACTGAGGATTTACTGATTTGAGGCAAGGGTCTTCACCACTATCCAGTTGCAGTGAGAGCTGAAGTAGGCTATAGCATCAGTACATCACAGCACAATGAGTAAGGCCATTATAACTTATGGAAAAATCAGAGGTGGGGGAGATCTGCAAATAACTGTTTTGGTGATTTCTGGGGCTAGATTTCTGGGGGATAGATGTTAGGCAGAGTTGCAAGAAAGGTATGTATGTTAGACATGCGCTTACACATCTGTATAAACTTAGGAAGAAAATTTATGACTGCTTCACAGCAGGTGTAACTTAATGTGAGAGCTTTCAGAGGCAGTTCTATAAAAGGCACACAAGTCCATATATTTTGCATCAAGGTTTCTTGAATTTCCTGCTATAAAATTACCCTACAAGTAAATAAAAGGCTGCACAACCAAGCAATACAGATTGTCTACAAATAAATTATGCTTTTAGAAAAACGACGCTCTTTAACCGTGATTTCTTGATGGGGAAATTACAATAATTATCCAGACTCCAGCACTGCAAATGTCCTGAGGAGAGTAACCAGCTGATTATCTGGAAATATCCAGTATATAGTATTTTATTGGGGGGGGGGGTCAGACTGGGGAATGGTTTAACTCTCCCCCACAGAAATCAATTTTGCAGATTAGAGGAATATTGTGTACAAATCTGGAGAGGAATTGTGTAGAGGAAAATGGTAACAGAGTTAAAAAAAAAGCATGGGATGAACACAGAGGATCTCTAATCAGAAAATAATGGGTATATATTGAAGAACTAAGGCCAGTACTGAGCAGCCTATATGGCCATTTGGTTGAGGATGGGCTGGGGAGGGCTTCGATGGCTGGGATGGTTTAGACGGGCTGGAGTGAGCTTTGATGCGGAAGGGGTAAAACGCGGACCTGACGGACATCACGGATCTAAACCTGCACGTCCTTAAAAATCTGGGGTCCGTGCCGCTTGTAGTTAGTTTCTGGCTCTGACAGACCTCGGTGACAATTTAGTGCTGACGGATCCGTCTCAGCATAGGGAGGGGAAAGTATTAGGATCCGTCAGTGCTACAATGTCACCGAGGTCTGTCGGAGCCAGAGATTAGTGCTAGTGCTGGAGCGGCTCTAAAACGAATCCTTTAAACTGGTTTCCTGCAGCCCCAGTAAATCGGCTCTGACAGACCTCGATGACATTGTAGCACTGACGGATCCTAATACTTTCCCCTCCCTATGCTGAGATGGATCCATCAGCACTAAATTGTCACCGAGGTCTGTCAGAGCCAGAAACTAACTACAAGAGGCACAGGCCTCAGATTTTTAAGGACGTGCGGGTTTAGATCCGCGAGGTCCGTCAGGTCCGTGAGGTCCGCGTTTTACCCCTTCCCGCTTTGATGGAGACTCCAGTAGATAGAACGTAAGCACACTACCAGGCAGAGCTCTGGTTTCTGGCCCAGAACTATCTAAGAAAAAGGACATTGTGCTTGTTGTAGGTTTCCAGGTCTCACTGTGTCAGGTAGAAAACGGCGTTTCAACTACCATGTTGTGATTTTCTTCAGGGTATGGTGGTTGAAATGTCAATTTTTACCTGACAAGACGCAGCGAGACCCGGAAAACTGCAACAGGCAAAAAAGTTAGGGGTTGATATTCAGCTGGTGGCGCCCAACATTGTGCTGACTGCCGCCAGGGTTATGCCCAGAAATTCAGTGTCGGTCCATGTTTGGGCTTTGACACTGAACTTCTGAATTTCTGGAGCTGGCTAAATCATAGCTGGCTAAATGTGATCTTCAGGTCTTAAATGGCTATGAAGTCCTTTATAAAGATAGGACTGACTTTTATTCTGTCCTATTTATGTGGTTATCCCAGTCAGTTAAGAGTCGAATATAGCCACTTAACTGGGCAAGTACTGACTCCGCCCCTGGAACACCCCCAAATAGCTAGTTTGTAGTTTGGTGCTAACTGGTTAAGTGCCACAGAAAATGACCAGTTAGCCCTGAACAGCTGTTTCTGGCCAGCTAAATTGCTTTAAATATCGACCCCTTAGTGTTTAAACCCTGATAATCCTAAATAGTAGCTGCCCAGAATGCAGTAAAGAATTAGGAATAAAAATATTAAATTGTGCATTTCAGAACTCAAATTAGGAAAATAGAGACTCTCATCACACATAAATTCCCTTAATAGAGGAAAACACTGACCCGGTTAAAAGCCCCCAAATTAAGACAAGCTCCAATCTTGCAAATTTCTCTGTTAGCCAAAATATCTATTAATGCATTTTAATGTATACCGAACACCACATTTGGTGCTTTATACACATTATCTCCTAAGTACACCATGGTAAATAAGCCTAATATTTATCTAAAGGTTTTCTTGTTAAAATCAGGTTCCATAGCTTTTAAGTGATTTTGGTTACTCTGGCATGTTAGTTGGACCGAGTGATCCCTGATGCAGGCATTCCTCAGACGCCGAAACACAGTGCTGTGTCGGATCCACAGCTTCTGCTTGTGTCCTTTAATGAGATAAATAAGTTGGTTTTACATCAGTGTTCTTCAGTGGAGTGTTCATTGTCCATTCCCACTTCCTTTGGTACTGATTTATACGCGTGGGTTCTCTGTCCTGTTGGACTTTTTGGTGTTTACTCAATAAATCTAAGCCAGAAATATATCTTTCTCTCTGCCTGAGTCCCACCCCTCTGATTCAGCAGGGCTGTATTACTGTAGTTCCTTAATGGGTTTCAGCACTGAGCTGCAAAGCTCAAGGCATTCTGGGACAGGTAGTTTCCCCTGATTTGTCTGCTGCTCCCTGTGATCCAATGGCATAACTGCAGTCATAGTAAGGGAAAACACCTGAATATCTCACAAGCACTTACACCTTCTAAAGCAGGGGTGTCAAAGTCCCTCCTCGAGGGCCGCAATCCAGTCGGGTTTTCAGGATTTCCCCAATGAATATGCATGAGATCTATTTGTATGCACTGCTTTCATTGTATGCTAATAGATCTCATACATATTCATTGGGGAAATCTTGAAAACCTGACTGGATTGCGGCCCTCGAGGAGGGACTTTGACACCCCTGCTCTAAAGGCTGATATAAATGCTTGTACCCAACTACTTTAGGTGCGGAACTGCAACTATTACATAACTGCATGCCTAAATCCTGGGAATGCCCCTGACCCACCCATGCCCCTCTCCTAGCCACACCCCTTAGGTATGCACGTTATAGAATAGGGGTGGAGAGCAGATGCATGTGTAACTACTGCCAATCAGCCCTTGTTAATGCCATAATTGATTGCTACCACCTATTTAGCCAATTATTTTACATGGAGATCTGTGAACTGTGCCTAAAATTACACGCCCAACTTTAGCCAGACTATACAGAATATGGAGAATACAGAGACATGTATCTCTGGAACATATATGCACACATTTATGCCAGTCCTATGCTATATATGTACATATCTCACTTGTATTCTATAATGGACAGAAGACGCCTACTTTCCTTTACTGAATAGACTCCTATCTGGCGTCCAGTTATATAATTACCTCCCCCATCTCTTCTTTTGCCATATAAGTGTGTGATGTAATCACAGAAAAAACAATAAATAAGGCTGATATTTAAGCAACATTATCTGTTTTATAAGAACAAGTGAATGGTATTATTGACATATCATTTGCTTACACTAATGAAATATTATAGATAATTGATTCTGTAGTGGCAATATTTGCTTTTGTGGCTTTTCCCTAAATTGACACCTGGACTGTTTTGCTAAGATCATATTTTTAGTGAGAGCAGAAGCTATTTCCTCTATTTTTTTTCTACATCAGATAAAAATGCATGGAAATGCAATTCATTGACATTACAATGCAGTTGCACAGATCACAATAAAAGCAGCAAGCCAGGATAGTCTTTAGAAAGTTAACAGCAGCTCATATAGTTTAGTTAACTTTAGCCCTAAAAGAACACTATCACACCTGCCGGGTGGGGGGTATCGCTGCAAGAGGAGGGGTGCAAATAGGAGGAGAGCTGCCGGCGCTAGCGCCAGCTGACTGCCTATAGAACGTGCTTCTCACTGTGAGAGGCATGTCTTATAGGCAGTCAGCTGATGCCTCTCTTCCTCGCCGGCATCTCACGGCACACCTGGACTCTCGCCACCGCACACAGTTTGCGATGCACTGCCCTAATTCTATACAATGTGCTAAAAATTGTGCACGCAATTTTTGTCATGTATCCAAATTGGCAATGAGATTAAATTGAGTAACAAGCTAATTAGCACCAATAATTGGCATTTTAACAAGCAATTATTGGTGATAATTAGAATCAATTACAAGTTACCTGTGCATGGAAATAGGCAGGTCATGGGTGGATTGGAGATATTACTTTAACCTTTTCCTATTGTAATAAATTTTACGTTACGCTGGTTCCAATCGTATTTATTTTAGCAAAGTTTTGTATTATTCACCGTTATCATTTACGGCTATTGTAAACATAATGTAAATAAGTCATAAGTCTGTAAATTCAAATATTTTGTGTTCCTGGTTCTTTTAGTCCATACAGACTGTTTATCCACAATGGCAACGACATTTTTGGAATGTCCCATCATCTGGAACATACGATAGGAAAAGGTTAAGTTATGTGCCTAGTTATAGATCAAGGGCTTTCAGGTATTTGCACCATGTTCTGTTGGCCACACCTAAATTTAGTCACAGTTCCTGGCATAAGTGCTATTCTATAAACTGTGCCTAACTTTAAGCATGGCATATAGAATAGCGCTTTTTTCGCCACTGATTTTTTCCAGGTGCAATATATAGAATTCAGCCCAAAATATTGCAAAATGTCAGAACAAAATCCCCCTTACATTGGCCTATCTCCCCCCTCAACAGAGAATATCATTGTAAACCTAACACTGAGAAACTCTGATCCATCTGACTTCTAAAAAAACGGGGACCTCCAGGCTCCATGATCCCTGTCTAAATCCTGGACCCCCTTTACCCCAGATCAGCCCAATCACTCCAACTCCAATATAAAAAAAATGATAATGATTAATCAAAGCTTCTTTTTGTCCCACACATCTACTAGATTAGGAATAGAGATGGAGCAGAGTCCTCTTTTTGGAAGTTGGTAGAAGCAGAAATTTATACCAGAGGGGCACACTATGAAAATGTGCTCTGTTGATGACTAATGGACTATGCTGAGAAATGGTTTCTATGAAGATCTTAGGCTGAGTGGTCTGGGAATGCACATTCTCCTATAGGGAAGGCATAAATATTATCTCTAGCCATAACATAGTATTTACTAACTTAGGCCCTGATTCTCCAAAAGTGCGTCCTGATTTTAGGCAGCTGTAGGCGTCCTACAGCTGTCTAATCAGCCAATCGGGATGCACGTTTTTTAAACAAATGCTCCCCAGGCAGGCCGCCTATATTGAAGGCGAGGCCCGACCGCCCCCCCCGACACTACCGACCGCCCCCCCGACACTACCAATCGCTGGCAGGAGGGTGCCCAATCCCTCCTGCCAGAAGATGCCCCCCCGATACTACCGACCGCCCCCCCCCCCCGACACTACCGATTGCTGGCAGGAGGGTGCCCAATCCCTCCTGCTGGAAGAAGCACCCCCTCCACACACCCCCCCGCGCTAACAGCCCTCAAACCTCCCCCCCAACCAAACTAACCTTTCCTTGTTGGCCAGATGGGACTTACCCGTCCAGCCGGCAGGCTAGTCTCGTCGAAATGAGGCAGGCCCGCCCCTTCCCGGCCCATCCTTCCGAAGCCTAAGGCCTGATTGGCCCAGGCTCTAGAAGCCTGGACCAATCAGGCCTTAGGCATAGCGGGTCTGCCCATCCCCACTAAGTATAAGGCCTGATTGGCTCAGGCGCCTAGAGCCTGGGCCAATCAGACCTTAGATTAAGTGGGGATGGGCGAACCCGCTATGCCTAAGGCCTGATTGGTCCAGGCTTCTAGGCGCCTGGGCCAATCAGGCCTTATACTTAGTGGGGATGGGCGGACCCGCTATGCCTAAGGCCTGATTGGTCCAGGCTTCTAGAGAACTGGTTGAACTATATTCTACATAATGGTATAATTATGATCATATAAATGTACCAGAAGTGTATATTTGGGGTGTCGATATATTCAAAATGATTTAATCCAGCCACAAATGGTTCCTGGTCGATTAACAAGTTAGTATCACTGTATATCATGACAGACTGCTAAACTCAAAACTGATGATTTTGTGGGCAGTGATATTCAACACGCAACGGCCTAAAATTTAGCAGTCAAATTGGACCACATAAAAGTCAATCCTGTCTTTATGAGCTTAGATGGCAACTTCAGCAGTTGGAACCTAAGACAATACCAGATGGCCCAGAAATATCAAAGAAGTGACAAGTTAATTTAATCATGTATTTTAATGAGAATAACTAATGGGCAAACTGGATGGACCATTCAGGTCTTACCTGCCGTCATTTACTATGTTACGATGTTATGTGATATCACTTATGAAACATGAAACTTCCCTGCTTGTTTTTTAAAATTACATTTTCTAATCCTCCCATTTGCCAGTGGAACCAACCTGTTTGTTGGCTTGATCCTTCTTGACCAAGCCGGTGGCTGCAGCAATATTTCCTGCTCCTTCCACTGTCTTCTGTGCCACAGCTGTTACCCCAGTCACCACTGCTCCACCAACATGGGTCACTTGTTCTTTTGTCTTCTCAGCCACTATTGAGAAATTACAGATATCCATAATGATTTTGTGCATCACCAGCAAGCATGAGGCAAGATAACCAAAGTCTTTGTAGAAAGCCATATAATTAGACATGAATTTGGCAATAAAGGGATACCTGTAGCTTTGACCGAATGAATAATTACTGATTCAGAAACAAAACTGTACAAACTGCACATTCATAAGTTGCATACAGATTTTATTTTACTGAAAATATGCCCAGATTTAAAAGGTCCAAAATCCTCCAAACATTCTGGAGCGTGTATAACTTTAAATGCTTTACGGCCTCAGCCCCACCACTCCACCACTAACGTAAATTTATAGGGTGAAGAATTATGTGAGCTTTCATCATCAGCCATAAATTTCCAATCAATTTCATATTTCAATTAGTATTTAATTATAGTTTATAAATATATAAGTTAATTTCTTTCAATAGTAATATTTAAAACTTTACAGCTATTTATCTTAACAGCTGACATGACCCGGGAAAAGTAGAACCAACATGTTTCACACCTCGTGCTTTATCAAGGGTCCCCCGTGGCCGGTATTGTAAGCTATTTTTTATTGTGGTTACAAACCCTAGATATTTCAGAAGGGCCTACAACTATGGTCACATTGGACATAGTGTCCTTGTATACTTCACTCCCGCAAGATAGATGTCTGGAAATAGCACAAGAAGCATTGAATACACGAGTGCGACCTCATCAAAGCCCTACAGAATTCATCATGACTTTATTACAACTGGCCTTAACAAAAAATTTATTTACAGATGGCTCCAGTCTATACTTACAAGTTAAGGGTGTCCCTCAATAGCGTGCCTTTATATGAAACATTATGAAGAGACCTATTTGGTAATGCATCAATGGAGCCAGTATGTCAAAGGATGGAAGAGATATATTGATGATATTTTTCTGGTATGGCAAGGGTCGAATATCCAACTGACACAATTTGTCAGTTGGCTTAACACCAGGAACAATAATATACAATTCACCATGAATCAATCTACTGAACGTATAAATTTTCTTGATACAAGAATTACCAATAGACACAATCAGTTAGAGACCAAACTTTATGTAAAACCAACGGATACAGTAAGTCTATTGCAATATGACAGCTGTCATCCATCAGCTTTGAAGGATAGTTTGCCTTTGGCGCAATTTCTATGGTTTAGACGTATATGTACACATACAGAAGTCTTTAAGTTAGCAAAAAATTTGAAGACCAGAGGCTATCCAGAAAAGGTATTAAAGAAATCATACCGGAGGGCAAAAAACAATCATCAAGAATGGTTGTTACGAACATCGGAAATAACAACTGATATATTTAAACAGGAAGGGAATGAAAAATCTATACAGAATGAGTCCCAAATAACAACTGGTGAAACTATGGATGAATTCCAGACATGTGTCCTTAGATTTAATGTAGAATCTAAACAAATTGCTGATATAATTCACAATCATTGGAGAATAGTCCAAAGAAATCCATGTTTTGAAAATACTAAATTCCGGTTAGCATACTCTAGATCCCGGAATCTGAAGGAGCGTTTGAGTTTAAAACCAGACGATACCCAAAGGGATGTTACTTTTAAAGGACTTCATACAAGTTGTGGAAGATGCCAAATATGCCCTTTAACTATTCAAGGGGCTTCGTTTGAAAATCCATTAAACCATAAGATCTACTATTTAAGACACATTACTACATGTAGAATGGACTATATGGTATATATGATCAAATGCCCATGTCAAAAAATATACATAGGAAAAACCACTAGACAATTCAAAGTCCAGATGACGGAGCATAAATCATGTTTGCATCTCAAGAGAAGAAGCTCCATTGGTAGCACATTGTTTGGCGCATAACCACACGTTTAAACAACTCCGTTGTATGATTATAGATAGAATTGTGGAATCTATTAGAGGGGGGATGGGGGAAAAATTTTTGCAATTAGAACAGAGGTGGATTGATCGCTTACAATGTTTACAACCCAAGGGGTTAAATATATCGATTAATTGGCAGACCTTTTTTTTTAAAACTCGAGATGAAAACTGTATCTAGTAAGTCCTCCATATATAATGGTGAACACGATTTGTTCATTAACTAGTAGACAATTATCCATCTAGTTAAGTAGAGCACGGCGAGGCTTGTTATAGTCTCTCCGGAATAAGGATATTATGCTGCCCTTAATATGATTCTGATATCTAATTACCTTTTGGCTGGAGATAAAATTAAATTCAGTTTCCATTAAAAACAAAAATTGAATATGGAGCGTATTATCTGACAGGTAAAGTAACATCACTTCCGGGGTACAACTTCTGGTAAAGTTACCCGTTGTCCTTTAAAACGCTGCATATGCGAAGTAGGATCTGTTTATGATCCTTAGCACAGATCGGCCCTTCTGGTAAATCGAGTCTGGAAGTGACGTAAGACGCCCTGAATGAAGCTCCGGGAAAAACTCTTTCATGAGTCTTTGACAAAGCCGAAATTATAATATCCCATAAGGGGCTAGCTGGCCAGGTATGTTTGTGACAATCTATTTGTAAAGGGTTTTCTAGCACGACGGAGAGGAATGTAATTTTTTTTTTTTGTTGTAATGTTTCTTTATTGAGCAAACCAGCAAACACACAACAGAGCATCGTGCAGGAACAGTCTGCATTCCAGCGAAAAACACCCTATCGGGTACATACAGAGCAAAATATGACATCTCACAGAAGATCAGATGCTCCAACACAGGATGTGCTCAATACAATTTTCCATATAACCCCCTCTAAAAACCCCCCCCAAAACCCCCCCAAAACAGAACTGAACGCCCCAATACCAATACACACAGTGTGATGCATCAAAAACACCAAATGCAACCCCCCCCCCCCCCCCCACCCACCCTACTCCTGACCTGTGATATACTGAAATGAAGAAGAGTAGAAAATACAGTAAGGACCAGAGAGAGATCGAAAAGAGACACATAAGAATGAGGAGGACTAGGTCCAGAGAGCTGAAGAGGACCAACAAGAAAGAAAGAAAGAAAGAAAGAAAGATAGAAAGAAAGAAAGGAATCTCTAGATAGAATCCACGGTAAGAGGTGCCTTAAGAGAGAAAATCCTGAAGAGGACATAAGACCTCAACATAAGCTAACAGTTCAAGAGAAGACTCCGCTCACGATGGGGAAGGGTCAGCCAATATGCCTCCCAGATGTCCTGAAAGCGAGACCACTTGCACTCATCTCGAGTGCCCGCAGCCCGTCTCTCCAAAAGGGCCAAGTCATACAAGGACCCCTGCCATCGAGAAAAAGAGGGAGTATGTGGCTCTCTCCAAAAAGTCAAGATGGCTTTCTTGGCCAACAAAAGGGCCTTAGATAGCAATTGACGCTGCCCAACAGTGCACCCAGGAAACTCCGCCGCTTGGTAAAACAGAGCACCAGGGGGAGTACATTTCGGGATCCCAGGAACCAAGGAGGACACATATGTCCAGACTCTCTGCCAAAAAGCTCTCACAGAGGGGCACTCCCAAAACATATGCCCCAGGGAAGCAGGATTAATAGGACATTTCGGACACCCCGCATGATCAGCGATACCAGCCCGATGTGCTCTGTGGGGAGAAATAAAAGCTCTGTGAAGGAATTTATATTCTTGTTCCCTATGTAACATGTTGCTGGAGATGGTGCGTATATAGACAAAGCATCCGGAGATCAATTCAGACGGAACTACGCAACCCAAGTCTGCACTCCACGCCCCTGCTAGCCACTCAGCTCGTTCGGTCTGTACAGGGGGACCCAGGGCAGTAACATAATACCGAAGACGTGGAGCCGCATCCTCCCCCAATGCCAAACACCTCCCAAGATCTCGTGCCACCGATCCGCTCAGTCGATCCCCAGAGAAGCTAAGAACATAATGCCGGAGCTGGAGGTAGCCGAAAACGTCCACCCTATCCAGCCCATAAAGCGACCCCAATTCGGCAGAGGAAAGAAGACTACCCCCATCAGAGAGAACATCCCCCATTCTACGAATTCCATGCGCATGCCAAATCCGAAATACCTTGCTGTCCATGCCCGGTTTAAAATGCAAATTACCCACCAGCGGGAGTAGTGGGGTGATAGTATAGTGGATGCCCAGATGTTTACACAGTAATTTCCATATATGTCTCATATAAGCCCACACAATATGTCCCCTGACGTCAGAATCCAACTGGGCAGCAGGAGCATGCAGTAAAAACAACCCAGACATAGGATGTAAAAAATCCCTATCCACTGAAAACATTAAAAAAGAGGAACTCTCCATACACCAGTCCCGAATCAGTCTCGTCCCACATGCCAGATTATAGGAACGAATATCCAGCAATCCAAAGCCTCCCTGTGACTCAGGCAACATCAGAATACGAAGAGAGATCCTAGGTCGACGCCCACCCCACAGAAAAGTCCTCAGAGCCCCATACACCTGAGCTAGATCCCCCGCTCGCAACCACAGCGGAAGAGTTTGAAACAGATAAAGCCATCGAGGGACTATCATCATATTGTACAAAAATATACGCCCCGCAAGAGATACTGGTAAATCCCCCCACAATCTAAGGAGCTCCACCGTTTTCCGGAGTAGGGGCTTCACATTGATCTCATAGAGTCTTGTAAGAGAAGATGGTATCAGAACCCCTAGATATTTTACCTGCTGTGGTGCTTCCCGGAGCGGGAAATCAGCCCATGCATGTGAGATACTAATATGGATAGGAAGCGCCTCCGATTTGGACACATTAAGTTTGAGGCCCGAGAGTACCCCAAACTGATGAAACAGCTCCAGCAGACTAGAGAGACTTGAAACTGGGTCAGTCAACATCACCATAATGTCATCTGCGAAAGCCATACAGCGTAGAGAGGAAATCCCTAGCTCCACTCCAGTTAACTGAGGGTGGCTGCGAATGGATATCAACAAAGGCTCCAAAAACAATATGTAGAGTAGAGGGGACAAGGGGCAGCCCTGGCGAGTGCCTCGCTGGAGTACAAAGTCTGGAGATGCTACCCCATTAACCAATACGGCCGCCACCGGGTGAGAATAAAGGGCTCCAAGAGCTTTCATAAAGAACCCCTCCAACCCATAATATCGCAACAAGGGGAATAAAAAAGCCCACTCCACCCTGTCGAAGGCCTTTTCGGAATCAAAACTAATAGCCAGGGCTGGTTGCTGCCGAGAAGCACAATGAGCCAAAGCCAGGAGGAGCTTCCGCACATTATGACCAGCCAATCGCCCCCTCACAAAACCTACCTGATCTGCACCCACCAAAGATGGAACAAACTTGGCCAGTCGGTTAGCCAGGACCCGAGCTAAAATCTTTAAATCTACATTAATAAGCGAAATAGGTCTATAGGAACCCACCAGCAAGGGATCCTTTCCCGGTTTAGGCAATACAGTAATCAACGCTCGGTTCGCTCCTCGAGGAAACTGCCCCACCTCAGCTCCACTCTCAAAATAGCCCCGTAACGGCTCAGCCACATATCCCTGAAGAAGACGATAGAATTCCCCCCCAAAGCCATCCGGACCTGGAGATTTACACAGAGGTAGGTGCTTGAGAACATCCAGCACCTCCTCACGGGTAATAGAAGAAGCCAAAACCTCCGCGTCTTCCGTTGACAGCTTAGTTAAGGGCAAAGAGTCCAAAAATGCCCGAATCTGAGCCTCTCGACCCACTACTTCCGCTGTATATAAAGATTTATAAAAGGCAACAAAAAGCCGTTCCATCTGAGCCTGTTCCGTGACGAGCCTTCCCCCATCATCTTTAAGCGAGGTAATCAAAGTGGCACCCCGCCTCGCCTTAGTCATCTGGGCCAGCATTCTACCCGGCTTGTTCCCAAAACGGTGTAATCGGTACTTATAATAAAAAAGGGATTTGTGTGCCCTCTCATGAAGAAGTGCGTGGAGTGCTGACTGGGCCGTCTGAAAAGCATGCTTGTGAGACAGAGTAGGGCTCTGTAAAACCAATGTTCTACTATCCCGCACCTTGCGCTCCAGAACCAAGATTTTTTCCGCAATCTCTTTTTTACGTCGCGCGCAGTAAGCTATCACAGCCCCCCGAAGCACCGCCTTGGCAGCCTCCCAAAACAAAGTTCCGTTATCAGCATGGCCCCCATTAAACTCCACATAGTCCCGCCACTGTTGCTCCAAATAAATTTTAAAGTCCGGGTCCAGATAAAGCGCTATCGGAAAACGCCAGTGCTTCCTTCCCCCCAGAGCGTCAGCCGAAGAGCCAATATCCATCCACACCAAAGTGTGATCCGAGACAGCCAGTACTCCGATCCCCGCTGCATGAACCGCATGAAAGAAAGATCGCGAGAGGAAAATATAATCTATTCTAGAGGAGGAACCATGCACCTTGGATGTGTGAGTGAAATCCCGCTCCCCTGGGTGTAATATTCGCCAAACATCCACCAGATCCAGAGCCTCTAACCAAGCGGCAAGCCCATTATCCGACCTGCTGGAGGAGGGTCCCCTAGAGGAATCCAAAAGCGGGTCTAGTATAGAATTAAAATCCCCAAGAAAGATTTTCTGAGAGTCATGTATTTGGGATATAGACAATAATACCCCCAAGAGTTTCTTGTAAAAGGACCGCTGTGCACTGTTGGGCGCGTATACTGACATCAAAACTACTGGGCGCTGGTTAAGAGAACCCTGGACAATAACATAGTGTCCCCCTGGATCTGAGAGAACCCTAGATGCCTGAAAAGACACCGATTTGCGGATCAGCAAGGCTACCCCAGCCCTAGTGTTAGAGGAGGAGGCCGAGTAACACTGCCCCACCCAGGATTGACACAATTTACCATGTTCCCGTTCAGTGAGCTTAGTCTCCTGCAGGCCCACCACATCAGCCTGATTTCTGGCTAGGCACTGTAAAATCTTAGTTCGCTTGATAGGAGAATTGATACCAGATACATTCCATGACACACACCTCAACCCCTTCTTAACAGGCATAGGAAAGAAAAAAGAACCAAACATACCAGAAGAGAAAAAGGGCACAAAACAGCTGCCGAGGGTCCCAGCCCATCCCCCAGCAGCTCAGTCTCCACATCACCTCCGCACAGGAATCATCAACAAACACACAGGTCAGGAGCCTCCCCCCTCCCCCCCTCCAGAACTCCCCAGTCCCCCCACCCACCCGACTCCCCCAACAAACCCAAACCCACAGCCTCAACACCCCCTTCACAAACCCTCCCAATCCCCCCCGCAACCAATCCCCCCTCCCATCCCCCCACCCTCCACTCCATGAACCCCCTCCCCCCTCCCATGCCCCCCAAGACACACCTTTCCACCACTCCAGGAGGGTATACCAATGGACCCAAAGTACCCCCCCCTCCCCAGCCTCCAAAACAACCACCAAGCCAGAGATAGTAACTTTAAACTCACAAAAAGTGCCCAGAGGCTAAACAATGTCATAAGACCAAAAGAAGAGGCATAAGCATACAGGACCCCATGAGTCCAGACGTCCACAAGGAGCCATAGTAAGAAACAGTACACAGTGGCCCAGAGCTCCCAATTGGTGAACCTCAAACAGAGTATTTGCACAACAGGTGCTAAGAAACAGTGCAAGTGAGGCTACCACCCGCTCCCACCAGGTGCCCCACATCATTCAAACTTAGGAAACCCAAAGCAGTATCACAGGGTATCAGGTGCCAGTCCCCAGATCAGGGTACCACTGAAGAACTTGCGCTCTGGCCGCCGCACTGGTGTCAAAGAGATGAGGTTGTCCATCATAGATCACCCGAAGCTTGGCAGGAAACTGCAGCGTGAAGCGAAGCTTTTTCTCAGTAAGTTGCTTGCAGACAGACGAGAAACCTCTCCTCAGAGACGCCACCTGTGCCGAATAATCCTGAAAGATGAGGATACTTTGATTCTGGAATTTTAGATCCTTGCGCTGGCGATAATTTCGGAGAATAAGATCCTTAATGGCAAAGTTCAAAATGCGGAGAATCACCACACGCGGTCTGGTCGCTCCCTCCTGTCTTCTACCTAGCCGGTGTGCTCTTTCGATGCGCAAGGGTCCCAGTCCCCGCGTACTCATCAGCTCCGCCGCCAGCCAGGTCTCCAAAGTGGGAAGCAGGTCACCCTCCTGCACAGATTCAGGGACCCCCACCAGTCGCAGATTGTTCCGTCTGGAGCGATTTTCCATATCCTCCAGTTTTTCCTCACACTGTCCCACCTTGCATCGCAGCTGCTGAACCTCTGCCTGTAGTGTAACCACAGAGTCCTCCGCGGTTCCAACCCGCTGTTCCACCTCAGTTATCCGAGAGTTATATTCTGTCACAGTAGTGGATAAGGCAGCCAGTGACTCCTGCACTTTGTCCAGACGCGTTCCCAGCGCCGCAACAACTGCCTCGGTGAGACGCGCGATGAGATCTGCTCCCTCCACAGCCGCCGCCGCGCCCGGGTCCGCCATCTTGTCCTCGTGGCTGGGCCCCGATTTCGCGCGTTCGCGGTCCTTTTTGCCCACCTTAGAAGCCATATCCGACGTGCCTCTCAACATATATTTGTCCATGGAGCCCCCGGGGAGCTACGGAAGGCACTCGGTGGGGAAAATAGTCGCCGATTTTTATTCAGGGAGGCCGGAGCGGGGAGAGAACAGCGGAGCTCAGGGAAAACGCGTCCTCCCCGCTCTCAGCACGGCCCCGCCCCCAGGAATGTAATTTTAAATGAACTATTTTGAAAGAAATAACGGTGGTTTATATATTACATAAAGGTCAGTAATAGTAGGCAGTTAAACAAATGGGTGGGGACTGAATAGTCATGCCAGAATCTAGTATTTAGCATTTTGTGAAAATGTGTCTATAAATAAATAATATAGGTACAATATTATAGGTTTGGAAATATTTTTTTAAAGTATTATAAGAAGAAATTAAACTAAATGGTTTTAAAGTAAATGAATTTAAAGATTAAGATAAAGATTTTGGATGGGTATAATGGTAATGGGCCAAAGTAGATTCCCTGGTGCTTTCACTAATTGTAAGAGCCAAAATATTGGATAATTAATTAATTAATTTATAAATACGTTCATGAATAATTAATTTTGTTCATTGTTTTCATTTTATAGTGTTAATTAATTTAACCACTCTGGTCCTGATGAAGCTCTCCTACTGTAAATGAGAGCGAAACGGAGATCTTCCGTCGTTGATCAGAGGGCCAGGTATGAAAACATACACCTGAGCTAAGTATCATCATATCTACATTATAAAATTGAAATAAGGATAAAAAATGAACTTAAGAAATAGTATCATACAAGATTAGTATCTAAAAGAATAGTATTATAAAGTATAGAAAAAGTAATTGAAAAAAGAAAAATTTTCATACACTTTAAATTGAATGAAAAAGTAGTAAGGACCGATGATAGCTCGCGAAATAGTTACGAGCCAGGACTAGTTCTCTTAACTCGTAACTGCGAGCACTTGAGATCCTAATTCATGAATTAAAGTCAATTTGAATTGAGAGGGCGTGGCTTGGAGCCGCAACGGAATGGACGGGTGATATAGTAGCTCCCTCATAACAGGTCTATGTCTTGGATAAATAAGCTTTGAAGAAGAAATTTTTTCATTTGAGACGGTGTTTCTGTGAATATAATGGCAGCTTCAAAACAATCAAAGGGAGAGGTGGCTGGTACAAGCGGAGTAAGTGCGAAAAAATCAAAAACGGAAACGCTGACCCCCTCAAAAGCTCCGTTGCCGGTGAGGAAAGAATTGATGTAGGCAATGAACTCAGACAGATTAAAGAAATAGTACTGAATAATTCAAAAAAGATACAAGAAGCCATTGATGAAGTGGCGCTTCTTACAAGGAAAATGGCAGTGTTAGATATAAAAATGGATCAGTTAGAAAAAAGAACTGAGGTAACTGAAGCGGAGATTAGACAGTTGAAGTCAGATAAAAAGTTACTTATGAGCCTTACAAGTGATCTGGAAGATTGTATTAATCGCAGTAAAAGGAATAATTTGAGGGTAATTGGGCTGCCGGAAGGATCAGAAAAAAATGATCCTGTTTCATTTCTAGAAAATTTTTTACCTAAAAAACTACCGTTAAAGTTCAAGTATCCGATGGAATTTGAAAGGGCTCACAGAATTCCGACAAGAAGATCAAATAAACAGCTGGGACCGCGTCCTTTGATATTCAAGTTGTTAAGATTTCAGCAGGTTGCAGAAATTCTGAGACTGGCTAAAGAAAATCGGAATTTAAAATATCAGGATTCAAAAATATACATTGTGCCTGACTTCGCCAGGGCTACGGCTCAGAAAAGAAAGAAACTGTTGGACTTCAGACCGAAATTAAAGAGTCTAGGGGCGAGATATGGGCTGTTTTATCCAGCCATAATGAAGGTCACATATGACAATAAGACTCTTAATTTTGAGGATCCAGAGAAGTTAAGTGACTTTATTGAAAACTGTGAATGCCAGATGTCAGTTTAATTTATTTTAAATGCAGCTAGCAGACTGTGTGTTTCCATGAAAATAAGACCTATCCCAAAAATAAGCCCTAGATTTTTAAAGATGTTGACCAGTTAAATAATGCTAAATATTGGATAGAATCTCACTTACCTCTAAATTCTATATATGGTGCCTACAGTTGTACATATATATTGGTGTGTATAGTCGATGTACTCAAACAACTTATTTGGCAATTAACACCTCACAATTGACGCTAATTGGAGTTAATTGAAATGCACACTAAAAAAGGTGGCCTTAGTAAGCCGCTATGCAGATTATTTTAATTTTTTTATTGAATGATTGTATGTATGTTTTCTCTGGAAATTTTCTTTTCATCTTGGCGTTCCTTTCCTTTCTATGGTTTCTTTTTAGTAATTATGTTCACCGCTTAGGTCCTTAATTGGTAAATGCAGTATAACAAATCAATAAATAATAATTTTAATCTTTTTCTACTCACTAAAGCCACTTTTTGTCGTGGCCAGAAAATGACCAATTTTCCACTTTCCGATTTAATGGCCATGCACTAATATTGCCAATAGCACAGGGCCATTAGCAAAAATTAGCGCATGAGCCCTTAGCACCAAGCCTTTACCACCACCTATTTTATGGTATTAAGGGCCCAATTCTATATATGGCGTCTAAAAATTAGGTGTTGACTAGTGCGGAGCTAAGTTCAATTCTAGAAAAGTTAGGCGTGCTTTATAGAATTATGCCACTTAAATGGCCTTAGGCGTCACTAGATGTCATAACTTTAGAATCATCCTATTAGATGTTGGCATTGTCATAATGATATAGGGACTTTGGATCATGTGTTATATTACTGTCCTTTGATACTTAATTTCTGGAAATCAATTTGGAGACAAATTAATCTTATTCTTGATTCAGTAATTCCCCTAACATATGAAGCCATAATTTGTGGTACGCTTTTATATGTTAAGCCTTCTTTGGATAAATATAAATGTCATCTTTTTATGATAATGACGGGAATAGCTATCCAATTGATTACACACAATTGGAAAAGGTATGACAGACTAAATTATACGTTTTGGTGGACAAATGTGTGTACCACGAATAATTATGAGAAAATGAATGCAAGGTATTTGGGGTTTAGCAGTAGTTACAGTAATAAAGTGTGGAGCCCATTGACTATATTTGTAACATCATAATAATTGTAATGTATTTATCTATTTATTTTTTTTGTGTTTGGTGGACTTCCTTACACATCCAGGGGAGGGTGGGGGTGGGAAAGGTATTTTGATTATTAAAATTACTTGATTATATTATAATTACATAATTTGACTTCTTGTATTAAGGGAAGGAGGGGGAAGGGGGGGAAGAAAATGATTGTTATAAGTATAAATTGTATGTTTAATAATGCGTTTTATAAAATATTTATGTTCAGATAATTGTATTGCATTGTCTAAGTTTTGAAAAATCAATAAAGATTTATATAAAAAAAGAATCATCCTATTTATGCCAGGGTTTTCTTGGTCTAAATACATGCACCTAGGTTAGGTACCTACTGGTGCCCAAGTTCAAAACAGACACCTATATGCAATACATACTCATGATCCACCCCCTAACCCTGCCTACGTTGGGATAGGTACCCACTAAGTTAGGTGCTTAACATTCAATTAAGTGCAATTTATGTCAATTATGATCAATTATCGGCACTGATTGTCTATTAAATAATTTGACCCCCTCTTTTTTTATCAAGCATGCTCATGAGCATTGGAGCATTTACTGTGCTGGCCTGCACTAAAAACCTACATCAGCTAGGTACGCCAATGTAGGTGCCTAACTTTAGGCAGACTATATAGAATTTGCCTCTAAGGGGAAAGGGAAGAGGGACTTGTATACTGCCTTTTTTGTTGCTTTGGCATGTCAAAGATAGTCAAAGTGGTGGGCACTGGATTTCAAAGGGTCACAAGGAGCAGCACCAGGACACAACCTCTGGGTGCAGAAGCAGCAGCTCAACCAGTGAGCTACAGCCCTTCTACAGTAAACCACAGCTCAATGCTAATCCTATGTCAATCAGTTAGCCACAGTAATGTAGCTGTGCTAACTAATTAGTGCAGACAAATCCACTCTCCACTTCCAGACTCCCATGGCAAAAAAATTAATCTTATTAATTAGCATGCTGGAGGCACTTGCACTCATCAAAAGTACCTTGGGACACCTCAACACGCCCTGTGGTATGCCCTTTTAAACTGTGGAAAGCACACATTGGTGCTTACTGCAGCTTAGTGAAAGGGCCCCTAGAATGCAATTGACTTTGAGATGCAGCTATAAAAAAGGCAACAGCAATATAAGACATCAAGAATGGCATAAAGACACCACAACCCCTCCCCCCCATAAAAGGAAAATGACACCAACAGTGGCATGAAGACTCGAAGCCACCGTGAGAAGGGCAAAGTGGCACAACCAAATGAAGGAAGACCCTAAGATGCCAAAGAAAAGGCAAAGCGGCAAACACATTGTTAGGAAGACCCTCAAAGTACCAGGAGAAGGGTAAAGCAGCAAAAACATTAGTAGGAAAATCCCAAAGCACAAGAAGAAGTGTATAATGGCACCAGCACTGGTAGTGATCTTTTCAGTTTAATTTTCTATCAAGTTGACATTTTTCTGTCATACGAGTCATACCTAATTGCAATTGACACCTTGAGCTCTGTGTGTTCTCTTTGATTTAAACCTGATAATTTTCACCCCTTTTCCTCTGGAACTTACATGTTCCTATAAATGCTCAGATCCCACCCATTCCCCACAAGGCAGCAAATAAGAGATTTTTACTGAGCTGGCTGCCCTTTTAGTGCAGGAGACAATAGTGTGGGCTCACGTTACAGTTTACTGTGCAATAAACTCCACATTAGCTTAATGAAGGGCCTCGTAATTTTATAAAAATCTGTCTCTTAGGCAAGTAGGTAATATTTCAAAGCAAACACAAGACAGGAAAAAGATAATGCAGACAAATGAAGTATCAAGTTTAGTTTTATCATTAACATTATCTGCCATATTTCCTCTATTAATAAAAGCCTGTTTCATCCTTGTTTACAATTTCTTTAATTAAAGTCTCAAGTCTCTTCCATATTGACTTCTCTATTTAATCAGTGTTTCTCTTTTTTCTCTCTTTATTAATTACTAGCTGATGCCCCGGCGTTGCACGGGTATTTAATTATAGCAATAACACTGTAAATGGATTCAAATAAAGATACTTTATAGTGGTGAATGAAATTATTTTTTTACAGCTTAATAAAAAGTACAATATTCAAATTATAATGTGAAATATTTGACAAAATGAATACAATACAACTAACGCAAAACGTGATTATAAACAACATTTTTAGTTTCACCTCCTGGAGCAAGAACATATAAATTGCTGGGTGAACCCAGCCTTGAGCAAGCAACATAGAGTTGTGGGCCGCGAGACCCCCAGAACATATCACCCCAGGTAGTGAGGGATCTGCATACCAAGTTTCGTTCAAATCGGTCAAGCCGTTTTTGAATTACTGTGAGAATGGCAGCTTTTTACATTTTTTCCATTGACATGAATGGGTGAAATCTGATTTTCTGTTTGTAGCTCCGCCTACGTGTGCAGGTGGGCCGCGAGACCCCCAGAACATATCACCCCAGGTAGTGAGGGATCTGCATACCAAGTTTTGTTCAAATCGGTCAAGCCGTTTTTGAATTACAGTGAGAATGGCAGCTTTTTACATTTTTTCCATTGACATGAATGGGTGAAATCTGATTTTCTGTTTGTAGCTCCGCCCACGTGTGCAGGTGGGCCGCGAGACCCCCAGAACATATCATCCCAGGTAGTGAGGGATCTGCATACCAAGTTTCGTTCAAATTGGTCAAGCCGTTTTTGTGTGATCGCGGCACATACACACACACATACATACACACATACATACCTCCGATTTTATATATATAGATTATTAACAGTGTATGTTTTGGCTGTATGCCATTTAGTTCAAGTCAGGTGTACTGAATAAGTGGATTTTAATTTTATTTTATGTAACCTCCTCCTTTACAAAGCAACGCAAGCGTTTTTAGCGCCGGTGGCAGCAGTAAGAACTCCGACGCTCATAGAATTCCTACGAGCATCAGAGTTCTTACTGCCGTGGCCAGCACTAAAGAAGCTAGTGCGGCTTTGTAAAAAAGGGGGTAAAGAAGACAGAGGTAAAACATCAACTATGAGTAGTTTTCATAATGATGATTATTGTATTTTACTCACTGCAATATTTATGTTATTGACTTTAGGTAAAGAGACTTGTGGACATATTTTGAGCATGATTAGTCTCCATACAATATCTATACATTACATTACATTACATTAATGACTTCTATTCCGCCTGTACCTTGCAGTTCTAAGCGGATTACAACAAAAAGATAACTGGACATTTCCAGGAATAGGAATACAATTAACGACGTAGGGCCTAATACATCTAAACGATAGCTGGACGTTTTCAGGAAGAGGAATACAGTTAAAGGCGTTAGGTCTAAATCACATGTTGAAGGGAGGATCCTAAGAAGGGGAGAGAGGGGAGAGGAGTGGGGTTAGGAAATTAGAATGTATTTCTTGAATAGTATGGTTTTGATTTCTTTTCGAAAAGCTTTGAGGTCAGTTGAAGCTGTCAGTAGGTTGGTGATGGAGGGGTCCAATTTAGCTGCATGTGTTGCTAGTAGGTTGTCGTACATCTTTTTGCGCTTAGTTCCTTTATAAGGGGGGTAGGAGAAAGGGGACTGGGTTCTCCTTTGTCTGGAATAGAGGTTCCTATTTAGGCGGTTGTTTAAGTGGGAGGGTGCCGTTCCGTTTAATGTTTTGAATATTATGCAATATAGCTTAAATTGGATGCGGGCTTGTATTGGAAGCCAGTGTGAATCTAGGAAGGCGTTGGTGATGTGGTCAAATTTTCGAAGGGAATAGATCAGTCTGAGGGCAGTGTTCTGGACAGTCTGTAGTTGTTTTATTAGGTAGGTGGGACAAGGAAGGTAGAGGATATTGCAATAGTCCAGTAGACTTAGGACTAGGGATTGAACTATGAGTCTGTATTGTTCTTTGCCGAAGAATTTTCTAATTTTGCGAAGGTTGCGCATGGTAAAGAATGCTTTTTGTGTGATTTTGTTGATTTGCACCTGAAGAGTGCAACATCTATCTACTGTTACTCCAAGGAGTTTGAGAGTGGTCTGTATAGGATATTTGGTGGTTTTTATTTCTAGTTCTGTTATCGAAGGGGTTTTGTCTTTTTCAAGCAGTAGAAATTTAGTTTTGTCTGGATTGAGCTTCAGTTTGTGTTCTGTCATCCAGTTTTCCACTATTTCTAGGGTTTTTACCAGGTTATCTGTTGTAGTGGGGTCTTGTGAGTCAAAGGGAAGGAGTATGGTTATATCGTCTGCATAGCTGAATGAGGTTACTTCGAGTTTGTCTAATAGGGTACCAAGGGAGGCGATGAAGACATTGAAGAGCATGGGTGAGAGTGGTGAACCTTGAGGTACTCCGCAGGGATTGGTCCAGGTTTCCGATATTAGATCTTTTGTTTTTACTCTGTATGTTCTTGTTTTGAGGAATCCTTGGAACCAATTGTATACTCCGCCTGAGATCCCTATTGCTTCTAATATCTGAAGAAGTATACTGTGGTCAACCAGGTCAAATGCGGCTGAGAGGTCTAGTTGAATTATCAGCATCCTTCTTCCTTTGCTAAGGTGTTGTCGGGCTGTATCTAGAAGGGAGGCTAGCAGTGTCTCAGTGCTGTGGTTGGATCTGAACCCTGATTGAGTTGGGTGGAGTAGGTTGTGGTCTTCAAGGTAGTTGGTGAGGTATTGGGCAACCAGACCTTCTATTAGTTTAACATAAAATGGAATAGAGGCTATGGGTCGGTAGTTGGAAGGGGTGTCTATTGGTCCTTTGTGGTCTTTCAGTATTGGAGTGACTATGATTTCTCCTAGGTCTTGTGGGAATTGGCCTTCCGTGAGCGTTGTTTGGATCCATTGCAATAGGCAAGCTCTAAATTTGGGGGAGGCATTTGTTAGTAAATATGAGGGGCAATTATTCAGGTCGCATGAGGCTCGACTATATTTATTGTAGAGTTGGTTAAAGTCCCACCATTGCACCTTTTTAAAGTTGGACCAGTGTCTGTCGGCTGCAGTGGCTTCATCAGTTGTTGGGTTTATTATGATCTCTTCTAGGAGGGTCGGTGAATTGGAGAAGGAGGCTCTGATGGTAGCGATCTTGTTCTTGAAGTGGTCTGCTAGTTGGGTGGCCGTTGGAGGTTGGATTCCTTGAGTGGCTAGGAATGGCTGAGTGTCTGTGAGGCTTTTCACAAGTTGGAAGAGTTTCTTTGTGTCTATGGATTCTGTGCCTATTAGTTTGGAGTAGTAAGCTCTTCGTTTTTCTTTAAGTTTGGCTTTGTATTGTTTTATTAGGTTTCTCCAAGCTACTTTGGTTAGTTCTTGGTTCTTTTTTTGCCATACTCTTTCGAGTTGTCTACAGTGTCTTTTTAGTTGAAGAAGTTCTGTGTCGAACCATTTGTCAGAGGATCTGCAAAGTTTGTGTTTTGTCTTTTCTGGGGCTAGTCCATTCAGGGTTGTTTCGCTCAGGGAGCGCCACTGGCGAATGAATACTTTGTGGTCTATGGAGGCGATTGCGGGGTCTACTGTGGTCCAGAAGGTAGAGGGGTCGATTTTTGGTCGGGTTTTGAAGGTGGTTTTGTGGGTTTCGTGTTTGCTTGTGCTTTGTGTCCAGTTGATGTTGAAGGTGAATTTGAAGTGGTCTGACCATAGAGAGGGGTGCCAAGCCCCATTGGTGATATGAATGTTAGGTGTATGGGGGTGTTGGGCCATGTAAGCTGCAATATCGAGTTGGTGGCCTTTTTCGTGTGTGGGTTGCGGATACAGAATTTGGTAGGAGAGTGCATTGAGGTATGAGATTATGCCTTCAGCTTGTTTGGAGGAGCTGTCTTCTAGGTGGAGATTTATGTCGCCAAGAAGCAGGTTGTGTGTTGAGGTTAATGAGTTCCGGAAGATGAAATCTTCAAGATCATGTTTTGTGGTATTCCATTTTCCTGGAACGATGTAGCAGAGGATGCAAGTTAGGGTATCTTTGAGTGAGTTACTGGAGAGTTGACAGGCAAGCAGGTCTGATTGGGGGGTGGAGTGTTTGTCTAGGACTGTAATGGTAAGGTTGTTTTTCACTAGGATAGCCAGACCGCCCCCTCGCTTTTTTTCTCGGCAGACTAATTCGAGTTTGTGTCCCTTAGGGCAGAATTCTGTAATGCTAGGGTCCGAGTCGGAGGATAGCCAGGTTTCGGTTAGGAAAAGGCAGCCTAACTGTTCTTTAACTATCCAGTCTTTTAATAGGTCTGCCTTTGGGCTGATTGATCTTATGTTCATATACGCACAGGGGATTGTGATTTGATTCTTGTGGATGTTGGGAATAAGCTGTGGGTGAAGGAGGTTCTTGGAAGTATGGGAGAGTTTGTGACCTGACTTCTTTGTGTTGTGGGGTGGTTTTCGTCCCCATGTGGTTGGAATGCTTTCTTGTGTGGTTGTTGTGCATTCTATCAGGTTTCCTATCTGAAGTTTCTTGTGTGGATGTGTCTGTCTGTGTGTTGTTGTCACTATTGGGATTGTTGAAAAGTGGTAGCAGTGTATCGCAAACTGTGTACCGTGGCACACCTGTGTGCCTCTTGAGATTTCTGGTATGCCGCGACACACTGGCGAGGAGGAGCCAGCTGCCTGCCTACAAAATACAAAAAGGAATCGACAAAATAGAGCAGGAAAAAAAGTTATTTACAATGTCCAATGTGACACGGGCAAGAGGACATGGACTGAAGCTGAGGGGGGACAAGTCCAGGACAAATATCAGGAAGTTCTGCTTCACGCAACGAGTGGTGGACAACTGGAATGCCCTCCCAGAGGAGGTTATTGCGGAATCCATCGTTCTAGGATTTAAAAGCAAACTAGATGCATATCTCCTTATGGGTAACTAAAAATACTTCTTATCTGAATATTCCCATATATATATATAAGAGAAGGTGTATGACACCAGTAGTTAAACTATATTTAGGAAGAGACCTCAGAAACGGAGCCCACGCACAGTCGTTTTTCATAGACCGAGAAATTCAACGTGGTCACATGCTCCTTTGCTCCAATCATCGGTCTCCTTCCCACTACATTTATAAATACATTTATAAATACATTAGCAGCTAAAAAATGAAAGCTAAGGTAAAATTATGTTCTCACCTGTTAATTTTCTTTCCTTTAGAAGCAGCAGATGAATCCAGACAAGTGGGAATAGCTCACATCGACCAGCAGGTGGAGATAGAGAAACTGATTAACCGTTGGCCTTATAGCCTAGTATTCTCTCTGTCCATTCAGTTATGCTCCTTGCCCAAGCATCCCGAGATAGGAGAATGAGCATCCTACAAAACTTCTTTCCAGTATCAAATGCAACAATGAAACATTACTGAATACAACTACCACCAATAACCCAATTGGAAAATAAACAAAGACTGCCCCCGAACACCTATATAGATATTTACCTTAAAGGGTGGGGCTCTGGATTCATCTGCTGCTTCTAAAGGAAAGAAAATTAACAGGTGAGAACATAATTTTACCTTCCTTAGCAAAGCAGCAGATGAATCCAGACAAGTGGGATGTAGCAAAGCAAAACTCAAATCAGGTGGGAAGCTAATGCCGCCTCCGCAATCACTGAAGCGCCAAAACTAACCTCCTCACGGGCTGCTACATCTAACCGGTAATGCTTTGAAAAGGTATTTCCCGACGACCAAATAGCCGCCCTGCAAATCTCCTCCAAGGAAAGACCCCCGGACTCCGCCCACGACGTAGCTAAAGCTCGAGTCGAATGAGCACGAAGTTGCTCTGGCACTTGCTTCCCTGTCAACAAATAAGCCGAAGCAATCGTCTCCTTGACCCAACGCGCAATGGAAGCTTTCGACGCGGCCATTCCTTTGTTTTTTCCCGCGAACAATACAAAGAGGTGATCCGACCGACGAAAGTCGTTAGTCACCCCCAAATAATGTAGAATCATCCGGCGCACATCCAGGAGACGCAACAACGAGTACTGCTCCCCCCAATCTTCCTTCCGAAAGGCCGGGAGGAATAAACACTGGTTCATATGAAAGGAAGACACCACTTTCGGCAGGAAGGACGGTACCGTTCGAACCGATACACCAGCATCCGAAATCCGCAAAAAAGGATCCCTACAAGATAGCGCCTGCAATTCAGACACCCGTCTTGCCGAAGCCATAGCCACCAAAAACACTGTTTTCAAAGTGACATCTTTCAGCGTAGCCATGGATAAAGGCTCAAAAGGCACCGCTCGTAACCTCCCAAGGACCAGCTTAAGACTCCATGAGGGACACGGTCTCTTCACAGGAGGTCTGATATGGTGAACCCCTTTTAAAAATTGGACTACGTCGGGCTGTGATGCAAGCGCCAAACGAGAAATCCGGCCCCTGTAACAAGCAATGGCCGCTACCTGAACCTTCAGAGAATTATAGGCCAATCCTTTAGCTACGCCCTCTTGCAGAAAGGAAAGAATAGCCGATAAAGACGCCCGGAAGGGCGAAATCCCGTGCCTCCCACACCACGAGTCAAAAACTTTCCAGACTCTAGCATAGGAGGTAGACGTGGAAATCTTCTTTGCTTGAAGAAGCGTGGCAATAACCTGCTCCGAATAACCTCTATTCCTTAGCCGCGACCGTTCAATAGCCAGGCCGTAAGACCAAAGTGGGACGGATCTTCTATGGAGATTGGACCCTGAGTCAGTAATTCCCGAGTCACTTGAAATTTTAACCGATCGCCCGCATATAGTTGCATCAGATCCGCGTACCACGGACGACGTGGCCAATCTGGAGCTACCAGGATCACCTGTCCCTGGAAGAGAGCGATGCGATGTAACACTCGACTTATCATTGGCCAAGGAGGAAATATGTATAGGAGGGAATTTGGAGGCCAAGGGAGGGTTAACGCGTCTACCCCCTCCGAGTTCGGTTCCTTGCGTCTGCTGAAGAACCGAGGCAGCTTTGCATTGCGAGACGAGGCCATGAGATCTATCTCCGGGAGCCCCCACTTTAGGACTAGCATATCGAACGCCTGAGCGGACAGCTCCCACTCCCCTGGATCGAGACGATTTCTGCTGAGGAAGTCTGCCTGAATATTTTCGTGACCCGCAATGTATGCCGCCGAGAGGAGAGGAACATGCGTCTCTGCCCATTGAAACAGCACCATTGCCTCTTCGGCTAACTGAGGACTCCGGGTACCCCCCTGCCGATTGATATACGCCACTGCTGTGACGCTGTCCGAAAAGATCCTGGTTGGACGGTCCTGAATTCTGGACTGAAATGCCAGAAGCGCCAGCCTGATAGCCCTCAACTCCAGCATGTTGATTGACCACTGGGCCTCTACCGAGGACCAAACCCCCTGTATCGATGCTTGGAGGCACTGAGCCCCCCAGCCCCGAAGACTGGCATCTGTCGTGATTACGACCCAATCCGGCGTCGCTAACGGCATGCCCCGAAAAAGATTGAACTCGTTGAGCCACCACTGCATGCTGGAAGCCGCTCGAGGAGTCCACTGTAGACACTGATCGTAATCCTGGGATGCCGGGGACCACCGTGAAAGAAGAGACATTTGCAACGGCCTCATGTGGAACCGAGCCCAGGGTACCACCTCTAGAGCCGCCACCATCGAGCCTAGAACCTGTACATAATCCCAAACCCGAGGTCTCGGGGATTCGAGAAGTAGACGAATCTGAGACTGTAACTTCTCTCCCCACTCTCGGGGTAGAAACACCTTTCCCCGACAAGTATCGAACATCACCCCTAAATGCACCAAGGACTGGGACGGGGACAGCGAACTCTTGGGAAAGTTGATGATCCACCCCAAAGACTGAAGGAAAGAAATCACTCTCTGAGTCACCGACAAACTCTCCTGCCTTGAAGAGGCGCGGATCAACCAATCGTCTAAGTAAGGGTGAACTCGAATCCCCTCCTTGCGGAGACATGCTGCCACAACCACCATCACCTTTGAAAAAGTGCGAGGAGCTGTTGCCAGACCAAAGGGCATCGCCCGAAATTGATAATGCTGGCCTAGGATCGCAAACCGCAGAAACCTCTGATGCGGGGGCCAAATCGGAATGTGGAGGTACGCCTCCTTGAGATCGAGGGAAGTGAGGAACTCCCCCGGCCTCACTGCCGCAATGACAGACCGAACTGTCTCCATCCGAAAATGACGGATACTGAGAAATTCGTTGACTCTTTTGAGATCCAGCACCGGTCTGAACGACCCCCCTTTCTTTGGCACAATGAAGTAAATGGAATATCTGCCGAGGCCCACTTCTTCCTGTGGCACCGGCACCACCGCCCCCAGATCAAGAAGTACCTGAAGAGTCATTCGTACCGAGTCCCTTTTGGTTACCCCATTGCATGGGGACACCAAGAAAGAATCGGCGACGGGAGAGGAGAACTCTAACTTGTAACCGTCTCGAATAATTTCTAGCACCCACTGATCCGACGTGATATTGGCCCACTCCGCTACAAAAGCCGACAGTCTTCCCCCTAAGGGAATAGCGGAGGGAGCCAAGACCCCGTCATTGTGAAGATCGATTTGCTGGAGCACGGGCTGACTGAGCTGAAGGAGGTTTTGCTGCACGAAAGGAACTTTTCTGCGGCAACCTAGGCCTCGAAGAAGGGAAGGAACCATACGTGGACCTAAAACCCTGTTTACCTGTCCGATATCTTCTAACATCCCGGAAACGCTGTCTCGAGGTGGAGGATTTCAACGGGGGTCTAGGCCTATCTTCCGGCAACCGTTGGGTTTTGGTATCCCCAAAATCCTTAACTAATTTATCTAAATCTTCCCCAAAAAGCAAATGGCCTTTAAAAGGGAGCTTTATGAGCCGGAGTTTAGACGCTGCATCTGCCGCCCAATTACGGAGCCATAAAGACCTACGAGAAACCACCGAAAGAGACATTTGTTTTGAGGAAGCCCGAATAATATCATATAAAGCATCTGCTAAATATGCCAGACCTGACTCCAAATCAGCCAGTTCTACTGGAACCGAACCTCCAGATTCCATTAAATTATCAGTCATTAACTGAGACCACTGCAGACACGCCCGTGCCGCATATGAACTACAAATCGCGGCCTGTAGAGTGACCGCAGCTACTTCGAAGGACATTTTCAGAGAAGATTCAATCTTCCTGTCCTGAGTATCCTTTAGAGCAACTCCCCCTTCAACCGGTAAGGTAGTCTTTTTGGTAACTGCGGCCACCAGCGCATCAACCCTGGGTAATTGAAATTTCTCAAGTTCATTCTGAGCAACCGGGTACAAGAGCCGCATGGCCTTTGCTACCCTCAGACTTGCCTCCGGCGTGTCCCACTGCGCCGTGATAAGTTCCTGCATAGCCTCATGCACTGGGAAGGACCTAGGTGGCTTTCGCGTCCCTGTCATAAGGGGATTGGCGGAACCAGAAATAGTAGCATCATCTTGCGAGATGTTTAAGCCTTGCAACGCTTTAGAAATTAAAGAAGAAAGTTCTTCCTTATGAAAAAGACGTAGAGCGGACGGATCATCTACTTCCCTACCCGGGGGATCTTCCAAGTCTAATACCTCACCCTCTTCAAGGGAGTCAGGAAGAGATAACGGGGAGACTGGAATAGGATCTCCCTCGTCCGCGGCTGTGAGTCTGCGTTTTTTTGCTACCCGTGAGTTCCCGGGAGAAACCGCAAGAACCGCAGCCGCACACGGAGGTTTGCCAGCACAACCAGAAGTGGAAGTAGATGGAACCGGACGCCCCGACACACTCACAGGCACCGGCTGAGCCGGCTGAGCAGGCTGAGAGCCCTGCAACATAAAAGCTCGGTGCATTAACATAACAAACTCTGGCGAAAATGAACTTAGCCCGAATCCAGCCAACCCAGTCTGATCCGAACAGAGGAGCGGACCCGCGGCTCCTCCCAGCGTCTCTGACGCCACTACCGCCGCTGGCTTCCCCTCCTCCGTCCCAGTAGTTTGTTGTCTGGCCGACTCAACCGCGAGGGAAGGGGAAATCACTTGCGCCTCCCCAACGCGGGAATGAGCAACTTCTGCTGCCTGAGAAGCCTCTGCCGGTGTATCTGAACACCCGGCTGAGCACAAACCTAGCAGTGTCCTTCGCTTACCGCAGCGAGAACACCGCTTTGCAGCCTCTGCCGCCATTATTTTCTGCTCGTTTAAAAATCAGCCCTCAACACGCGACCCCGACCCGCCCTCGGTCGACTTCGTGTCGGACGGCCGAAACGCGGAGCGAGGAGACAAAAAATAGCAGAAATGTACTCACCCCCAATACGCGATTCCTAGACCGCTAAGTTATGGCTGGCAGTTGTAATTATAGCTGACCTAACAGGAACAGCACATTACTATCAGGCTCTATTCTTAATTTTTTATTTTTTTTTTTATACTGGAAAGAAGAACAGCAGAGCCCAATGAATCCCTCAATCCTACGGAGGGTAGGGTGGATAAGGGACCTGGGAGGGCCCAGGTGTTACTCCTAAAGCCGGCACCGCTCAGCCAGGCACCCCTGTCTATCTGAAGAGAGCTAGTCTCAACAGCAGACTCAAGTTGCTCAGAAATGCACCCGGCACAGCCAAAATCCAGGAGCTAGAGGACTAGCTCACATTCCTGCTGGGAGATAGAGCAAACTGAATGGACAGAGAGAATACCAGGCTATAAGGCCAACGGTTAATCAGTTTCTCTATCTCCACCTGCTGGTCGATGTGAGCTATTCCCACTTGTCTGGATTCATCTGCTGCTTTGCTAAGGAAGTACTTTTTTCAAAAACATTATTGCTGAGCACCTGTTCTTTCATTTGAATGTTTAACAACAACTTAAAATTAGAAGTGTATAAGTTATGTCAGTTTGGTCTCCAATGAGTGAGTGTAGACACCTGATTTATCATACCAGAGGAATTTGATTATTTTTAAAGTAAGAATTCTTAAAATAAATACTAAAAATTAAATAGCTACATTCTCCTTAAAATATTTATAGTATATTTAGAATATAGGATAGAATACACGTGGGAAGGAGACCGATGATTGGAGCAAAGGAGCATGTGACCACGTTGAATTTCTCGGTCTATGAAAAACGACTGTGCGTGGGCTCCGTTTCTGAGGTCTCTTCCTAAATATAGTTTAACTACTGGTGTCATACACCTTCTCTTATATATATATGGGAATATTCAGATAAGAAATATTTGTGATTTTCTTCCCATTAGGGGACTCTACTATAGTGTAGTTCACTAACTAAAAATACGCCAGATGTACACCTGGCTGGGCCACTGCGTGTGCGGATCGCCAGACTCGATAAACCGAAGGTCTGATCCGGAGATGGCAGCTCTTATGTTCTTATGAAGTACAGTTATAGGTTTTATTAATACGAATGTGGCATGATTGTGTGTTTGGGGATTGACTATGGGGAGGTTTTTGGGATGGGCTTTCCTTTTTATGATGGAGTTCTTTTCTTTTTTTATTGCATTTTTATTGTAGACCGCTTTATTTGCTTTCAGTGAGTTAGCGGTATATCAAATAAATGAAACCTGTAACCTATAAATGGCACCAAACCATGCCTAACTTGTAGGCTTAATTTACTAGGCCTAATTTACTGGTGCCTAACTCGCACGCCTAGTTTTCTACGCATGTATGTTTTCCACGCCTATTCTCTACCCTTAACCACACCTACTTTTGAGGTAGGTATTGTCAGGCACTTTGACATAGGCACTGCTAGGGGTTGCAGATATCCACATGCAATCTTAATTGTTAATAATTGTTTTTCAATGGTGTGACCAATTACCATGGCAGGCAAGGAAAAAAACAAAGAAGTCCACAGCTTAGCCTTGGACCACTGTGTGTGAGCTATAAAGTTGGGAAGTGAATTATTACAGTCACTTTAACCATCTCTCTTTTGACATCAGGCGAATAGATAAGAGTCTTTTTAAAGTCTAGAAGAAAAGTATTATATGATTCTGCACCCTCAACTATCTCTTTCCTCAGTTAATTTAATCAGACTCCTGAGGCAGGCCTTTTTAGGACCAAAACATGATGGAGTCAGCACAATATTATTTAATAAAGGAGATCGAGCACCAACTAGTCACCTTCTTTGGTTTTTTCTTGCCTTCCACGATCCGGCAAAGAGGGATCTCTTAAAAAACAATTGAGTTGCGTGTAAAAATTAGACGTCGCTAGGTATCTGCGATTAAGGCACTTTTTATAGAATCAAGCCCACACTTTATTCTATAATGGCAACTGCACGTGTGATTGCTGTTATAGAATGCATGCTTAGTGCATCTCATCCAGTGTCTAACTTTAGGAAACCTGTAGAAAATGATCCCTTAAGTCAGGGGTGTCCAATGTCGGTCCTCGAGGGCCGCAATCCAGTTGGGTTTTCAGGATTTCCCCAATGAATATGCATGAGATCTATTTGCATGCACTGCTTTCAATGCATATTCATTGGGGAAATCCTGAAAACCCGACTGGATTGCGGCCCTCGAGGACCGACATTGGACACCCCTGCCTTAAGTGGAAGTTCCTGAGTATATTTAAAATGAAAATGATATTGCTGTACCTACCTGTCGTCACTCCATGTACAACTCCCTCCTTGGTTTTTGATCCTACAAGAAAGCAAAGCATGGTGTTTCAGTGCAAATGGTAGAAAAGAAGTAGATTTTTTCCTTAAGTATTTAGACCCAGAGGTTCTAAATGGTTTTGCCCATTTTGAGGGAAATTTTCAAAGGGATTAGTCTAGGCAACATGGCAGCTATATACATAAATTTTGTGGTTTGCAAACTGCTCTCCATTTATTGATCAAAAGTATTGAACTGGTATGCACGCTTTTCTTGGAGAAATGAGATAATAATAATAATAATAATTTTATTTTTTGTATATCGCCATACCTGAGAGTTCTAGTTGGTTTACAACAATCGAAAGCAAATACATATAATGTAGGATAAACAGTACTAATGCAAACATCAGATTCAAAGTTCTGAAGTATAAATAGTACAGTTTGTACAGAAGTATAGACAGTATAAACAGTATTAATGCAAACATCAGATTTAAAGTTCTGGAGGACCTGCATGAAAAAAGTTGACTATGTTGAGAAATAAGAGCAGTTTAAAAGGAGAAAAGGATTAGGAATAACCGTTAAGATCCTAGCTTGTTGAATAGATAGTGGCTACAGTGGGGAAAAAGAAAGTACATATGCAGATATAATTTCAAATTGCTCCTCTTTCTTTTTACCATGTATAATTTGCACCTGCTATGATGCAAATGCAAAGTTAGAGGGCATATTTTGCCTGCAATCAATCCTTGCTGGCCCCAAATTTTGAAAAGAAATTGTCATTGGAAATTTACCTTTGAAAATTTAGCTTTGCAGGTCCATGGATTCCTGCAAGCTCATTTTGTAATTTCCAAAGTGTTCTCCCTGAGATTGAGGAAAACCCATATGGTCTTTCGTACCCACTGAAGGAGAGGAGGACTAGTCTAATGATTACAGCAGCAGGCTGAGAACCAGGGGAGGCTGGTTCAAACCCTACTGCAGCTTCTAGGACCCACGGCAACAAGAGGGCATCCGTTGAAAATCAGGGGTGGGAAATTTCATGGCGACACCAGAAAATATTTCTTCACCGAAAGGGAGGTTGATCGCTGGAATAATCTTCCACAACATGTAATTGAGGCAAGCAGCGTGCCAGATTTTAAGAAAAGATGGGATTGGCATGTGGGATCTCTTCATGGAGGTAGTTAGGGGGTGGGCCATTAGTGTGGGCAGACTAGATGGGCCATGGCCCTTTTCTGCCGTCATGTTCTATGTTTCTATGTCTATGTTTCTAACCTCCACTGTCTCAAAACAACAGCTTTTGATTGAATACGCGGACTATATGCAATGACTGGAAAATAAAACTCCACGAGGAGGGTGGACAAGCTCTCCAAGAGAGTTACACGCCTCTGAGCATATGGAAGCATATCAATCCTTGACTGTCTTTAAGGTTTTGGGTTGGAATAATAGGAGAAATGTTACATATTTTGTATATATGTTGGTTTCCTATCTCCAGTGGTTTATACACATTACCCTGACTAAATTACTGTTGAAACATCCATCTTTAGCATTAACTTTTAACATTCAACTTTTTTCCATTTTTCTGCTTTCTTCTTAAAATCTACTTTTCCATGCCTACCCTTCCCATCTATCCATGTGTACCATCTCCTCCCTCTTTTTTCTCCCCTACTCCCATCTATCCATAAGAAGCATTTCTTCTTATCTCTTCCCTGTCGCACCCATTGCTGTGAACCATCTCCTCTCTCTATCTCCCCTTCCTCTCCATCCCTATGTACCATCTCATCTCTCTCCCATGGGCAGACATCACTGTCTTCCCCTTCCCCCCTCATATGGTCTGGCATCGTTCTCCTCTCCTTCCCATAGTCTGGAATCTCTCTCCACTCCCATGGACTGGCATCTCTCTCTCTCCTTCCCTTCCTCTTCCCAATGTCTAACATCTCTCTCCTCTCCTTTCTGTGGTCTGGCATCTCTCTCTCTCCCTCCTTTACTTCCAATCTGTGGTCTGGCATCTCTCTTCCCTCCTTCCCTTCCTTTCTGTGGTCTGGCATCTCTCTCCCCTTCCCATTCCATTGGTCTGACATCTCTCCCTTCTTTGAGTCATCTCTCCTCCCTTACAGTGTAACATTTCTCCCTCCCTCCTCTCCACCACTATTATGTCCAACAATTCTCCCTCTGTCTTCCTTTCCCCATATACATCATCTCTCTTTCCCTCTCACACCACACACCTATGTCCAACAATTCTCTGTTCCTTTTCCCTCTCCCACCAGCAACATTTTTTCTCTCCCTTCCCACTACTCTACCTGTGCAGCATCTCTCTTTTCCTCCTTTCCTACCCCCCCGCCCGTGCATTTGTCCTTCCCAATCCTCTCCCAGTACGTGCAGTATCTGTCTTTCCCAGCTCCCTTCCCTCCCAAACCCTGTCAGGCTCTTCACTCAGCCCCCTTCCTTCCTTTCCTCCCTCCCCTGTCAGACTCTGCACTCAGTTCCCTTCTCTCCCAATCCCTGTCAGACTCTGCACCCAGCCCCTCCCTTCCCAGGCTCTGCAGTGCACCCTGCCCCATCCTCTTACCTCCTTCCTGTCAGTGGCAGCTGATTTCTTGTGCCGCTGAGCAGCAACCAGCAGGAGCGCGCTTTGCTGCTGCCTGCTCAGTGGCTTCTTTGACTAGCTTCTGTGAATTCTCACGATTCACGAAAATTCACGGGAGCCAGTCAAAGAAGTCACTGAGTGCTGAGCAGGCAACGCAAAGCGCGTTCCTGCTGGTTGCCGCTCAGCGGCACAAGAAATCAGCTGCCACTGACCTGGTTAGCAGCAGGCAGGAGCGCAGAAAGCTCGCTCCTGCCAGCTGCTCCCCTGGACCACCAGGGATCAAATTTGGGGGGAGGCCACGGCCCCTGTGGCCTTCCCTGTTCAGGCGCCTATGTGTTAAATAACACAATTTAGCAAATAGGTCCCCTACTTTACTTTATTAAAGAAATTGTGCATCATTGAATGGTACCTCAGAGCTGTAGCAGGGAGTAGAACTCTAAATTGTGTTCCAATTTTCATATTTAGATATAAACACCTTTCTTGTTTATGCTTCAACAAATCTTTGCCTTTTCATTTCTTCTCTTTTCAAATATTGCATAAGTGACTCCAATGAAAGTGCAAAAAATATTATGCACCTATTGACTTAATAATTATAATTTAATTTCCAACAGATTATTATCTTGTCTGTGAATGCACCCTAGGTTATTAAATATCTTATCATCTAACATTGTCCCTTCTCTACTCCTTGTCTCCAAACCTATAATTATTTCCCTGAATGCTGCTTTCACATTTTCTCATTTAACATAAATAGGAATAGCAATTTCATAATTATGTGCAAAAAAATTCCCTAATAATTTTGACTGTTAAGGCCTGCCTATAAGAATAGATTTTTGAAAAGGCCTAGAGAATGAAATGGGGACAAATTTGTCCCCATCCCCACCTCCATGAGCCTTGTACCTGTCCTTGCCCCGTTCCTGTGAGCTCTGTCCTTGTCCCCATGAACTCAGTCTGATCTCATCCACAGAGGCCTTGAATAGTTATGATTTTATATTTAAATCATTTTATTAAAGTATAAAAAGAAGCAATATTCTGTACAACTGTCATTTTATTAAATCACAAACAATAAAGAACAAGGATTATCAAAAGTGGTCAACATAACACTGATAGTCTTTCCAAAAATATTAGGACTAGGGGGCATGTTATGAAGCTACTAAGTAGTAGATTTAAAACAAACCAGAGAAAATGTTTCTTCACACAACATGCAATTAAACTCTGGAATTCATTGCCAGAGAATGTGATGAAATCAGTTAGCTTAGCAGGGTTTAAAAAAGGTTTGGATAATTTCCTAACAGAGAAGTACATAGGCCATTATTGAGATGGCTTGGGGAAATCCACTGCTTATTCCTAGGATAAGCAGCATAAAAACTGTTTTACTCCTTGGAATCTTGCCAGGTACTTGGTACCTGGGTTGGCTACTGTTAGAAACAGATTACTAGGCTTGATGAACCTTTGGTCTGTCCAAGAATGGTAATTCTTATATCCAACAATTCTCCGTTCCTTTTCCCTCCCCCACCAGCAGCATTTATTTCTCTCCCTTCTCACTACTCTACCTATGCAGCATCTCTCTTTTCCTCCTTTCCTAACCCCCCCTCCCGCCTGTGCATTTGTCCTTCCCAACCCTCTCCCAGTACATGCAGTATCTGTCTTTCCCAGCTCCCTTTCCTCCCTCCCCTGTCAGACTCTGCACCCAGTTCCCTTCTCTCCCAAACCCTGTCAGACTCTGCACTCAGCCCCCCTCCCCCCCCAGGCTCTGCAGTGCACCCTGCCCCATCCTCCTACCTCCTCCCGGTCGGTGCCAGCTGATTTCTTCCCATTGGATCCCTCTCTTGATAGATCTTCTCCGGGACAGCAGACTTCTATTTTGCATAAAGGAGTTCCTTTTTTATGATCAGCAGTAGACTTAGTTGATCCTTGGAGATTATTATATCCTGTGAAAAGAGACTACACCCACTTTTCTCGTTCTCACTCTACCTGGTCACGTATTGATTATATTCTTATATCTCAATCTTTGTTTCCTAAAGTTCTTACTTCTACTATTGGACCGATGGTCATTTCTGACCACACCTTGATATTTATAGACCTGGAATTAAATACTTGTAGATGTGGTAATTGGCGATTTCCTGCTTATTTATATGATGACCCTCATTTCCAACAGTTTCATGTGGAACGATGGACAGATTATGCTCATTTTAATTCAGAGCATGAGAGTGATCCGATTCTTTACAGGGAAGCTTCCAAGGCTGTGCTACATGGAGATGTTATAGCTTATGTTGCGAGACGTAATCATTATATTGCTTCCAAGATTATCTCACTTGAATGCCAATATCAAACTGCACAGAAAACCTATTTACGATGTCCTACTTTGGCTCATAAAGAGGGTATGTTGGCAGCACAGATAGCTTTGAATATACTCTTCTTCATGAAAGATCAAAATGTAATTATCTGTATCGTAAATTTTTCATTTTGGTAATCGTCCAGGTCGTTACCTTGCCCATCTTACTAAAGCTTGGAATGGTCATTGCTTAATTCCTTCTATTCGACTTCCGGATGGGACTTATACTAATGACTCCTCTCATTTCTCTTGTTTATATACAGCTGATTCTTCATCGCAACCTTCTCTGATATAGATGACGTGGCAGAGGGAATCACTGGCAGGAGAAGGCTACAAAGCAGCCTGTTTAGAGTGCTGCGACTGCCAATGCTGCTGGAGGGTGGTTCGTTGGTCAGTCAGTCGTGTCGCGATGGGAGGGCGAGATAGAAGGGTCAACGAGGGGGGGGGCCACCCACATTACTGATTGATGCTTGGGGGGGGGGGGCTGTGTTGACGATCAATGCCATTTGAAATTTTCTTTTTTACAGTGGTCTGTTTGCCCTCCTACAGCGGGACCCCCTGACCATTTTGGGCCCTAGGCACTTGCCTACTGGGCCTACCCTTTAATCTGGCCCTGGGTATTTGTGCACATGAGCTAAATGGTAGACACAGCTCTTCAGCACAGGCCAGTACAGTTCCTGATCATGGGAGCTACAGAGCAATTTATTTTTGTTGGGGTTTTTTTGTGTTTCAGCTGTTGTGCGTGTGTCCCGTGCCTAATAGCTGCATTCTGACCATAGGCGTGGGCCAAACACTCACACAAAAGATGTACAATTAAAGGGACAGAAAAATCTGTCATTATCATTGATGGGAAGGATACAGCTATTTAAAATGATCTGCCTATTTAAATGGTTATATATTCAGCAGAATTTACCTGTTTCCATGTAGGGCTATTTCTACACCTCCATTTTGTGCTGAGCCTGAGTAGCGAACACCATTTAAAGCACCTTGGAATTTCTGCAAGCTGTGTATGTGAGGCCAAGCTCACCTTGTATCAACACTAAAACACTGGACCCCTTTTATATTCCCCAATGGAATGTGTGAAAAGGGGACTAAATCTGAAGAACTGTGATATCTGATGCTGCAAGGACGAAGAAAAATGAGAAGAGAACTTACAAGATTTGTGCAGGAGGATGGAAGCTGGAGTGACAGCGGGTGCCATACCAGACCTAAGATTGCAGAGAAGAGTTCCCTGTAAAAAAACAAGACGCCTGTCTTCACAGGGACTGTTGAGCTTTTCTCTGAATTGCTTAAGACTGATATCAGCTGACAACTCCGGCTATTGTAAGACCTGTGAATTCTTACCCTGTGCTGAAATTGCTTAGAGAACTGGGATCTGCTTCTGGCTCATTGACCTGAAAGAGACAGTTATTTATTTATTCAGTTATCTATACCATTCTTCCAAGGGAGCTCAGAATGGTTTACATGAATTTATTCAGGTACCCAATCATTTTTCCTTGTCTGTCCTGGTGGGCTCACAATCTATCTAATGTTCCTGGGGCAAGGGGGGTATTAAATGACTTGCCCAGGGTCACAAGGAGCAGCGTGGGTTTGAACCCACAATCTCAGGGTGCTGAGGCTGTAGCTCTAACCACTTCGCCACTCTCTCTGCCAATACTGTACTTTGTGGATTGCAACCTGGTGAAATGGTGAGCAGGAAGTCATTTTACAGTTCACTTGGGGTTTAGTTTAGAATTGCCTTTTGTGCATTTGTGAGGAAGGTTACGGGACTTCTTTGATGATTTAGCCATATGTGGAACATAGCTGATTATCTCTCTAGGACAGGGGTGTCCAATGTCGGTCCTCGAGGGCCGCAATCCAGTCGGGTTTTCAGGATTTCCCCAATGAATATGCATGAGATCTATTAGCATACAATGAAAGCAGTGCATGCAAATAGACCTCATGTATATTCATTGGGGAAATCCTGAAAATCCGACTGGACTGCGGCCCTCGAGGACCGACATTGGACACCCCTGCTCTAGGAGATCTTAGTTGATATATTGTGTGCAATATATTTAGTTCTGGTGCTGAGGGTATACCAGTAGCTACCAATGGTTTATGTAACAGTATTTATTTAGATATTCAGTAGTATGTTTTATGTAAGTGATACAGTACATGTCTCTATGCATTTTTTTATTTTGGTAATAAAGACTGTATTTACCAGTTTGTCCCTTCTGATGTGTTTGCAAAGATAACCAAAAGGTTTGGACCTTGGTTTGTACTGAATGCTATTTTCCTTAGACATGAACGAGTAAGCCGACAAGCTAATTGTTTTACAGCACTAATTATCTTACAGGTGGAGAAATTAGGAAATGGTATAGCCTAACTATTACCTCTGTATAGGTGGGGGGGGAAAAAAATCACCTGTGGTACTCTGATCCATTTATTACCTTGCAGTGGCCAGCTCTTGATTGATTTACCGTACTTAGCCCCCTCCTCCCGCTATCCTGTGCATTTGCTCCCAGATCCCTCACACTTTTGTGCTGCCAGCTCTTGACTGATGTGCTTCACTCCACCTATCCACAATACTGAGGTGACATCAATCCTGAAGTTGTATTTAAATCAGTATCCTAGAAACATGATGACAGATAAAGGCCAAGTGACCCATTCAGTCTGCCCATTCTGTAGTATCCATTATCTCCTCTGCCTCATGCCTGTCCCATGTTTTTTTGAATTCATACAGTCTTAAAAACATAAGAATAGTCTTACTGGGTCAGACCAATCGTCCATCAAGCCCAGGAGCCTGTTCTCACGGTGCACAATCCAGGTCACTAGTACCTAGCCAAAACTCAGGGAGTAGCAATATTCCATGCTACTGATACAGGGCAAGCAGTGGCTTCTTCCATGTCTTTCTCAATTACAGACTATGGACTTTTCCTCCAGAAACTTGTCCAAACCTTTCTTAAACCCAGCTACACTATCTGCTCTTACCACATCTTCTGGCAACACGTTCCAGAGCTTAATTATTCTCTGAGTGAAAAAATATTTCCTCCTATTAGTTTTAAAAGTATTTCCATGTAACTTCACCGAGTGTCCCCTAGTCTTTGTCATTTTTGACAGAGTGAAAAATCCTCCACATGTACCCGTTCTACTCCACTCAGGATTTTGTAAACTTTAATCATATCTACCCTCAGCCGTCTCTTTTCTAAACTGAAGAGCCCTAACCGTTTTAGTCTTTCCTCATACGAGAGGAGTTCCATCCCCTTTACCATCTTGGTGGCTCTTCTTTGAACCTTTTCTAGGTGTCACTTTATCTTTCTTGAGATACGGAGACCAGAATTGAACGCAGTACTCCAGATGAGGTTGCACTGTGGAGCGATACAGGTGCATTATAACATTCTTAGTCTTGTTAACCATCCCTTTTTAAATAATTCCTAGCATCCTGTTTGCTTTTTGGCCGGCCCCACACATTGGGTGGAAGATTTCATCGTATTGTCTACAATGATACCCAGATCCTTTTCTTGGGCTCTAATCCCCAAGGTGGACTCTAGCATCCGGTAATTGTGCATCTCTTTGCATTTGTCCACATTAAGTTTCATCTGCCATTTGGATGTCATTCCTAAGGTCCGCCTGCGTTTTAACAACTTTGAACAGTTTAATGTTATGTACAAATTCAGTCACCTCACTCATCGTTCCATCTCTACTGGACATCTACCACCCTTTCTGTAAAAAAAAGTATTTACTTAGATTACACCTGAGCCTATCACCTCTTAATTTCAGTCAATGTCCTCTCATTCCGGAGAATCACCTCATGCACATTTATGCCATGTAGGTATTTAAATGTTTCTATCATATCTTCCCTCTCCCACCTTTCCTCCAAAGTATACATATTGAGATCATTAAGTCTGCCCCCATATGCCTTATGACGAAGATCATAAACCATTTTAGTAGCCTTCCTCCAGACCGACTCCATCCTGTTTATATCTTTTTGAAGGTGCGGTCTCCAAAATTGTACATAATATTCTAAATGAAGTCTCACCAGAGTCCTATACATGGACATCAATACCTTCTTTTCCCTATTGGCCATACCTCTCTCTATGCACCCTAGCATTCTTCTAGCTTTTGTTGTTGCCTAGTGATTAGAGCTACAGCCTCAGCACCCTGAGGTTGTGGGTTCAAATCCCATGCTGCTCCTTGTGATCCTGGGCAATTCATTTAATCCTCCATTGTCCCAGGTATATTAGATAGATTGTGAGCCCCCCAGGATAGATAGGTGAGCCCACCAGGACAGACATGGAAAATGCTTGAGGAACCTGTATGTAAACCGCTTTGAGTTGTAAAACTACAAAAAAAATGCACTATACAAGTCCCAATCCCTTTCCCTTCCCCCTTTTCAATCCTCTATGCAGTGGCATGAGGGTGAGAGGTGCCCAGGGCAGAGGTGCAATTCCCACACCCTCTTCTCTACCTCCTACCCCTAAATGCTCCGTTCCTGCATCCCCCTCCCACTGCCACATGCATGTATCGCTTCCCCATACCTCTGTAACATTCCTGGCATGAGCAGCAACCCCAACCTGCTGTCGTGCCTGCATGGGCTCTCCCTATGATGTCACTTCCTAGGTGCAGTTCCAGGAAGTGACATCAGAAGAAGAGCCCACACAGCACAACACCAGGTTGGGGATTGCTGCTCATGCCAGGAACGTTACAGAGGTATGGGGGAAGGGAAGCGATGCGTGCATGTGGCAGGGGGGGCAGGGAAGGAGCAGGGGGCAGAGAGGATGGGTTCCACGCCCCTATCAGGATGGTGCCTAGGATGAACTGCTCCTCCCTCCCTTACTATGTCACTACCTCTTTGGCATTCTATTTTTTAAAATTATTTTATTTAGTGTTCTTTAGACTCCCTTTGTTTTTGCTTTGTAGTGTTTACCCTGACGTCCTCTATTAGCTTGCCACAGGCAGGTCTTGATTGATGGGCTAAGCCCCACCTACTCATGTTTAGGTGACATCAATCCAGAAGCTATATATAAATCTACTAGTATTTTATACAGCACTGTGCCACCAGCATGCCTAAGGAGCATCAAGCACTTTTTTGGGCATGCCTTTGAGGCACTCCTTTCACCTACGCTCCTTTGAGCATCTCCTTCTAAAAGCTTGCTGGTATATGTAAGTTTTAATTTTTGTCTTGTAGCATAGGCTTTCCCCATAGGCACCCAGTACAAGAGACGTGGGGAGGCTATTTCTGTTGCCGTGGGAGATATGATATAAAGTGAGCAAAATAATAAACCTGCAGAACATCTTCAGTCTAAAGAGCACCGTGCTGAATTTAGGGATAGTGTGCACATGACTTTAAAAAAAAAAATCTATTTCTCTGTTCTTGTCCATGCGTGTGAGAACCATTCCAAGCAACTTTTTAACACAAGTGGCTACATTCTCAATCCCTATCCAAAATCAAATGGTCAGCTGTTGTCCCACTGTCTGGATGCTTTTGAAGCCTTCTTTGTACATAAATCACTGGATCTCTCTGTCTCTGATATCCATCTGCTGATGGACGAACCTGGCAAGTTTTTAATTGTTCTACATGTGCTGGTTTTGAGAAAATCCTTTCATCCATGAAGCTGGCTAGATCCCTGGAAGACCCTATGCCTGTTCAATTATTAAAAATTCACAACTTGATCTCTTCCTGGCAATTCATCACATGATTAATGCCAACCTGGCATAAGGATGTGAACTAATGCGCTGGAAAGAAAATATAATCCACCTGCTTACAAAAAGCCTAATCTTCAGTGCTGCACTGTAATTAATTTGCTTTATAAATTTAAGATTTTGGAATAAGTTGTTTATAATCCACCAGCCAGGCTAAAGAGAGATTAGTATAAAATGAGAGTTCTGACAGCAACCTGCTGTCTTGGTTTAAGGTCCTGTTGTATTCTTTTAGTGGTACTCTAGCTGCTGTGCCTGATGTGATCAACTGTCCTATCTTGTTTCCACTGATCTGTTTTGTCCCTGTAACAGACAACAAAGGCTGTCTTGGCTTTTCTAGGAGAGGTCAGCAGATAAAAGAACACAATGCTTTTTTTATTTCTTTTAAATTTGCCTCACACATTAATTAGCTAAACCTTTTGGCTTACCTCAATTAAATGCTGTATCTGCTCAGAACCTCTCCTTTGGGACCTCTCTCTAAATGAATACAGCCTGGGCAGAAATACTCTTGCCTCTCTGAGTCTCGCCCCTGTGACTCAGCACTGAGCGCAGGGCAATCTGGGACATGTAGTTTTTGTTTGGGGGATTTTTTTCTAATGTTTTTTTCTAATGGTTCAGCCCCTCTCCTGCCCAGTGCCATAGCAACATCCCTGTGAAGAGAAAATCCCTCGCTGTCACAGTCCCCAAAAGAAAAAAAAATATTAAACCACCCCAAAAAAATAAATAAAAGGAACAATATTTCCTACCTTTAGCATTAACCCCCAAATTCTATAAATGCCACTCAAAATTGTGCACACAAATTTGGATGTGGGTGTAATTTGTGCATGTAATTTAAATGAACACCAAGCCAATTAACACCAATAATTGGATGCTAATGATTAATTGCTAATTGCTGATGATAAATTGGCAACAATTTGAATTTATGATAGCATCTTGCTAGGTGGTATGCTAAAAAGATCCACATGTAATTTTTTTAACCATGCATCAGCAAAAGGTGCTTGGGCGGGTCAGCGGCATATACTAAAAATGTGTACAGAATTATAGAATGTGGGGGATGTTATGTTATGGTAATCAGGTGTTTTATTCCACATTTACCTATTCAGTTCAAGGTCGGATTACATTACAAGAGGCTAGGTCAGTTACTCAGGAAATTACAATGGACAGACTGACATGGACATTCAGTGGGTTGCTAGTACAGGTAGATCAGAACAGTTATTAATACAGTTAGGTCATAGTTAAAAAACACATAGTTTATAATTTCAAGTTAGTCATTGTTGGCTCTTCATTTTGTCCCAGGAGTTGCATTAGACAGTTTAGAAATGGGCTTTTACAATTACCATTTCTGTTGCTTCCGGAATGGCTCCCAGTCTTGGTACAGAATGCTTTTAGAAGTTTTTCTGAACCTGAGCAGTGGCGTACCTAGGGTATGTAGCACCCGGGGCCCATAATTTTTTGACACCCCCCCCCATGTAAAAAAATATTTTTTGTAATAACCATGAAACTGAATAAATGGTCATAATAGAAACAGGCAGTGAAAATTTTCTTTTATTGAACCTCATATATGTAACCATTATTCCAAACATACCATAACATAACATAAATTATGTCTGAATTGTCATGACATCAGAAGTACATATGGAGTAGTTGCACGTGATGCTTGGGACAGTTCTGATTGTGTTAGTTCGGTTTTATGTGTTTTTGAATAGAAGGGTTTTTATTTCTTTTTTGAAGGTTTTGTAGTTTGTGGTCGAGGTCAATAGGTTGTAGAGTTGGGGGTCGAGTGTTGCAGCTCGAATGGCTAGGAGGTTGTCGAACTGTTTTTTTCTTTTGACGTTTTTGGTTGGAGGGTGTGTGAATGGTGCGTGAGTTCTCCTATGTCTGGTTGAGGTGGATTGAATTATTTAGCTGAAGAAATTAGTTACCCCCCCATTCCACACACATTAATTCTCTTCCATTTTTGTTGCCATTATAAAAAACACTGATAAGTTCTCAGAAAAAAAATACATTAAAATAAGAAGTGAAAACAAAGGCCCCTACAGATGAGAACATAACATAAGAATAGCCTAACTGGGTCAGACCAATGGTCCATCATGCCCAGTAGCCCATTCTCATGGAAGCCAATCCAGGTTACTAGTATCTGGTCAAAACCCAAAGAGTAGCAACATTCCATGCTACCAATCCAGGGCAAGCAGATGTTTCCCCCATGTCTTAATAACAGACTATGGACTTTTCCTCCAGGAATTTGTCCAAACCTTTCTTAAAATCAGCTACACTATCTGCTTTTACCATAACTTCTGGCCACTTCATTTTTAAGCTGAGATCTTTCCTTCCAAACAGAGACTTTGCTAGATGTCAAATACAGCACAAGGTAACTTCACACGGACTTAGCTGTGCAGGAAATGTGAATCTCCTCATACACCCACCATATAGTGCAAAAATGTGCAAAGGTCTGGTTTTTTCTTTCGATCACTACATAGACTAATGCCACACAAGCAGCGCTGTTACAAACATATTCTGTAGGTCAGTGCTAAGGTTAACAAAGTTTCCTTCCTTGGACCAGAAGGAGATACTGACAAACCACTGGAAGAGATCCCAAAACAACTACCCAGGAACAACACCCAAAGACCCACTCAGTGTGTGAACCAGTTGAGTGGAGTGGACTAACTGGGGGGTGGAAATGGGCCCGGAGTTTGTTCAGCAGAATTTCCCAGATCACCTCTTCCTCTCAACACATTGAAACGCTGCCACCACCACCACTAGGAACACCTCACCGGGTAGGCCAGCAATGTTATAAACTTTTATAAAACACATTATTATATTTTCTTATAAAGCACATATTTTAACTGAACTCTCTGACATCCTCAGCCTTGCCATTCACAAAAATAGAAGGAAGAAAAGTTCCCATTTCCTGCTGTCTCATGTCCCCGGCCTATACAATATTTTTCTTCTGCAGAGTGCAGACCCTTCAAAAATCTGACCAAATCCTCATTTCACTTGCATTATAAAGTACTGAGGATGCCATCTCTCTCCAATCCCAGGTCCTAAAGTCTAAGACAGTAGCGCAAACTAGTGCTGCCAGATTCAGGAAAAAAAATTTCAATTCGATTCAGCCTATTGAATTGGTTTATCGATTCGATTTTCCTGCCCAATTGGGTGTTTTTTTCAAACATCCTGGTGGGTTTATTTTATAGCTTTTTCACCCCCCTTTGGCTTCTCCTAACCACACTGGCGCTGTGGTGTAAATAAAATAAAGAAGCAAAAAGGACTTTTCCTCTCTCTGTTAAATCCTAGCTCACGTTTGCGGTCTAACACCAGCTCTGGCAGGATATACATTTCAAATCTGACATATTGTAATCACAAAACAGAAAATAAAATTAGTTTTTCTACCTTTTTGTTGTCTGGTTATTTTTCAAATCTTGTTGGTCCAAGGCTCTGGTTGTCTTCTGATAACTTGCTTGCCAGGGTCTCCTTCTTTCTTCTTTCTCCATGCTAACCATCCATTTGCCATCTCTGTCCTCCCCTTCCGTTTCCCTTCCCTCCCCCAGATGTCTGGCATCTTTCCTTTTTTTGTCTCCCTCCACAGATCCACCTTTTCTTAACTACCCTTTCATCCAGCAGCTCTCTCTCCTTCCCCACCACCCCAGGGTCCACCATCTCTCCCTTTCTTTTCCCAACTACCCTCCTAACCAGTATCTCTATCCCCCCCTCCACACCATCCCTTGTGTCCAACTTCTCTCCCTTTCTGTTCCTTCCCTCCCTAAAACCCATGTCCATCACCTCTCTCTCTCTCTCCTCTATTTTCAGACACATTATTTCTTCCCACCCAAAGTCCGGCACATGCATGTCTTTTTGAACCCCTCCCCCTTCCCTCCGTGTACTTCTACACCAGGCCCCCCCCCCTGAAGGCCTGTCCCCCCCTTGAAGGCCTGCACCCCCCCGAAGGCCTGTCCCCCCCTTGAAGGCCTGCCTGCCTGTTCCCCATGAAGGCCTGCCCCCCCTGAAGGCCTGTCCCCCCCTTGAAGGCCTACACCCCCTCGAAGGCCTGTCCCCCCCTTGAAGGCCTGCCTGCCTGTTCCCCTTGAAGGCCTGCACCCTGAAGGCCTTCCCCCCCTTGAAGGCCTGCCCCCCCCCAAAGTCCTGCACCCCCCCAAAAGCCTGCACCCCCCCAAAGGCCTACACCCCCCTGAAGGCCTGCCTGCCTGTTCCCCTTGAAGGCCTGCCCCCCGAAGGCCTTTCCCCCCTTGAAGGCCTGCACCCACCCGAAGGCCTGCACCCCCCCAAGGCCTACACCCCCCTCGAAGGCCTGCACCCCCCAAGGCCTACACCCCCCCTGAAGGCCTGCCCCCCATTGAAGGCCTGCACCCCCCCCTGAAGGCTTGCATCCCCCGAAGACCTACACCCCCCCGAAGACCTACACCCCCCTCGAAGGCCTGTCCCCCCTTGAAGGCCTGCCTGCTTGTCCCCCCCTTGAAGGCCTGACCCCCCTGAATGCCTGTGCCCCCCGAAGGCCTGTCCCCCCAAAGGCCTGTCCCCCCCAAAGGCCTGCACCCCCCCGACGGCCTGTCACCCCCCGAAGGCCTGCCTGTCCCCCTGAAGGCCTGTCTCCCCCCCCTTCCACAAGGTCTGCCTGCCCGCCCCACCCTGAAGGCCTGCTGCCCCCCCCCACTACCTCGAAGGACCGCTCGGCCCCACCACCACCACCATGAAGCACTGCTCATTCCCCCGGCCTCCCCGCTTCATTTCCCTGGGGAAACAGCCTGCAGCAAGATCGCACGATGCCAGCAATCTTTGCTTGCTTCGGCTGTTTCCTCCACCGCGGTCCCGCCCCTCCTCTGATGTCAGAGGAGGGGCGGGACCGTGGCGGAGGAAACAGCCGAAGCAGGGAAAGATCGCTGGCATCGCGATCTTGCTGCAGGCTGTTTCCAGACACGACACCCAGTGCAGGGGGGGGGAACCGGACCGGACCAGGAGCACCCCCTCAGGGCTTGGCACCCGGGGCGGACCGCCCCCCACACCCCCCCCCTTGGTACGCCACTGAACCTGAGGTAGTGGTCACAAGATCGTAGTGTAAATGGTAGCTGGTTTCAGCATTTTGCTTGTTGATATTGAATGGATGGGGTAATTTGCATGGTAGACTAATTTAGGCACAAGGATTTACACTAGGTTTTAGGTGGTAAGCCCTCATGCAGGGCAGAATTAATTCGTCAAGGGCCCCTAGGCACCCAAGTACACTGGGCCCCCTGCCCTGCCCCACCCCACCATGCGCCCAGGCGGAAACAGGAAGCTGTGTCAGAGGGAAGCTTTGCGCAAGCAGCACCGCTTGCAAAATTACAGTTCCCGTTGCCTTTCTTACCCGCGTTGCTTGCTTGTCTTACTTTCCGTCGATGGGGGGGGGGGCTGCATTGCCAATCGGGTGGGGGGCCCATGTTGCCGATCGATGCTGGAGGGGCCCATCGCTGTTTGGAAAAAACAATGCTGATGCCCTCCTTCATCGGGTCACCCTGATCATTTCGGCCTTAGGCACGTGTCTACTTGGCCTATTGGTTAATCCTGCCCTGCCCTCATGCCCAGTTTTTTTGCTAAGTGTTGTTATTTAAACAGTGCCTAGCTAAGAGAACCATTTATAGAATAGTGATTAATACTCACTTCTTTTCAGGGCCCAAATTTGGGTGCCATTTATCGAATCTAGTTCTGAGTGTTTTGGACTGTTCATGCTAATGTTGGGTATGCTCTTCTTCACTTTTATTTGTTCCATTCATGCCACTCTAGTTGTAGCTGCCCAACATCACCAGCCACCCTGCTACTCTCGTTTCCACTAGGGTTATTTTCCCTCTCCAAACAACAACAAACTGGGCCCGATATTCAGCCCATAGTATTAAGCGGCTTGTACGCCAGTCATACCTGGAGGCCGAATTTACTCCCAACATTCAGTGCCGAGGCATGCCTGGCCTCCAGCATTGGATATCTGGGTTAAGGCGGCCATTTGGAAGTTAACCGGGAATTGACCAATATTCACTAGCCCTGTTAACTTGGTGGGCATAATTAGGACATCCTTCTTTGCTCTCCTAACTGTATGCACTTGTTTAAGCGGTGAGGCCCATATTTTATAAAGGGCGCCCTACTGGCACCTACGTTACATGCAAAACGCCATTTAACAGCACTCTTAAAACAAATTTCAAGGTGCCTACCGGCATCTAAAAGAACAGCACTGGAATCACACCTATGGAGGTGCTTTATGGTGCCTAACGCTATTGTTGGCGTGGCTAATACTGGAAGCATCGTAAAGCGTGATTCACGTAAAAGGTAGGCGACGGAAATGTAGGCCTTGAAAACCCTGGCCTACTTTTCTGGTGCCTAGCTTTCCCGAAGGCATGATTCTATAAGTAGCACTGTCTCATGATTGACACACGATTGGATGCTACTTTTAAGGTGGCTGCAGACAACAGTCCCATTTATAGAATCTAGGCCTTAGCTCTGTCCAAACTCCAAACTCCGACCTTGTACCACCCCCCAACTAGATGGTTTTGCAGTGGCCATTTAGAGCCTATATTCAGTGGCACTACCTGGTTAAGTGCTGTTGAATACTGGAGGCCAGCAGTTCAGTGGGGTTTAACCAGGCAGGAGCCCCCCATTATGTTTATATTCAATTAATGCATTTTTACAAGTTCATTATAAGAGGAGTGCAGTTGGTTTGATTATGAGTATTTTGTTTAATTTTTCATATTATATGTTGGGAATAAGTGCATAGAGGCCTGGAAGTTAATTAAAAAGAGGCAGAAAATAAAAGATTCATCTAAGGTGACCCAGACTCTACCATCGACCATATTTAAATAGCTAATGCAAAAAAAAAATCTGGATTACTTTAAGAATGTGGTATGCCTATGTAAGTACAGCATATTGGCTTGATTTATATAAGTCTGCTCAAGATAGGTACTAGTACATAGCAAAGATGCAGACAGATATTCGTCTTTGCAAACGATTATGTGCTGTGAAAGAGATTCCTGTTGATGCAGAAGTTAAAAAGTGGTTTAACAAGGACAGAATGGACAGACCATTAATGATAATGCTTAGTGCAAAAAATCAGATCTGGAAGTGCTTTAACTTTAAACTTCATGTTTCTAAGTTTTTAAGTTGCCTCATGCTGACTTTACTGCAGAGGTTCCTGGCATAAAGCTTCTGCTGTGCATTTATCTGTTTTTTGACATCACTGCCTTTTCCTAACATTGCTTACATATGACCTGACCTAAATAATCTGCCACCCTGATCTGACCAACTATCTCAAATGTTTGCATCATATCTAAGGTGACCATACGTCCCATTTTGAACGTGACTGTCCCCTTTTTAGATCGCCTGTCCCATTGTCCCCATGCACAGCTTCAGGACACCAAAATGTCCTGTTTTCAGGGATCCAACAACAAAAAACCTCCCAAACCCCAAGAATAGAAACTAGACAAGGGAGAGAGACAAAAGCTTTGTCAATTCTTGCTGTGCCGGATGATTTGGATGGTCACAGCGCAGCCAGCTGTTCCTGAAGAAGGGGGTGTGCACCCCTGAAAAGGAGTCCCGTTGGACGAAGAATATCTTTGCTGGCTGTTTGTCTTCACGGAGAAGCTAAGTACTTCCTGTTGTTTTTTGCTTGGCTGGACTTGGACGTTTTCTGGCCCCCTGGACAAGGGGCAGAGACAATCGTAGTGGATGGTAAAGTGTGTTTTTTTGATTTATGTATATCTTTTTTCACACTTAGCACTGTTGGGTGCACTTTATTGTAAAAAATACGGAGTAGAGCCCGGGGATGTTTCACAGTTAACACTCGTTTGGGTGTAAGCCATGTGACAGCCTTTTCCACTGGTTCTCTAGTGGGTGGCTGTGTTACTGAGGCCTCTCCCGTTTAATCTACTTACATCTTAAACATCATTGATAGGTTGGTGAATGTAGTTGAGCCGTCTCTGCTTTTGTCTCTCTCCCTTGTCTAGTTTCTATTCTTGGGGTTTGGGAGGTTTTTTGTTGTTGGATTTGTCTATTCACCTTCCAATTTTTTCGGGTTTTTCTGATTTCTGTTTTCAGGGATAGCATCCCGAAGCTGTCCGTGGGAACAATGGAACAGGCGATCGCTTCCCCTCCCTCTAGCGCCGAAGCTGCCCCCCCCCAGACCGGCCCTCGCTGCTGCTGCCTACCACCGCTTCAAACCCCCCCCCCCCTCCGTTTTGAAGGCGATATAGGACCGGCAAACTTAGCTGCACTGTTCTCACTCCCTCTAATGCTGGCCCTGCAACTCCGGACTTCCCCACACCTGCTGAAATTAATCATGTACAAAGGAGAGAAGGGAAGATGCCATATGGAAGAGAGAGAGAGAGAGGACGGACACTGGATGGAAAGGGCAGTGATTGGAAGGGGTGAGACAGAGGGTGAGCAGTAGATGGAAGGGGTAGAGAGAGGGAGACAGACACTGAATGGAAGTGTGGGGAAGAGGAGGGACAGCCGCTGAATGGAAGTGTGAGGGAGAGGGGGAGCAGATGCTGGAAAGAAGTGGGGAGGAGAAAGAAAAAAGGGCACATGCTGGACTGAGAGAAGAGGATAGATACTGGAAAGGGTGAGGGAAAGAGGTGGCAAGCTATAGGTAGACAAAGTAAAAGAGGGAAATTGAGACTGAATAGTAAAAAAGAATTTTGACAGAGGCAGAAAATAAATTGAGAAGGAAGACCAGGGAAGAACAGGAGGAAGAGAGCGGAGAGAGAGATGCCAGAGCAGGGGGGAAGGTGAGGAAACAGACACCAGACCTGAAAGGAGGAAAATAGGAAGGAGACAGATACTAGATCTGAGGGGAAAAAGGAAGAGAGAGATATGCTGGGGGTGGGGCTAAGGCGGGATTGGGGGCGGGACTGATTATTAATAGATGTCCCGTTTTGATGGAAAAAAAATAAAATGGTCACATTAATCATATCCTTTGTCCTGTGCTTGCTTTCCATCTTTCTTGGTGCTTTGGAACTACCTTACCCTTTGTGTGATAATTTAGGCTCTTCTTGGTCTCCCTCCTGCCCAGATCAGAGTTAGGCAGGGGGAGTTCCCAGGGGCATGAGGTATTGGACTCCCTTCTGCCCAGATCTTAGTGGGGGTGGGGGATAGGGGGATCTCCGGGGCAGGAGGGCTTGAGCTCCCTCCTGCCTGGATCGGTGTTGGGCGGGGGGAGGGGTCACTGGGGCAGGAGGGCTTGGGCTCCTTCCTGCCAGGATCTTGTTGGGGGGGAGGGGTGATGGATCGTGGCAGGAGAGATTGGCTATCACTCCTGCCACGATAGCGATCCAAAGTGTCACGGTTGATGGCACTTTGGGATCATTATCACGGCAGGGGAGATGAGCCATCTCTCCTGCTGCCATCATTGCTGGGGTGCGGATGGTGGTGGATTTTGTAACCGGTGTTCTTTTTGGCAGACACCGGTTACAGAATCCAGCTTTTAGGCAAAGGACTGGCCGCTCCTTCACTTAAAAGCTCTTATGTTGGGCGTTTGGGACTTAGGCTTTTTTGAGGTTCATTATATGTGGTAAGTGTAGACGTAGTGGTGGTTGTCTGAGCGTTTAAACAGTTAAACGTAGTGGGAGGCCATTATTTTTTAAAAACCTCCTTTCGGACGTTTTTTTTGATAATGGACATTTTCCCTGCTTCTACTTTCAACGTTTAGGTCCTTAGGCCAAAAGAGGACTTAGATGTTTTTTTTTTTATTATGCCCCTCCACATGTTTTTATTACCCCATTTTTTTACATTTGTAATTTGCTTTGAAGTTATGTTATAAGCATTTGCATCAAATTTTAATAAATATGAAACATTTAATGTTACTTTCAATTAAGCGGTTACAAATCAAGATTGATGAAGACAGGACATATTGTGAACTGATGATAACGATACATTCAGAACAACATGTTTATGAGGAGCAGAAGAATGAAGTTGGCTAATAAAATTGATAAATCCCATAAAGATCTGAGATTATCTAAGATTAAAAAATTTCATAGAGATGAATGTAATTATAAGAAAGACTTTGTGTATCCACGGATGAAAAAGCTTCAGAAGGACCAAGGAGTAAACAAGAAAACACAGTTTCAAATATCAAGGTCTAACCATTAGTTCCAGTAATAGTAATGTGTTGCAGAGACATAAAGGTGCAGATCCTTTGGAAGGGGGCCAAAATCCTCACAGCGGTGGTTGGCAGCCCAGAGGCCGTCAGCTCAAGGGAAGCATTCAGGCTCGGATTCTATAACTGACACCAATATCAGAGGCCACCTTAAAAGTGGCTGCCGTTCACATGTCAATCGCATATTAGGGCCAGTTTCAGAATTGTGCCTATGGAAAAGATAGGTACCAGAAATATAGGCCAGGGTTTTCCAGGCCTAAATTTCTGGTACCTTTCTTTGTATGAATCATGCCTATGTAGGCACTTTAGGCCGCCTAACGCCACTTCTGGTGCTGGCCTTGCTTACTTTGTGATTTTAGGTAGTTGATGGCAAGCCCTAGCACCTCTAGGAAGCAAACTGTTGCATTAATAGCATGCTGAGCTAGTAGCAATGATAAAGCCTTGATCAACCAATCATATAAATAGGGAAAGACATGAAACCCCCATGAATAAAGGGCTGCTGCCACTACCACAAGGCATTTCATGAAAACATGAGTAGCTGAAGCCAGACCGAAGGGTCAGACTTCAATGTGAAAGTGAAGATATTTTCTTTGAGCAGGTAGGATGGCTATTTGAGATCTAGACAGCAAAGCGAATGGTAACATCAAAACATGCCCCTGCTAGTCAGCACTTCTATCCACACAGCCTAAAGCAGTGGTTTCCATCTCTGTCCTGGAGGTCCACCAGGCCAGTCAGGTTTTCAGGATAGCCCTAATGCATGCCTGCCTAGTGCCTAGTGCATGCATGCCTGGCACCTCCATTATACGGAGAGCTCTCTCATGCATATTCATTAGGGCTATCCTGAAAACCCGACTGGCCTGGTGGTTCTCCAGGACAGGGTTGGGAAACACTGGCCTAAAGGATAAGAGGTACATACAAAACTCAGACTTTTTAATTATAACTATAGATATTTGTTTGCTGCTGTATGTTGTAAATTATTCTTTTAGCAAGTAAAAGGGTTTGTTATGACCTCTGACCTATGCAGAGGGGTGTTACACCACCTGTAGCAAGCAAGGCTGTTTCTCTACTCCATCTGTGAGGAAAAAATGCTGCCATTTTTTAGGAAGAAGTGCTGATTTGTAAGTATTGGTGTATTTTAATCATCTTAGAAGACCTGCAGCATTCTGGTTAAATGTAGTCTCTAGGAGACAGATGCACAAATCTCCAGTGCTATATAGCTATAATGCCAGAGAAACACCAGACTAATTTTAGTGAGACATGTTCAACACACTGTTGGTTATGAGCATCTTTCGCTAAAGGGTCAAAATTTCCTGGGACATACCCATAAGAGCTGTGGGCATGTCCAGGGAACTCCAACCCCAACCACCGTTGCCTCCTAGCTCTCCCTCCAAATATCCCTGACCTCTCTAAGCCCTCTAAATATAGCCCCCCCAATTAACCCTCCCACTGAGCTCCCCATCCAAAAAAGCCTGGTGATTTATTGGGCTGGGCCAGACTGGGCCCTCCCCCCCACCTGGCTGTATGGGTTGGGCCCTCCCTGACACCCCCTGAACCCGCATATCTTGTTTTGAACACTGGCAGGATGAACACTCCCTCCTACCTCAGGGCCCACTTCTTCAAAATGGCACAAAACACAGACAGACCTTTACCAAACACAGAACAAGGGATCAGAAATAGAAACTGAACTGGGAACCCAAGAAATTAAACTCAGCAAGTACAATAACACTAGAGAAATAAAAACAGATATGCACATCTTTTTGTACTGAACATGCAGGGGTCCTGGTCCCAAGTTCCCCCCAAATTAACCCACCTCTCTTGCTGTGACTAGTACTCATACAGGAGGACCGACCTTAGTGAACAGTATGATAGAGAATGACACGGTGGCAGTTACCCGCGGGTAGTTGCGGGTAACCCACCGAAACGGTGGAGGGGGAAAAAGTGGGCACGGGGACAAGGCCATCCACTGCCCCGTGGAGCAGTGAATGGCCTTGTCCCTGTAGTTAAGGGAGGGAAGGTGCGCGCTCACTGTTCGCTCGCGGCCCCCTCCCTCCCTACCTACGGCCAAATCTATCTCCCTTCCTCCCTTCCCCTTACCTTTATGGCGCTTTCGTAAAAAAACTTACTGGTTGTGTCAGAGGAGAAGCTTCTGCCCACACACACGCGACTGCAGGCAGGCAGGCTTCGCCGGCTTCAGTAAGATTTTTACGAAAGCGCTGTGAAGGTAAGGAGGAGAGAGGGAGGGAGATATATTTGGCCATAGGGAGGGGACCGCGCGCTTTCCCTCACTTAAGTTTCAATTCTTTACTAACGCACCACAAAGGTAAGGGGAGGGAAATTCTCGGGCCGCTGAAGGGTGGTGAGGTGGCGAGAGGGAAGGGTGGATGCTGCGGGGACAGGGACGGGGCAGTGAAGGGGACAGCAGAGACAGGGATGGGGCGATGAAGGGGATGGCGGGGATGGGGCAGTGAAGGGGATGGTGGTCCGGTGACGGGGCAGTGACGGGGATAGATTTTTTCCCTGTGTCATTCTCTACAGTATGACTATCCATGGCTCCACCCACAGTAGCCAAGTACCTCTGTTACAAACAGGAGAGCATATAAGGGCTTTGTGGTCACATAGACAGAACAGAGATAGCCTCTTTTCAAATACAGGCAAAAAATTAACTTGAAATCACCAGAAGCCAGACTCTGCATGCAGCACAAATACCAGGACAGCAGAAAGAAACATATTTCCTCCTAAGACAGCAGATATAAATTCTGAAATCGGACATATTACAAACACTAAAATGAAAAGAAAAAGGTTATCTTCTCCCTTTGTGGTCTGGTGACTTTGTTTTTATGATCACATTGGTCCCAGCCTCTGATTCTGGCTCTCTGTTTCCAGGGCCTCCTATCCATTTATTATTTTTTTATCTCCTCCTTTCTTCTTCACTTCCTGCACTATGTTCATCTTTGGCTCTAATCTTTCAGATTCGGTTTTCTTCCATTTTTTCTGTCCATTTGTCAATTCTAATTTTCCGTCTGTTCCCTTCATCCAAGCCATATGTATCCTCACTCTCTCTTCCCTTCCCTTCTCATCCATGTGTGGTGTATCCTCCTCCTTTCTTTCTTTCCATTTCCCTCCATCCATCAGGACTGGTTAAAAGTTAGATACTCTATCTGCTCTATACCTTCAGAGGATCTGGCTTATACAGTGGTGCCTCGCATAACGGACGCCTCGCACAGCGAACGCTGCGCATAACGAACTTTTTGTCTTGCTCCCTATAACGAACTTCGTTTCACACAACGAAGTCGCCCGAGGGGCCCGGGGGGGGGGCGGAACTACTCTCGCCGCTTCCTAATGTGAGCCGGGAACAGCAGCACCCTCCTGTCTGAATGCAGTGTTCCATCATCTCCCTCCACCTTACCTTAGATACCGAGTTTTCCGGCTTTCTTTTTCGGCCAGCCACACACTTTCAAAGAGCAGCACATGCGCGCATGCTCTGTTGTTCAATCTTCTCCTCTGACGCAACCGGAAACCGGAAGTTGCAGGAGAGGAGAACATTGATCAACTCCAGCAGCTGCGCGTGCACAGCTTTTTGAAATCGTGCGGCTGGGTGAAAAAGAAAGCTGGCAAACTCTGCATATAAGGTGAGGTGGAGGGAGGGAAATGTAGTGCTGCAGAACGAATTATTTTGTTTTACATGTATTCTTATGGGACAACAGGGCTGCAGAACGAATTATTTTGTTTTACATGTATTCTTATGGGAAAACGCGTTTCACACAACGAACTTTTCGCATAACAAACTTGCTCCTGGAACGAATTAAGTTCGTTGTGTGAGGCACCACTGTACTTATGTGCTGCCTTAGATCCTCTGCTGTCTTGGATATGGGACTCCCAACTTGCCCTGTTCTGCCCATGATCCTATGCTGCCTCAGCCAGATGCTGTGGCTGCCCTGAATTCTTTGCTGCCTTGGTCTATCCCAGATCCATTGGTTGCTTCTCTACCCTTATCTGCTCTGCTTTGGCAGGGCTTACCTTGCCCAGAAGCTTCAGGATTTTGTTATTCTTTTTTTTTTTTTTTTTAACATTAAAGTTGGATCCAGGAATCTCCTTTAGATCTGACTTTTCATCGATAAAGTTGGATACATAGATTCCCAGAAAATAAATAAATAAAAGTGTCCAGGACAGACACAGGATCTGCAACAGACTGAGACAACAGAGGATCCAGAGCAGTGCATAAATAAAAGCTGGGTCCTCTCAATTCAATTTCCTTCCTCTCAATTCCTATGCATGTCTTCCCTTTCTATTCCTAAAAGAGAAGTCCATAGGCCATTATTGAGATGGCTTAGGGAAATCCACTGCTTATTCCTAAAATAAACAGCATAAAATTTGTTTTACTACTTGGGATCTAGGTTGGTCACTGTTGGAAACAGCATACTGAGCTTGATTGACCTTCGGTCTGTCCCAATATGACAATTGTTATGTTTAGTTCCCCTTCCCTACCCTCCATCCATGTGCATTTCCTTCTCTTTTCTTCTCTTCTCCATCCCATATGTAGCATAATATCTTTTCTTCTCTTCTCCTCTCTCCCTTCCCATCTCTCTCCATTTTCCTACCTCCCTCAGTCTAACATCACCCCCTCTCTCCCTCTTCCCCAGGCAAGTCCAGCATTTTTCCTCCTCTAACCTTCCTCCTTTTGCTACCCTCCCACTGCCTGACCCGGAGTCTGGAGTTCATACAAGGCCCGACACCGGCGCTAACTTTTATGATGAGACTTTGAGTCCACAAGCTCAAGAAGGCCCTGTCAGCTCCACCCCCTTTGACATGTATGTGTCAGAGGGGTGGAACGAACAGGGCCTCAAGAGCTGATAGGCTTGAAGACTCTTCATCATTAAAATTAGCACCAGTGCCAGGTCTTGTACAGGCAGCAGGAGAGAGGCAGATGGAGGAAGGCTATCCCGAGCCCAATGGAACTTACAGTAGGAGAAGATGAAGAGTTGCCTGGACTGCGGGGCCCCCTGGAGCTGTGGGGACCAGGACAGCTGCCCTGTTTGTCCCCCCTTAAAGCTGGCCCTACCTGCAGGTATATGATTTTAAATGAAACTGAGCTCTTTTAGACACGTTCGATAAGAGCACTGTTCAGTAATTTAGCACATTGTCACTTCCTTTCACTGAATGTTATATTGCACTATCCCCCCCTTTCACAAAACCATAGCATGGTTTTTAGCGCCAGCCATGGCAGTAACAGCTCTGACGCTCATAGAATTCCTAAAAGGGGTTTATGCATTAAGAGATTACACATATTTTAAAGTTCATAATCTGTACAGTTTGAGATAATTATGTCACTTGAGTATGTAGTCACTTGATTAATCATACATTTCTTACTATGTATTCTCCGTGAACACACACTTTTTATTGTATGATATGCAGGTGTCTTGTATATATATCTTATTGCATGATTTTATGGTGGAGCAAACTTCTAGAATGGCTATGACAGTGTCTAAGGGGTCCTTTTATCAAGCTGCGGTAGGGGTTTAACACGCATAATACTGCGCGTTAAAGTGCCTGCCGTGCTAGCCGCTAACGCCAGCATTGAGCAAGCGTTAGTTTTTTAGCTGGCCGCAGGGGTTAGCGCGTGATGAAATGTCCGACGCGCTAAATTTGCTAGCGCGGCTTGATAAAAGGACCCCTAAGTGCAGTTTCAAGAAATTGTTGAAAACACACCATGTTTGTACAAGGTTTCTGAATGCTTGAGATTTTATTCTGGGACCTTTTGCAGTTTTATATTGTATTGTCATATGATGTATTGTTATTGCCATGTATGTCATGATGTAATCCGCATTGGTATATGCAGAGTATAATTTTTTTTTATAAATAAATAAAATAAATCTAATTTACATATCTATTTACATACTTTTTGAATTTATTTATGATTTATTTTAATTGGATTATTTATATTTTTGTATCTCTATTCATGATTTTATTATGTTCTATGATTTTAGTTTTATTATGGTTCTTTTAAGTTTTTAGCTATTACCCCTAGCGCAGCCTATGGGAAAAATGTGACCATGATGGGTTATTGGCTTAATAAATCATCAGACTAGAGAGTTGCATGGGGACAGAAATCCCACCCGTCCCCGCCAAAATCCCATCCGTCCCCACGAGGAATCCCTCTGTCCCCACCCGTCCCTGCGAGGAATCGCCTCTGTCCCCGCACGTCCCTATAAACTTCAGAAATAGTTATTTCATTTAATTATGCTACTGAATTAAACGCTCTGGTAGAGACCCATTTACAAATAAGCAAAGATACTTTATTAATTTGGAAATATTAATTGGTAAGAATACATACTTTGTAAACGGGTTTCTACCAGAGCCTCTAATGTAAATATAAAATATAAATACTGTTGAGAACCCCCAAGCTATCAGCTGAGGACTTCCTTTGCAGTTGGCCGGGGGTCCCTTTTGCCAAGCTTGGCAGGCAGCAGTAGCGTCCCTGAGTCACAGATGCTGGCACCTCAGTAGCTCATGGATGCTGCCAGTAACTGCTGTGCTTGGTGGAGGGGAGTTCTGGCCATCTCTAGAGGAGGTCCTCTGCTGGCGGTGCTTGGGGATCTCCACCAGTCACAGCAAGGGTCAGCAAGTACTTCAACACTGTAGAAATAAAACCAGAAATACATTTCCTTTTCTTTTGAACACAATACAAAGACATCTGCTATATACATTTCCCAAAGCTAACATATTTTAATCAATAAATTCTGTTTTTTACCTTTGTTGTCTGGAGACTTATTTTTCCATAAAGTTGGTCCCAGTTTCTTTTTTCCGCTTTCCCAACTTCTGTAAAATCTTCTGTTGCTGTCCATTGGTTCCTCCTACCATGGTCCAGGATGTATCCCTTTCTCATCTTTTGTGCCTGCCCACCTGCCCCATGCCCAACATTTCTCCTTCTATCACCCCTCTCCAGCACCATGCCACATTTCTCCCTCCATTCCCTTCACCACTATGTCCAACATTCCTCCCTCTTGCATCCATTTCAATCTGTCCCACTGTTCCCTTTCCACCACAATATTTCTCCCTCTCATCTGTACCTCATTCCCTCCCTATGACCAAAAATTATCCTTTCTTCCATTCCCGTGCACACAACCATCTCTTTCCCTCCCTTCCTCTCTCCCAAGTTCATGCCTTCTGTGTCCAAAAACGCATTCCCTCCCCCATTTCAGCATCTCTTTCCCTCCCTTCCTCTCTCCCAAGTTCTTGCCTTCTGTGTCCAAAAACACATTCCCTCCCCCACCTCAACATCTCTTTCCCTCCCTTCCTCCATCTTCTTTCCCAAGTTCATGCCTTGTGTCCAAAAACGCACTCCCTCCCCCACCTCAGCATCTCTTTCCCTCCCTTCCTCCATCCTCTTTCCCAAGTTCATGCCTTGTGTCCAAAAACGCACTCCCACCCCCTTTTGTGTTCCGCCTCCCAGCCCTCATCTGCAAGCAAATTACCAGCAAAATGGAGCTCGAGCCAGGAGGCTCGTCTTCTATTTCCTGCCTGCACTGCCCCAGCACACATAGCCGACCGGAAGTCTTCCCCGATGTCAGCGCTGACGTCGGAGGGAGGGAGGGCTCTGCTTAAGCCCTCCCTCCGACGTCAGCGTTGACATCGGGGAAGACTTCCAGTCGGCTGTGTGCTGCGGCAGGGCAGGTAGGAAAAAGAAGACGAGCCTCGCGGCTCGAGTTGCATCAAACCCTGCAGGATCTCCGTGATCCTAGGAGGCATCCCCACGGGATCCCTGTGACCCTAGGGGGCATCCCCATGGGATCCCTGTGACTCTAGGGGCATCCCCACGGGATCCCATGACCCAAAGAGGGAACCCGCGGGATCCCCGTGGGTCTCGTGGGATTCCCGTCGTCCCCGTTCCCATGCAGCTTTCTAAATCAGACTTCTCTGTTCTTTTGTTTGCTATTGGTAAATTGAATATTGTTCTTTTTGTATTGTGGCCTTTTTTCTCCACATTTCTTCACTGTACTAGTGATCTATAGTTTGGATATTTACGGTGCTTTGATAGTGAATTAACATCCAATTAATCCTTATTTTTGTTGGTAGTTGAAATCACCTATTATTATACTGTTACCCAATTTACCAGCATTCCTAATTTCTGGAAACATTTCTTTATCTGCCTGTTCATACTGTCACAGTGGATGGTAGTACAACTCCATTAGTATACCCCCTTCCCTTCACATAAGGAATTTCTATGCATAAGGATTCCACGCTATCTGTTTCTTGTACAATGTTTACTCTGTTTGATTCAGTTCCCTCTTTAATATATACCACTAGTGTTTTAGCCCCATGTTAGTTACATTAACGGGTGCTAGAGTAGATGTCTGTCTGGGTTTTTTTTTTAATTTGTCTCTCTCTCCTTGGACACTGTCTGTCATTCTTTCTGTCTGAGTCTCTCCCTGGCCCCCTGTCTGTCTATCTTTATTTCTAACTCTATCCTCTTCCCTCAATCCTGCATGTGCCCTTTTTTCTTTCTCCTCCCCACTTCCTTCCAATGTCTGCTCCCCCTGTCCCTCAGACTTCCATTCAGCAGCTGTCCCTCCTCTCCCCCACACTTCCATTCTGTGTCTGTCTCCTTCTCTCTACCCCTTCCATCTACTGTTCACCCTCTGTCTTGCCCCTTCCATTCACTGCCCTCTCTTCTCTTTCCATCCAGTGTCTGTCCTCTCTCTTTCTGTTCCATATGGCATGTCCTCCTTCCTTTCCCCCTTCCATTTCCCTTGGTCTGGCATACCATCCTCCTTCCCTCCATGCCCTGCCATCTCTTCTTCCCTCCAAGCCATTCTCTCCCCCTCTGCTCCCTTTCCTCCTTGAACTTCATTGGGCAGCAGTAGCAGCTTTCACAATTTATTGCTGTTGCCGGCTTCAGGTCTTCCTCTCTGGCGGGTCCTGTTTTCATGAAAACAGGAAGTAGGCAGGACCCACCAGAGAGGAAGGCCTGAAGCCGGCAACAGCAATAAATTGTGAAAGCTGCTACTGCCCGAAGAAGCCAGGCCTTGAAGCACCCGAGGCAGACTGCTTCTCTCCCCTCCCAGCCCAACCCCCGTTGACTCTCCTATGTCTCCCTCCTATGCGACCCTCCCAGTGAGTGACCTTAACAAACCTCCCTCCAGCATTGGCAGCCGCAGCACGCTAAACAAACAGACTGCTTCGTGGCTTTCTCTTGCAGGTGAGTCCCTCTGTCATGTCACTGATGATGTCATTGGTGACGCGGCAGAGGGATTCATCGGCAGGAGAAAGCCGCGAAGCAGCTTGTTTAGCGTGCTGCGGCTGCCAATGCTGGAGGGAGATTTGTTGTTAAGGTCACTCGCTGGGAGGGTCGCATGGGAGAGAGAGATAGGAGGGTCAGCGGGTCCCAGAGTGAGGATGCTGCCGCTTAGTGAGTGAGGGGAGGAGTCAAAGCGCGCATGCGCACTCTTGCCGGCCACGGACCGACGGATCACAGAACACGCCAGTAAGAGTGCGCATGTGCGCTTAGGGTTTTATTATAAGAGATACCACACCATACATACCATACAGTTTCTTATACCCTGCAAAATTGCAACATGATTCAATGTGGTTTACATTACAGATTGCCTCAAAATTAGGGTCCACAAATTAAGCAGTCATGAAAGATTCATCGAAAAGAGACGTCTTTAACAGTTTCCTAAACTGATAATACAACTCTGTTTGTTGCAAACTTACACCCCCCCCCCCCCTTTTACAAAACCGTAGCATGATTTTTAGCATTGGCCAAGGTGGTAACAGCTCCGACGCTCATAGGAATTCTATGAGCATCGGAGCTGTTACCGCCATGACCAGTGCTAAAAACACTAGAACGGTTTTGTAAAAGGGGGGGGGGGTAATAGTAAACTATTCCAAACTTTGGGTCCTTGATATTTTAAAGGTGATTCATATAAGTATTTATGACGAACATTTAAAGGAGAAGGAAAATTAAGTTTGAAAAACTGAATTGATCTTGAATTATTAAAAGATCTCTTAATATTAATATCAATAATTAACTTCCTGGAATTTAATGTATATACAGGCTTATGGACCATACAAGCAATCTTAAATTTAATTCTCTTTTTCAATGGTAGCCAATGTAGCTCTCCTAAAAGTGGGCTAGCCTTTTCAAACTGATTTAATCAAAAAGTTAATCTGGTCATGGTATTCTGGATTAACAGTAATATCCTATGCTCTTTCTCTGTTAAACCATACAGAAGAGCAGGAGTTGAGTGTGATTGTATGTGATGATCTTAAGGTGGCCAAACAGGTTGAAAAAGTGACAGCAAAAGCTAGAAGGATGCTAGGGTGCATAGGAAGAGGTATGGCTAGTAGGAAAAAGGAGGTATTGATGCCCCTTTATAAAACTCTAATGAGACCTCATTTAGAATATTGTGTAAAATTGTGGAGACCGCATCTTCAGAAAGATATAAAAAGGATGCAGTTGGTCCAGAGCAAGGCTACTAAAATGGTTCGTGGTCTTCATCATAAGGCATATGGGGAAAGACTTAAAGATCTCAATATGTATACTTTATGTAGAGGAAAGATGGGTGAGGGGAGATATGATAGAGACTTTTGAAGCCGGTGTGAAAACTTCTGGCTGTTGGAAGATGTTTGGAGAATCTCTTAAGGAGAATTTTGTGGCTGTTGGAAACTTTTTGGAGAATCTCTGAAGAAACCAAGTATGGAAGTAAAATAGCCTGTACAACAATTCTAAAGCTAACTTGGCTTAAAGTTGTTCCTTAATACATTTCTTAATCAGAGAATTAATTTGATCAGCAAAGGTAAGATCAGAATCTATAAAAACACCTAGCACTTTTGTTGTTCTCTCAAGTTTAAGTTTCTTTTCTATCATCAACACTAATTCAGTACAAAGAAGTGAGTTATAATCCCAAACCAAAGCAATCTGGCCTTCAATTTAAGAAATTGCTCTATGTCTGTGTACTGAGATCTTCTATAATACGCCTTACATAATGTAAGGTATCATCAAAATAATTTCTTCCCAGGCAAAGCATTAAAAAAAAAAAATTGCTTAAATGCATCCCCCCTCCAATTTGATCCACTCTATCATTGTGATATAATTTGTACCTTGATAACACAGTGTCCCACTGTGTGTACTCTTCCACAAGGTCTCTGAGATGCCTATAATATGTATCTGCCTCTTCATTTAGAGCCATATACTCTAACTCTCCCTCTTGTTTTACAAGCTTCTGACATTTGTATATAGACATTTTAAAAAAATTCCCTTTATCTACAGGCTGCTTAGATGTTGACAGGGATAATTTGCATCATTTACTTTGCTCTCCTCTTAAACACTCTTAGATTCCATTTGTCATTGTTGAAACCTGTCTATTGGGACTCCCTAAATGTCCTGTTTCAGTTAGAATCCTTCAAGGATACTGCACACCAAAGCATAAACTCCTGGAAGACTATCGGCTCCCCCCCCCACCCCATTTTAGTTTATAAGCTGTTCTATCTCCTTTTAAAATATTAGTGCCAGCAGTCTGGTTCTATACCGGTTAAGATGGAGTCCCTCCTTTTGGATTAGGCTTCCCCTTTTCCAAAATGTTGCTCAGTTCCTAACAAATCTAAATCCCTTATCTGTGCACCATTGTCTCAATCATGCATTGAGACTTTGGAGTTCTGCCTGCCTCTTGGGTCCTGCACAAGGAATGGGGAGCATTTCTGAAAATGCTAGCCTGGAGGATCTGGATTTCAGCTTTCTAAGAGCCTAAATTTGGCTTCCAGAACCTCCCTCCCATATTTTCTTATGTCATTGGTATCTACAAGTACCAAGACAGAACATGTACCTTCGCACCAGGCAGGCAAGTGACCAGGCAATCCTCACGTTCAACAGCCACCCAGCTATCTACATGCCTAATCATTGAATTGCTAACTATAACAGCTGTCCTAACTCTTCTCTCTTGAGAAGAAGCCCCTGGAGAAACACCCTGGGTGTGAGAGGATATTGCATCTCCTAGTAGATAGGTCCTGGCTACAGGATTACTTCCTATTTCACCAGGGTGATGCTGTCCTTTAAGGAGACCCCCCATCCTTCAAGGCAGCACAGGGACTGCCAGACAAGAAATGAGACTTCTCTACAACATCCCTGTAGGTCTCCTCCTAAAATGGCTATCTGAGGAAATGAAAGTTGCTCAAGATTGCAAGAATATCAGTTTGGCTTTGAAGCTTGGTTTCCATGGTTCTCAGTTGCTTGTTCTAAATAGTTGGTTTAAAGTTCCTGCAGAATATTGATTTTTTTTTATATTTTTATTCTCATCACATTCCATAGGAGTGAATGGATTGAGGGAGATATCTGTCATACAGTTTTTATAGTCAAATAAAAACCAGTCTGAATACAAATTTATGAGGATTCTTCAAAAAGTTTCTGCACTTTTATATTTTTGCAGGAAATGGTTAGGGTGGGAGAAGTGGTAAGAGAGCGTGTCATAGAATGTCATAATTATGTGGTAAAGTAATGTAATTTGCTTTTGAGATATTTAATAAATAGTGTTTAAAATAATAAGAGTGTGGAAACTTTTTGAAGATCCCTCATAGTTAGAGAGTTATAAAATACTATTGTTGAACTCACATTAATTGCAAAGTTTTATTTTCCTGAAAAACAGTTAATCATGGAGTTTTGTATTCCTTCTCTGTTATTCTCTGAGGATCATAATAAGAAAGCTTGTGGGTATGCTCTGAAGAAATGTATAAATAATTTCAATCTAGTAAAATTTTGAAGCAACCATGGGAGCTTTTAACATAAAACTTACCTTAGTAATATTTTCCCCTCTCATTTCCCATCTTTTCTTGCCTACCTCTTTTAAATCTCTTTCTCACACTATCTCTGTGAATACAAAGAATGTGATCCATTATCCCATTCTGGTTTCTTCGCATGATGGTTTTTACGGTACAATAAGAGCTCCCTTGACTCCAATGATCACTGCAATTTGAATTTTTCTTCTTGCTGAAAGGTTAGGTTTCAGGCTTGTTTGACATTAATGTCGGCATGTTTCACATGAGTCACAAATCTCTTTGGAGAGTTTTGTTTCTTAGAGATTGAATTTTTTTTCCCTTTAATTAGGTTTTGGTCCTACTGTTTCCTCCTTCTCCTCTGGGTTTCTAGATAAATTGAGAACAGGCCGTTATCAAGACTATAGCAGTTAAGCCTTTATTTGCAACTATCTGGGGTATATCTCCATTTTTAGCCTGCTGTCTGTTTTTGCCCCTGCATTACAGTGACAGTTCTTCAAACAAGGACACAAAGGGTTATATGTACAAAACACGGGTCACTGTGATTTTTTGGCTGATTTCCAAACAGCGATCCATGCTCAAAAGGCTTCCCATGCAAATGTGTTGCATCGGATGTCTGCCCTAATCCCACTCCACCAGTCATTGGAAAACCGACTCAATACATGCACAGAGAATCCTGAACAGCTGAGCTGCAGGGAAAGCCTTGAAGCAATCTCCTGTCGCTTTTTTAAAATTATTATTATTTTAATGGGCACAGGAGTTGTGCATGTGTTACACATGCACAATATCTGTCCCCATAAAAAATAAAATATGAGCTGCCCTCCCGATGACCCATCAAAACAAAATAGAGTCAGGAGGGATGCCCACTCCCTCCTGCCGTTGCACTCCCCCCACGCCAGCCAAATTGTCTACCTGAAGGATCCCACTCCCCGCACTTCAATAAAAATCGGGAGGAGGGATGCTCATTCCCTCCTGCCAAAGCAAAATTCCCCGCCAGCCAAACCCCCCCCTCACACTTCAATAAAAATCGGCAGAGAGATGCCCACTCCCTCCTGCCATCACAAACACCCCAGATGGATCCCCCTGCCAGGATCCCCCTGAACTGACCCCTTCCCTCCTCTCTTCTTCCCCACTCCCCTTCCTAAAAAAAAAAAAAATTGGCAGGAAGTTTACACACTCCCCCCTGCCCTTGGTCCCCACCAAACCCACGAACCTCCCCCATACCTGCTTGCAGATCCACCATTCCAAAATGTTGGGCTTTCCCCTTCCTGTTGCAACCTGGTATGCATGGGGAGGGGCCTAAGGCCCTGATTGGCTAAGGTGCCTAATGCGCCTCCTAAGAGCCAATCAGGGCCTTAGACTCCTCCCTTTGTATTCCAGGATGCACTAGGAAGGGGAAGGAACAGCATTTTTTTATGGGCCAGATACTGTGTGTGCGTTACACACTCATCTCTGCCCATAGAAAATAAAAATGAAAAATACCAGGTAGACTTGTCAGTAACACAGCTAGATGTGTTGGTTTTTTTTCGTGTTGGTGGTACCGATCCGATTTTGGCATGCAATGTTAGGCCATCGGATGGCTGGTTGTAATATTAATGACCTCATTTGTATGCCAGAATTGGAGAATGTATGACCACATGGAAAACCATGCAGTGAGCCGTCTTGTGCATAAGGACGGCAAATTCGATAGGTTGCTAAACCAGTCAAATCAGTTTAGCAATGATCGTTAGATGATCTGAGACTTTAGTGCATCTAACCCAGAATATAGCTCCTCTGGAACCCAGTATGTTTGCCCCTTGAGTTTGACAATTAGGTATTTAGGGACTGATGTACTAAACTGTGATTACATTGAGAATGCAGGCAAGACTCACCGGATCATAGGCAGGATAGAAATCCCGGCGGATCGAAAGGGAGAGAAGCGAAGGAGACAGAAGGAGGAAGAAAGTGCAAGAAAGTAACTGGCCGCAAACTTAAGTGTATGTACATAAACGCAAGGAGCCTATGAAACAAATTAGGGGAATTGGAGGCTATAGCACAAAAAGATGGCAGTGGGGTTTAGGGGCCTACAATATAGATGTGAATTCCCCATCTTACATTGGGAAAAAGATGTTTATATGTACAGCTGCTCCGAAGCATGAATAAGTGTCTGCTGGAAGGGGCAGCTGTCTTTGCTGAGGTCTGTTTCCCCACTATGAGCCCTGACCTTGGTCCTCCCCAGTTACTCTCCCCAACCTTGATTCTCCCCTTCAGTCCTCACAGAAAACATCAGATCCCTATTAAATTGCTTTGAATATCCGTTAACGCACATGAAAATCATTTGTATGCATATATACCTATAAATTGGTGTGCATTCAAACAACTGCTTGTATTTTTTAAGTCTTAAACATATACAGTGTATGCAGAAAAATTAGCATAGATCATCTCCCAAATAATTCCCCCAAATTGGGGAAAATTCTCTTTACTGAGCAAAAAACAGATATTTTTTTTGGCTCTGCACATTTCTGTTTTCTTGTGAGTTAGACTCGTTTCTGCATAGGATAGGTTGTGTGTATAACCTGTGCTAAGCTCTGTGTTCAATTTCATATACATTATTCCATCATTCCCACAGTGGATATTTATTTCAGCACAGGTGGAGATGATTTATTCAAAAGTAAATTTCAAGCAAATTAACTTTGTCAATATAGCTCAAGGATTCACTAGAAACAGGTCTTGTCAGACAAATCTGATCAATTTCTTTGACTGAGTGACCAGAGAATTGGATAGAGGAAGTGCACCAGATGTGGTGTATTTAGATTTTTAGCAAAGCCTTTGACAGTGTTTCACATAGGCATCTAATAAATAAACTGAGTGCCCTCAGTATGGGCCCCAAAATGACAGAATGCATCAAGAACTGGTTAAGTGGAAGGTGACAGATGATAGTGGTCAATGGATATTGCTATGAGGAAAGGGAGCTTACCAGTGGTGTGCCTCGAGGTTCGGTTCTTCAGCCTGTCTTTTATAACATTTTTGTAAGTGATATTGCTGAAGGGCTGTCAGGTGAGATTTGCCTCTTTGCAGATGATACCAAAATCTGCAATACAGTAGACAGCCCTGATGGTATGGAAAACATGAAGAAGGACCTAGCGAAGCTTGAAGAATGGTCTGAAATTTGGCAGCTAAGATTTAATGCTATGAAATGTAAGGTCATGCATTTGGGCTGCAAATCGTAAGGAAACAGTACAGTTTAGGGGTGAATAACTTTTGTGCATGAAAGAGGAGCAGGACTTGGATGTGATAGCATGTGATGATCAAACAGGTTGAAAGATGACAGCGAAAACTAGAAAGATGTTAGAGTGCATAGGGAGAGGTATAGCCAATAGAAAAAAGGAGGTATAAAATCTGGTGAGACCTCATCTAATATAATAAAATGCTAGGCAGCGCATGCGCACTCAAAAGTCGTGTTCCCTGATCCGTCACGGAAACACGACTGCGCATGTGCGCGTTTTACGTCACCACCTGCTCGCTTAGTACATCACAGCCTCCCTGCTCTACACAAGCCGGACCGCAGCCAGACGACGATCTCCGTTCCTCCTGCTGCTGCCGATCTCCGTTTCTCCTTTGCCACCCACCCCCTTCTCTTCCCGTGGGCCCAAATGGCGATTCCAGCAGTAGCGTAAGCCGGACCGCAGCCAGACGACGATCTCCGTTCCTCCTGCCGCCGCCGATCTCCGTTCCTCCTTTGCCACCCACCCCCTTCTCTTCCCGCGGGCCCGAATGGCGATTCCAGCAGCAGCGTAAGCCGGACTGCAGCCAGACGACGATCTCCGTTCCTCCTGCCGCCGCCGATCTCCGTTCCTCCTTTGCCACCCACCCCCTTCTCTTCCCGCGGGCCCGAATGGCGATTCCAGCAGCAGCGTAAGCCGGACTGCAGCCAGACGACGATCTCCGTTCCTCCTGCCGCCGCCGATCTCCGTTCCTCCTTTGCCACCCACCCCCTTCTCTTCCCGCGGGCCCGAATGGCGATTCCAGCAGCAGCGTAAGCCGGACTGCAGCCAGACGACGATCTCCGTTCCTCCTGCCGCCGCCGATCTCCGTTCCTCCTTTGCCACCCACCCTCTTCTCTTCCCGCGGGCCCGAATGGCGATTCCAGCAGCGTGTGCATCAGTCTTCACACGCTGCTTCGGGCCCTTCTACTGCCCTGATTTGCTCTGCCGCGTCTCTGATTATGTCATCAGGGACGTGCCAGAGTAAATCAGGGCAGTAGAAGGACCCAAAGCAGCGTGTGGAGACTGATGCAAGCACTGCTGGAATCACCACGTTTGTAGTCCGGACCGCGGGAAGGGAAAGGGGGGGGTTGAGGAAACGCTAATGCTGCTGCACAGGGAACTGGTGGGGGGGGGAGGGAAATGGAGGGGGAGGGAATGCTGCTTTGGACAGACAGACAGAGAGAGGAAGGGAAACACAAAGAAAATAAGAAAGACACAGGGGCAGGTGCAGAGGGAACTGGTGTGGGGGAAGGGAAATGGAGGGGGATGGAATGCTGCTTTGGACAGACAGACAGAGGGAGGAAGGGAGACAGAAAGAAAAGAAGAAAGACACAGGGGCAGGGAGATACACAGAAAGACAGACAGGCAAAGGGGGCCAGGGACAGAGACAGACAGAAAGGACAGCGGGAGCCACGTCAGGAGGGGTGCGGGATGCGGCAGTGGGAACTTTTCCAATGCGTGCAACTGGGCGGCTGTCGGGAACCTCTGATCAGGGGCAGAGCAAGGTAAGAGTATCATAGGGATAAGAAGGAGGAGGGGGATAAAAAAGGAAGGGATGCCTACTGCTGGACAGGGGGAGAAGGAAAGAGATGCTGATGGACAGGGGGGGTGAAGAAAAAGGAACAGAGGACTAATGTTGGACAGGGGGAGAAGGAAAGAGGTGCTGCTGGACAGGGGGGAGGTAAAACAAAGGGAGAAGGGCTGCTGCTGCATAAGGAGAGCAGTGAAGTGGTGGTGGACACAGGGGAGGTAAAAGGAAGGGAAAATGGACAGGGGGAGCAGGCAAGGGGTGGTGATGGACAGCCAAGGAAAAAGAAAGGCAGAAAGAAAGAAAGCGGCTAATGAGAGAGAGAGAAAGAAATAAAGACAGACACACACACATATGTTCTAGCACCCGTTAATGTAACGGGCTTAAAGACTAGTTTAGAATATTGTGTATAATTCTGGAGACCGCATCTTCATAAAGATATAAAAAGGATGGAGTCGATCCAGAGGAAGGCTACTAAAATGGTGCGTGGTCTTCATCATAAGGCATATGAGGACAGACTTAAAGATCTCAATATGTATACTTTGGAGGAAAGGCAGGAGAGGGGAGATATGATAGAGATGTTTAACCCTTTATTTGGCATTGTTGCTCAGAAGCAATGTTTGTCTTCTATGGCTCTTATTTAATTTAATTTAATTCTTATATACCGCTAATAACCGTGAGGTTTCTAAGCGGTTTACAAAAATGAATGCATTAAAAGATACAATAAATAAAAATACATAAGATAGGTACTTGGAAATTCCCTAACTGTCCCAAAGGCTCACAATCTAACTAAAGTAACTGAAGAGACAATTTATGAAAAATAAAGATAAAATATAAAGACAGAGATAGAGATAGAAATGAATATCTCCAAATGCCTATTACTTGGCACTACTGCTCTCGTTCAACATCAAGTTGCCTAAAGCAGCCATTTTTCCATCTGCCAATTAAAGGGTTAAATACCTACATGGCATAAATGTGCGTGAGGTGAGTTTCTTTCATTTGAAAGGAGGCTCCAGAATGAGAAGGAAAAAGATGAAGTTATGAGGTGATAGGCTGAGGAGTGCCGGGCAAAATGGTAGAGACTATTAAAAAAAACAAAGGGCTCCTTTTATGAAGGTGCGCTAGCGTTTTTATCGCACACACCGGATTAGCGCGCACTAGCCGAAAAACTACTGCCTGCACACGCTATTCCGCACGTTAAGGCCCTAACGCGCCTTTGGAAAAGGAGCCCAAAATGACAGAACATATACATAAGTATGGATTAATGAAAGCCAACATGGGAAATCTTGCCTCACCAACCTACTGCATTTCTTTGAAGGAGTGAATGAACATGTGGATAAAGGTGAACCGGTTGATATTGTGAATTTGGATTTTCCAAAGGCATTCGACTTCTGTGGAAATTAGAAATTTAGGGGGTCTGAGGCTTTTTCCCCACATAAGAGTGATTTGCTGGAAATGTTCAGTCTGAAGTTAGGACTACACTGATGATAGAGACATTATTCAATAATATAATATACGGAGAGGTGTATTGGTAATTGAATGAAAATCTTTCCTCTTTGGCAACCTGTATAGCAGTGGTCTCAAACTCAAACCCTTTGCAGGGCCACATTTTGGATTTGTAGGTACTTAGAGGGCCTCAGAAAAAAATAGTTCAAGTTTCAAGTTTATTTAAAATTTCTTATACCGCCCAATCAGTCTTCTAGGCGGTGTACAAATTTGTAAAAACAGAAAACAAACTTTAACTAAAATACAAGTTTGACATGACAATACGTCCCCAAACTGTAACTATTGTTACTGGTGTCTTATTAAAGAAATGACAATTTTGCATGAGATAAAACTCTTTATAGTTTATAAATCTTTCCTTTTGGCTAAGTCTTAATAATAATATTGTAATTTATAGCTAAAGAGACATATGATCAAGAAACTGTTTTATTTTACTTTTGTGATTATGATAAACATACCGAGGGCCTCAAAATAGTACCTGGCGGGCCACATATGGCCCCCGGGCCGCGAGTTTGAGACCACTGCTGTATAGTGTGTTACCTTGGGGAAATCCACTGCTTATTCTTAGGATAAGCAGCATAGAATCTGTTTTGCTACTTGGGATCTAGCAAGGTGCTTGGGACCTGGGTTGGCCAGTGTTGGAAACAGGATACTGGGCTTGGTGGACCTTAGGTCTGTCCCAGTATGACAATTCTTATGTTCTTATTGTAACTTGCTACTTACCCAAGGTGAAATTCTCAACAGTGTAGTCGCGTTAGCTGAGAGTATAATTTAATTTCCTTACGAAAGTAACAGATTTACATGATAAATTTCATTATCCCAAAATTTTAATACCGGGATAAAATAGGTAAGAAAAATAAAACTATCAACACACCAGATAAGTGCAATAAATTTTAATGTAACTTTGCACTTAATTATGAAAACACTAGTTTTAAAAATTATGTTGTATACAGTAATAACTATTTCTCTAAGGATATTGATACTTTGTTTTTCTTTTTCTTCTTCTCTTATGGGTCCTCTGTCAGATAGATCCAGATGGCACCGGGTTAGGTTGTTGTTCTGGTGCCTCCTGTTTTTCTTTGTTTTTGTTTATTTTCCTATTTATTTTTTTGTTATTTATTTTTACTTTTCTTTCATATTTTCCTAGTTTTTCCAATTCATTTTGATCATATTATTTTAATTCTGGAGCCTATTATCTTTCCCAGCGGATTAGCTCGAGTCTAACGGTCCAGACGGCCCTCCTAGCTGCCTGCTATTGCTTCGGATTTGTTGTTGGGGGGATGCTGACTCCAGCTGTTTGTCCTTATTGGCACTGACAAAGCTCTGGTTTCACCAGGCTCCCTTATATGCTGGCGGCAGCTAAGCCATTGGATGCAGTGCTGGGAGGTCGGCGATGGTTGCACGCTGCTTCCCTGCTGGTGGTGTCTGCATTGCCGACAATGATCTGCCTCCTCTCCTCTCTGCCGCTGTCCTCAGCCTGCTGAACCATGTTCTCTGGATGTCTGCAGCTGTCTCTGTTGGGTTGGCTGTGAGCGGTTGGGGTGTCGGCTTCCTACTTCACCTGCTGGAGAGGGTCCTGTTTTCGGCCTGGGCTGCAACGTGGAGAGATCCGCAGTCAACGGCATCCCGACTGTTGGGAGCAGCTGATTGTTGGGTTTTGGTGCTGAGGATTGCCCCTATAGTTGGAGATCTCGATGTTGCTGGTTCACTTGTGGCCTCTGCGGACTTCTAATATCTAATATCTGGTGTGCTGACGAGGATTGGCTGGCGCCTGTAGTCGATGCACTGAGGACAATTGTGGACATTTCAAGCTGGACTTCTGTTTAGACTGTTTTGATTTTATTTTCAATTTTTTTTTTCCAGTTTATGAATTATTTTCATTTCCTTGTTTTTACCCCTTTGTTTTATTTCATCATTTAAATTTCCCCAGAATTCTATTTTTTAACGGTTCCTCCCTTCTACTTCTATTCCCTCTCTATACTCTTTCCAACCTTCCAAAGTCCTCCCTACCCTTCATCTAACCCCTTCCTGTGTAACGTCGCCTAGAGCTTGTGCAGGTTATGTGCGACTAACAAATGGAATAAATAAATAAATAAGTAGATTTCTGATTTTTCTTTGTTTTCGGGTTTGACTCTAAGACCATAAGAACATAAGAATTGCTGCTGCTGGGTCAGGCCAGTGGTCCATCCTGCCCAGCAGTCCGCTCACGCGGCGGCCCCTAGGTCAAGACCAGTGCTCCAAATGAGTCCAGTCTCACCAGTTTAGCATGAACTTGTCCAACTTTGTCTTGAAAACCTGGAGGGTGTTTTCCCCTATAACAGACTCCGGAAGAGCGTTCCAGTTTTCTACCACTCTCTGGGTTGAGTACCTTCTTCTTCTGTGTTCTTGCTTATAGAATCTCCTACTCCCTATCTATAAACAATCAAAAGGAAAGAAACCTCCCTCTAACTGAACATAAATATTTCCCTATGCTAAGCTTTCTTTTAAAAATAAATAATTTAATTTCCCTAAAACAAATCCACCCACTATTTATCCAAACCAAAGTTTAATTAAAAACTTAATATAATTTCTTTTACAGGATCTATAAATATTCAATAGCACAGCCCTGCCAGCACTGGGGTTCAATTCTATTTGGAATCTTCAGCCTAAGGTTTTCAAACAGGTTTGGTTTTAAAAATAAATACTTCAGTCACATCAACCCAATTTCTTAAAACTTCTCAAAATCACTTAAACTCATATGAACATTAATTCAATCAGCAAAACATAAATCCTTTGTAATAAAAACTTTGCTGATATCTCCAGTAAAGTTCCTTTTACCACAAATAAATCTCCACCAGCTAAAAAAATGCCAAATCACCACACCTGAGCTAGCATAAAGCAAATACCTCAAGTTAAATAACAATATCCTAAACCAAATGAATTATCAAAATGTAAATTTATCTTTAAAGACAAATTTTACAGAGACATCAAACAACATACATCTGGCTCTGCCAACAAAACCAACCCAACTGCCCACCTTGGCAGTTTTAGAACTCCCCAGCAATACAGCACAGTTTATTCAGGAAATTTCAGGATGTGTGGGAGCCATTTACAAAGTATTGTACTGATTAGATGACATTTTATTTTATTTTTTTTCCCTTAAATTTACAAGTTTGATTTTGAGGGGGGAGGGGAGGGTAAATTTATTGTTGTATATTGTATAAGGTATTGATTATATGATAAGAAAGGGTGGGAGATAAGAGCATATTATTGATGATTATTAAGTGTTATATTTATTGTTAATTTGTTTGGATATATTGTTACACTTATTGTAAATTTGAAAATGAATAAAGAATTTAAAAAAAAAAAAACCTCCCCTGCACTGCTGACTTCCTGGAAAAAGCTATGCGGTCCAGAATTCTAAAAGTGACACGTACAGCTCAAAATTCTTAAAGCTACAGGAATACCTTTTTTAAAATTTTATTTATAACCTTGGTTACATTATGAGTAATCTAAAGAAATACTTTTTATACAGAATGGGTGGTAGATGCTTGGAATAGTCTCCAAGTAGATGTGATGGAGACAGATTGTGTCTGAATTCAAGAGAGTGTGGGACAGGCACATGGAATCTCTTAGGGAGAGGAGGAGATAATGGATGTTGCAGATGTGCAGACTGGATGGGCCTTTTGGTCTTTATCTGCCATCATGTTTCTATGAATTACCAGCTGGATGGGAAAATCTAGAAGAAGCTGGAAAAAGAGGCTGCACAAGGAACAGAAAAAATACCTGAATATTGTCACATAGCTAGCCCCTGCCTAGACCTGCAGGCTGACTTAGCAATGTTTTCCTCGGACCTGTCGGTGTGACTTCCTCAGGAAAGAGGAAGGCTTTTCAGGTAAAGCAGACCTAGGCCCCTTGCCTAGTCTACCCAGGCCACACTGCGATAAATTTACCAAAAATGGGAGACCCAGTCCAGGTATTGTTAAACTCACAATTCCAGGCTTTATTGGTAAGTGGGCTGAGCACCGTTAGCCACAGTCATGAAATTCAGAAAATCAGGCAAAATAAAATGGTTCACACAGTTGTCAGTTATGTCCCAAAGTTCAAGTATGGCATGCAATGTAATTCCCCTGGACTTTCTCTGGTTAAAGACAGTCCTCTTCACCAGGGTTCAGATAAGTAGAAATGCCATGAAAAAATAAATTCCAGAAAAGAAAGCTGCAAAAACATGGAAGGCAAGCACAGTAGCAAAACATAGGCAATAAAGTCCCCAGCTTAACTTGTGAGGTATAGTGTTCAGCTCTCAGCCCTTGCTCTGTTCAGAGCTCAGGTGGTTAACACAGCTTATCAACACAACTGAGCTTTTCTATAGATATAGCATAGCATGGTCCTTCAGATAAGTCAGTGGCGCACCGAGGGGGGCTGGAGGGGTTGGCATCCGGTTCCCCCCCGACGTCCGGATTCTCCCCCAGCCCCCCCTCGCACCGTTAGCGGTGGAGAAGCAGCCTGCAGCAGGATCGCAATGCCAGCGATCCCTGTGCTACTTCGGCGCTGCTTCCTCCATCACGGTCCCGCCCCTTCTTTATCATAGGTGGTGCGGGGAGGCCAGGGTGATGAGTGGTCCTTCGGGGTGGGTCAGGGCATCAGACCTTCAGGGTGGGGCGGGCAGGCAGGCCTTCAAGGGGGGGACAGGCAGGCCGGCCAGGGGGACAAGCAGGCAGGCCTTCAAGGGGGGGGACAGGCCTTCAAGGGGGGGACAGATAGGCAGGCATTCAACGGGGGTGCAGGCCTTCAAGGGGGGGGACAGGCAGGCCTTCAAGGGGGGAACAGGCAGGCAGGCCTTCAAGGGGGGGACAGGCCTTCAAGGGGGGGAATAGGCCTTCAAGGGGGACAAACAGGAAGGCCTTCAAGGGGGGGGGGAACAGGCCTTCGGGTGGTGCGGGCCTTCAAGGGAGGGACAGGCCTTCAGGGGTGGGATGCAGACCTTTAAGGGGGGGGGGACAGGCCTTCAGGGGAGGGGGGGCCCTGGTGTAGAAGTACACGGAGGGAAGGGGGGTTCAAAGAGACGCGCATATGCTGGACTTTGGGTGGGAAGAAATAATGGGCCTGAAAATTGAGGAGAGGAAGAGAGATGATGGACCATGGTTTTTAGGGAGGGAAGGAACAGAAAGGGAGAGAAGTTGGACACAAGGGATGGTGTGGAGGAGGGGGGATAGAGATACTTGGTAGGAGGGTAGTTGGGAAAAGAAAGGGAGAGATGGTGGACCCTGGGGTGGTGGGGAAGGAGGGAGAGATGCTCGATGAAAGGGTAGTTAAGAAAAGATGGATCTGTGGAGGGAGATGAAAAGAGGAAAGATGCCAGACCTCCTGGGGAGGGGAGGGAAGGGAAACGGGGAGGACAGAGATGGCAGATGGATGGTTAGCATGCAGAAAGAAGGAAGAAGAAGACCCTGGCAAGCAAGTTATCAGAAGACAACCAGAGCCTTGGACCAACAAGATTTGAAAAATAACCAGACAACAAAAGGTAGAAAAACTAATTTTATTTTCTGTTTTGTAATTACAATATGTCAGATTTGAAATGTGTATCCTGTCAGAGCTGGTGTTAGACCGCAAATGTGAGCTAGGATTTAAGAGAGAGAGGAAAAGTCTTTTTTGTTTGTTTATTTTGTTTACACCACAGCGCCAGTGTGGTTAGGAGAAGCCAAAGGGGGATGAAAAAGCTATAAAATAAACACACCAGGATGTTTGAAAAAGAACACCCAATTGGGCAGGAAAGTCAAATCGAAAAACCAATTCAATAGGCTGAATCGAATCGCAATTTTTTTTTTTTCCTGAATTGGGCAGCACTAGTTTGCGCTACTGTCTTAGACTTTAGGACCTGGGATTGGGTAGAGATAAGAACATAAGAAGTTGCCTCCACTGGGTCAGACCAGAGGTCCATCGCGCCCAGCGGTCCGCTCCCACGGCGGCCCATCAGGTCTATGACCTGTGAAGTAGTTCCCGACCATTTTTATAACCTACCTCTACTTCTATCTGTACCCCTCAATCCCCTTAACCTTTAGGAACCTATGGCTTCCTCAGTACTTTATAATGCAAGTGAAACGAGGATTTGGTCAGACTTTTGAAGGGTCTGCAGAAGAAAAATATTGTATAGGCAAGGACATGAGACAGCAGGAAACGGGAACTTTTCTTCCTTCTATTTTTGTGAATGGCAAGGCTGAGGATGTCAGAGAGTTCAGTTAAAATATGTGCTTTATAAGAAAATATAATAATGTGTTTTATAAAGTTTATAAACATTGCTGGCCTACCCGGTGAGGTGTTCCTAATGGTGGTGGTGGCGGCAGCGTGTCAATGTATTGAGAGGAAGAAGTGGTCTGGGAAATTCTGCTGAGCAAACTCCGGGCCCATTTCCACCCCCCAGTTAGTCCACTCCACTCAGCTGGTTCACACACTGAGTGGGTCTTTGTGTGTTGTGCCTGGGTAGTTATTTTGCGATCCCTTCCAGTGGTTTGCCAGTATCTCCTTGTGGTCCAAGGAAGGAAACTTTGTTAACCTTAGCATTGACCTTCAAAATATGTTTGTAATAGCGCTGCTTGTGTGGCATTAGGCTATGTAGTGATCGAAAGAAAAAATCAGACCTTTGCACTTTTTTGCACTATATGGTGGGTGTATGAGGAGATTCACATTTCCTGCACAGCTAAAGTCCTTGCTCTTTCTGTATTTGACATCTAGCAAGGTCTCTGTTTGGAAGGAAAGATCTAACTTAAAAATAAAGTGGCCAGAAGTTATGGTAAAAGCAGATAGCGTTGCTGGTTTTAAGAAAGGTTTGGACAAATTCCTGGAGGAAAAGTCCATAGTCTGTTATTAAGACATGGGGGAAGTGTCTGCTTGCCCTGGATCGGTAGCATGGAATGCTGCTACTCTTTGGGTTTTGACCAGGTACTAGTGACCTGGATTGGTTACCATGAGAATGGGCTACTGGGCATGATGGACCATTGGTCTGACCCAGTTAGGCTATTCTTATGTTATGTTCTCATCTGTAGGGGCCTTTGTTTTCACTTCTTATTTTAATGTATTTTTTTCTGGGAACTTATCAGTGTTTTTTTAATGAGAACAAAAATGGAAGATAATTAATGTGTGTGGAATGGGGGGTGGGGGTGGGGGGTAACTAATTTCTTCAGCTACATAATTCAATCCACCTCAACCAGACATAGGAGAACTCATGCACCATTCACACACCCTCCAACCAAAAATGTCAAAAGAAAAAAAACTGTTCGACAACCTCCTAGCCATTCCAGCTGCAACACTCGACCCCCAATTCTACAATCTATTGACCTCGACCACAGACTACAAAACCTTCAAAAAAGAAATAAAAACCCTTCTATTCAAAAAACACATAAAAACGAACTAACACAATCAGAACTGTCCCAAGCATCACCTGCAACTACTCCATATGTACTTCTGATGTCATAATAATTTAGACAAAATTTATGGTATGTTATGGTATGTTTGAATAATGCTTACATATATGAGGTTCAATAAAAGAAAATTTTCACTGCCTGTTTCTATTCTGACCATTTATTCCGTTTCATGGTTATTACAAAAAATATTTTTTTACATGGCGGGGTGTCAAAAAATGATGGGCCCCGGGTGCCACATACCCTAGGTACGCCACTGAGATAAGCTACTATTGTTGCAAAGGCTTTATCACAGAAACTTCACACGTTTAAATTTACAGCTTCTCAGCAAACAAAAACATCAAAACAGTCACAGAAAAAACGGAGAGGCTTTTTTCTTTCTCTGTTTAATCAAGGCCACCTGACCCCTGTTTGCAGAGAGTTATCATCAGGCACACAGAAGCAAACAAAAAACTCAGTCTTGATACTAGAACAGCAGGTTCTATCCTTCCTTAGCTTAGAAACTAACCTCCATTACATCCTGGTCCCAGCTGACATCTAGAGATAAGTCAAAAATATCCATTGCCTCTTCTCCAGCCAAGCTCTCAGCAGTGGGTCTCTGGTTAGGCAAGTCGTCAGCCATTTCTATGTGCTCCCTGCTTTGAGGTTGAGGAGAGAGACTCCTCCCCTCACCTTTCTGGGCATGCTTCTGTTGATGCCTCTGCTTTGCTTCCCCTGTCTCTCTCTTACTGTGATTCAGGGCTCTGCTTTTTTTTTTTTTAAGTTCAAGAAATTTTATTGAGTTTGGTATATTAAGTACAATAAATGTTAACAAGGCAAGAAACATGCACGCTGCACCAATGCAATGAGTCACAAGAAATTATCTACATAATGTGATACAGCAGGCAGACCCATGCCTATCTAGAAAGAGGGGAGTAGCAGCACAACACGCAGCCAAAAGTACATGTAATATCCTGCTTTTAAGTGTGTCATAGTCCCACCCCTCTCTCGCAGGAGGGGGGGTTGGACTGAAAATCCCCAGGGAAATAAAGCTGGTTTCTCCTAGGCTGATGATATGTGAATACCCTGCAGGACCAGGTCTCTACTTCTCAGTAAAAGTCCTTGTAGGCTTTCTGGGATCTTTATACCGGTATGGCACTTTCTGCTGAATAACTTTAGGCTCATACCCTTCCTGCTCTACCTCACTGTCTGAGGGGTAGTCAGCCTTTTCTATCTCATTGCTTTTAACCTGGTCAGCTCTTTTGATCAGGGACCGTGTTCTGCTTTTATCAATCACAGGGACAAAGCTGGCCATGGGTTTGTCACAATATAATAAATGTATACCTGTTTGGCAGAAGCTCTGATAAAAGAAAACATCGATGAACATTTCGAAAGGAACGAACTACTGATAACCAGTCAACATGGTTTCTGCAAGGGTAGATCGTGCCTAACGAACTTATTGCACTTCTTCGAGGGAGTTAACAAACAAATGGACAGAGGAGACCCCATAGACATCATATATCTAGATTTCCAAAAAGCCTTTGACAAGGTGCCCCATGAACGTCTACTCCAGAAGCTGAAGAACCATGGGGTGGAAGGAGATGTACATAGATGGATCAGAAACTGGTTGGAAGGTAGAAAGCAAAGGGTAGGAGTGAAAGGCCACTACTCTGACTGGAGGAGGGTCACGAGTGGTGTACCGCAGGGCTCGGTGCTCGGGCCACTGCTATTTAATATATTCATAAATGATCTAGAAACAGGGACAAAGTGTGAGATAATAAAATTTGCAGACGACACCAAACTTTTTAGTGGTGCTCGGACTATAGAAGACTGCGAAGAATTGCAAAGGGACTTGAACAAGCTAGGGGAATGGGCGACGAGGTGGCAGATGAAGTTCAACGTTGAGAAATGTAAAGTATTACATATGGGAAGCAGAAACTTGAGGTACAACTATACGATGGGAGGGATATTATTGAAGGAGAGTACACAGGAAAGGGACTTGGGGGTAATGGTGGACACAACAATGAAGCCGATGGCACAGTGTGCAGCGGCCGCCAAGAAAGCGAATAGAATGCTTGGTATAATCAAGAAAGGTATTGCGACCAGAACGAAAGAAGTTATTCTGCCGTTGTATCGGGCGATGGTGCGCCCGCATCTGGAGTACTGCGTCCAATTTTGGTCACCATATCTTAAGAAGGATATGGCGTTACTCGAGAGGGTCCAGAGGAGAGCGACACGTCTGATAAAAGGTATGGAAAACCTTTCATACGCTGAGAGATTGGAGAAATTGGGTCTCTTTTCTCTGGAGAAGAGGAGACTTAGAGGGGATTTGATAGAAACTTACAAGATCATAAAGGGCATAGAGAAAGTAGAGAGAGACAGATTCTTCAAACTTTCAAAAAATAAAAGAACAAGAGGGCACTCGGAAAAGATAGAAGGGGACAGATTCAAAACGAATGCTAGGAAGTTCTTCTTTACCCAACGTGTGGTGGACACCTGGAATGCGCTTCCAGAGGACGTGATAGGGCAGAGTACAGTAATGGGGTTTAAGAAAGGATTAGACAATTACCTACTGGAAAAGGGGATAGAGGGGTATAGATAGAGGATTACTGCACAGGTACTGGACCTGTTGGGCCGCCGCGAGAGCGGACTGCTGGGCACGATGGACCTCTGGTCTGACCCAGCAGAGGCACTGCTTATGTTCTTATGTTCAAAGAAAAGCAATATATAAAAATCCAGAACCCTTTTACTATAGGTTTCTAAAGAAGTAGCTGAAAAAGTAAGGAAAAATGGTAGTGTATATAGAGTTACCATACGGCTCCAGAAAAAAGTAGATGGATTGAGACCTCCGGGTTTTACTTACATTGCTTTCAATGGAAGTATGGAAGACAGACTGAGACATCTGGGTTTTATTTCCATTGAACGCAATGGAAGTAAAACCTGGATGTCTCAATTCATCCTCCTTTTTCTGGAGGCTTATGGTAATCCTAAGTGTATATTATAAAAGATCACAAGAAAAAGAAACATAAGCAACAATATGTACCAAAGGTAAGAGAATCTGGGAAAATAGTCAGGAAAGCAACTATACAAATACAAGAAACATAGCTAAAATGGTAAAATAGCGAGCAAGTTATGGGAGGAAGTATGAAAGTGGCATTGTGGGACTCAAAGGCGAAGGGGAGGCGTGTGCCTACCTCCTGCACATCCAATGGTCTTACACACTCGGTCTTCTTCTTGGCAGCGATTCAGGCAGGCTCTCTCAGGCCAATCCTTGGGACCTTCTCTTCAGAAGTTTTTATCATAGGCCCCATTTTATACGATGAGAATTAGTTACTAATAACCCAGGACAGTCACTGAATATCTGGGATAAAATTCACATTACCCTATCCACCAAAGCTTATGCAGATCCTGGACGATATTCAGCTGGAACCCGCATAACACACTTATACGAGTCCAGGCTGAATATTGGCCTAGCCCCACATGAAAATTACTGCCCAGATTCTGTCCCAATTCCCTTCCCCCCCACCCCCCCGGCACCACTGAAAATATAATAATAATAATTTTTAATAATAATTTTATTTTTTATATACCGCCATGCCCGTCGAGTTCTAGGCGGTTTACATCAATTAGAAAAGGATCTACGTTTTCAAGCAGATTTACAAACAAAAAATAAAACAATTAAGTAATAAGTAAAACAAGGTAGTCCCAGGCCCCTTTTCCCCCCACTGTTCTCACTCCCTCCAGATCTACCTTGAATCTCTAGTGGTCCAGTAGTAAATGGTCAGAAGCGATGCCCACTCACTCCTGCCTATGTGAGAGGCCACTTCAAAATGGCTGCTGTGACCTCTAGCGTCAGTTTTGTGAGTACTTCAAATTTTCTGGGTGCCTTTCCTTACTATGTACGACATTCTTCTAATTGTTTTTCGCACATAATCAGTGCAAAAATGTTAGCGCCCATTTTATAGAATTACCCTTAAGTATCAACATTTACTGTGTCTTTGTTTCGTTACCTTTTTATTAAAAAAAAGAAATTAAACCACTGTCATGACAAAGCAATACTCCTTTCTCCTTTTTGTAACTGTCAAATGCCAGAACAAGCTGAACATTTTCATTCAATAAAAACATATCCTAAAGATCAGAACATTTGATAGAACAATGACTCAGAGCACATAATCATGAACCATCCTACAGTTTTTCAGCATGCAAGGAACTAATCTTACCATATGGTTAAAGTGTTACATCATGTTCCAATGATCCATTTTATACGGTCTGTTCAAATGATGGTGCTTTGGGATCTTCAGTTAGACCTTGTTTACAAATCAATCTGATTATTTGATCAATTAGTACCAATACATATTTATATCAAGTATTCTAAAGATCTGATCCTTTGGTGCCCCCTCCTCCTGTTCTTTACACACTCACAGACTCAGAGGTAATCCAAAATATACAACCAAGTGTGATGTGTCCCTGATGTACTGTACTTTACATATCAAGGGAACCCTCACTAGCCTTATTTCCCTTAGGGCTCCTTTTACTAAGCTGCGATAGCGCTTTTAGTGCACGCAGAATTTTAGCATGCGCTAAACCCGCGCTACACGGCTAGAACTAACTCCAGCTCACTGCTGGCATTAGCATCTAGCGCATGGGGCAATTCAGCGTGCGCTAAGCGCACGCTAAAACCGCTATCGCAGCATAGTAAAACGAGCCCTAAGGTGCGCTAACCGATTTAGCATATGCTAATTGCTAAGGCACCCATTATATTCTATGGGTGCCTTAGCATTTAGTGCGCACTAATCTTTAGTAAATCGGTTAGTGCGCCATAGTAAGAGGCCCCTTTAGAAAGATAATCTTTGTTCTTCATTGGTTCCTGGGAGTCCCGTCCAATGCGTTGCCTATTTCATATCCTATTTAAAATATTTAGTCCACCTTCAGAGAAAATAATTTGAATTTCACCATCTAATATAATAAAACGGTAAGCCACGCATGCACACTTCCTATGCGTGCGTCCGTTTTCCGTGAGCTGTAGCTAGGAAGTGCGCATGCGCGGCTTACGGTCTGGCCTCGGAGCGGCAGCTGCCGGCCACTAGCACCCCCTTCCCTCTCCGTTCACCTCCCGACTCCAGCGGCGTGACAGTTTTCAAAGAGGCGCGGCTAAAACTCCTGGCACTGACTCCCGACTCCAGCCTCCAACAGATGGCTGCTTCACATTGGATCCGGCCGCTGGCAGGTCTCACGTTGTCCCTGCCCCTGAGGTGGATGTCGGCCGCGGAGGCTGTCGGCGGCCCGAGGCGGATGTCGGCCGCGGCGGCTGCTGGCCGCCCGAAGCTCTCTCTCTCTCTCTCTTCCTCCCCCCCCCCCCGAGGCGGATGTCGACCGCGGTGGCCCGAGTCATACACAAGTGCTTGCATCATTTAAACATTCTGGAATACAGAGTTCTCTTTTTGTCACAGACTAAAGCTTTGGAACACATTGCCTTAGTTTACTTATGAATTAGTGCTGCTTACCTTTCAAAATCGGTATGGGGGGGAGGAAAATACTGCACAGGGAAGTGGGGTGGGAGGGAAATGGAGGGGCAGAAAAGGGGTTGATGGACAGGGGAAGAGATGCTGATGAAAAGGGAGGGGGGTCAGAAAAATGAAGACAGGCCTACTGCTGGACAGGGGGAGCAGGAAGGAGGTGATGATGGACAGGGGGAGGTAAAACAAAGGAAGAAGGGCTTCTGCTGGATAAGGTGGTGGAGGGGTGGTGGAGGAGGACACAGGGGAGGTAAAAGGAAGGGAGAATGGACAGGGGGAGCAGGCAAGGGGTGGTAGTGGACAGCCAAGGAAAAAAAAAAAAAGACAGACAGAAATACAGAAAGCGGCTAAAGAGAGAGAGAAAAAAATAAAGACAGACACAAACACATATATTCTAGCACCCGTTAATAACAGGGGAGGTAAAAGGAAGGGAGAATGGACAGGGGGAGCAGGCAAGGGGTGGTAGTGGACAGCCAAGGAAAAAAAAAAATGACAGACAGAAATACAGAAAGCGGCTAAGGAGAGAGAAAAAAAATAAAGACAGACACACACACATATTCTAGCACCCGTTAATGTAACGGGCTATAAGACTAGTAAAAGAATAAGATGGAAGGCTACAAACAAGCTAGTATATATATATCTACCAAACGCTAGGAGAAAAGCAAGATGAGTTCAGTTTTTTCATAGAAGAACACTTTATTGTCCTAGCTTTTCTACCTCTTATATTGCCAGACGTGATTCTGACGTCTTAGAAAATATCATGAAATTTATCTAAGCAATGGTTTCAAGAGTTTCTTTGAAAGTACAGTAAGAGCCAAATATCTTCCAAAAATAATAAACTCTTACTTATTTTAACAGGAGTTGCCATACAACAAATAACATGCAATTGGAAAAATTGGAATAGATTAAACTACAGTTTTTGTTGGAATTCAGTGTGTCATATTTATAAAATGGAAAGAACATTAGCTCTTCAGAAAGGAAATTTTAATAACTTTCAAGATGTGTGGGGGCCATTAACAAATTATTGCAATGAATAAGTATTATTTTCCCTGATTTGTACAAATGTAAGAGTGGGGTGGGGGGAGTGGGGGTTTTCTTATATGGTATAAGCGTTATGAGATGTTGAAAGGATGGGAGGGAAAGGGATAATTCTATTTAATATGAAGAATTGTAGAATTTCAAGTGATATATTTCAGTTAAAATGGTTGATACCTTTTGATGCACTTGATGTAAGTTATAAAAATGAATAAAGAATTCCGAAAAAAAGAAAAGAAAGTACAGTAAAACCTTGGATTGCAAGTAACTTGGTTTGCAAGTGTTTTGCAAGACAAGCAAAACATTTTCTTAAATTTTAACTTGATATACAAGCAATGTCTTACAATACAAGTACTTAGGGCTCCTTTTACTAAGCTGCGATAGCGTTTTTAGCGCGCGCAGAATTGCCACGTGTGCTAAACTTGCGCTACGCAGCTAGAACTAATGCCAGCTCAATGTTGGCATTAGCGTTGAGCGTGCATGGCAATTTAGGGCACGCTAAAACCGCTATCGCACCTTAATAAAGGGAGCCCTTAGAGTATACACATATCACAACTGAGCCGATGGTTCTTCTCTCTCTGGCTGCAAGAATGTAGTGGCTGTTCTAAACGAGCAAAGTCTTGCAATACGAGTACATACAGTATACACGCGTCACATCATCACAACTGAGCCGATGGTTCGTCTCTCTCTGAGACTGCAGGAGTGTAGTGACTGTTCTAAACGAGCGAGGTCTTGCAATACGAGTACGTGTGGAGGGGCAAAATCAAAAAAAGCGTCTAAGTCCCCTTTTGGCCTAAGTCCCTAAATGTTCAACCCAGAAGCAGGGAAAGTGTCCATAACCAAAACATACGTCCATGTTTTGATTATGGCCTTTCTCTGTCTAAACGTCCAATCTCCACTACGTCTAAAAGTACCCCAACAGCACGTCTACACTTTTTAACCATAACGAAAAAAAAACACAAAACGTCCAACAGAAGGGCTTTTAGGCGAAGGAGGAGCCAGTCCTTCGCCTAAAAGCTGGATTCTGTAACCTGTCTGTCAAAAACAACACCGGTTACAGAATCCTCCCCCCCCCCCAACAACGATCCAGGCAGGAGGGTGCCCAAGCCCTCCTGCCATGTCAAACCTCGACCCCCCCCTCCCGACGATATCGGGGCAAGAGGGAGCCCAAGCCCTCTTGCCCCGTTGAAGCAGCGACCCCCCCGATAACATCGGGGCAAGAGGGAGTCCAAGCCCTCTTGCCCCGTTGAAGCCTCAACCCCCCCCAGGCACCCACGGCACCCCCGACTTGTTCGGGCCAGGAGGGAGCCCAAGCCCTCCTGGCCCAGGCGACACCCCTACCCCCACCCCCACTACAGTACGATCAGGCTTTTTGATCGTCCAAGTAGCCACTTAGGACACTTTTTAGACTTTTTTTTTTTGATTATGAGCCCCATAGTATTTTGTATTAAAGTTTTGGGGTTGTGGAATGAATCAACTGAGTTTCCATTATTTCCTATGGGGAAATTCGCTTTGATATACGAGTGCTTTGCATTACAAGCATGCTTCTGGAATGAATTATGCTTGTAAACCAAAGTTTTACTGTACTAATATTGTAACCATGTTCTTGATGAAAACAATATTTTAGTATGACATGATAATGCCGTGCTCCCTTGATTTCAGCACTACCTTGATTCAGAACAGCAGCTGAATGGCTACTGGTCACAGTGCCTGGTGGTAGGTCGGTTCCCATGAATCAAGGCACACTTCCACCTGAAATCACCACAGGCATTACAAATACCAGTACTGTACACTGGGTATGTGGTAAACCTTGTGAAAAAAACAAGCAGGAAGAGACTTCACACAAGTTTCACTTAAAAGTTAGCAAATATTTATTGCACAACAGATGCGAAGAGAGCAAAACGGTAGTTCTGAAATGTTTAAAAGCCAAGTTGCAACTGTGAGGTTGACTAAAGTGCTATGTGTGTTAGGGTTATATATATTTGGAGCCTCATGAACCCGGATGCATGGCTATGCCCTGTTCTGCCCCCATCTCCTCCTTGTTCTGCCTCAATTCCTGCCCTGTTTCCCCCCCACCAGCCCCATCCCCTCAGAGCCTTGCCTTCTTCCCTGGAGCATGTGCAGATGTGTGTGACATCATCCGCGCATGCTGAGAGGCCCTCCTGATGTGGCTGGAGCTTTTCGGGGCTTTCCAAAACAAAGACAAACTGCTGGGTTTTAGAAAGTCTGTCCAGGAACCCAGACAGTGCTCTATAAATAGGACATGTCCAGGTTTTCCTGGGCATCTGGTAACCCTAATGTGTGTTTGCTTACATTCTAGGCCCAACCAATCTAATTCAGCTCTATTCAAAAACCACATCCTTTGCGTAACTTATCAGATAAGTATCTTTAAATTTTTATTCTTTTAACTTTTGTCTCCTCAGGTACATCAGATTAAGGAACAGGAATGAACACTGGGCCCAGTCATGTGTTTTCCCAAATGAAATTAGCCAGCATATTCAGGTTCAAAATTAATTTAAAAAACCAACCAAACAAATGACCTTTAAATAAGTGTGTGCACCAACATAAATTGCAAAAAAGAAAACATTTCTTCACCGGCCTTGTGTGGAGTACCTGCTGGAACTACTAACACAGGAGTCTCGGGAACAGAAATAGGACTTGGGAACCATCACAGGTAAGTACCTACTCCCTAACTTTACAAATTAAAGAGAAATCCTTTCTTTCTAAGTGGTGCAGACTCAATGTGTTCCTTCATCTTCTGGAACTTTGGTGAGAAAAACTAACCCCAGCAAAATAAAAGCATAAATATAACGTTTCCTATTTGAATTTCCAAACCTTTCTCATATCGAGGTCAGCATCCACAGCTCGGCCATTCACCCTTTCAGTCTAAGGCACTTCTGTCATCAGTGCAGCTTATCCAGCTCAGCCAATGTTTAAACCCAACACTCTCTCAAATAGTGCTGCCACCTTCACTAAGAGCTTTCTGACCAAAGCAGCCTTTCTCTTGATCACCAGGGACTTCTGCAACTTATCTCAATTAAAGGTCCACAAATGTTTGAGAAGGTTAGCAGAAAGCATCTTCCGTCAGCTCTTTAAAGTCCAAGCTGGTTCCCAGTCCAAGCTATCCTCACGGGAACTGGCTTGCCACCTCAGGTGTCAAAATTGCAACAAAATTATTTAAAACCTCACCAAAGCAGGTTTATCAATTCTATCTAAATAAATAGACCCCTTTCAGCTTTTTCTTGGCTTTTTCTGGCGTTCCCTCACAATTCAGTCCATTTTGAACCCCCCCCCAGCAAAAATGCTTCTAAATGCCCCCGTCTCAGTCAAACAGTTTACTCAAAATTCACACAAGCTCAATCAAAAACCTTTCAGCCCAAATTAAACCCAAAAGAACTCTCCTAGAGCCTCTCACACTCAACAGCACCTCGCTCTCCTCAGAGGCAGGTCCCAACTGACTCCAACAGCTCTCTGAGGCACAGAATGTAAATAGCTTCTACTCCACGTGCAGAGCAACACACAGCTGCTGCAGTCACTCTCATGTCATTTTCACAGCAAAACATTAAAAATACAATTTAAAAAAACCATTAAAAAACAGTGCTAGCACTTTTTTTTTTAAAAACCCGTCTCCATGCTCTCCAAACATTTGTCACCATAGGAGTCAACTTTTAAAAATGATTGGGGGTGCATACTTCCTAATTTTTGAAATTCGCTCACATAATTGTTTATATATTCCAGATTTAAGGCCCCTTTTACAAAGCTGTGGTAGTGATACTGCTGTGGTAAATGCACCGAAGCCCATAGGAATTGAATGGGCTTCAGTGCATTTACCACGGCAGCATTGCTACCGTGGCTTTGTAAAAGGGGCTCTTAAGTTGATAAGATAGTGGATAGAATTGGGTTTTTTAAAAACTATATATATATTCTTACATAAATGTTGTTTTTTGGTGTTTTGCTTGCTAATCCAGACAAAACATGCTGAATCATTTCATTATTATTTTTCTACCTACCCACATAGAGTACACCCTCCTTTGTCTTCCCTGCTGCTTCTGCCACACCCTGCTTCGTCTTCTCTGCTGCTGCCACCACTCCATCTTTAGCTTTGGAGAGCCCTTTCATTAATACATCCATGGCTAATGAATTCAAGCTACACAGAGAAAAGAAAATATGGGAAGATTAGGTTCTTACCTCAATAATCTTCTTTCCAGTATAAAGAGATATGAGTCTTGACAAGTGGGTTTCTTCCCTTTACCTGCAAGGATTTCAGAAGGCGTCATCTACATTTTTCAACTTTGCCTCCTTGTGTTATTGGGCAGTGCCTCAGTTCTCACCAAAGCAATGGATAACCCCTAAGAAGGAGAGATAACAAGCCAAGTCTTTTCTGCTTTGCACAATAACATTTAATCAAACCAATAGACATGTGGAGAGGCATTTTCAAAACATACGTCTAAGTCCGATGTCTATCCAAAGTCGACAGTAAGAAAATGCAAACCACCATAAGTCTAGAATTTTATTTTATTTTATTTTAATCGTCTATCTGGACGTCCAGGTCATTGAGACGCCCAGACCGCCAGGACATCTATCTTTATACCACATTTTTGACCAAAATTTCATCCATGTCCCAAACGCTCAGAACAAGACCATTTGGACTGGCCACCCAGACATGGCAACAAAGCAGTGGGGCACCTTAGAAGGAACTTTACATACAGGGTGCCAGATAAACATCTCACCAGAACTCCTTTATAGGTTATAGTGAGCCACCCAAAACACCTCCAAAACCCATTATAGCCCAATAGCCCTTAAGTAGAGCATGGCTTTGGGGGGTTTTGGTGGGCTCACATTTTCCACCATGAATGTAGTGGTTAGAGTGGCTTATTGTTCACTAGCCAACCCACCAGGCTACTTAAGACATCTGTGTGGAACAGTACTAGACTTTCCTATACCAGGTGCTGATGTTCTGGAGACTGGTATGTATATTTGTATTCTGATCTTTGTGGATGTGAGGGGATCCTTGAGCACTGGGGGAGTGTGGGGGTGTCTTACCTTGATGCATGCAGTGGTCATCTGGTCAGTTTGGGCACCTTTGTGGCACTTAGACCCTTCTAAAACAGGTCTAGTTCCAAACATATAAGTTCTGTCCAGGATGAATTACAAAATGTTTGATTATCCGCCCTTGAGATCACCCAAAGCCCCCCTCCCCCCACACACATGCCCATCTCGTGCTCTGAACGTACAGAAGCTGGAACACCTCGCTAGACGTACCGAAAGATGGTTTTGGCATTTGGATGTCCTGGTGATTTGGATGTCCAAATGCTGATTTAGGATGGTTTTTCGACATCTATGTCTTTTGATTATGGGCCCCATAGCTTAAATAAGGTGGAATCAAACAAACCACCTACCTACCAGCACTAAAATTTATGCAACTCCTATTGTACCCCTCCCCCAAGGTTTGTCTGTAAAGCTAACTGCTAGTTCTTCTTACTTGCTGAGCTGTAGAACAGTAAGCATCTTCATATCCTCTTGGTAGCTCACATACCAGCACCTGGAAACACACATATATGTCTGAGACAGAAAGCAGGCTAAGTAACAATCTGACAGGGTGGGCCATCAAGACTCATATCTCTTTATACTGAAAAGAAGATTATTGAGGTAAGAACCTAATCTTCCCTTCCAGTGCAAAAGAGTTGTGACTTTTGACAAGTGGGATGAACCAAAGCAGCCTCTTGAGTCTAAAGTAGGGCAGATGTGCCTGCTCCTAGCACTGGGGAGCCAAATGTGGTATCCATTTGTGCCAACACGTCCACACTGTAAAACTTTGTGAAAGTATGGTAAGTGGGTCCTGTAGCTGCTCTACAAATCTCCTTGGGCAGGACAGCCTGGGATTTTGCCTATGAGGAAACCACACTTCTGGTAGAATGTGCCTTCAGAGAGACGGGCGGATGTTTATTACCGCCAATGTATGCTGACAAAATAGTCATGCAGATCCATCTGGAAATAGAACCTTGGTTTTCCTAGTCTGCCAGGACTGGTGAACAGGGCTGGTTTTAGACATGCTGGGGCTCAGAACAGAAATTGAGGAGGGGGCCCTGTCTAGGGTTACCAGATGTCCGGGTTTCCCTGGACATGTCCTCTTTTTGGAGGCTCCGTCGGATGTCTGGGCGGCTTTTCCAATTCACTGCTTTAGTCTGGATTTTGCCATTTCGGGGGGCAGTGGCAGCAGCCTTTAAAAGAAATAATCCCAGCTGGGGTTGGCGTTATGCTACAGAGCTCCTCCTCTCTATCAGCCTTCCCATCTGGGCCTTTCCACCTGCACCTGAGTCCCTCTTTGATGACTGCAGCAGCGGTGATCAAGTCAGGCTGCCAGCTTATTGGCCTTCCCTCTGCGAGTCCCACCTCTTTACTTCAACTTCCTGTTTCTGAACAAGTGGGACTCGCAGAGGGAAGGCCCCGATACTGGCAGTCTGTCTTGATTGTCACTGCTGCAGAGTCGCTGAAGGAAGGGGCCGCAGGGAAGGGGGTGTGATGGAGGTGGAAGGGAGAGGGCCAGATTCAGGACTCGTGGGGTGGGGGAGAGATGGGGAGGTAAAATTTTATATGGACTGGAAGGAGGGTAGAAAGATGCTGGCTACAGGGTGCATGAACAAGGGAAGAGAGGGAATATGCTGAAAATGAACACAAATAGTGATACAGAGAAGAGAAGGGGCAAGTGGAAACTATAAGGATAGGGATACAGAGGGAAAATGCTGAAAGGGGGAGAGGTAGATAGGAACACAAAGGGAGAAATACTGAAAGTGGGTAGATGGGTTTACAGAGAGAGGCAAAGCTGAAAGAGGCTAGATGGGCAAACAGAGGGGGATAACACTGAAATGGAAGGTTATTGGGGAATCAGATGGGTCAATGCTGAAAAGGGGGAGAGGAGATAGGGACACAGAGAGGGAACAATGCTGAAAAAGGGGAGGTGAAGTAGAGACATAGAGAAGCAAAGATAAAAAAGGGGGGAAGATAAAGACATTGAAAGGGTAGATGGTGAACATGGGGGGGAGGATAAGGACATGGACACAATGAAAATTCTGGAAAAGAGATGAGATAGGCACATAGGTGAGATGGGCACACAGAAGGGTGATGCTGGAAAAGAGGTGGAATGGTGACATTGACGGAAATGCTGGATTAAGGAGAGATGGGGTGGGTGGCGGGGGAGGGGGGGTGCTCAGAAAGAAGACAGGCACTGGACAGAAGGGGCACAGAAAGAGAACAGATATTGCAAAGAATGAAAATGATGAGATGAGGAAAGCAGAAACCCAGACACAATCAGGGTAGATAAAAGGTTTGTGGGTTTGTTTGTGTTGGTTTTTTTATTTTTATTTGCTTGAGGATAAAGTAGTATTATAGCTGTTAATAAATGTTTATAATTTGAAAATGGAAATAAGGTGATCTTTTTATTAGACTAATTTAAAGACATTTTTGACTAGCTTTAAGAGACCAAAACCCCCTTCCTCAGGTCAGGAAAGGATACTGTAACAGCAGTATATGTTACTGACCTGAGGGAGGAGATTTTGGCTTCTAAAAACTAATTGAAAAATGGATTTGGCCAATAACATAGTATCTTATTTTCCATTTTTGTTTTATTTCTATGTGATGACTGGTATTTCATTCTTTTCAAATTTACATCTGCTCTCTTTATATTTTACACAGTACTAGGGACATGCATCACTGTTTATCAATTTATTTATTCAGTTTTCTATCCCGTTCTCCTAAGGGAGTTCAGAATGGTTTACATAAATTTATGCAGGTACGCAAACATTTTTTCCCTGGGACAATGGGGGGAGGGGGTTTAAGTGACTTTCCCAGGGTCACAAGGAGCAGCTGTGGTGCTGCATTCTATGCAGAATTTGGTTTCTTAGGATGCAGTTTCATTGCTGTCTACATATTCTGTTTTTAGTTTGCAGTTACACTCTCACCCAGTATAGAATAAGTATCTGTGTTCTGTGTGTGAGAAAAAAAAAAAAAAAGTCATGCTTTTCTGTTATTAACTGTGAAGGATCAATCTGTACTAATCTGGCTTGTTTAGTTTTACAGTGGGTGAATTGTTGTTCTAGCGCTCACTGCAATGGTTAAGATGCTGTCTTTTCCTAGGTGTGACTCATATATTTTTTCATATAGAGAGTGTGTTATAAAACGATTGGCCCTGGGTGTCAAATATGCTAAGTATGCTACTGCCGACTGGACTCGTAGTTCCAGACCCAATACTTCAGTAGAGGGTTTTGTGTGTGTGTGAGTGTGGAGGGGGGGGGGAGGTTGACAATCTGTAACTTATGCTCTTTATGTGTTGCTGAGATCTCTGGGACTGTTTGTTACACATGACCATTTGCTGAATGTTTTTAAAAGGTTGGGAGGGAGAGGTACTGAATCTGACTATGGTAAGGAAAGAGAGCTAGTTTCTCTGGCTATGTTTTGAAATAAAGTTCACAGAGCCTACTATTTTCATGTTTTGGTTGGTGTTTGCAATTGCCCCTGACGCTTCGGATCTGTTACAGCTGGATGACTGTCTAATGTTGTTTCCATATTGTTATCAACTCAAAGGTTGCTTTGCTCCACTCAGTATTTTATAGGCTCACAACTGAAAGTTTGATGTATCAGAAGCACAGCACAAGAAAAGATGGGGGCACCATGGAAGGCAAGTCACATGGAGTGCAATTATAGCTTGCTGCAACTCTGACAGCACACAGCAGGCAACCACCTAGGGGAGGGGCAAGGGATGAGGTCAGGGGTGGGGCCATATGTCCTCTTTTTTGGAAACCCTAGTCCTGCCTCTCACCCCCCCACCCAATTTTCCCCCTTTGCTATTATTACTACACATAAGACAACTTTAAATGAGATGACTTCTTCACACACAAAACAAAGACAGTCCCTTACCAAATACAGAACAAGGGACTGCAAACAGAAATATGAAGACCAAAATTAAACTGGAAACCCCAATAAATTAAACTCAGTAAGTACTGAAATACTGGAGAAATAAAAACAGAAGTGCATTTCTTTTTGTACTGAACATGATCAGTTTCACAGCCATAAGGGGTCCAGGGCTCAGGCCCTACCAAAATTAGCCACCTCCTTTACTATGGGTGGTGGGGATCCTGAAGCCCTGCCAGCTGGAGATTACCTTCTCATCATCTTCCTCCAGTCTGGCAGCCAGAAATCTCTAAGCTCTGTCTCTCAGTTGCCATTTGCTGCAGAGCTTGGAGAGATCTGGCTGCCAAACAGAAGGAAGAGGACTTCAGCTGGAGGGGCTTGGGGATCCCTGCCAGATCAAGTATTCATATTTTGCATTTGGGCAGAGGGCATGGAGAAAATTTGGTGCCCACCTACTTTGGACTCAGCCTCCCATTCCCCCCCTCCCCCCTCATTAGCTGTTTGGATAAGTGACTGAATACAGTACAAAGAGACCTGCAGTGCACATATTCCACTTAAATTCAAAATAAAATACCTTTTATCTATCTTTGTTGTCTGGACATTTTATTTTCCATTCCAGTTTGTCTCTTCAGCTTTTTCTCCATGTCCACCCCCCATCTTTGCTCTGTGTCTCTATTCTTTCCAGCATCTCGCCACTGTGTCCTCAGTTCTTTCCTCCCTGTATTCAGAATCTGCCCTCTCTCTCTTTCCCCCTGTGATTGGTATTGTCCCTATGCTCCCTCCATGCCCAGCATCTTCTCTGTGCCCCTTCCTCTCCCCTTCTGCCCCCACCCTGGGGCTAAAATCTCCCCCTCTCTATTCCTTGCTTTCCCCTGCAATCCAGTGTCTCTCCCCCTCTCTTCCCCTGATCCAGTCTCTCTCTCCAGTTCAGCAGCATCATTCCTTCTCCATCCCCAAGGTCCAGCAGCACCTCTCCCTCTCTTCCCCCTGGTCCAGCAGCACATCTTCCTCTCCCACTCCAGCAACACTTCTCATTCTCCCCAGGTCCAACAGCAATCCTCCTTTTACATCCCTCCCAGTTCCAGAAGTGCCTCTCCTACTCACTTCTTCTCCCAAGTCCAGCAGCACTCTCATTTTCTTCTCTAGTTATGGCAGCAACTCCTCCCTCACACCTCCTCCCCCAGGGCCAGCAGCACCATTCCCTCTCACCTCCTCAACCAAATCCATCAGAACCTCTCCCTCTCTTTTTCAGTTCTAGCAGCACTTCTCTCTCTCACACTTCCCCCCAGGGTCATCAATGCAGTACCGCCCCTTCTCCCCCTCCCAATCCAGTAGCAAGATTCAAGTTTTATTAAAATTTAATATAATTGCCTATCAAATTTCAAAGCGATATCCAATAGTAAAAGGTACAATTTTAAAAGTACAAACACATTGATTACAATATAAAAGACAGACTAGTCTAACACATAAAAGGATAGAAGAACAACGAAAGGTAAGTACAAAAGGTTAGGGACAGATATGGAGGACCTTGCCATGACTGGATGAAGTTTGCCTATAGATCGAAGACATCCTTGAATAAGAAACTTTTGAGTTTGCCTTTGAACGGGTCTAGGTTTTTTTCCTCTGTAATATGGGACCGTAAGGCATTTCAGAGTTGTGGTGCTATGTATTATCTTGAGCGAAGGGATACTTAATAGATGCACAAGAAATGATCTGAAAAATGAAAAACATTTATCACCTCTAATAATAATAATAATAATCAGTTTATATACTGCAAGGCCGTAAAGTTCTATGCGGTTTACAACAGTTTAAAAAAAAAATAAAAGAAGTTGAATAGAACTAAAAAAGTTAAAAGCCAATAATTAGAGACACTAAAATGATCAAAATAGTGCATAATAAAATTTTTACGAATTAGCTGCCTAAATACTTCGAAAACAGATAATGGAGAAGGATTATCCTCATTTCCCAATAACGCAAAACCTTTGTCCGTTTTCTTTATGCTTGTAGCCTGGAATGCAGGCAGTTGGATCTCCTGATTGACATGGACCACAGACACCACCTTTGGCAGAAAGGAAAACACTGTGCGAAAAGGCACACCTGCCTCCATAAATCTGAGTAACGGCTCTCTACATGACCTTAAGCTCCGAGTCCCTTCTTGCCGAGGCTATGGCTACCAGGAAAACCATGCTGACTGTCAGGTCCATCAGCTCATGCAGGGCTTTACTGAGCGCCCACAGCCCAATGTTAAGATTCCACGGTGAAAATGGTTGTTGCACAGAAGGATGCAAACGCAATACTCCCTTCTGAAACCTGGACACATCCAGATGGCCAAAGATCCCATTTACAGTCGGGCCCTAAGCACGAGAGGCTTACTACCTGTACCTGGAAGGAGTCAACTGCTAGGTCCTATTTGAGACCAGCCTGAAGAAATGATAGGACTACGGAGACTGGAGCTCTAAAAGGCTCTACCTTCTATTCCACACATCAGCACATATAGGTCTTCCAACCCATTTTACTGTCACTCGAATTTTGGGTTCATAGACACTAACGCGAAAGACAAAGGCGCGCGCCGACAACTGAGTGCAAGATGGAGGCGCGCACCGAAGAAAAAGACTGTTTTTAGGGGCTGCGACGGGGGTTTTTGTTGGGGAGCCCCCCCCCCACTTTACTTAATACAGATCACGGCGGTGTTGTGGGGGGCTTGGGGGGTTGTAACCCCCCACATTTTAGTGAAAACGTTACTTTTTCCCTAAAAACAGGGAAAAAGTTAAGTTTTCAGTAAAATGTGGGGGGTTACAACCCCCCAAACCCCCCACAACGCGGCGCGATCTGTATAAAGTAAAGTGGTGGGGGTTCCCCCCCCCCCGTCGTAGCCCCTAAAAACAGTCTTTTTCTTTGGCGCGCGCCTCCGCACTGCGCTCAGTTGTCTGCTCGCGCCTTTGTCCCTGCGCGCTTTTGACCTGACACCAAATTTTGTCATTTTCTCTAGTATTCCGGCTGGAGAACCCACAAAGAAATCCAAAAGAGGATGAAAAGCTTCAAGCTTATAGCCCTCCCGAATAATGTCATAGATCCATTTATTTATTCAATTTACTATACTGTTCTCTCAGGGGAGCTCAGAACGGTTTACATGAATTTATACAGGTACTCAAGTATTTTTCCCTGTCTGTCCCAGTGGGTTCACAATCTATATGTGCCTGGGGCAATGGGGGATGAGGTGTCCCATCCAGGATCACAAGGAGCAGCGTGGGCTTGAACCCACAACCTCAGGGTGCCAAGGCTGCAACTCTACCCACTGTGCCACACTCTCGAACATAGTATGATAAGAGATAGCATGTTAAAATTGTCTGACAGAGATGGCAAAACAGTTAAAGCATAACAACATAATATAACAAAATGGTATGGTGAGACATAGCATGGCAAGCATAGTTCGACAAAACAGCATGGTAAACATAGCATTCCAAAGCATGGCTAACATAGTATGACACAACTTGGCAAAAATGGTAAGGCAAGCATGCATGACAAACCAGAGCATGGAAGGCATAGAATGGCAAACATTGTGTGGCACAAATCAATTGAAGTAAGGAAAAATTCAAATTTGTTCAATAAATAATTTTCATAAGTTTGTTCTAGTTTCAAGTTTCAAGTTTATTCGAAATTTGATGAATCGCTTATACGTAAAATACTAAGTGAATTACATTAAAATCCAAATTTGTACATAAGTTAAAATACAAAAGAATGATAATAACAAATCAAAAAAGGGAGTAAGACCTACAGACCAACTGACATGACTGGATAAGAAGGAATGAAGGGATAAGGTTACAATATTAATCATTTAAAAAAAAGGGAAACAAAAAGGGGAAAATACATTAGGAAGGGTATTTTTTTATTTTTTTTTTTAATTATTCTATTTTTGATAAAGGACTGCTGCACTGTGACTATTCCATACAGGAGGTAAAAGCATCTTTAAACAGGAAGGTTTTTAGATTAATTTTAAAACGGCTAATGTCTTTTTCGTCTCTTATATATTGGGGGAGAGAATTCCAGGCTTGGGGGCTACTACTGAAAATATATCATATCGTTTGGTGCCGGTCACTTTTAAAGAGGGGACTACCAAAAGACCAAAAGAAGGGGGCGAGAAGAGTTGTATGGAATAAGTATCCTGTTTATAAATTGCGGTTCGTTTGTGGATAAAGTTTTAAATACTAAAAGTAGAATTTTAAAGGTGATGCGATGGTTAATGGGAAGCCGTGAGGCAACCATCTTATGCAAACATTGTGTGGCAAATATGGCATGAGAGATTGTAGCATGGCGGCCATAGTATGGCATAGGGGATTGAATAATTGGATTTTGGATAATTTCTGTTTTTTGCATTGTGCTCTGTGTTTTTTGTTCTTCACTTATTTTTCACATTTGATTTTTTCACATGGTGGACTATACACCGGCCTGTTTATGGAAGATACTAGCTTTCCTGATTATTGATTCTCTTATCAAACAACATTTACATCAATCATTTCATCTTACAATGCTCACATAAACGCTCAGATAAGTAACTTTTTTATTTTTTGAAAATTGGTTCTTCTGGTTATATATGAGCTTTTACTAAAGAGATTAATCTGTACTATATGATCTGTTGAAGCTTATATTTGGCAGGTGTGATAGAGAACATAATGTGCAATGATGGTTCTCTGCCTCATTGGTCTTTACTTCCTATGACCGTTGTATAGATGAGGTATTGAGCACATTCATCATTTTTATGTAATAATTAATATTATGGTTTTTTTTGTTTAGGATTATGTATTTCTAGTTTTGGGGAACTTTGGTTCCTTATAATTATATTTTTTTTTTTATTTTTGAGGCATTATTTTGGGGGGCACATAGTATGGTAAACATATTGTGGTAAATATGGCATATAGTATAGTGTGGCGAACAGTATGATTTTGCTTTAGAGATGGATCGGGGTGATATGATAGAGGTCTATAAAATATTGAGTGAAGTGGAAAGGGTAAATGTGAATCACTTGTTTACTCTTTCCAAAAATACTAGGACTACTGGGCATACAATTAAACTATTAAGTAGTAGAGGGGTGGACTAGTGGTACAGCTGCTGCTTCAGCACCCTGAGGTTGTGGGATCAATTCCAGTGCTGCTCCTTGTGACCCTGGACAAGTCACTTAACCTTCATTGCTCCAGGTATAAAATAAGTACCTGTATATATGTTTACCACATTGCCCCAAGTACAAAATAAGTACATGTATATAAATATATCACTATGTATTGCACCAAGTACAAAATAAGTACCTATATATATATATATGTCACTTTGAATGTGTAATCACAAAAAGGCAAGTATACAAGTTTCATTCCCTTTCCTTAGATTTAAAATAAACTGGAGAAAATACTTCTTTACACAATGTATAATTAAACTCTGGAATTCTTTGCCGGAGAAAGTGGTGAAATCAGCTAGTGTAGCAGGGTTTAAAAAAGGTTTAGATAATTTCCTAAAAGAGAAATCCATAGGCCGTTATTGAGATGGTTTGGGGAAATCCACTGCTTGTTCCTAGGATAAGCAGCATAATATCTGTTTTGCTACTTGGGATCTAGGTGGTTACTTGGGACCTGGTTTAGCCACTGTTGGAAACAGGATAATGGAGGAGGGGTACCCTATAGAAAGCCGCAGAGACCCTCAAAATTCCAATTCTTGAACCACTCCAAAGTCTTCTATAGACAGTAATAGACTGTACTCACAGAACTGTTTGGTACTGTGCCTGCATCAGTTGTCACTGCAGCTGGGCAGTAGAGAAGATTTCTGCCTCAGACAAGCATAGGATTCTTCAGGCTGCCTTTTAGACAGGCTCTGAGAGCCTGAAACCCTCAACTCCACTAGCTCCTTACGCGTCTTCAGGGGGGGAGGGGGAGTGACACAGCTAGTACCTGCTACAGTCCTCTGGACTAACATGGAGCCACTCAGTTTGTGCTCAAGCACCTGATAAAGCAGGGGCGAGCTGAGCTCCCAGGTGAATGTGCTCCCAACTATGCTATGAATTAGTACAGGCCGGCTAGGTAGGTGCCCTGTGAAAGGGTTGTCCCTTCCCAGCTACAACCCTCTGATCCAGAGACTGTATCTTATCCCAGGAAGAATGGTCCTAGAAATCCTGGGAACCTCTGTAGCACAAGGAAGCCTCAAAAGTTGGATTAAAACCCCCCGAAAATAATAAATCAGATGCAGAACAGATGAAAAGACACCTCAACTTGCTTGCAGAAGGAAAAATTGAGGAGCTGAGGCAATGTCAAGTGACACAAGGAGGCAGAGTTGAAAAATATAGATGATGCCTTCTGCAGTCCTTGTGAGTGAAGGGAAGAAACCAACTTGTCAGGACTCACGTCTCTTTTGCACAGGAAATTCAAATTATAAAGAACTTTAAAGATATTAATATCACCTAGTTCAGTCCTAGGACTCTTGCCCTTGCCCCATTCTGCTCCCAGCTCCGCCCCCACACAAACTTTGTACCTGCTTCCCTGAGCTCAGGGCCACATCTGGAGGGTGTCTGTGTATGTGCAGATGCCCTCCAGACATGGCCCCAAGCTCAGGGACTTCCAAAACCCGGACAAACTGATGGGTTTTGAAAATCACTCTGGGCACCCAGACAGTCCTCTAAAAAGAGGACATGCCCAGGTTTCCCCAAATGTCTGGTAACCCTAGGCTGACCCAAAGGTAACTGACAGCCTAGGCCAGTACTTACCAATCTTTTTGTGGCTGTGACCCCTTCATGGTGGCCAAATAAAATTGTTTGACTTCCCCGAGGTGCAGAATAATGATGCACCTATGGAGAGCCACCCAGTTTGCAACTCTTAAAGACAGGTTTTGTGACCCCATTGGGAGACTCGAAGTATAGTTTGGGAAATTCTGGCCTATGTAAACCTTTAAACTAAATCAACAATTATGTTGCCCTCAGATGAAACAATGACTGTCACAACTTGTGTTTTAGCTAATCACCTGCCTCTGGGGTCAGTCAAGGTCTCACAAAAAGGCTTCCAATGCAATGGTTTTGTCACATTACCTCAGAATTTGGTTTATGATAGTATGATCACCACTGGAAACCTTTTCATCCTTTGTATTAAGACACTCCTTTAAGTGTCCCCATCAAAAGAGTTCTGGTTAAGAAATGAGGAGGAAGCATCCCTCTTACTCAAATACTGGCAAGGTGTTTGCTCCAAGAATAAAGAATGCAACTTTATTCTTAGTATATGTAAAAAAAGCAATGAAAACTTTACAATCACAGGCTACACTCAGCAAAATTTGTCACAGTTAAATAATGTAGACTAGGACATAAAAAATACTGACCAATAACTCTGAACTTACATTATACTGTAAGAAGAACCCCTTGCCCGATAATGAGTGCAGAACATTTCACCACAGAACTGACTTTACAAAGAAAAATGTGATTCTTCTTTAATTTTAGTAACAGTATCATAAACTATTTCTAGTAGCAGAAGTTTTACGAAGTAATACAAAAACCTATCTACTATAAATATTGTAATGGGCTCTAGAGCTTCAATCTACTTAACTAGGAAAATTTAACAATCCTGATTACTACAGATAGAAACTCCATGCTAACTGAATACCTAACCCTGGCCTAATGGAGAACACAGATAGAGTTTCCTCAAATACAGAATAAGCTACCAAAAACTAAAAATAGAAATATATAGACAAAAATTAAACTGAAACCACAAGAAGCCTTATTCTACATGAGGAAAATAAGAAACAGTGATGCATATTGTGCAAAATATTAATGATAGCAGATATAAATTACAAAAACTGGAACAAAATTATTTTTTTTCTTTCTTGTCTGGCCATTCTAATCATCTTTCTCCCAGTCTCTGGTTTCAGCATTCCTCTGTCTTTCTTCTCTTAACTCTTTTCTCGGGGTCTCTAGCTCATTCGCTATATCTTTTCTTTTCCCCTACCTTCACTTATCAGTTTGTTTTCTGTCAAGCTTCTCATTATTGAGTCTGTCTGCTCTGTACCACAGAAACTTAACTTTTTTCTAATGCACAAACTCAATCCTTGCTCCTTGGTACATGTGCACTGTGTGTGTTTGTTTTCTCTATGTCCCTAAACCTAATCAGTTTCATACCTTTTCAAATAAAGCCTACACATTCCCAGTGAAAGTTTCTTTCCCTCTGAAATTCAAGAGGAATAGTCAGATCAAGTTAGCCAGTCCCAAAAGGGAGCATTTTAGGCCAGTCTTAGTTTGCAACTTACATTTTATAAAAAAATTTTTTAGCCCTTACTATCCAACCATTCTAGGAACCAATCACTGCCTGGCTGGCCCGGAATGTCCTCTCCGACATTAGAATTGACATCGGGTGGCGAGAGTTGGTTGGCCCCGTGGGGAAGAGAAGCAGAGAGAACTTGGCACCGGTCTGTTTCCGATGGCGGCAGTGGCATCCTATTCCCTGGAGGCGATGGCAGCATGTTTCCCAATGGCGGTGGCATGGGGGAGGGCAGGGAGAAAGAAAGAAAGAAAGAAAGAAAAAGGGGGGGGGGCAGGGAGCCAGAAAGAAAGAAAGAGGGCAAGGTGAAACAAAGAAAGAAAGAAAGAAATGGGGCACGGAGAGAGAAAGACAGACACAGAGAAAGAAAGGGGGCATGGAGAGAGAAAGAAAGAAGGGAGCAGGGTAAAACAAAGAAAGAAATGGGGCAAGGAGAAAGAGAGAGAGAGAAAGACAGACAGACATAGAGAAAGAAAGGGGGCATGGAGAGAGAAAGAAAGAAGGGGGCAGGGTGAAACAAAGAAAAAGTTTGGGGAAGGAATGAAGTCTGGAGGAGAGGAAGCATACAGGAGGCTGAAAGAAGGGAAGAAATATTGGATGCACAGTCAGAAGAATAAAGTGCAACCAGAGACTGATGAAATTACCAAACAAAGGTAGGAAAAATGAATTTATTTTCAATTTAGTGATCAAATTGTGTCCATTTTGAGAATTTATATATGCTGTCTATATTTTGCACTATGGCCCCCTTTTACTAAACCGCAAGAGTGGTTTTTAGCGCAGGGAGCCTATGAGCATCGAGAGCAGCATGGGGCATTCAGTGCAGCTCCCTGCGCTAAAAACCACTATCGCAGTTTAGTAAAAAGGGAGGGGGTATATTTGTCTATTTTGTATAGTTGTTACTGAGGTAACATTGCATAAAGTCATCTGCCTTGACCTCTTTGAAAACCCGCGGAATATAAATGATAATTAACATTTTCTCTGCGTACAGTGTGCTTTGTGTTTTTAAAATTTTATTGTTGGTAGATCATTTTGACTTGGCCATGAAGGTAGGGGGGGAGGGAAGGAGGGGAGCTGCTGAAAGACATCTAGTAATACTTGCACGCTTGACTGTGCAGGGAATTATTTTCGTGCAATCATGTTTTGTTATGTGACTGGCATTATTTAGACTTTAATTTCTTTGAATGAATAGAATGAAAAAGATATAAAATTACTTGCTTGTTTTTATGTGCGTGCACTGAAGGAAAGTGGAAAGAGAGTGGGCTGAGGACACTGAAGGAAAATGGGGAAGAGAAAGTGGGGAGAAGGAACACCAGGGAAGGGAGAGGAAAGAGATGCCAAGACCATGGGAGGAAAGGAAAGGAGCTACCAGACCATGGAGGGGGGGAGGAGGAGGCAGATGCCAGACCAGATGGAAGGAAGGAGAGAAAGGAAGGAGAAGAAATGATAGATAATGGAGTGAGAAGGGGAGACGGAAGGAGAGGAGAGAGATGCCAGGGCATGGGGGAAGGAAGGGAAACTAAAGGAGACAAAATGCCAGAGGGAAAGAAAAGAGAGGAGGTGCCAGGGAGAGATAGGAGGGAGATGCCAGGGCATGGTGGAGAGTAGGGAAGGAGATAGAGATGCCAGACCATGGGGTGGAGTGGGAAGGAAGGAAGGAAAGGAGAAGAGAGAGATGCCAGAGCATAGGGAAGGGGGTGAAGCCAAAATGAATCATGTACAAAGGAGAGAAAGGGCATAGAAAGAGGGAAGATGCCATATGGAACAGAGAGAGGGTGGACAGTGGATGCAAGGGGCAGAGAGAGATGGATGGGGTAGAGAGAGAGAGAGAGAGAAGGCACAAGCTGGGTGGAAGGGGCAAAGAGAGGGCAGATGTTACATAGAAAGGAGAGAGGACAAACGCTGTATAGAAAGAAGAGAGAAAAGAAAAGTTGATTAAAGCAGAAACAACAAAAGGTAGAAAGATTTTTTGTTGCTTTACTTAGAATCAAGTAGTATTGTAACTGTATTGATAAAATTTTATAAATAGGAAATGGAAATAAGGCAATTTTTTGGACTAAACCCGCTTTTCCTCAGGTCAGGATAGGATACCATAACAGTACTGTTCTGAAGAAAGATTTGGCCTCTGAAAGCTAATTGAAAAATGGATTAGTCCAATAAAATGGTATTTTCTTATTTCTCATTATTTGTTTTATTTTTATTTGTTAATTTGTAAAGTGGTGATTGTCATGTATCATTTTTTTCAAATTTACATCTACTGTCTTTATATTTTACACAGTATTAGAGGACATGTGTTACTGTTTTTGTGGTGTTGCATTGTATGCAGAGTCTGGTTTCTTGGTGGTTCAGTTTAACTTTTGTCTACATATTTCTATTTTTAGTTTGTGATTATTCCATATTGGGCGAGGGTGTATCTCTGTTCTGTGTGTATGAAAAGAACATAGTTTTCAGTTGGCATTGACTGCAGGATCAATTGACTGTGTGGGATCTGGCTTGTTTAGTTTTACAATGTATGTGTTGGTGTTCTAGTGCTCACTGCAGTGTTTAAGATGCTGCCTTTTCCTAGGTACACTCTTGTTGTGTGATATGTGGATTGTTACTAAAAACCATATTTTTCATATAGATGGGGGGTGTCAAAAAATGATGGGCCCTGGGAGTCACATATGCTAGGTACGCCACTGCTGGGAGGCCAGGGAGAAACCAGATGACAGTGGAGAGAAAGGGGAAACATGGTGGTCTTCAGAGGGGCCACCTGGTGTAGCTATTAAAAGTACACGGAGGGATGGAGGGGGGCCAAAGAGAGGGGCATATGCTAAACTGAGGGGGGGGAGCTGAAGGGGAAGAAATAATGGGTCTTAAAACAGAGGAGAGGGAGAGAGATGGTGGACCATTGAATTGAGGGAGGGAGGGAAAGGAAAAGGAGATAATTTGAACCCAAGGGATGGTGTAGAGGGAGGGGGCTAGAAATACTGGATGGGGGGAATGGTCATTAGAGAAATGCTTGACTGCGAGGATAGAGACAAAAACAGGAGAGGTGCTAGACCTCTGGGGGAAGGAAGGGGAAGACAGAGAGATGGAAGATAGATGGTGAGCACAGAGAAAGAAAAAACCGTCAAATGAGCAGGAGACCCTGGCAAGTAAGTTAACAGAAGACAAACAGAAACCAGAGCCTGGGACCAACATGATTTGAATAATGACCAGACAACAAAAGGTAGAAAAAATAATTTTATTGGAGAGAGAAAATCAAGATGGCATACTAGACAGACGCTTTGATCTGAGCTCTGGAGACAAATCTCTTTTTCTTCAGTGGCTGTGCGCTGCCCAAATGCTTAAAAGTTTATATAACCATGCTTCAATTTATCTTCAAGATGGGGAAAAGAAAAAGGAAAATGAGGGCTTTTCCTCCGGAGCCCTCTGCTTTCCCTCTTTCATCCATTGAACGCTTCGTGGTTCAATCAACGCCTTCCTTTGGAACCGGTGCTAGCAGAGAGGTGGCCTTAACGGAGCTGAATGCTACTCTCAGCCCAGAGATCCAGGCATGGGGAAGCTCTCAGACTCATCGATGGAGCCATATGAGGAAGATAGCCTAGCGGCTATGGAAACAGTGATCGGAGATGACTGGAGCATAGAGGGAGCAGTTAGAGGAAGTATTGCCATCATCGGAGACTGTCTGGAACCGTCTCCTGGATAGCTGGAGCTTTTGGGAGATCTGGGTGGACAGTTTACACCAGATTCCTCAGGAGAGGAATCGAAGAACCATCAGGACGGTGAGACCTCTTTCTCCCCTATGGTTAAACCTACTCATGTTACATTAGAATCGATCTGGGATGCAGCTGCCCAATTGGAAAAAGTTTTTTTTAGAAATAAAGTACAGTAGTACCTTGGAATCCGAACGCCCCAGAACTCGAACATTTTGGAATCTGAACTTTTTTAATAGTAAATTTTGTCTCGGAATCCGAACGCTGCTTTGGAATCTGAACCTGCATTGTTCAGCCCAAAGCTTCCCCTCAACGCAGCTTCCTGTTTCCGCCTGGCAGGAAAGCTTTTGGCTGAGCAATGGTTGCAGTTCCTGTATGCTCGAATCTTGCTGCCTCTGCCATGTGGGACTGATCTTGCTGCTTCTTCCAGGGGGACCCGATCTTGCTGCCTCAGACAGGTGGGCCCGATCTTGCTGCTTTTTCCAGGGGGACCCGATCTTGCTGGGTCAGACAGATGGGCCCAATCTTGCTGCCTCTGCCAGGGGGATCTTGCTATTTCAGCCACGGGGGACTCGATCTTGCAGCCTCAGCCAGGGGGACCCGATCTTGCTATTTCAGCCACAGGGGACTCGATCTTGCAGCCTCAGCCAGGGGGACCTGATCTTGCTGCCTCTGTCAGGGGGACCAAATCTTGCTGCCTCTGCCAGGGGGACCTGGTCTTGCTATTTCTGCCACTGAGCCAATCTTGCTGTCTCTGCCAAGGGGACCTGGTCTTGCTGTTTCTGCCACTGAGCCAATCTTGCTGCCTCTGCCACGTGGGTCCGATCTTGTTCCTGCACAGCCCTCAGGCCACCTATATTAGCCATGTGTCCAGCGGAAAATAAAAGCAAGAGGAAAGCTGTTAGAGCTACAATTGAAGTTAAGAAAGATCTTATTGCTAAGCATGAAAGCGGTACACATGTGGTTGATCTTGCTGCTATGTTTGGGATGCCTAAATCGACTGTGTGTACAATTTTGAAAAATAAAGAAGCTATCAAAGCAGCTAATGTGGCCAAAGGGGTTACTACACTGACCTCTAGGAGATCAAAAAGCCTGGAAGAGATGGAAAAACTGCTCTGTATTTGGATTAATGAAAGACAGCTTGCTGGTGATGTGATTTCAGAGATAATCATTTGAGAGAAAGCCAAAGTTCTTCACGAAGATCTAGTGAAAGGCCTGTCTGATACTACTGATGAAAAGGAGGAGTTTAAAGCCAATAGAGGGTGGTTCGAGAACTTTAAGAAAAGGACTGGGATCCATAGCGTTGTTATGCATGGAGAGGCAGCCAGTTCTAATGTTGAAGCAGCTGAAGAGTTTATAAAGGAGTTTGTAATCAGTGAGGGATATGTTTCGAACCAAGTGTTCAATTGTGACGAAACTGGCCTCTTTTGGAAAAAGATGCCCAGGAGAACATACATCTCAGAGGAAGAAAAGTCTGTACCCGGCCATAAGCCAATGAAAGACCGTCTTACTCTTTTGGTGTGTTGTAATGCTAGTGAGGACTGCAAGATCAAATCTCTCCTTGTATACCATTCAGAAAATCCACGGGTCTTTAAGAAGAATGACATCATTAAGAGCAAACTTAATGTTATGTGGCGACCAAATGTGAAAGCATGGGTTACCAGGCAGTTCTTCACTGAGTGGATACACGAGGAGTTTGCTTCTCATGTAAAGGCTTATCTGCAGGAGAAAAACCTCCCGATCAAGGCTCTCTTTGTCCTTGACAATACTCCTGCACATCCACCAGGACTGAAGGATAATTTGGTGGGTGAATATAGCTTCATCAAAGATCAGATTTTTGCCCTCCAATACCACTCCTCTTACAGCCAATGGATCAGCAGGCGATCTCAAACTTCAAAAAATTGTACACCAATGCTATGTTCCAGAGATGTTTTGAAGTTACAAATGAAACGGAACTGACTCTGCAAAAGTTCTGGAAGGATCACTACAATATCCTCCATTGCCTAAGAATCATTGAGAAAGCATGGAGGGAAGTGTCTTTTAGAACATTGGTCTCTGCCTGGAAAAACCTCTGGCCAGAATGTGTTGCTGAAAGGAACATTGAAGGCTTTGAAGAACCACCTGTTGTTCCTGACATCGTATCTCTGGGCAAGTCCGTGGGTTTGGAAGTCAGTGAAGAGGATGTCAACGAGTTAGTGGATGATCACAAGACAGAGCTGACAATGAAAGAGCTTCAGCACCTCAACCAGCAGCAGCAGAAAGAAGTAGCCCAAGATATTTCTTCAGGGAAGGAAGAGGGAGACACAGGTATCATACCCACAGCTGAAATCAAGGATCTGCTCAGCATGTGGTCAAAAACACAGGCAGTCGTAGAGAAGTGGCACCCCGATAAAGTTCTTGTTAACAGGTGTGTTAACTTATTCAATGATAATATCATTGAACATTTTAGAAAAGTTCAAAAAGGTCGTCATCATCAAACCATTTTGGAACGTTGGTTCGCAAAAGACACCACCAGAATACAGACACCAGAACCACCTGAACCACCTGATGCCAACATAGAAGGTGATCCCAAGCCCTCTACAAGTGGTAGTTTGTCACAGAGTCTAAAAAGGAGCAGAATGAAAACACCTGCCTGGTAACACATGCTTTCACATTCTATCTCCACCTGAACCACCAGAAGCTAATCTGGAAAGTGACTTGCCTTCCTAACAATAATCTACCTCATGTTCCAGGTTCCAAATCATGATTAGTAACCATTGGTTACTTTAAATTACTGTACTGAACATTACTCTACTGTACTGTATTACAGTATCATTGGTTAATACAGTATCTAAGAGTGTTATGACTAAAAAATTACAAAATAAGCTAGACTTATTTCATAGAGGCTTTGGTGTTGCCGGTCTGGTCTACTGCTTCTTATTGTTTTAAATGCTACAGTGCTGAAACTAGATGATGGCAAACATTTCATGATAAGATAATCATTTCTTCAGGGCTCTGGAATTGCGAGAACAGTAGTTGTCCCGCGTTCAGTTCTCTAGTTTCAGCGCTGTAGTGTCTAAAACAATAAGAAGCAGCAAACAAGACCGGCAACACAGAAGCCTTTGAGAAATAAGTCCAGCTTGCTTGCTTTTCTTTTTCACAGACTGGTTTCTTTACATTACTGTACTAAAAATTACTCTACTGTACTGTATTATCATTGGTTAATATCTGAGAGTGTTATGAATAAAACATTACAAAACAAAACTAGTGTGTTTACTTTAAAATTTATTTGAAAATGCAGTTTCTATTGCTTTCAATGGGAAAAATTGTCTTGGAACTCGAACGTTTCAGAACTCGAACTGAGTTTGGGAACGGATTAAGTTCGGATTCTGAGGTACCACTGTATTAGTGGACGTTTCCTTACAAGATTACAAAATGCAACTGGTCACCCAGGAGGCAAAGAATTTTGAACTGGAAAGAAAAGTTGAGGCAATTCAACAAGATCTAAAACTGTTTAAAGCTAACTCCTTAGTATTTGGACAAGAATATATGGGACATAAGAACAAAGTGTAAAAGTTAGAGCACTACACTTCTCCCTCTGAATCTGCGGTTTCAGTACCCACGGATTCGGTTATTCACAAATTTTTGGGGGAAGAAAAGAAACATTGTATCCCGGACCTTCCCCAGACCTTACCTGGTGATCTAGCATTGACATGGGGTAGAATCGATCTTCCTACGCTCCTGCCCCATGCAGAGCCGTCATAAAAATGGCTGCCGTGAGTTCCCATTGTAGTCTCAAAATTTTGGGCTGCAAAAACCCGAGGGAATGATATAGTTTAGGGGGTGAAGAACTTTTGTGCACAAAAGAGGAGCAGGACTTGGTTATGATAATATATGATGATCTTAAGGTGGCCAAACAGGTTGAAAAGATGACAGCATAGAGAGAGGAATGGCCAGTAGGAAAAAGGATGTATTGAGGCCCCGTATAAGACTCTGGTGAAACCTCATTTAGAATATTGTGTACAATTCTGGAGACCAAACTTTCAAAAAGATATAAACAGGATGGAGTCAGTTTAGAGGAAGGTTGGTGGTCTAAATCATAAGGTATATGGGGACAGACTTAAAGTTCTCAATATGTATACTTTGGAGGAAGGGTGGGAGAGGGGAGATATGTGGCATAAATATGCACGAGGCAAATCTATTTCAATTGAAAAGAGACTCCAGAGTGAGAGGGCATAGAATGAGGTTAAGAGGTGATAGGCTCAGTAGTAATAAGAACATAAGAATAGCCTTACTGGGCCAGACCAATGGTCTTTATGTTATCAATAATCAATACTTGTCCTGGGTGATAAGTTTTCCTCTTGGAATTTCCTTTATATACCTTGATGTCTCCAGATCAGAGGTGTATTCTATTCCTCTTCCCTCCCCTTTTTCCTTTAAAAGAATAATATTGTTCTACTTTTTCAGATGTTTGGTTTCTTTTCCTTATTGTATAAATTCATGTGATATACAATATAATACATGATTATAATTTATGTAACAATCCCCCTCCTTTACTAAAGCGTTACGTGGGTTTTAGGAATTCTATGAGCGTCGGAGCAGTTACCGCCACTACTGAAGATCCTAGGCCTTCACAGACAGACCACTCGACTCCCTTTATGCTGGTGAGAGGGAAAAGAGGATGAGACGAAGAAGAAGTCCTGGTGAGATACAGGTGAAGCAAGATAAGTCCTTTGGATAAAGGTGAAGTAACCAGACCTCACAAGAGAAAAACCCCCTCCCCTCCCTCTTGCTCTAATAAATCAGTATATGAACTGTAAAAGATATTTCATAACCCACTTGCCAGCTGGCCTATAGTGATTGAGAAATATTCTGTTTCTGAGTTAGCTATGGTAAGCAAAAACTTGTAAGAAACAAGACTTAAATTCCGATGCATGGCACCTGGCCGGATATTATGCAAAGAGGAACACAGCTCATGGTCAGAAAAACAGAGTACTCAGGAACATTATTTAGCAAGATATATCATGTGTTACCACAGCAGAGAAGGAATTTTAGACTCGGAATTGCATATATGGTAAAGGGAAAAGGGCATTTGCAGGAAAGGGTTAGGCCTTACGGCAAACTGAACAGACGTATAAGATGACACAAATAGATAAGCCAAGAAATGAATCTACTTATGTATTGACGTATAAGAAAAATAACCAATAAAGATGTATCATGTGATTTAGGCTAACGTGGTATTGACCACCAAGAAATGCATAAAACCAGGCCTATAAGCAGAAGTAAGCAGAACAGACATCAGAGGACCCTCAGGCCTGAGGATCACATCTGTTACATTATATGCTGAATAATTTATTCTTGTAAGCTGTTACTGATTTGTTAATAAATGTATACCTATTGAAACCAGTATATAGTGTGTGGAGTCTCCATTTCGAGGTAGGCCTAGACAGCGGTCTACTTCAGTGGTAACCCACGACTGTGTAGGACACGAGCCTTAAACGACCTCACTGGATTGCAGGCATAAAATCTGCTTGTCAGATTGCCTCTCCATTACTTTTGGCCATAAGTTTGATTCTGGGTTTTATTTATGTACTTATGCATTGTTTTCAACTGAACTTCCTTATTTTACAGAGTTGCTGTGTTGCCTGCTTTATCTTGTTCCCCTTTTTTATGCCGCACTTCTCCTTTATTTCATTTTTACACCAGCAATTGAATATGTTCTGCCTTATACACTATTTTTTTTTTCAGCACTAATTTTTTTTTTTCTTCCTTTTTGTTTTTTTACGTAGGACTCACTGGTGTCAAATTTGGATGGTCCCGGACCCTGGAGCGGTTTTTCTGCATTGCCTTGCCCGGGACCGGGTTCCCATCCTCAATTGTCCTATTGGTCCTTCACACTACAGTTAGTGAAAAGCAAGAACTTGGGGGTATCGCAGAGTAGTATAAGGACCGGCGTTAGAGTAGCCAGCATAGTATAAGGACTGGCGTTAGAGTAGCCAGCGTAGTATAAGGACTGGCGTTAGAGTAGCCAGCGTAGTATAAGGACTGGCGTTAGAGTAGCCAGCATAGTATAAGGACTGGCGTTAGGGTAGCCAGCGTAGTATAAGGACTGGCGTTAGAGTAACCAGCATAATATAATGACTAGTGGGAAACGAAGCTAGGATAGCATATATAGTGGAGCAATATTTACGGCCGTTATTGCTTTATCTCTGTGTATATCTTATGTTTACTTCTTCTCCAAACTCTTTCCTTGGTACAGACACTGATTCAATTGCTGGTTGAATTCTTTCCTCTGCTCGGATAACGCCTGGCCTTCCATTTTTCTGTCCACAGGTTAACCATTTTGTAATATTACATTGTATAGTGATATTGTATTTTGATGCTTCTATGAATCCACTGTCTTATATTTTGATGTTTCTCTGCATCCGCATCGTTGGTGCCATGTGAAATCAGTCCCCTATATATATCTCTGTGGTAAATAACCTCTAAATCTGACCTATTACTGTTATCTATATATATCCATTTTCTGTCAGCATGCATCTTTGTGAACCTTCATTATCATAAGTGTTGGGGAATTGATGCCTGACTTCTTTTATCTCGTTCTTCCTAAATTTTCCTCCTAGTACCGGCTGGTGCATACTTGGTGTTCAGGCATATTTTTGAGGGCGGTCTTTATGCCAGTAATCTCTACTGAACGCCTATGAAATATATGTCTTCAAATCTATCTTTCTCAGCCTCTCTTCTCCATGAGAGTCCTGGTATCTTTCCCCAGGGTCATTGCACATGACCTACAGGGGTTCAGGGACACACATCGTTGTTCGTCTGTGATCACTACTGGACACTGACTCATACATTAACTTCCTGTGTCAGCGTCTCACTGGTGATCTGCTCCACATCCTAATTTCTTATCTATTCCTGTAGTCTAATAAGCCTCTAAAGGGAATCCAGAGGGGAAGCGCCCCGTGGCTATAAACCCCTCTTACACATACATTATTAGTCTGACCTACAAACAAGCTCCTCCGTTCCTGTTACCCACTGGGTGGGCTGCCCAGAGAGGTGGACTGTGGGGGCTTGCCAAACTAACCACACCATTTGCTATCTCTTAGGTTATTTCACAACTGTTGAGCTCCATTTCAACAGCTGTGAAGAGGGGGGTGAATAAAGGTGACATTATTTTTGTTTTTTGATCACAGACGGATTTCGCATACACTATAAACAGATTACTGGAGATCAGCGAAAGATAATGCACGAAGAAAACAGAAACTGTATTTGCACAAGAAATACATATATGTCCAATTAATAGACAAGGTGACAATGCAAGGAAAAAAAAAAACAAAAACAAAAACAGGTCCAGGATTTTAATATTGCCACCTACGTTTCTTTCTTTTTACTAATGCCTATTTTGTTTCCTAGAGTCAGGGAAGACTGCAGTGTTCCTGTCTCGGGAAACCACATCTTGAACAGGCTTGCCCGTTATGTCTGATTTCTCCCACTACTCTTGCTGACATTAGGAATCCCCCTGTTTTATTCTTCTCTGGCTGCCAGTGCTAGCCATGATTATTTGTCTTGTGCCTCTAGCCCTAGTTTTTCTTTCTCTTGCCTGTTCCCTCTTGATTCCATCTGCCGTTGGTTTTTCCTCGATCTTCTGTTAAGCCGTTGCTTAGACAATTCTGTTCCTCCTTCTGCCCCCATATTTCCTACCATTGTTGAGCCGAAAGTATACACCTCTTCTCTGAATTGTGCTTTGTGTTACCTAGCCCCTTATGATGTCACCATACTGCTTGCTTATGACGTTGCTTTCCCTGACATACCATCTTGCCTTGCCAAGCTTTCTTTATTTACGCTTGATATGTTGTCTTCCTGGATTTTATTAGTGTAAGTGGTATTATCATGTGTGGTCACTATTTTGTATGGGTTTTGGCTTATTAGTTCTGCTTTTATGGGTTCATTTTCAGCTTGTCATGCTGTCTGATGGCTTCCTTTGTTCTTCCGTTTATGCTGTTTGCTTTACATTTTAGCTGTCGCTTGTGTACTGGCCTGTGTAATATATGGCACTTTATGGGAAAGCGAAAGCATTGCTCTCGTGGTTCTTGTTTCCTGTTCTTTTGTGGTCACGAACCAGAGAAAAAAAAAAAACAAAAACGGGGAGTGAGGGGGATGAGATTGAATGAGACTGAAAGAGGAAGTATATATTTTAACTGTGTTTCAATGTTACCATAAGCTTTCATTAAAACAATTATTTATTTCATATAAGTTTGCTGGATTATAAAGAATTGTTTTTGAGAAGAGAAGAACGAAATTACAGGAAAGATTTGGATCATTGTTTTTCAATAGAAAGTGTTATGTTAGATTGGCAATGAAGGGAATATATAAGCAGATTATTGAAGTTTATAGGAAGGATTTGTGTACGTAGATAGGAAGGGTTCGTGACAAGTGATTATGTCTAACCAAATAACTGACAGGCATTAAGTATGATAACTGGCAATGTAAAAATAAACGCACCCTTTGTCTTTCTAGGTCTGGGATTTTTAATATGGGCGTTTCCCATCACCTCGCTTTTTCCCATTACTAACGATTATTTGTTTTCTAGAGTTAGGGGAAAAACAGTGCACTTTAAGAGAACACCTAATGATTTTTATTGAGTACTCTAAAAAATAAAAAATAAAAAATTTATACAAGAGGGGCGCTACCTTAATACTTGCTAGCAATTAATGTCGGTCCGTTTTCCAGTACATGAGTTATTATTTGTTGTATTATGACATATGTCAACTTCAGTGTTTTTGGAAATACGAGTGGATTTCCATTTATGAGCGCTCTCTATAATTATCAATATAAAGAAAGAAGATTTATTTATTATTCATGTCTCTACAATAATTGGAACATATTGCATAGGGTTCTTATGATCCACTCCTATCCCAAATGGTAATATTAATTAATGTTGTGCTAACATACCGAAGTGAGAATAACTTCTGCTTTTTATTTCTTAAGCCCCAAGCCAAGTTTTTGAGTGTTCAAACAAAGAAACATATTCTATAATGTTAACACATTAAAAGTTGTTCACTTCTTGTTAGAAAAATTATTTGTCTAGCTTTAAGCAATGTGTATTGTTCTGTTTGGTTTTTTTTCCCTTAATGAAATATATTATGAGCTAAACAACTATGACTTTGCTAGATTTCTATTTATGAGTACTCAATATAATTAGCAATATAAAAGAAAAAACTATTGTTCCTTTACTTATCATAACAGTTTTGAAAAACTTCTAGCAGTCTTTTCTCTCTCTGCCTTTTCTTGGAACTTGTAAAAGAAATGTTACTTCCTCTTTTTCTTATATATTCTCTGATACACGCAGGAATACTTTCTGGTTTAATACAATACAATCAGCGTTTGGCTTTATTAAAAAAATGGTTCTAACTGTTGCTTAAGAACTTTTCTAATAAGTTGCTGAAGGAAATGTCCAGTCCTATTGATTGGAATTCAAAAATATTGTAGTTTAGGTCTTTTTGCTGATTGAATATTAGTGAAAGTCAATAATAGTGAGTCAAACAAAATTGAACCCATGATTCGATAGAATCCCATGGGAAGGACATTTCTCCCATAAATCCTATTTTATTTTAATTTTTAGGGTTTATCATCTTTATTTTAGTATGTTTCAATATAACCTATGTGTTAATATGTCTAAGGCTATAGCTTAGCCATCCTTTTGCTTGGGTTTGACTCTTTGCTAATTCATATTTATGTTTAGCATATTACTCCTGTCCTTTGAACATCATATGCCATTGTAACTATAATTCCCTTAGGCTGACAAATATAATTCAGCCATTACATATATTAGACCTTAGTCTATTTGAATTAAAGCAGATAAGTTTTTGTTTTCTTTTGTATGTCATCTTTTAACGCTGTACCTATCCTGTTAGTAATATTGCTCAGGTATTGTTGGAAACAAGTTAGATGATATATACAGTACAGATATTTCTGCCTTATTAATTGTGGATCACTTCACAAAGACAATTACCATATCAGAGGAAGCTGTATGCTACATGAGAATCCGTGTTTACACCCTTTTAATTAATTAATGACTTATTTACATAATTATGGACTAATGCTATTTGAAATATCATCGATGAAAAATTTTCAGCCGTATGAAACCCTGATGACGGATGAGCCCCAAAGGAAGGATCGTGCTACCAGAGAAAGCGCCTAGACTTACCAGCAAAGACTTCCTGACTGTTGCTACCAAAGACAGGATGACCTTTATGACCTTGAACTTCTACAGCTTTAATTATGGACTTATTAATTTGCACTTTAACTCTTTTATGGACTCATGCAGTATTAGTATATATATTTTTTCATGTGTTGATAATTATTTCTAACAGCCCTATTGCAAGATTTGGGTGTTTTTCTTGATTGTGACTTTATGCATTTTCATCCTGTTTTGACTCCCACAATAGCTCCCTAGTTATTTTCCCTTCCAGTCAGATTCTTTCCATCCCCTTTCTTGCTGCTAAGCTGAAGAGAAGTGCAGTGAAGAAGAAGTAATGAGCCCAGCTGAAGGATGATGACGTAAAATTTTATGTGGTTACCTGGACTTTCACCCCTGGCGTCTGGACCCAGTCGAGTCTGCACTGATCCCAGCTATTTTGGAAGAGCATGGAAATAATCTAACTTGTTAATTTATCCCTCCATCCCTTTTGGATGTAGTATGTTCATAACAGGATGAAGCCATAAAAGGAGAATATATTAAAACGTATCAGATTAAATTATGAACCCCTGCAGATGCCTAGTTGCTCGAACTATCCCAAATGTTGAAATAGAGACCCATACACAACATTTTTGATAATCTTGACTTGGCCGATTTTGATGCACCTCCCTAGGAAACACCAATAGTTGATTTCCCCTCCCAAGAGCCACCACCACGTCAGTACTTTATTCTAATGTTTCTAACACATTAGTATAAGCTCTGCAGTCATACCCCAGGTGCCTACCTGACTTTTACATTGCATATTATCCTAATTATTGATTGCATATTATCACATTGCATTAATAATTTTATTGTGACATGTTATGCTGCTCTGTTCCGGGTTAGTATAGTATGGGTGGGCACTTGTCCTTTTCATTTTTACCATGTACAATTTCAAGTACGTGGCCCTAGGCCTGTGCTGTATGATCACTGACACAACCTACCTTCTGACCGAATATCCGGATGTCAAAGCCACCTGAAGGGGCTTTGAAGAGGGGATGAGAGGGAAAAGAGGATGAGACGAAGAAGAAGTCCTGGTGAGATACAGGTGAAGCAAGATAAGTCCTTTGGATAAAGGTGAAGTAACCAGACCTCACAAGAGAAAAACCCCCTCCCCTTCCTCTTGCTCTAATAAATCAGTATATGAACTGTAAAAGATATTTCATAACCCACTTGCCAGCTGGCCTATAGTGATTGAGAAATATTCTGTTTCTGAGTTAGCTATGGTAAGCAAAAACTTGTAAGAAACAAGACTTAAATTCCGATGCATGGCACCTGGCCAGATATTATGCAAAGAGGAACACAGCTCATGGTCAGAAAAACAGAGTACTCAGGAACATTATTTAGCAAGATATATCATGTGTTACCACAGCAGAGAAGGAATTTTAGACTCGGTATTGCATATATGGTAAAGGGAAAAGGGCATTTGCAGGAAAGGGTTAGGCCTTACGGCAAACTGAACAGACGTATAAGATGACACAAATAGATAAGCCAAGAAATGAATCTACTTATGTATTGACGTATAAGAAAAATAACCAATAAAGATGTATCATGTGATTTAGGCTAACGTGGTATTGACCACCAAGAAATGTATAAAACCAGGCCTATAAGCAGAAGTAAGCAGAACAGACATCAGAGGACCCTCAGGCCTGAGGATCACATCTGTTACATTATATGCTGAATAATTTATTCTTGTAAGCTGTTACTGATTTGTTAATAAATGTATACCTATTGAAACCAGTATATAGTGTGTGGAGTCTCCATTTCGAGGTAGGCCTAGACAGCGGTCTACTTCACTGGTTCAAGCATTATGAGTTTAATAATCAAATGGTAGCTTACAGGAACAAATCACACAGCATACAGAGTGATAAAGCATACATCAGGCTGGCCAGACTGATGGAGAACTTCCAAAGAGTTCTGAAGCTCTGGTCCCGGGAGCCCTCTTTTATAGGACTCTGACAGCTCTGGCCCACCTTGATGCATGTTACATTTCACATTTTCATTGGTTAATCATATTTATTATCTCATTTATTAATCTAATGACTGGTTAACATGAGTGATACTGTGTTACCACACCCCTTATGATTTCTTAATTCTACCCTGATTTCCCCTAAATGTCCTGTTAATATACCAAGCCCCGCCTCCGAGCACCTGGCATAATGTTTTTTAGCTCTGTGGTTAGTTTTTACTTCCTTACATCCCTTGTTCTTACGCTGCACAGCCCAGTTTTTTGATGAATTTTTTACATCAATTTCTGTGTCTTCCTTTCCAGCTGTGTTTTGTGGTTGACCTTTCCTTCAAGAAAGCAGAAGTGTCTTTCAGAGCTGACAGTTTGTTAGAGTTTGTTAGTCAGAGTCCATTTTTACTTTTTCAGCATTCATTTTAGGCTCCATCCGTACTGGCCTGTTTCTGCTTAAATGGGGGAAATTTCAGGGGTCTTCACCTGGCCTCTTCTACACAGAACTTCTATACGCTTCCTCACTACCGGCACTAAAACCCACACTATGCGTTATGAGAGAGAATAAAGCATGGAGGCTCTGGTCCCTGTAAGTCCTGACATTAGCAAGCCAGGTGAAATGGGATATATCCCGGAAAGTCCTGACATTAGACAGGTGAAGGGGGATGAAAAGAAGACAAAGATCACTTTTCTCTTTACAGAAAAATCTGCTCTCGGCCCCTGCAACTGACATCTACCTTATCTATCTCTGCAGATGATAGAAACAGTAGATTAACTATGGAAAGATATTTCACCATTAACTGAAGAGCATGCAAAGATGGAGAAATACACTGTTTTATGAGTTCAATTAGCTACTGTAGGAATAAAACTAGAGAAAAAGCAACAGGTCCTGAGGCTGTGGGCTAGCTGTGGTTTTACACCAAGGCCCACCCAGCCAGATACCATAAAGAGATAAACAGACCGTGGTCAGAAGACAGAATTCTCAGAAGGAAGAATTCATAAGAAATATCATCTAATAGAAAGTATCGGAGATGTTTAAAGTTGGGAGGGGGGCTTGTGCTCGGAAATACTAATATGGTGGGGAAACAGGCATTTCGGGGAAAAGGTAGGCTTTACGGAAAACAGAGTAGACATATAACATGACGTAGGTGAAAATAGCCAATAAATGAATGTAGTTAGGCAGTAAATAACCAATAAGGATGTATCATGTGATGTAAACCAACGTGGTGTTGGCCACTAAGAAATGTATAAAAACCAGGCCTTTAGAAGGGAGAGGTCAGAACAGACATCGGAGGACCTCTGGGCCTAGAGGTCATCACCTTCTGTTACGCTATATACTATATGATCTATACTTGTAAGCTGTTATTGATTGACTAAATAAATATATACTTATTGAAACCAGTATATAGCGTTCGAGGTCTCATTACCGAGGTAGGCCTAGACAGCGGCCTATCTACCTCAGTTAGAAAAGGAGGGGGAATATGAGGGATGTAGCAAAAGTAATGCAAAAGTGGGCATAACTTTTTTATTAGCTGACATAAGTCATTCAACTTGCACATGTTGGCAGTGGCGTACCTGGCATGTGTGACACCCGGGGCCCATCATTTTTTGGCACCCCCCTCCATCTGTACAAAAAACATGATTTTTAGTAACAAGCCACACGTCACACATGAGTACCTAGGAAAAGGCAGCATCTTACATATGCAGTGAAAAGTACAACATCAATACACCCATTGTAAAACTAAACAAGCCAGACTAGTACAGATCAATCCTGTAGTCAATCCTAACAGAAAACCATGTCTTTCGAACACACAGAACACAGAAAAGACCTTCGCCTAGTATGGAATATGTCATCACAAACTAACCCCTCCCCCTTTTACAAAACTGTAGTGTGGATTTCAGCCACAGTGGTAACAGCTCTGACGCTCATAGAATTCTGAGCATCAGAGCTGCTACCACCATGGCTGGTGCTAAAAAACGCTCCACAGTTTTGTAAAAAGGGGGGATAAAATAGAAATACATAGACAAAGGTTAAATTGAACCAGCAAGAAGCTAGACTCTGCATACAATGCAATACCACAGAAACAGTGACACATGTCTCCTAAAGCAATAAATAAATAGAAAATTTTTGTTCTACCTTTGTCTTCTCTGGTTTCTGCTTTCCTCATCTTCTTGTTACTCTCTTCCTTCCATCCACTATCTGCCATCTCTCTGTCCCTATATGGCATCTTTTCTCCTTCTATGCCCCTTCCAGAAACTGTATGCCTCCCCCTTCCACCTCTCCTTTCATCCCCATTGGTCTGGTATCTGTCTCCTCTCCTTCCCCACTGCTCTGGCATCTCTCTCTCTGCTCCCTTCCTCCTGTTCTTCCCTGGTCTTCCTTCTCAATTTATTTTCTGCCTAATCTAATCTAATCTAATCTAATCTAATCTAAGCCTTAAGTTTATATACTGCATCATCTCCATGAGAATGGAGCTCAACACGGTTTACAAGAACTTAAAATAGTGGGTAGAGAAGAAGAAAAAGGATTACATGAACTTATGTGTAGAAGGGGGGAGAGAAAAGGGGGAAGGATAGAGCTACAATTTGCTGAAAAGCCAGGTTTTCAGTTGTTTGCGGAATAACTGAAGGGAGCTCAGATTCCACAGCGGGGTGGTGAGGTCGTTCCAAAGACCTGTGATTTTGAAGAGAAGGGATTTTCCCAGTTTGCCTGAATAGTGGATGCCGCGTGGAGAGGGGAAGGCTAGTTTAAGCCTTTGGGCAGTTCTGGAGGAGTCTATGTTTAAATTCTTTTTTACTATTCAGTCCTCAATTTCCCTCTTTCACTGTGTCTACCTATAGCTTGCCACCTCTTTCCCTCACCCCTTCCAGTAACTAACTCTATCCTCTTCCCTCAATCTTGCATGTGCCCTTTTTTTCTTTCTCCTCCTCACTTCCTTCCAGCATCTGCTCCCCCTTTCCCTCACACTTCCATTCAGCAGCTGTCCTTCCTCTCCCCCACACTTCCATTCAGTGTCTGTTTCCCTCTCTCTACCCCTTCCATTAACTGTTCACCCTCTATCTCGCTCCTTCCATTCACTGCCCTCTGTGCTCTTTCTATCCAGTGTGCACCCTCTTTCTCTCTCTCTTCCATAAGGCATCTTCCCTCTTTCTATGCTCCTTCCATAAACTATCTATCCCGTACTCCTTCTCTCCTTTGTACATGATTGATTTCAACTCTGTCACCTCTCCGTTTTTCTCTCTCTGTCACCACCCTCTCCCCTATACTCTGGCATCTCTCTCTTCTCCTTTCTTTCCATCCCACCTCATGGTCTGGCATCATCCCTTCCCTGATTCCCGGCATCTCTATCCTTTCCTTTTCTTCCATCTATCCCTCCCCCTCCATGCTCTGACATCTTTCCCTCTTCCTTTTTCCTTGATCTGGCATACCTTCCTCCTTCCCTCCATGCCCTGGTGTCTCTTCTTCCCTCCAAGCCCTGGCATCTCCTTTCATTCCCTCCAGTTGGGTACAGCAACACTCTCCCCAATTCTCTCCCCCTCTACTCCCTTTCCTCCTTCTGTCACCCAAGGCCTGGCGTCCTGAACTTCATCGGGCAGCAGCAGCATTCACAATTCACTGCTGTTGCTGGCTTCAGGCTTTCCTCTCTGTCGGGTCCTGTCTTCATGAAACAAGAAGTAGGCAGGACCTGAAGCCGGCAACAGCGCGAATTGTAAAAGCTGCTGCTGCCTGAAGAAGGTAATGGCACCAGGCCTTGGAGCACCGAGGTAGACCGCTTCTCCCCCCTCCCAGCCGATCTCCCGCTGACCCTCCTATCTCCCCCCACAAGTGAACCTTTCCGACCCTCCCAGCGAGAGCAGCAAACCTCCCTCCTGGAGCGTCGGCTGCTTTGCGGCTTTCTCCTGCCAGTGAAGCGCCACTGATGACATCATCAGTGACGCAGCAGAGGGAGAAGAAAGCCGTGAAGCAGCCGATGCTACTGGAGGGAGGTTTGCTGCTCTCGCTGGGAGGGTGGGAGCGCGATAGGGCCGGCTGTGCACCCCCCCTAAGGCTGCACCCGGGGCGGACTGCCCCCCCCTGTCCCCTCCCTTGGTATGCCACTGCATGTTGGTAGAGCATCTCTTCCTCTGTACAGCTATTTCAGAATCTTTTTCTTTTTTGCAGAATAATGGATTCCAAGCAGAAGCAACGTGCCATCATTGAGTTCTTGACGAAAGAGGGATGTAGGCTATCTGACATCCACAGAAGGCTACAGAATGTTTACGGAGATGGCACCATTGACAAGAGTAATGTGCACAGATGGATGACTAAGTTGAAAGAAGTTGAAACTAGCATTTGGGACAAACCATGCAGTGGGAGACCATCAACTGCGTCCACTCACACAAATTGTCAGCAAGTGGACAGATTGATTCACATTGACAGATGAGTCACAATCCGTGAGCTTTCTGCAGAATTAGACTGCGGTCGCAATGCCATACAGAAGATGGTGGAAGATTTAAGGTATCGTAAAGTGTGTACAAAGTAGATAACTCGCCAGTTGACACCCAATTTGAAGGAGAGAAGGGTGGAAGTCTGCTCTGATTTGCTGGAAGCATTTGAAGCCAATGAAGACATTTTTTTTTCCAATCTGGTAACAGGGGATGAAGTGTGGGTGTATATTTATGATCCAGAAATGAATAATCAGTCCATGGAGTGGCATCACACTTCTTCTCCAAGGCCTAAGAAGTTCAAGAGCCAGTGAAAGAAAGTCATGGTCAGTGGCATAGTAAGAGGGGTGTGGGAGGGCAGTCCACCCTGGGCATGGTATTCCTAAGGGCACTGCACCCCTACTCAACAAGTGCACCCCTTGCCCTCCTCCGTACCTTTTTTTTACTTCCCTGGTATGAGGTTGCTGTCCGCATTGGCGCTCTCTCTGATGTCATTTTCGGGACCCGCACCTAGGAAGTGACACCAACGTGGGCATGCTGCTCACACCAGAGAAGTTAAAAAGGTATGGGGAAAGGGAAGGGGCAACATCATCCCGGTCACCACTCACCCTTTACTACGCCATTGGTCATGGTGACTGTTTTATGGATGATAAGGGCATCATTCTCCTTGATTTTCTGAAACTGGCCATACCGTGACCAGCGAGCGCTATATTAAGACATTCAAGAAGCTTAGAGAGGCCATTAGGAGGAAGAGACCAAACAAGAATCTGGAAACGATCCACATTCACTATGACAATGCGTGACCACTCACATCTTTGGCAACAAATCAAGAGATTAGGCTGGTCAGAGATCCCCCCATCCACCGTCCAGCCCAGATCTGGTGCCCTCTGACTTCCACCTGTTCAGACCCAATGAAAGACAGTCTTCGGGGAAAATAATTTGATAACACAGATGAGGTGAAAGTGTTTGTGAAAAAGTGGGTACGACAGTGCACGCCTGAATTCTTTCACAGAAGATTTGAAAGTTGGGTTCGATGGAGACTATGTTGCATAGTACCTTTGTATAGAGGAAGAGTTATTCTACCAACATGTGCAATTTGAATGACCTATGTCAGTTAATAAAAAAGTTATGCCTACTTTTGTATTGCTTTCCTATTAACTTTCTGTTCAAGTTAGTATTTGAATTTAGTATTTTCAAAAATTATAAATAAAAAAGGGCTCCGTTTTACACATTTTATGTAGGCATCCTGTTATGAAATTATCCTCATAGAGGAGGTGATAAAAGATGTGATTAAAATTCACAGTTTTACAGCAGCCAAATTTATCACGAGTCACTAATTAGTTCCCAGGTGAGTGACTTGGGCTGTAGGATCCATTTTGTGTTGATGTCACTCAGAATATCATGCATTCCTGGATGCAGCAACACAAAGATAGTGCCAAGCTGGGCCCATTATCTCTAGCATAACTTCCTCCCTTGAAACCTTTTCTAACTGATCCCTCTTGGCACTATGAGCATTGGGAGCAGCGCAGAGCATTCAGCGTGCCAGCTGGCACTAAAAACTGCTTTCATGGTTTTGTAAAAAAAAAAAAGGTGGGGTGTAAATTAGATTGAAGCTAGTATAGCGTGGGTCCCCAATAACTGGGGGCCCTTCTCCACTGCCCTATTGTTTCTATAGCCAGTATGCCCCTGGTGTGAATGGTATTTACTGCAAATGTATTTAAACAAGAAAACATAACATAAAATCAATTTCTAGACCACATAACCAGAAAGTTCTATGCAGTTTACAACAGAATAAAGTAAACCTACATCAATAAAAGAACTTGAGAAACTAACCTCCCCCCCCCCCTTTTACGAAACTGCGATAGCGGTTATTAGCGCAGGGAGCCGAGCTGAATGCTCCGCGCTGCTCCCAACGCTCATAGTGCCAAGAGGGATCAGTTAGAAAGAGCATTCAGCATGGCTCCCTGCGCTAATAACCGCTATTGCGGTTTTGTAAAATGGGAGGGGGGAGGGGAGGGTAAATTACCAAGAAATTTTGAGAACAAATGAGTTTTCAGTTGTCTTCTAAAATGTAAGCAGGACGTTGAAGTAAGTAAGAGCTGCTTAAAATCTTTATCCCAGGCTGCTGCCCGATAGGAGAGTGTTCGTTCATGGTATCTTGAAAATGCTGTATACCAGAAATCATGAATATACCACCTGATAATTACTGCTGCTGTCTCTAGTGGGACTGTTGTAATTTGTTCCAATTTTAGAGTCCAAATTTCATCTGAGTCCTTGTGATATTGCACCCAGTGCCCTGATGACAATAAGTACCATATTTTTGCAATTTCTATTTACAAATCTCGCTACTGTGCAACCTTTTCTAATTCCTAATTGCCCATATTACTGTCACTCAGAATTACTATATCAGTAAACCAAACAGTAATATCTGGAGTATTACGAGTGCAAGAATATGCATGCCTAAGTACAGTGCTTATTGCAAATGTCTTTAAGCAAGAAAATACTTGACAATCCTGTAAACCAGAAAAGAAGGATAATCTGAAGAAACTGGTAGGATAGGGATGCTTTTATAAGGTTATGTGGTAGACTGTAGCAGCTGACTATATGTTTTTGAAAAGGTGAGTACCATGATCTCCTGCCAAGAATTTGATACTGTCTTTTTTAAAGTGACTTTTATCATAAGAAAGTGCAACCAATGGTTTTAAAGAACAGAAGGCTTTTTTTTTTTAATTTCCTTTTCATGGCATTTGATATAGAAAAATGGCACAGGTTGCTTTTGATAGCTTTTCAACTTGTGCTCCAATACAAAAAGTGTCAAAATATGTCTCATGGGCCACAATGTGACTTACAAGAATGTGACAAAAGGCCAGAAATCTCCCAGGTCTTAATGTGTATGTATTTTAAAAAACATTTTATTCCACCTATTATTATTGAATTATAAGATTTCTAAGAAGTGAATAAAAAAGCATGTAGGTATGTAGGTGAATATCTTCTATGGGCTAGTTAATAGAGTGCATGGAAGGCAAAACTTGGGCATGTGTGCAGGTATCTTTTCAAAGCTGTGCTGTTTATCTTGTATAGACCAAGCCAAATATCTCCTAAATAACTTAAAATATTTGTCCCATAGGGTGTACTGAATTCATAATTCCATAAGGTCTAGGCCTTATAGCAATCTAATTTTGTGCGTTTTTTTCATTTTCCTTCCTTACCCACCAGTAGTGCAAGCTAAGAGGGCTGTGATGCCCATGACTCTACCTTTGTCTTCCAGTGCCCTCAGCCAATCATTGCTTTGTAGTGCTTTCAATCACATGAGACTTGTTTTGCACTTACCACTGTGTTTACCACATTATGAAATTCTAATATTCCACTTATTCAAATTCTAAGTGGTATACAGGTAAATATATATTAAAAAGTAATAGAGGAGTAGCCTAATGGTTAGTGGAGTGACCTGAAAATCAGATGAGCTACAGTAGGTGCAAATCTCATTGTAGCTCCTTGTAACTCTGGGCGTGTCACTTACCCAAATTGACCCAGGTACAAAGAAAGTACCTGTATATAACATGTGAACTGCTTTGATTGTAATTATAGAAAGGCAGTGTATCAAATCTCATCCATCTATGCATGGTAGCTAGCATCACTGCATTTGAATCTGTGTCAGAGAAGAGAACACAGCATTAAGGCAGGCTCTCACTATCCCTGGGCTTTGGTCTTACCTGGGTCATGCCTTAAGCCAGCATCAAATGATTGCCATTTTTTCCAGACCTTTTTGTGACTTGAAAGCTAACCTGACCTGCCCATTAAAATGTCGCTTTGTGATAAAAGTCACTGTGTCTGCTCTACGAACGCCAACATTTATCTGCAAAAGTCTTGGGGTTCTGCATGGGGAAATGGAAACGGACGCTTAGGTTGTGCTTTTTCTGAATCTGGGTGATGCTGCCAGATAACAGGGGGTCGCTGTCTTTTGATGCTGGTTGGAACAGCCTGATCTTGTATTTAGTTCACAATGAAATGGTGTTGGGTGATTCACAGTACAACTTGAATCATTAAGGCCAGGATTCTCATAAACCCACGTTACAAAGCGGAGGTCTGCTAACGCTGCCGCTTTGATAGCGAATTGAAAAAAGCGATACATTCTTTAAAAATCACGCAAGCAAATGAGGTTGATAGTGATGGGCACATGCTCAGAAAAAACGCCGTCAAGAAAAAAACAAAAACATAAACACAACAACAGCGGATTGATGCTCATACTCTCCCACTGCCAAGAAATCTTGACCACGCACCCCTGCAGCAGTAGAGATGCCCACACTCTCCCAAAGCCAAGAAATCCCAGCCGCACACCACCTTGCAGCGGGAGAGATGCCCACACTTTCCCGCTGCCAAGAAATCCTGACTGTGCACCCACCTGCAGCAGGAAAGATACCCTCTCTCCCTCACTGGCAAATGACCCCTCCCTGCCATAAAATACCTCCTTCCCAGCTCTGTTGCCCCTTCCCCCTTCCCTGCAAATTGATGCACAGAGGGACACGGACTCCCTCTTCCCTGGAGTCCTGCTTCATTGAAAATGGGATGCACTAGGGAGGGGCCTGAGGCTCTGATTGAGCCAAGTTGTTTAAGGCCCATTCCTGGGCCAATCAGAGCCTTAGGTCACTCCCCAGAATCACCGAGAAGGGGCCTAAGGTTCTGATTGGCCCAGACTCTTAAGGCTCCTCCTATGGGGCGTCCTGGTCAATCAGAGCCTTAGACCCCTTCCTAGTGCACCCAAGATACACCAGAGAGGGGAAGGCCCATCTTCAACGACGCAGGACTTCAGGGAGGAGGGAGTCCGCGTACCTCTGTGCATCAATTTGGAAGTAAGGGGGAGGGGCATCGGAGGCAGGGGAGAGTGTTCTATGGGGGGTGGGGGCGATTTGCCAACGGGGGAGAGTGGGCATCTCTCTCACTGCTGGGGGGGGGGAAGCGCAGCTGGGATTTCTTGGCAGCGGGAGAGTGTGGGCATCTCTCCCGCTGCAGGGAGGGGTGTCGCCACCACTGCAGGGGAAGGGATACAGTGGGAGAGAATGGGCATCTCTCCCACTGCATCACAACACAGGCTTTCTAACAGTCTCTGACACTGACCAGTACCTCTGGACCAGTCATTTTTTTTTGTCACCAAAAGTCGACACCGCTTTTAGAAAATGGTTCAGCATTTTTTAAGAATCCACTGAAGGGCTCATTTCAATGTTGGAGAGCCCATTTACATGTTATTGCTCACTATTGACAGAGATAATCTGTTTTGATCCGCTGCTAAAATGCTTACAGGCTAAACCGTCGGTAAACAGTTTAGCGACTGCGTTAAAGTTTTCAGAATCCGGCCCTAAGTTTAAGTTTAATAGTATTTTCTAGAGGCCAGGACAAATCCACTCCCTTTTGACTGGTGCCATGATTTCTGTGAGTAATGCTCTTAAGATTTTAGTGGTTAATTCTGACTGTCCATCCTCATATCTCCTATATTGTAGGAAAGTATTTTTGCAGAATGCAATAACTGTTCAATTTAAAATTTTCTAGCACCAAATATCCTATATAATAAAACCCTAGCCGCGCATGCACACTCCTACCTGCGGGTTCCATTTTCCCTGTTCCGTGAGATGTGGGTCCGTGGTGGCAGGAGTGCGCATGCGCGGGTCCCCAGCCTTACAGCACCTAACTACACTCGCCGGCAGGACTGGCTGCCAGCACTGGACTCCCTGCTCTGGTAAAAGTAAGTTCTTAGCCTTGCTGCCCCCCCCCCTTCCCTTCCCTTCCCGCAGTCCCGACTCCAAACCTGCCGACTCCAGCAGCGTCTGCATCACTCTACACACGCTGCTTCAGGGCCTAGAAGCAGCGTGTGTACAGTGCTGCAGACGCTGCTGGAGTTGGCAGGTTTGGAGTCGGGACCGCGGAAAGGGAAGGGGGGGCGGAGGCAAGGGACTACGAGAGCCGACCAGACTTCTAGCACCCATTAATGTAACGGGCTAAAATACTAGTTACAGTATATTCTTTTGACCTGACATAACTGTAAAATACTGATATCAAATTATATGTGGGTGCAAAAAAAATTTGATCAAGCAGAAAATAAAATATTAGACCTGGTATACATGGAGGGCCAATTTTGATAAGGCGTCTAAGTCCACCTTTGAATATTTCCTGTAAGACGTCCAAAGTCAGGTAGAGAAGTGGCCATTTTCAAAACCAGCAACATCACAAGACGTGCACCATTTTTTTAAAATTGTTTATTTAGAAGTCCTGGTCACCAGGATATCCATCCCATAGGCTATCCAACTTTAATTGCCATTTTTGACCACAAAACCGCCCAAGTTCAAAACATCCTAATCCAGACCATTAGAATGTGAGAGGGGCCAGCATTCTAATGGACTGACCACATAGACATACCAATAGAGCAGTGGTGCACCTTAAAGGGCACTGCTGTGAGCCAGAATTGCATCTCACCATAACCCCCTCACAATTTAAGGTGAGCCCTCCAAAACTCCCCCAAACCTACGATACCCACCTTTCTAATACCAAGGGAAGATTAGGTAATTGCCTTGGTTGGTTTTTTTTTTTTTTCTAGTAAATAGGCACCTCATTCCTGAACTCTTGGATAGTTATTCCTCTCCCATAATAATAATAGCCTCATTAGCATTTTCTTCACTCTGCCTCCAATCTCTCTGGGCAGTCCTCTGATTCCTCAGTTCATATCAAAGCAGATGATCAGTCCTAGAGTGGAGACATAAGAGAGAGGGGTGCATAGACTTTCCCTGAGAAATAAGTCTGTTCTGCTCATAACCCAAAACCCAAAATATCGAAAACAGGAAACATTGAACATATAAACATTTAGCATATAATGAGGTGGAATGAACTAGCTAAATACTCAAGTGCCACCTGCACTAACAGTTTTACAGGATACCTTCTGAATGCAATGAAGTAGCAGTATGTTCCTCTATCCTTGTCCTTATACGATAGAAAATGAAATGACATGAAGAAATGAACAAGAAAACTGGACTTCCTGGCTTGTCTGAGACAGTAAGCAGACTAATGAACATCTGACAGGTCAGGCTTCAAAAATGAGGTGCCTATATACTAGAAAGAAGATTACCAAGATAAGTTCCTGATCTTCCCTTCTAGTGCAATAGGCAACTCATTGGGACATATAAAAGCATCTAGCGTGGGACAGATGAGCCTGTTGAAAGAACACAGGAGTCGAAGGTGGTGGCCAATTTAAAGGTGATTAGAAAGTTGCTCTTTCCACTCTGTAAAATTTTGTGAAAGTACGTAGAGAGGACCATCTGGCCACTCTGCAAATCTCCTCAGGAGAGACTACTGTAGCCTCCATCCAGGAGGATGCTACTCCCCTAGTTGAATGTGCCTTTAAGGATACATTCAACTTCTCACTCCCGATATAGGCCAACAAAATGGCCATATGAATCCACCTTGAAATGGTCACTTTGGAAGCTGGTCAACCCTTACAGGCTGCACCTACCACCACAAAGAGATGATCTGGCAGTCGAAAATCATTCATCACTTCTAGATAATGAAGAAGCATTCTACAAGCATCTAACAATTTCAAGACTTTATTTGTCGTCTTGGATTTCAAGGAAGTGAAGGTGGGCAACCGTACTTCTTGTTTGAAATGAAAACTGGAAACCACTTTTGCAAGAAAAAAGGTATAGTACACAAAATCATTCCCAACTCCAAAATTTTGAGAAATGGTTCCCTGCAGGAGAGGGTCTGCAGTTCCAACACCCACCGAGCTGAAGTGATCGCCACTAAAAGCGTTGTCTTAACTGTGAGGTCCAACAATGAAGCCCACTCCAGTGGCTCATATGGAACTTTAGCTAGCACCCACAGGGCAAAATTAAGGTTCCACAATGGAAAGGGGTGTTGCACTGGAGGGCGCAAGTTCAAAGCCCCTTTCAGAAACCTGGCCACAGCTGCATGTGAAGCCAAGGACTTTTTGTGCACTTGTAGTTTGAAATATGAAAAACCTGTTACTTGAACCTTGAAGGAGCCCACCGTCAGACTTTTCTTAAGTCCCTCCTGCAGGAATTCTAGGACTGAAGAAATCGGAGTTGGATCCTCACTCTTCTTTACACACCAGACCTGAAAACACTTCCAGGCTTTTGCATAGGTGGCCAATGTTGACTGATTCTTAGATCGTAAGAGAGTGGCAATCATCCCATCCAGATAGCTTTTACATGTTAAGATTGCCTGCTCAAGAACTATGTCATAAGCTCAAAGTGCTCCAGATCCTGCAGGATAACTGGGCCCTGCATAACCAAACCCGGATGGAATGGAAGGCTGAGATCCTGGTCCCTCTTTAGATGGATAAGGTCTGCAAACCATGGACACCACAGCCAGTCTTGTGTGACTAGAACTACCTGCCCTGGGTGCACCATTATTCTTTGGAGGACTCTGCCTATGATGGGCCACAGAGGGAAAACATAAAAGAGCCCTGCCTTTGGCCATGGTTGCACCAGGGCATCTAAGCCATTGCTTCCTGGCTTGTATGTTCAACTGAAGAACTGTGCCACTTTCTTGATGGCCGCTGACACCATCAAATTGAATGTTGGATGCCTCCAACAACTCACAATGCTGTTGAATGCCTCCTTAGATAGAGCCCATGCTATGGGATCTAGGGCCTTCCGGCTGAGATAATCTGCTTCCTCATCTTCCACTCCTGCTACATGCACTGCCAAGAGAGCCAGTAGGTGGGTCTCACCCACCAAAACAACATTTGAGCTTCCAGGCATAGAGGAGCACTCCTGGTGGTGCTCTCATGCTGATTGACATAAGCTACCGCTGTTGTATTGCCTGAGAAAACTCATACAGCCTTGCTCCACAGTGCACTCCCAGACACTTGCAAAGCCAGGTGTATGGCTCTCAGTTCCAACCAGTTGATCAACAACTTCTGGGAGGGAGACCAGCATCCCTGAATTGGGCACCCTTCACAATGCACTCCCCAACCATAGAGACTGATATCTGTAGTCAGAATCACCCATGAGGAGATGCGGAGAAGAACTCTTCAAACCAGGGACTGAGGCTCCAGACTGCATCTCGCCTCCACTATCCAAGGTACATGCATATGTAACACATCCCTTTGTGGACACCAGTGGGATAGAAGTGCATCCTGGAGTGGGCACAAGTGTGCCCTTGCCCAGGGGACCACATCTATAGTCACTACAATTGGCTTCAGCACCTGCAGTCAGTGCAGACCTGTCCCAAAACTCCCTTATCTGTTGCATGAGCTTTGTTCTGCGGCCTTTTGTCAGAAAAATTTTGTTCTCCTTTATATTGAACAGAACCCCCAGATACTCCAAGAAATGTGTTGGCTCCAGGTGTCTCTTCCAGAAGTTGACTACCCAGTCCAAGTTTTGCAGTAGCTGAACCACATGTTTCACTGCTGACCTTCCTTCGGATTCAGATGGAACTCTTATCAGCCAATCATTCAGATACCGATGCACCTGTATCCCCATCTTGCGGAGGTGCGCTTCTGCTATCACCATCACGCCAGTGAAGGTGCATGGCGCCATGGCCAGTCCAACTAGCAGGTCCAAGAACTGGAACCATATGAACTTGGGACATCAGAGAGAACGCTGAATCTGACGCAGGCAGCAAGTTGGCGGCTGCTCGCATGGAAGTTAAAAAGGTACGGGGGAAGGGGCACATGCGCGGCAAGGGGAGGAGTGGGAAGGGAGGGAGCAGAGAAGAGGAGGGGCGCCGGTGCACTGAGGAAGATGGCGCCTGGGGCCCCCCCCCCTTACTGCGCCACTGGTCTCACTGAAAACATTCTTGTTTAAAGAAGCATACTACTCAAGATGACTTGAAGTAGAACTGTACTACACTGCCGAGGAATAGCTGTGTAATGTTCAGTGTTACTATGATTTGTGAAAAGTATAGGCTATATTGTTATGCCTTGTTAACTCATGTATGTACGTCTGAAATCCACCTAAAAACTAACTGATTGTGCGGAATAGAAGTATTATAAATAAATAAATAAAGACAGACCACGTCATAGCTATCTGGAGAGTGCAGGGGTGGTCTGGGACGGCACTGTATGTCATCTGGGTATTGAGATTTATCATTATCTGGATAACTTAGGATGACAGAAAAGCGATCCTGGATTTTCAACACCAATATCCATTTAGCAGGCAGGGCTGAAAATTGGGATATACAGTAGAATCCCTATTATCCGGGACTCTCACCCAACCAGCAAAAAAAAAAAAAAATTTGTCTTCACTTCAGCCCCCCGAAGCAGCACCAGCAGTCCTGACCGGACAACCCCCCCTCTCCATTCCTCCCTACAGCCCCCAAAGCAGCAACGGCAGTGGTCCTGATCTGCCAACCCCCTCCCTCACTTATCCAAAACAGCAGCAGCAGTGGTCCTGACTTGCCAAGCCCCCCCCCCCTCACCTTCCCAAAGCAGCAGCAGTCGGTTAACAGAGCCAGAGCTGTAAACAGGCTATTCGCAGCCAGCACCAGCAGGGCTTTTGCTGCATCATGTGGCAGAGGAAAGAGCCTGCCGGGGCTGGCCGTGAGTAGCCTGTTTACAGCGCTGCCTGTACTGACCGGCTGCTGCGGCTGCTTTGGGTGAGGGAGGGGAGGGGGCTTGGCGGGTCAGGATTGCTGCCGTTGCTGCTTCAGGGCTGAAGGGAGGGAGGGGTTAGTGGGTCAGGATCACTGTAAGGTTCTGAAACAGTAACCACGTCATGGATGAATGTGACTTTGTACCACAGCAGAAAAAAAGTGTGGGTTGGTGTGAGAAGTGATATGCACAGTACTATTTATATGTTAATAGTGATAGTCATTGGATATATTGAATGAGTCTTGAAGAGCATATGTGATAATTAATTATGAATGAAAATTAAAGAGATTAATGAGAATTCATCATGAGATTAATGTTAACTCACCCATATAAATGTATGGTTTAAATGGTATTTTTAATTAGAAATCATGTTAAGCTGAGCCTAATCTTATTTCAGTGAGTGTTTGCTATTGAGATGATAGTGAGCTGTTTTCTTTTTGGTGTGACTTCCATTATTTTTTCGCTTCATTTTTTATAATTCAGATGAAGCCCATTTAAAGCATGACCCCTGATGCAGCTGCTGTAGCCCATGAAACAGGTCCCGTTGGGGCTAGGCTTAAGATAAAGCGTTACTTTATATTTCAATTGATGAGCAGCAAAAGCAATTATTCTTTGTTTAAAATTAATTGAACTGAATGTGCAAAGCATATTTTTAAAAAATGTCAATCTAAGTGCATTATATTTATATGTGAGAGGTTTCTCAGGGTCGATGACAAAGAAGAAATCACAGCTTTAATGGAGCTGTTCCTCCAATGCTGAAATCTTCAGGCTGCCAGTTGGGCTGTCTGACTGAACTTCAACCCCCCACAGCCACAAAAAAGGAGGGAGGCGAAATGCGGATGGCACCCTGACGAGCCCTATTAAGCCCCCTGCACTAAAATCCGTGAAAAACATGCACACACAAAAAAGAAATATACAGAGCAGATCAGAAAAACTCCTTCTACCTTATGTGCACAAGGAAAAACTGAAGGGGGCAGAAAAGTCCTTTGGTGATGGAGGAGGAATTGAAAAGCTGGAGTGGATTCCTTCACTGCTCGTGAGCATGGGGAGAATACCCCAGCATTCAGCATGACACAACTATTGCACTGGAATATGCATTGTTCCTTTGCTATGAGATTTTCTGTTTTGCAATGGTACTATTGCCTTTTTCTATTGTTTTAATCTACAATTTGAAACATTTTGTTGTTTCAGTATAAATTTTGTAGCTATTTCATGGTTGCTGTCATGATATTGTAAGAGTTATCAAAAGAAAATAATAAAGTTATTTGATAAAAAAAGAAGAAGTAAATATGGGTTTCAGATTTACTTTTGTTACCTTATATAATTTAGGAGCAATAGTAACTCATGTATATCTAGAAGTGATCACAATTGCATTTTAGGCTGCTATCTCAGGGGCAGTGGAATTCCCTTTTGTCTGGAGATACCCAAGCTCCATCCCAACTCTGCCTCCAAGATTATACCACTGATTTTAATCGTCATTATCTTTATCATCCCCAGCCCTTCCAATTCCCTCCCTGAATCTTTCGCCTTCTCCTTAGTCCCACCTTTCTTTCTCCTTTGGGCTCCAAATGACCTATCGGTGGCAACCAAAGGGGTAGGGTCCCTGCAAGCAGTGGCATTCTACAGGGTGGGCCACGAAAAAGTAGACTGCCTCTAACGGGTGCCAGAAGGATGGTGCTCTCCCTGGAACAGCGAATAGTGACTGTGGAATGCTATAGACGTGAACGAGGACCACTTTCACCATCTATTGTAACTTGTGGGTAAGTGAATAAAAAACAATCCATTACTTGCTCATCTTGTCATACTTTTGCTGGAGGTGGGCCACTTTTCTGTGGCCCACTGTACTTTACAGTAGCATCAGTGTCAAAGGGCCTGGAATGAAGTGGAGGGAAAGAGCTAGTACCATATCCCAGCAGACATCCGCATGGCAATCAGCAGGCAGTCAGAAGTTATATGTCATATCGATTCTGGCTCTCTGCTGATTGTTGAAGCTGGAGGAAGGAGACAGAATAATGACTACAGGTAGCGGCTATGCTACAAAGTTGGGGGGGGGTGTGTACCATGGCACCTGTGGCTCCTTCCCCCTATTTCAACATCTATTAACCAACAATAGTGTATGATAATCATGTTATATGCTGCAAAACTTGTTTTATGAAAGTGGGTTTCGCTATAGATGACACACAAAAATGCCATTATTACACGCTAAGCTTTACCAAAGAGGAACCTTATAACCTAATGCACTGAAATGTTAAAACTGACAATGCTTTTATATCATTTTGAATGTCTTACCATCCAAATCGCTTGGGCTACATTTAATAAAGTACAGTATACATTAACGTGTTGTCTACTTCATTTATCCAATAGGACCTACTGATGACGCATGTTAATAGTGTCAGCATGCTAATGAGGTAGTATATGTTAATATATGGACTTCCATAATAAAATGCTAAAAACCTATAGAGAATGCATTTATGTTCACGTGGTTAGGTTCAAACAATTTTTATTGATTCAAACACAGCAAATACAACACCAGCGCACCCCAAAGATGCACAGTACAAATAATAATGCATCATATAAAATAATAGAACAAGCATATACAATAAAAGAGTAACATCAGTCAAACTCCCTCCCCTTCCTTCTCTACATAGGGCAAGTGAGATTAATGAAGGTGGAAAGGTACTGCAAAGCCCTGTACTCTTATGAACCCCAAAAATGTCACACCACCCCTTCCCCCCACCTGAGCCACTTATCCTATCTTTGACTAATTGTCAGAACCTTCAATACACCCCATTTCCCCTCCTCAAACCCTCCCCCTTTCCTCCCCCCAGTGATACTCTCCACTCCGCCCCACCAGTACTTACCATTACTCTCCCAACTCAACTAACTAACAAATTAGGACAACCATCTTAAAACCCCACTACAACCCTTAGGATGTAAGACTTGCAGATAAGGCTCCCATATATTCAAAAACAACATCTTTCGTTTCCTAGACCCTCTGGCATCTCGCGCCTCCCAAATGACCAACTGATGCAATTGGTTCCGCCAATGCCAATATGCCAGAGGGTCCGGAACCGTCCAGCACTGAAGAATGTTCACATGGTTAAATAAAAGAAGCTAAAATCTGGATGTCCAAATTTATTTATTTTTTTTTATTTTTTTTTAATCATCTAGTTAAATGTCTTGTCCACCAGGACGTCTAACTTTACACCCCATTTTCGATCACAAAACCATCTAAAGTTGAAAAATGTCCAAATGAAGCCCATTTGGACATGGGAGGGGCCAGCCTTCTAATGGACTGGCCACACAGAGCTACCAAAAGAACATTGGACCACACTAGAAGGCCCTGTTGTGAATTTCACATAAACAGTGCCAGAAGTACATCTCACCATAACCCCCTTCTAATGTATGGTGAGTCCTGCAAATCTCCCCTAAAACCTATTATACCCACCTGACCACCACCCCAATAGCCCTTATGGCTGTAGGTAGCACCTATACAGCAGTATTGTAGGGTTTTGGTGGGCTCGTACTGTCCACCATTAATGTAGTAGTTAGAATGGGGTACTGGGGTTCAAGAAAGGATTGGACAAATTCCTACTGGAAAAGAGGATAGAGGGGTATAGATAGAAGATTACTGCACAGGTCCTGGACCTGCTGGGCCACCGCGTGAGTGGACTGCTGGGCACGATGGACCTCGGGTCTGACCCAGCAGAGGCATTTCTTATGTTCTTATGGCCCTGGCTTCTTCTCTCTATGGTACACTAGCCCAGCCACCTGACTACTTAACACACTTGTGTGATGCTCTACTAGGCTTTCCCATACCATGTGCTGCTGTTCTAGAGCCAGGCATATAGTTTTATTAAAATTTTGGGTCGGAGGGGGGTCAGTGACCACTGGGGGAATGTGTGGGGGACATTACTTAATCCCTCCAGTGGTTGTCTGGTCAGTTTGGGTACCCTTTTGACACTTTGATGCTTTTCAAACAGGTCTAGGTGATAGCCTCTAAAGTTCCATCCAAGACAGCCAGGGATAGGTTTGATTATAGCTGCAGGATGCCCAAGTCTAATCCCGCCCATTCCCCACCTCTCAACTCTCCCATTTCTACTCTGGATGCACAGTGGGTTAGATGTCCTGCTAGACGTCCAGAAAGTCATCTTTGAGAATGCCCACTTGGATGTTTTGTCTTGTAAGACATCCAATTGCTGGTTTATGCTGTTTTTTGGACGTCTATCTTTTTTGAAAATGAACCTCATGGAGCGGCATAATAAAAATAAAGTCTAAGGGGTCCTTTTATCAAGTTGCGCTAGGGGTTTAATGCGCGGCGTTAGTTTTTTAGCCGGCCGCGGGGGTTAGCACGTGATGAAATGTCCGACGCGCTAACCCTGCTAGCGCAGCTTGATAAAAGGAGCCCTAAGTCTGTTTTGGGCCTAGGGCACTAGTCGCCTAAAGTCGGCAGCATCTAAAGTCCATTCTCGAAAAATACGTCCAATATATATATATTTTTTGAGAATCGCCTAATTATACGTCCAGCCGTTTGATCGTCCAGACCGCCAAGTCGTCTATCTTTATACTGCATTCTCATCCCAAAAAAATCATCCAAGTTCAAAACACCTAAAATAAGACATTTTGGACATGGGAGGAGTCAGCAAAGTGATGGACTGGCCACCCAGACATGGCAACAGAGTAGTGGGGCACCTTACAGAGCTCTGCTTTGAACTTTACAAAAAGGGTGCCACATAAACATCTCATCACAACTACCTTGCAGGTCATGGTGAGCCCACCAAAACACCCCCAAAACCGACTATACCCACCTGCACATTAGGGCTGCAGATGCCACCTATATGGCAGTAAACCTATATGGCCTATATGCCACCTATATAGCTGCAGATGCCACCTATATGACAGTTCAGTAGGGTTTAGGGGTTTTTTGGTGGGTTCAAATTTTTCACCATGAATGCAGTGCTCAGAGTGGCTTATGGGCCTGGTTCCTCCTCTCTATGGTTCACTAGCTCACCCCCTAGACTACCTCTGTGCAGATCTACTAGGCTTTGCTAAGCCAGGTGCTAATGTTCTGGAAGCAGGTATGTATGTTTTCAATCTGATTTTTATGGTGGAGTGGGAGGGTCAGTGATCACTGAGGGAGTGTATGGGATCAGTGCTTTATCCCTGCAGTGGTTATCTGGTCACTTTGGATACCTTCTGGGCACTTATACCTGTTTTTAGATCGCTTAAGTCGCAACATTTAAATTCCGTTTAGGCAGTCTCGTCAAACTTTTGATTATTGCTGCAGGATGACTAAGTTTGGTTGGCCCACATCCCGCCCACCTCTGCCCTAACCACTCCTTGAAAAATGCCCCTTTTCGCTCTGGATGTACAGCAGCAGTCAAGAGGCCTAAGATGCCTTTAGATACGTCTAAAACCCATTTCGATTATCGGCATTTGGACGACATGTCTTTTAGGTTGTCCAAGTGCCAATTTAGGTGGGGGTTTTTTAAAGATGTATTTCATTTTGATTATCTACCTCTCAGTGTATTTGCAAAAAATATGGTTCACAATAAATAAGAATTGCCAGACATATGAAATTATGGATGAAGGTATTGAAAATACCCAAGCAAAAATATTATGGGACTTCAAAATCCTTAACAAAACACCCCAGACTTTACTGTCACTGAAAAAAGCCTTGTTTGGTTTACCGGTATAGGCATTCTGAGAGACAGAAATGAGGAAGATAAAGAATTAGTAAGCAGAAATTGCAAAAACTTGGAAAATAAATCAACAATTCTACCTATTGTCATCAGGGCACTCAGTGCAATATCACAGGAACTCAGAAGAAATGTGGATTCTAAAATTGGAACAAATTACAACAATCCAACTTCAGACACCAGGCAATGTTGGACACCTCCTACACTATCAGGGTGCCACCTTCATGATTCCCGAGAACTTGGGCAGGGCTCGAATCAGGATGGGAACCAGTGGACACTAGCTGTGACCCTCTATTTGTGAATGGGGGATAATGATAATCACATAAGGAGCATATGAGAAATCTATTTTATTCATTTATTTTAAAAATTGATATACCTTCTACAACTAGGCGGTTTATAGATATGAGCATAAAAACAAAATCTTAAAAACAACTACACTTCTCCCTCCTTCGCTGTGATAGGGGATTAACAGAACCGCAAATACGGAAAAACCGTGAATAACTTTTTCATATGTTATTCGCTGTTTTCTATTAAAAACCATTGTGAATATGGTGAAACCGCGAATAACACGGTGGGAGACCTGGCCTGTTCCTGAAGGAGAGGCAACACACGGTGAAGAAAGTGCCGGGAATCGGCGATTTTCTCAGTAAACGCTTGGAATCAGCGATTTCTCTATGCAAGCTGATGTGATTTGGTGGGAGGAGCCAGCAAGCTAAAAACCGTGAATAATCGAAACCGCGAATGCTGAAACCGCGAATACGGAGGGAGAAGTGTACTATTAAAATAACCCACTGTGAAACTGAAAACCTTGGCCCTTTCACAAAAATGCTGTAACAAACAATTGTTTTCAATAATTTTTAAAATCTTAGTCAGTCAGAACACAGCCGTAACTGTAACATGTAAAAAAGACTTCTTCCTTCCCCATATACACTAACAAGATGAAAATATGAAATTTAATTTTAAAAAAATGGATGTGCCATTTTATCTATGTCCACAGATATCAGTCCCCACCTTCTACCAGCTCCCACTGGGTGTTTGAGTAGGCTGTGCCATCCATGCCTCTTGGAGGGGGGGGGGGGAAAGGCAGGGAACAAGAGTGGAAAGGGGCACTAAGGTTAGGTTACAGCGCAGTCCTCACAATGCCCCAAGCCCATTTTGAACGCAGACAGTTCACTTGCAGTGTAGAACTGGGTTTCAAATTCATTCTATAAGAAAGTTAAGAGAACAATGCAATAGAAGGGGGTGCTGAAAAGTTCTCAGCCCAACCAACCAACTCCCTAAATTCTGAGCCCTGAAAAGAATGTTATCTTATTTTGTTAAGTGACAATTTGCAGAAACGAAATTCTGTTTTTTTTTGGACATTGTTTCAGATCATTGATTGAACCATATCCACCTCATTCTCTTCATGGTTGGCCTGAGAACCTTTCAGCACTCCCTGTATAACTGGAAAGCCCTTGCCCCTTTGATTTCTCAGACTCTCTCTCTCTTTCTCTCTCTCCCTCCCTCCCCTCCCCCCTTCTTGTTCAGTTTCTCTAGCAGCCTGCCCTCAAGGTCTGACCTGTTTCCCTCTTCCCTTTTCCTGCCTGCTAGCTCCTGAGTGTGTAGTGTGGATGAACCCAGCCGGCTCAGAACAAGAAGCTGTTTCTCTGGATTTCCCCCCCCCCCCTTATTCCCTGAAGGTCCAGGAGGTGCTAATAATCCAAGTTTAGATCAACAGATATGATTTCACAGAAGCAGAATGGAACAGTGCCTGCCTGCTTTCTCTCCCCATATGGTGCATATATTTAAAAATAAAATGTGAAAAGAAGACAGGAATATTATATTTTTGCATAAATACATACAGGACTACACAATTTCAGAATACCAAGAAATGTCATCATTTCTTTCTATCTTTTCCTCATTTTTAATTCAAAAGTATCCATATTGCAGATTCCGGGGTATTTTTTCTTTTCTTTTCATCTTTCCACCTTACGATGTAACATTATAAGCAGGACTGAGACCTGAGGAATAGTATAATTGGGAGATCATAAAATCTTCACTCCCTGCCTGACCTCCCTTCTACAGGGAGAAAGATTCCTCGGTCACAGGTGACCCGCCCTTTGCCACAGCTGGTTTCTAGTATAGATGTGCTTTTCCAAAAATTAAGATCTTTACTTCCACCCAAAATCCATGTGCATTTGCAGTTTCTTATGACTCCAGAATTCAATGTGTGTAGCCAGTGTATGCATCTTTATCAGAATAAACACAATATCCCAGTGAAACGAAACAGATGCACAATGATTTTTTTTTCTGATCCTGCTATCTCACACACAGACCTTTCCATTTCTTTTTATGACAGTCTTTATACTCACATTAATCCCTCCGATTCTTGTAGTGAACGCGCAAATTTGTAAAAAAAAAAAAAAAAAGAACCCCAAAAAAACAATCTAAAAGAAAACTAAAACTGCCAAGATTTGGAAGAGAAAGTCCTCTTTTCAGTACATCACTGCTGAGTGAATCTGCTGAGAGAGAGAAAGAGAGAGAGAGAGAGAGACAGAGGAGGGCGGAATAATGACAGTCTGCCTATGCTCACAGCATGAGCAGAGGAGGTTAAAAGAAAGTGTGTGTGTGAATCTGTATGTGAGTGAGAGAGAAAGGGAATGAAGGTTTTCATGATCTATTGGGCACAATCCCCATATATATATATTCAACACTAGTCTCTCCTTGTTCTCTTGTCTTGCCCCTCCCACCATGCCTTCCTCCCACTTTGTTTCTCCCTCTAGAGCACTGATTTGTTAGCATGAAGCAGAATAATATTGTAGTTAAGCCCACAGGGTTCAGCACGCTTTGTTCTCCTCAGCAAACACAACATTCAATCATGACCGTAAGAAATTTCCTAAGCAGAAAAAAAAACTGGGAGGTACCAGAGAAGACCAAAAACGTTACAAAAAAAAAAACAACCCCTCACACCCATACACAAAAGAACAAATTGAAATATCAGTTCATCTTACCGTGCCTTTCATTATTGCTTCATTAATGATCAACAATATACATGAGAATTGTTTCTTAGATATGAGCAATTATTGCCCTCCCCCCATTTTTGTCTGTTTTTTTAACAGTACACATTTATTTTTATAACATTTTTAACATGTTAGATCTTTTTAATGCATGTTAATTCCTAGATTAAATCATATTAAATTGATTTTGACAGCAATAACATTTTTAAGGAGGTCTAACAAACCAAATGTATGCTAATGAATGCACATTACCAATGAGCTTCATGTCTTCTAATAATGTACAGAATTTCACAGTATGAGGGGGTGCTGAAAAGTTCTCAGCCCAGCCAAGAAGAGAATGACATGGATATGGTTCAATCAATGATCTGAAACAATTTTTAAAAAGCCAAAAACAAGCCCATAGAACTTCAGTTCTGCAAATTGGTACTTAACGAAATGAGATAACACTCTTTTCAGCTACAGTAGCAAAATAATGCTCAGAATTTAGGAAGTTTGTTGGTTGGGCTGAGAACTTGTCAGCACCCCCTCATAATTAAGACCAGCTAGAGAATACTTTTCCCAGTTAGATGGAATCACTTCTATATACACTTGCTGTGATATTGCTTCAGTTTTAGATCTGATCTAATCTAATGTTTTTTGATTTTTTTTAAAAAAAAATTATTTATTGATTTTCAAAACTTAAATAGTGCAATACAACAAATGTAACATATAATACAATAAAAGCACATTCAACTTACACATGTTCTTAATGAACCATTTTCCCCCACCCACCCAATGATTATTCAATAAAACACAAAAACATAGATTACCGCAAAAAAACCATTACCTATTCTAATTAATGATATCTTCCCATCCATTCAACCACCCCCAAATGTAAGTACCCTACAACAAAACTAAGACAGAAATAATCCCACCTCCCTCCAACCCTTCCCTGGATATGAACCTAAATAAACAAAAAACTGACTCACGTCAATCTAATCTAATCTTCAATTTCTGGGTCGCTCTATGCCTACCTAGGTTCAAGGCAACTTATAAATCAAGAAGTTTACATTACATTAAGAGTTACAACAATGAGATATAAAGTAAACAATATACTATGAGGTAGTTACCAGAGATAAGAGAGGTAGTAATCATTTAATAGAGAGGAACAATGAGCTGTCATTAAAATTACAGTACAGCAGTTTGAAGTAACAATACAGTTGAGTTACATTCAAGTAGATTGGTGCGATTATGTTATGTAGAGTTTGGGGAAGGAGTTCTTGAGGTTTCTGGATGGGTGAAATGATGTGTAGAATGCTGTGGAAGAGCTTACTTGTTAAGTATCAATGGAGTATATGTTCTCAAAAAGGAAAGCCTTCAGTTTCTTTCAAAATCTGGAGTAGTTAGGTTCTGTCTTACTAATTGTTAGATAATTTTTCCAGGTCTTAATGACGAGGTAGGTGAGTAATGAATTAAATATGCACTTGTATTGTACACTCTTGGGAGAGGAAAGGATCAATTGAAATGCTTTGTTTTCTGGATGATATTGACCAGGAGTTGATGAAAAGGTTTATAAGTGGCTCTGTAGAGTTCGCATATAGGATGTTGAACATTGCACGTGATAGTTTGATGGTGATGTGAAAGTTAATAGTTAGCCAGTGAGGTCTACTCTAGTAAGGTGAGATGGAATCATATTTATTCAGTTTGAATATTAGTCTTATTGCTGTATTTTGTATCAGTTGTAGTTTGTGCATGAGGTTAGAGTTAATGCCAGCATAGAGAGAGTTACAGTAGTCTAGTTGGGATAATACAAGCATCTGTGTCAGTATGACAACTCACTCATTGAAAGAGGATAGAAAGAGACAAGAGAGATGCCCAAAGGCATTTTTGTGAGTGTGCATGTTGTTCCTTTGGATGCCTATAATTTTAAGCTCCTATGAGCGTCGGGAGCAGAGCGGGCCATTATGCGTGGCTCTCTGCGCTTTAAACTGCTAGTGCAGTTTAATAGAAGAGGGGGTTAGTCCAGCGATTTTCCATTTTTTTGTTCCGTATTTTCCCAATGGAACAAAAAAAGTGGAAAATCACTGGACTAAGTGTATAGTCCTTGATGGAGACTGTCCCAACATTTTTGGTTGGGCTGAGAACTTTTCAATGGCCCCTCATACATTATCTAGAGATGGCTCTTGACAATCAGTTAAATATGTGTTCTCAAATCAGTAAGTTAATTAAGAAGACATTTTGCATTAGTTGCATCCTTTTCTAACCCCGTTTGATTTTAGGACAATATTTCATTATTTCTCTGTTACTTTTATTGCAGTGTGATCTTTTTTGGTTTGCCAACGTCGACATTATGAAGGCAACCCTACAAAAGGGTGCTTAGAATTAGGCACCTAGAGGATAAAAGAACATAGGCATCAGCTTTCTTGTATAGAATATTAGCATAATTGGGTATATATGCACATATGACCAGTCATGATACATGGACTTGTCAAACCGCTGGGGCTTGCGAGTATCTAAGAAGCTAAAAGCTATGTCATTGGTAGTTTCACTACCAGCAGAGCCTCCCAGGGTGGACAGGTTTCAGCGGAGATGTCAGACTAACAATGTACCACCCATCTGAGCAGCAGCAGATAGGCAGTATTGGAGATGAAGGATCACATTTGATGCAACAACTGTGACAACATCGATTTTATACTGCACAGAAGAAAGGCCCAGCAATCTACTTCTGTATTCTACCAAGAAAACTTGATGATGATAATGAGACATAAAGGTCGGAAGGCACTCACCATGCTATTAGGTAAGAGATGATCGTCACCCAGAGTATACCCATTGTTTGTGAAGCTGACGGATCAAAGCTGCCAGGATGTCCTGAAGGTGTAGAGATATTTTCAACATAGGAACATGGAACAAACAAAGCTTGAATCAAGGAAAATTGGAAATTGTTAAAGATCAAATGGAAAAAAACCAAAATTAATTTGATATGGATCAGTGAACTCAAATGGACAGGACAGGGCCATTTTCAATCAAACGAGCATTGGATCTGTTACTCTGGTCATGAAACACAGGAAAAATGGCATGACATTCATCCTCAACAATAAACTTTCAAAGATGGTACTAAAGTGCAATGTTATCAGTGATAGATATATGTCAGTCCACCTACAGGGAAAGTTGATCAAGGTCACCTTGATCCAACTATATGCTCCAACAACAGACACGGAAGATAAGGATGTAGAATTGTTTTCCGAAAAACTTCAAAATGTAATAGATGAAACACTGAAACAAGATCTACTGATCATTATGGAGTACTTCAATGCAAAATGAAGATGCTGTAGTTGGAAAGCAAGGCATAGGAGAAAGAAATAAAGCTGGTGATAACTTAGTATAGTTTTGCAAAATGAACCAATTGTCAATCATAATATGCTTTTCCAACAGCACAAATGTCACCAGTATAGAAGGATCTCTCTACATGGCATGTATCAAAATAAAATTGACTATATCTACATAGGACAGAGATGGAAATCTGCAGTTTTGACGGCAATGACTAAACCAGGAGCTGATTGTGCAAGCGACAACAAATTTTGACATGCAAGATCAAAGTAAAGTTTCAGAAGAAGAAGATCATTAGTGACCTCCCAAAATCTGACATTGAAAATATTCCATCAGACTATTGGATAAAACTAGACAACAGATTTGCCTGTCTTAATACAGGAGATAGAGAGCCCTAAGAATTATGGAATGGCATCAAAACCATAATTAGTGATGAAACTAAAAAAAACACTCCAGAAGAGAAAGAAAGCCAAGAAATCATTTTGTATTTCAGAAGAAACCAGAATAGAAACAGAGCAAAGAAGACAAGCAAAACTTTCTGGTGATAGAAAAAAGTATCATAAATGAACTGTTTCAACATTAAGTTCTGCAAGACAATGAACAATATCTCAAGGATATTTGTCAGAAAATTAAATCAGAACATGTAAAGGGAAAAACCAGATTAGCATATCAGGAGGTTAAGAGATTGCAGCAGAAATTCCAACCTCGATTAGAGACGCTTAAAGATGCCAATGAAATGATATTGAGTGATCCAGCAAGCATTACAAAGAGATGAAAAGAATATATGGAAAATTTATATGAAAAAGGCAATGAGGATAACTTTGGGGAAATTGAACTGGAAACTGATGCTGAAGAAAAATCAGATATTTTAAAAGAAGAAATCAGAGCAGCAGTTAAAGCTTTATATAAAAAAACAAAACAGGTCACATGGTATCAACGGTATTCCAAGTGAATTACCGTAATCAAATCTTAGAAGGTGCTATCATGGCCCTCACTCAAATTTGTCAACAGATTTGGAAGGAAAAAACATGGCCAACCAAACTGAGATTTTGTTCATACCTACACCGAAGAAAGGTAATGCCAAGGACTGAATAGTGCTGAAAATAATATAATGAAGACTACAATCATATGTTGAGCAAGATCTACCTAAAGTTCAGGCTGGTGTCAAAAAAGGTCAAGGAGCAAGAGACATCATTGCCAGTGTTAGACGGATATTGGAGAAGAGCAAAGAATACCAAAAGCCCCTATACTTTTCCTTTATTGACTACAGTTATGCTTTTGACTGTGTGGATCATTATAAACTATTGAGAACTGTAGCACAAATGGGAATATCCAAATATATAACTCATCTGATAAGAAGCTGCAATGAGAACTGAATATGGCAACCCTGATTGGTTTCCAATAAAAAGTGGCATCAGGAAAGGATGCATCTTGTCACCTTATCTGTTTAACCTTTTCGGCGAAGCCATTTTCAGAAAAGCAAATTTGGAAGAAGAGAGCATTGGTTTTAAAGTTGATAATCGAAATATAAACAACTTGTGCTATGCAGACGATATAACACTAATCATCATCAGCAAAGAAGACATGCTGTATCTACTGAGAAAAATCAAAGCCGAAAATCATAATGGGATTAGAACTGAAAAGAAACAAAATGAAGATCATGAACATGGAAAATGCTGAAGATTTTGAGCTTGAAGGTGATAGAATAGAAGTTGTAAAGGATTTCAATCTCCTGGGCTGATTTGTAAAACAAAGAAGCAACTAGGAGGAAGGAAACACTGTACTCCACAGAATAGCACCTGATCACTCTTCAATGAAGGCTCTCAACAAAGTGTTCAAAGGCAAGGAAATAACACTTCAAACAAAGATCAGACTTGTCCACTCACTCATTTTCTCAATGGTCAATTAAGGATTTGAAAGCTTGACATCACAGAAACAAGACAGAAAGAAGATTGACTCATTTAAATTTTGGTGCTGGAGAAGGATTTTATGCATCCTGTGGACCACCAGAAGAACTAACAAATCAATTCTGAAAGAGATCAAACTGGCTATGCCACTCGAAGTCCAAATGATGAAGTTACAACTGTCTTATTTTGGTCACACCGTCAGAAGGGAAAGATCATTAGAGGACATCATGTTTGGGAAGATTGAAGGAACCAGGCAAAGAGTGCAACCTGCAATCAGATGGCTGGACACGTTGAAAATAACCATGGGGATGACGCTGGAGGACCTTACTGAACTAGCACAAAACCGATTTCTTTTTAGATATGTAATTCATCAAGTCACTAGGACTCGAACACACATTGATGGCACCTAACAACAGCATGCACATATGCTGGAGATGCATGTGTAGCATTTAGCATTCTATAAGTTTGTGTGAGTCTTCACAATGCTCTTCTCAGGCTCCACCCAATTCATTATTACATTAGAGCAGGGGTTTCAAAGTCCCTCCGCAATGAATATGCTTGAGATCTATGTGCATGCACTGCTTTCAATGCATATTCATTGGGGAAATCCTGAAAACCCAACTGGATTATGGCCCTCAAGGAGGGACTTTGAGATCCCTGCATTAGAGGTAACTATGTGGGAGCTTAACCTACTGAATGATAATGCTCATTTAACCACCTACAAAACAGTAACATCAAAAACTGTATGTATAGGTGAGCTATTTATCTGAGGGCATCTGCCTATTATATATATTTATTTATTTACTTATTTATTTGTAGTAGTCTACTTTTCTTGGTTTCTTGGAGGAGCAGACAAAACTTCAAGCTATTGGAGGTGATTCCTGTAATGTAAACACTGATTGGGAAGGAGGGGTGATGTCTTAGCGCAGCTTTTTGCAGGCCCCTTTTACTGTGGCTGTAAAATCCATGATGAAGTTAAGAGGTGATAGGCTCAGGAGTAATCTAAGGAAATACTTTTTTACAGAAAGGGTGGTAGATGTGTGGAACAGTTTCCTGGAAGAGGTGGTAGAGACAGAGGCTGTGTTTAAATTCAAGAACGCATGGGCTAGGCACGTGGGATCTCTTAAAGAGAGGAAGGGATAATGGTTACTGTGGATGGACAGACTGGAAGGGCCATTTGGCCTTTATCTGCCCTCATGTTTCTATAATATTGAGAAGAAGCTACACAGGAAGCTGGTGTGGATTGTCTGTAACCTGCAATATAGAAGGAGACAAGAATCAATAAATAATGTACATTCTTCATCAAAACTCAACAAATTAACCCCTCCCCCACTTTTACAAAACTTTAGTGCAGTTTTTAGCACCGTCGCATCCAATTAATATAAAACACTGCTGTTAAACTAATCTACCATGAAAAAAAATACGATCACGTTACTCCTCTTCTCCGCAAAACTCACTGGTTGCCCATCACACACTGCTTCACCTATAAAATACTATTTCTTGCTTTCAAAACAAAAAATTCCCATCAACCAGCTTTCATTGACAAACTTAATTCCATGTGCTTCCTGTAGGACCCTTCGATCCAGCAATCAAAACCTGTTCACTATCCCTTCAATACGAGAACTCTTTTATGTAACCACTCGCAAATCCATCTTCTCTATCACCGCTCCCACACTGTGGAATGCCCTTCCCACTGATCTACGTTTAGAAAACTCTTAAGAGGGGGGTATTTTATTATTACATATACAATAATGGAGTATATGGTTGGGGGGGGATGGGCGATTGATAGGGAGGGATAGGGATAAGAATATATGTAATATACCAATGATTGTTTATAAGTGATGTATTTATTGTTACTGTGAATGAAAATATTAACACTTAATGTAATTTGTGAAAATGAATAAAGAATTATAAAAGAAAAAAAAAAAGAAAACTCTTAAGATAAATTTAAATCCAAACTTAAAAATGTTCCTCTTTAAAGACGCCTTCACACTGTAAACTCTTCCATCTATGAAAATTAATCATCCTTTTCAGAAATCTTAAAACAAATAAAACGCTTCTTTTGAAGCGACCTCCCCAACCTAATTGTACTTCCCTTTCCCATTTTCCTCTTTTTATTTTTATCTCGATGTATTTATTAATCTCACCTTCCTATTCTCTCCTAATGTATCATGTATGTCAATGCGTAAATGATTCCCTTTTTTCTTAGTTTAAATAAGTTTTTATTTTTTAAAATATTTTTTATATATATTTCATTTTATTGTGAACCGTTTAGATCAGTGGTTCCCAACCCTGTCATGGGGGACCCCCATCCAGTCGGGTTTTCAAGATATCCCTAATGAATATGCACGAGAGAGATTTGCATACCTGTCACTTCCATTATAGGCAAATCTCTCTCATGCATATTCATTAGAGATATCTTGAAAACCCAACAGGCTGGGGGTCCTCCAGGACAGGTTTGGGAACCACTGGTTTAGAGACCTGTATGATAAATGGTATATCAAAAATAAGGAAACTTGAAACTTGATACAACAAAGAAGAAATTTTTTTAAAAAATGTACAAAACATTAGAAGTTAATAGAATCATTTGGATGCAATACTGAGGCAATCTCCAATCTTATTAATTTGATCTGAGATCATATCAGTGATAGCTAACATATTTAAATTCATCTAATAGGAGAACTCTCTTGAACATCCAAAAACCAATCTTAATATATCTTTAAATTTGCTGGAATTATTAATCATACTAATTGTTCTACAGCATTATTATTAGAACCACCAGATCCCAGGGGAAGTTGCAAAGATGTTAAACATAGAAAATCTAGCCACTTTATTAACGTTACAGCAGCACATGATAATATAAACTCTTCATGAGGTGGAAAACTCTTTCTCAGAAGTTACAGGTTACCTAATTATTAAGACTTAAATAATGAGAGAAAAATGAAACGTCTTCAAGTAATTTCCTGTTAAAGAGTATTGCACTGCATTTCCCAGAATTCTTAAACACTAACACATACAGAATCTCAGTTCCTCTTTAACAGATTCACTAAAAAAAAACAACAAAAAAACAACAACTACACTGTTTATAATCTTTAAATTATGTTCAAATTTTACATTAGTTTCCTTCCAGGTTTTCACTTTTCCCTTCTTAATGTTCTTTCCATTTATGGTTCTCCTCTGTACTTAAAGCATTGAATTGTAGTTCTGTCCCTTTTTACCTTGTGTATTGATTAGTCTGTAAGTCCGTTGGTTTAACCCATTATTTTAAATTTTAAATGGTATGTCTAAATATATGCTTATATTTTTTATTAATGTATCTCACTTAGTAAAACTAAAATAAAGCTTGAAACTTGAAACATACAGAGTCACATGCAAATACAATATTCTAAATTCTGACATGTAATCCTGTATAATTAGACACTGAAATTATAACTCAAAATAGTTTCACATCTTACAGTACATCTGAACCAATCATTGATTCATAAACTTGAATAAAGTTTGCATTCTGTCCCAAGCGCAGCAAAGCAAAGCAAGCATTAGCAAACATCTGTGGGGAAAGGGAAACAAACTATCAATCAGCCTATCAACTCCGGCTAGAAGCAGGAGAGAACTTGGAAATTAAACCACAGTGGTGATTAAAAAAAAAAAAATCTAACAATTTATGTTGAGTGCTCAAAACTTTTGATACTCTCACAAAATTTTAATCCTGGAAGTGTCTGCCTAAATGGGAATCCATTAGTATTCCATACAGTGCACTGATCTGCCATATTCCTTTATATGTTTTCTTCGGTTGCACCTTGTCAGCCTGGGTTGTGACCTCTCCCAAAACTGTATTAAACATAATCTCTCCTCATACGATCAAGGAGCTCAGAACACTGACAATGGTAGAAACAAAGAAAGCCTTGGATCCTTGGTATGCACTTTCTTCCTTATACAGAGACCTCAACCTCTTTTTTTCTCTAACTACAGTGCCTTTGCAAAACAAACCGGCACTTAAACCATAAATCTTTCTAGCCACGCCTCCTTCCATGTCTTGCCTGGCCTGCAGATTGTATCAGCTCTCCAAGGACATCATGCTATTTAGAGGAAACCTTACTCTATTTATCACTGGGTGCCATCAAAATATGGGAATGACTTAACATTATTCTGATCAGTCAAAGCCACCACAAATCTGTGACTTTTTAAAATATATCCTGTAGCTTCTCTTAATATTTCTGCAGTTCCTTACCATGCTGATTCATAAAAAACCTACATGGTCTTACCTGAATATAAATTCATTGAAGTCCTCCAGAGATAGATCCGAGTCACAGCACAAAACTGTTTGCTCTAAATAACTACAGTACATGAACAAGCTATACACCCCCTCAGCTCTTAGTTCCATCTTTGGAGGAAGCCAAGTTAAAAAAACTACCAAACACAAAAGTGTAGTTTAAATATTCAAGGCCTTGGGAGTTCTTGGCACCCTACTAACTGGTAAGGAACCAACCAAGAATCTCCCCGAATTATAAGTGACAGGCCATTTTATTGGGCTTTATGACAACATCAATTAATTCATTATTAAACATCCTGACGTCATCTCATTCATTAGTAAACATACATGGTTAATGCAATCTCCAATCAAATTACAAGCTCCAGAATATCAGCCAATTACAAATTGCATACTTCAGCAATGTACTTTGCTAATTACAATCACATGGTTTAAGCTCATCAGTATTTTCTCCTAACTTAGAAAGTAAAAAATATGTTAATTCATATTATCAGGTCAGGAGACCACTAGCCTGTGTTTCTGTTATTTATAAGGTGTTTATGACTTTTAACTATAGCCTGCTGTTATGTTACAAGTGCCACATCCTCAGGGTCTTGTTTTCCAGATATTAGCAAGTCACAGGGTTTCTTTCATTAGTAATTTCCCCTAGCAACTATTATGACTTAGTTATCACATGCCATTGGTTTCACCCCTGTCAGCAATAGAGGGGGTAACATGTTCATGTAGTACATAATAACCTATTAGGACTCATCTATTTTAAAACTTTTACATTTGCTAACCAAGCAATATTATTTTACCGTAGCTCTGAAGCATTTCTATCCTTCAGCTTCAGCTTCATCTTTATATATATATATATATATATATATATATATATTAATATCTTTCAGGTTATGGGCCACTCCTTACGAGATGCTGATGACTATATGAAGGGTAAAATTTACTCATGGTTGACATTTAAAGACACAGAACAGAACACAGCACCAGTCCATTTATTCACTGATTTAGATTCAGGCTCCAGTAGCGGCACGGAAGATCTCTCTGCTAGATCTAAGTCTTCGGTTTTTTTACCCAGGGGAGGCCGGGGCAGACAGCGAAGACAGAGGGGAGGCAGGCAAACTGGCAGGGGGCCCAACAGAGGACAATATCCCAACCCGAATCAATCAACACGCCCGCAGACGAGGTCATCGGGTTCAGTCAATCAATTGTGAATAACTTATCTGGGATTCCTCTCTCCTCCGACCAACTAGGGGTGTTAAATAGGGGTCTTTCGTTACGTCGTTACGATCCTTTCACTACACGGAGCAACATCGAACGATTTATAAGATCTCTACATATTAGACTATTTTTTCATAAACAGCCCTTTGTTGAGAATCTGTCTATCTTTAGAGCCCCCTCCAAATGGCTTCCCCCAGGTCCTTTAGACCCTGCCTTGCATACCTTCCGTGAGTTAATCTTGAAGGACTTAGAGACCTTAGAAAAATCTTTCTCCAATAATACTCGGGGTTATTCTAATTTGACTACTCGTGAACGTGCCGCCCTTGTAGCCTTGAGCAAAGATACGCAGTGTGTGATCAAACCTGCTGACAAGGGTGGCTCTATTGTCATATTGAATAACCAGCAGTATGTCACGGAAGTTAATAGACATTTATCCGACACGCGCTTTTATTCCACTCTCTCAGGGGATCCTACCAATTCCCTCATTACCACCATAGCTATCATTGTGGATAAAGCATATGAAGAAGGTCAACTGACCAAGGCAGAGACTAAATTTCTGAAACTATCCTCCCCTCGACGTCCGACTTTCTGTATTGTCCCCAAGGTTCATAAGAACATCAGTACTCCCCCTGGCAGGCCTATAGTGTCCTTAAGAGGCACCGTTTTGGAGCCTTTATCTAAATTTATTGACTGGTTTCTTAAACCTCAAATGGTACGTGCGAGATCTTATTTTAAAGATACCACTCATTTTTTGACTTGCATTACTCACATTACAGATATTCAAGACACCCATATATTGGTCACAATGGATCTTGAATCCCTCTATTCGAATATACCTCAGTCTGCTGCTCTAGAACTTATTTCTCGAATATTCATGCAGGATGTCCACCATGATCGGATTAGAGCAGATTTGCTTATCCAACTGGCTCAGTTGGTATTGAACCATAATTATTTTCAATTTGATCAACAATTTTTTCTGCAGACACATGGCATTGCCATGGGCACTGCTGCAGCCCCAAGCATTGCCAACTTATATGTTTCCCGGTTTGAAGAACGTTATCTGTATCCATCAATTTGGTATTCATATATCAAAATAGGCGTAGATTTATCGACGATGTTTTCTGTATCTGGACGGGTCCCTCTGAATTGTTACCCCATTTCCTTGATTGGCTCAACTCCTTGGACCCCAATTTGAGATTCATGATGGTGTCCAATTTGAGCCAAATTTCCTTTTTGGATGTGTGGGTTTACAAATCAGAGCATACTTTAACCACCACAGTATACAGAAAACCAGTGGAGGTTAATAATTATCTAAGTTACACCAGTTGTCACCCTACCAAACTCAAACAATCATTACCTATAAGCCAGTTCCTACGTATTCGAAGGCTTTGCACCGACACTAACGAGTTTCGAATACAAGCCCGGAAACTGTATGTTAGGTTTAAAGATAGGGGGTACCCTCATCGAGTTCTCCATAATGCTTATAACAGAGCTCTGTATGCGAATAGGGATCTGTTACTGTCCACTACACCAACTCAAGAAGAAGCTGGCACTACTAGCATTTTAGCTTTTTCAGATCATGCCTCTTCTGTTGCTCAGAGCATCAGGGAACATTGGCACATTCTTCAGCTGCACCCGATTTTCCAAAATTTCCCACGCATAGCATATTCCCGTGCAAAAAACATAGCAGACTATTTGGTTCATCCAAAACATACTGCGATCAGGGGGACTCCTACTCGTGAGGGACAACATTCCAAATGTAGTGACACTTGTGAAATTTGCAAGATTACTATTGAAGGGAACAGGTGGCAACATCCTAGAACCAATAAATCCTACACCTTCAAATCAGTCACTACCTGCAAATCCATGTGGGTAGTTTACGTCATCATATGTCCTTGCTGTATGATATATGTGGGCCGGACTCAAAGAACTGTTAGAACCCGTTTAATAGAACACCGTTCACGGATCAATACTCAATCTATGAGTTCTCCCTTGGTCCCCCATTGTATTCAACATGGGCACGTCTTCCAAGATCTTCGTTGGTTCATTATTGAACAGATATTTGAAGACTACCAGGGAGACAAATTATCCTGGTTACAGCGTAGGGAACAGTATTGGATATTTGAACTCCAAGCCTTGATCCCTAATGGACTTAATGACTACATTGCTTGGCAATATACCTACTAGTAGTTGTTGTTTTAGTTCTTATCTGCAGTTTTTTGATTGTTTTTTTGCTTTTTTATTTTTTGATGGACGTTCCCTTGTGGAACTTGCGGGTCAGCTGACTTGTTCAACCAATTACGCTTGTGTCTGCAGTTTAAATCAGAGGCGTTCATTTCGGTTGAGTGCCATTTTCTACCTTGCTTTCTAAGCTGTGTCGGAGGAATTGTGAGACTCAGCGCAGTCCAGTTGTTCCTGAGGAAGTCCCGTTGGACGAAGTTACCTTCTGCTGGCTGTTTGTCACTCGGAGAAGCTAAGTACTTCCAGACTGTGATTAGCTTTGTTGGATTTGGACACTTATTTTTCCTTTTGGCCCCCTGGATAAGGGGTAGAGACAAATTCAAATTATGTTATAAGAGTGTGTTTTTTTGATTGATTTATACTCTTTTTCACACTCTGCACCTTATTTATTCACCCGTACGGAGAAAGCCCGGGGATGTTTCACAGTTAACACTCTTCTGGGTGTAAGCCAGTGACAGCCTTTCCTCTGGGTTTTCCCAGTAGGTGGCTGTGTGACTGAGGGCTCTCCCATCCTAACACATTTCTGTCTAAATCAGCTGTTTCTCTTTATACATTTGTCTTTGTCTTTCGCCCTT